>NC_082721.1:25384586-26584586 GCF_030144855.1 Hypanus sabinus
ACCATGCTGTATCACTGATTAAATGCGTATTGGTTTGGGGAAAACAGACCAAACGGTAACACTTCCATATAATTACGCTCAGAGAAATGTCTTTGGAATTGAAGGACATACAGATATGAAGAGGTTTGCTTCAAGAAGCAAGACAGTGGACACGCTGGAATTCGGAGCAACAAGTCATCAACGGGTCGAGCAGCATCTGTTGAGGGAGAGGAATTGTTGACTTTTTGGGTCAAGACCCTCAATTAGGCTAAAGGTGGAGAAGGAGGATAGGCAGTATAAAGGGGAGGAGTGGGAGTGGGGAGACGGGGACCAGGGTGTGATTGCCGGACCAAGGAAGGGAGAAGAATGCTGAGCAGATTGAGCCTGGTAGAGGACAGGGAGGGTAGAGTTGAGAGATAAAGGTGGAAGCAATGAAGAAACAGCAAATGAAGCCAGGAGGGGAGATTGAAGGTGAGGACAGCCAAGAGGCGATAGCCAAAACACAATGGCTACTAGTACTGGAATCTAATAAGTAAGAGAGGTAATAACTGGGAAGGAACTCCAAGGCTTCTAATGCAGGGATCTGATAAGCAAAGAAGGCAATTTCTTACGTTTTCATTATCATCTTCCTTATGTTTTAGTTTCCAGAATTGGTAACCTTTGTAATCCTTCCATTATCAATGGAGTGCACACCAACGACGGTGGTGGAGGCGGATACAATAGGGTCTTTTAAGAGACTCTTAGATAGGTACATGGAGCTTAGAAATATGGAGGGCTAAGCAGTAGGGTAATTCCAGGTAGTTTCTCGAGTCGGCACAACAGTGTGGGCCAAAGGGCCTGTGATGTGCTGCAGATTTCTGTCTTCTGTGATCTGAGAGGAAGTGGTAATGTGGTAGGAAGACAGGAGGAAGGGCTAAATGTGATTTTTTTTTGTGTGCCATACTCTGCCAGAGCCTCGGCGACCACTTGTTTTTTTTTCAAGTGGTTGTCCTGGAGGAAAGATTCTGTGAGTGGTTCCCCACGTCCTTCTCACAGCGCAGTGTTTCTTTTTTCTGATGAGGCCGAGTTGCGAGCTCGACACTCAACCTGGCATGGATGGAAAGCGTGTCCAGGAGCGGCCCGACTGGATTCGAACCTGGGAACCTTCGCTCCAGAGTCCGGCACTGATGTCACTGCGCCACCAGCCGTAAATGTGAATGCAGAACATAATAAAGAGGGAATTTAAAGGAATAAAGGGATGAGAGGATTTTGGTAAAACATGTAACAAATGCAGATAGTCATAGAAAATTATAGCACAGAAACAGGCCCTTCAGTCCATCTAGTCTGTGCCAATCCATTTAACTTGCATAGTCCCACCAACCTGCACCCACACTATAGCCCTCCATACCCCTCCTATTCATGTACCTATCCAAACATCTTTTAAACGTTGAAACCAAAATTACATCTGCTGCTTGTGCTGGCAGCTTGTTCCACACTCTCACCACCCTCCGAGTGAAGAAGTTTCCCCTCATGTTCCCTTTTAAACATTTCACCTTTCACTCTTAACCTATGACCTCTAGTTGTAGTCTCAACTAACCCCATTGAAAAAAACCTGCTTGCATCTACTGTATCTACACCCCTCGTAATTTGGTATACCTCTATCAAATCTCCCCTCAGTTTTCTATGTTCTAGGGAATAAAGTTCTAACCTATTCAATCTTTCCTTATAACTCAGATCCTCCAGTACTGGCAACATCCTTGTATATTTTCTTTATTCTCTTTCTATCTTACTTACATTTTTCCTGTATGAAAGTAACCAAAGCTGCACACGATACTTCAAATTAGGCCTCACCAATGTCTTATACAACTTCAACATCACATCCCTAAGAAAATTCAGGGACAGAAATCATTTGAACAGTCAGCCGGAACAATTGACGAGGACTTGGTGAGGTTAGTGCTGCTAGTTTGGGTGATGAGTAGAACAGCTTCTGCAGGTGCCAGAAATCCAGCACAACACACAAAGTGCTGGAGGAACTCAACAAGTTAGGCAGGATCTATGGAAGGGAATAAACAGTCAATATTTTGGGCCGAGACCCTTCATCAGGACTGGAAAGGAAGACGAAAGAAACCTGAACAAGGAAAATGGGTGGAGTGGTGGAGGGGGGTGCAGAATAGAAGCACAAGCTGACGGGTTTTGGGTGCAGCCAGGTGAGGGGAGAAAGTAGATGAGTTTGGGAGGGGGGATGAAGAGAGAGCTAGGAGGTGACAGATGGAAAAGACAAAAGGCTGAAGCAGAATGAATCTGAAAGGAGAGGAGAGTGGACCATGGGAGAAAGGAATGGAGGAGGGGCACCAGAGGAAGCTGATGGGCATCTGAGAAGAAGAGAATGGATGAGAGAAGAGCCAGAATGCAGAGAGAAAAAGAGAGAAGGGGAAATGGAGGGGAGAAATTGCCAGAAGTTAGAGGAATCAGTGTTCATGCCTTCAGGTTGGAGGCTACCCAGACAGAATATGAGATGTTGCTTCTCCAACTTGAGCGTGTCCTCATCAAGCAAGTAGGGGAAGCCATGGACTGACATGTTGGAATGGGAATGGGAAGTATAATTTAAATGGATGGCCATTGGAAAATCATGCCTGTTGTGCCAGGAGGTGCAAGGGTGCTCGACGAAATGGTCGGATCTCACCAACGTAGAGAGAGCCACACTGCGAGCACCAGGTTCGGTCGATGACCCCGACAGACTTGCAGGTGGAAGGACTGTTTGGGGCCATGAAGGGTGGTGATGGAGTTGGTGAAGCACCTGTTCTGATGGCAGGGACAAATGCCAGGAAGAAATTGGTGGAAGGGACAAGTGGACAAGGGAGTCACGGAGAGGGTGATCCTGCCAAGAAGGAATCGTGGCGAACAGAGAAAGACAGTAGGTTGGTTTAGATGATGAGAAGTATGTTTCAATTAAATCAAAGTCAGCCTAATACACCCTATTCACATACAAAACAGTAACTTAAGATCACAAGCTTGCTAAATTAAAGCATTTAACTGCAATTGCAATTGTCTTCCAGTTAAAGGGAAGGTACAATTGATTCAATATGGTGATTCTGCAGATTAAACTGTGATCTTAACGAGACCATGACTCAGAAACGGGGATAGAAAGGTATGTTTGAGGCTCAGTATTAGCATACAAACGTATTCTTAACAGTGCAGTTAATAGATCGCCCATCCTGTGAGTCATGATATGTGCAATAAATGACTTTCTGTAACCATAGAGGCTTGCATGAACTGGCTATGAGGTGACTGAAAGCAGCACTGAGCCATTCTTAAGGCAGAGGTAACTGTAATGTAACACAGCTCTAACTGGACTAGTAACAACACTAACCCATCACTCCTTGTATTCCACCCCCTCCCAGTGCTCAGTGACTCCCTCTATAACCACCGGAAGTAAGGAACTCTCTTCAAGGATAAGCTCTAGAGGTCAGTTCAATGGCAAGTCTTGTTTCTGAGATTTTATAAGCAGTTGAGATAGGTGGGTGGGTCTGGGTCTCAGTCAGACTGGTCAGACTGTTGAAATAGGCTCAAGAACCTGACGTTGTCTCAGTCAATCCCTTTCTCCATCAATTAACCCTGCTTTTTTTCAGCTATGCAATTGTAGATCATTGGACTGGCAATCTGAAAGTCGTGAGTTCAAATCCTAGCCGAGGCAGCGTGTAGTGTCCTTGAGCAAGGCACTTAACCACACAGTGCTCCAGTCCACCCAGCTGAAAATGGGTACTGGCAAAATGCTGGGGGTTAACCTCGCGATAGACTGGCATCCTATCCGGGAGGGGGGAGATGTCTCATAGTCTCAGTGGCTTCACTCCACAGAAACCGGCATAAGCACTGGCCTGATGAGCCTCGGGGCAAATGTAACATTTTTTAACAGTTGCAGTCAAATCAGCGCAGGAGGTCTTGTGCATTAGCAGGGGCAAATAAAAATAAGGTAGGGACAAGCGGAGTGGACATTGTTTGAGTGGATCAGTGTTGGAGTGGGGAGACTTTGCCTATCAGGCTTCGGTGAGGTATACATCTGGTAAGTTCTTTCTTCTTCTTCATTCTTCACTCTTTGTCGGTCAGTACATTGTTAGAGCAGCAGGAATGGCTCCAGGGGGATGTGGGAGTTCTGGATGACCTCCAGCACAGGTGACCTGAGCTGCAGCTCCTTGGGAAACGTGTTAAGGAACTGCAGCTTGTGACATTCGGCTGATACGGAAAACTGAAGAGATGATAGACAGGAGCTACAGGGTGGTAGCCACCCCTAAGATGCAGGAGGCAGAAAAATGGGTGACTGTCAGGAGAGGGAAGGAAGTGGGCAGCCTGTGGCCATCCGGCCCAATAATAAGCATACCGTTTTGGATACTGTTGTTGGAAATGACCCTCCGGAGGTGGGGGGAGCTGCAGTGCCTGGGTCTCTGAACTGAGTCTGGCACTGTGGCTCAGAAGAGAAGAGAGATAAAGAGGACTGCAGTAGGGATAGGAGATTCTATAGTTAGAGGAATAGAGATGAGATTCTGTGGATGAGATAGAGAGACCCAGATGGTATGCTGCCTCCCAGGGTGCCAGGGTCTTGCACGTCTTGCATCGGGTCCACAGCATTCTCAAGGGGGAGGGTGAGCAGCCAGAAGTCTTTGTGCGTACCGACACCAATGGCATGGGTAGGAAAAGCAAGGAGGTCCTGAAGAGAGAATTTAAGTTGGGTAGACAGCTGAAGCTCCAAGGTAGCGATCTCTGGCACGCTGCCTGTGCCATGTGCTGGTGATGGTAACAACAGGGTGATTTGGCAGATGAATGTGTGGCTGAGAAACTGGTGCAGGTGGCAGGGTTTCTGATTTCTGGGTCATTGGGATCTCTTCGGGGGAAGGCATGACTGGCACAAAAGGGATGGGTTACACTTGAACCCGAGGGAGACCAATATCCTTGTGGGCAGGTTTACCGAAGCTGTTGGGAAGGGTTTTAATTACCTTGGCAGGGGGATGGAAACTGGAGTGATGGGGCAGAGGAGAGAGCTGTCGGTTTATCAGCAGAGGCGTGGTGTAGTGAGACTGTCAGGAAAATGATAGGGCAAAACTGCAGTCAGTGGGATGAGTTAGAGGGACAAAATCAAAAGGGTGACAGATATGAGGCATCCAATCTAGCACAGCCGATCCCCAAGTGGGGCTCAACAACAAGCTGTCCTAAAAAGCTATGTTGCTTCCCAGGTGCCAGGGTCTGGGGATATTTCGGATCGAGTCCTCAGCATTCCGAAGTGGGAGGAGAAACAGTCAGAGGTTGTGTTCCATGTAAGTACCAATGACATGGGTAGGAAGAGTGATGAGGATCTGAAAAGGGATTTCAGGGAGTTAGGTGCTAAGTTAAAAGGGCAAGACTTCCAGGGTTATGACCTCAGGATTACTACCCATGCCACGTGCTGGTGAGGCCAGGAATAGGAAGATTACACAGGTTAACGCATGGCTAAGGAGTTGGTGGAGGAGCATGAGATTTCTGGACCAGGGAAGAGACAGTTTGCACCTGAACTGGAAGGGGGCAAATAACCCTAATGGGAAGGTTCCTAGAGCTGCACGGAGAGTTGAAACTAGAGCTCAGGGGGATGGGAATCAGAGTGCCAGAGCAGTTAGTGGAGAGGTTGTGGGGACAGATGTTGTTAATGCCTTACACAAAGTCAGGAATCAAAAGGTTGAGAATAGTGTGACTCGTGTCCCGAGTTGAACACACTTCAATGCAAGAAGTATCATAGGAAGGGCAGATGAGCTCAGAGCATGGTACACCTTTGACAAAGGTGTACAAAATTATGAGGGGTACAGATAGGGTAAATGCAAGCAGGCTTTTCCCACTGAGGGTGGGTGGGACCACAACCAGAGGTCACGGGTTAAGGGTGAAAGGTGAAAAGTTTAAGGGGAACATGAGGGGAAACTTCTTCACTCAGAGGGTTGTGAGAGTGTGGAATGATCTGCCAGCACAAAGTGGTGCATACAAGCTCGATTTCAACACATAAGAGCAGTTTGGATGGTAGGTGTATGGAGCACTATTGTCCTGGTACAGGTCGATGGGAGTGGGCAGTTTAAATGGTTCAGCACAGACTAGATGGGCCAAATGGCCTGTTGCTTTGCTGTACTTTCCTGTAACTCTATGAAGGTAGGCTAGCCAAAGAGATTACCAAAGTTATTTTCAGATATATAAAGAGTAAAAGAGAGGCAAGAGTAGATATTGGACTGCTGAAAAATGACACTGGAGTGGTAGTAATAGGTGTCAACAAAATGGCAGATGAACGGATAATTATTTTGTATCATCCTTCAGTGTGAATGCCTCAAGCAGTATGCCAGAAGTTCAAGTGTCAGGGAGAAGAAGTGAGTGTAGTTGCTGTTACTAGGGAGAAAATGCTTGGGAAGCTGAAAGATCTGTTGGTGAATAAATCTCCTGGACCAGATGGACTACAGCCTAGAATTCTGAAAGAGGTAGCTGAAGCGATTAGGAGGAATTAGTAATAATCTTTCAAGAATCACTAGATTCTGGCATGATTCCAGAGGACTGGAAAATTGCAGATGTCATTCCACTCTTCAAGAAGGGAGGGAGGCAGAAGGAAGGAAACTCTTGGCTAGTTAGTCTGGCCTTCATGGTTGGGAAGATGTTGGAGTCGATTGTTAAGGACGTGGTTTCCGGGTACTTGGAAGCACATAATAAAATGGGCCAAAGTCAGCATGGTTTTCTTAAAGGAAAATCTTGCCTGACAAAACTCTTAGAAACCTTTGAGGAAATAACAAGCAGGATAGACAAGGTGGATGGTGTGTACTTGATTTTTCAGAAGGCCTTTGACAAGGTCACACATGAGGCTGCATAACAAGGTAAGAGCTAATGGTATTGTAAGAAAGATACTATCATGGATAGAGCAGTGGCTGACTGGCAGGAGGCAAAGAGTGGGAATAAAAGGAGACTTTTCTGATTGGCTGCCGGCCACTAGTAGTGTCCCATGGGGGTCTGCACTTTTTATGCCGTACATCAATGATGGCTTTTGGCCAAGTTTGAGGCAATACAAGGATAGGTGAAGGGGCAGGTAGAGTTGAGGAAGAAGGGAGGCTATAGAAGGACGTAGACAGATCAGCCGAATGGACAAAGAAGTAGCAGATGGAACACAGTGTCAGGAAGCAAATACCCATGCACTTTGATAGCAGGAATGAAGGCATAGACTACTGTCTAAAGAGAGAGAAAATTCAGAAGTCTAAGGTGAAAAGGGACTTGGGAATCCTCATGCAGGATTCCCTTAAGGTTGTGTACAGCCTGAGTCGGCGGTGAAGAATGCTAATGCAATGGGCCAAGTGATGGCACGGATGTAATGCTGAGGCTGTATAAGGTATTGATGAGGTCTCACTTGGAGTGTTGTGAGCAGTTTGGGGCCTCACGTTCAAGAAAGGATGTGCTGACAGTGGAGAGGGTTCAGAAGAGGTTCATGAGGTGGTTCCTGGAATGAAAGGTTATCACATGAGGAATGATTGGTGGCTCTGGGCCTGTACTCATGGAACTTAGAAGAAGGGGATGGGGTTGTTGGGGGATCTCATTGAAACCTATCCTGAAAACCCTGGATAGAGAGGATGTGGAGAGATGTTTCCTAATGTTGGTGAGTCCAGGTCCAGAGGGCACAGCCTTGGGATAGAGGGATGTCCATTTAGGATGGAGAGGCAGAGGGTGGTGAATCTGTGGAATTCATAGCCACGGGTGGCTGTAGAGGCCTGGTCATTGGGTGTATTAAAACAAAGGTTGATAGGCTCTTGATTAGTCAGGGCATGAAAGATTTCAGGGTGAAGGCAGGCGATTGGGGTTGAGAGGGAAATGGATCAGCCATAATGAAATGGCTGAGCAGACTCAATGGGCCGAATGGCCTAATTCTGCTCCTATGTCTTATGGTTCCCATCTTTCCTTCCCATCACTTGGCCCAGTATCAATCCCTGCTAAAAGTCCACAAATGTTGTAACTCTGAAATTAAAAGTGTAACTTTTTTTGGGGGGGAGCTGCTGCTCAGCAGGTCAGGCAGCTTCTGTGCAGAAAGGAACAGGGTTAACACTTCAAGCGCCTCCATCACTTCCTGTTTTTATTTCCTATTTCTTCATGCCTGAAACAACCCACTCACTGTGTCAGCTGCTGCATTTTTTCTTCAGAACCAACTTTCAGTGTGGACGTTTGAGCAAAGCAACTAATTCTATTCAGGTTAGCCTTACAGTGCTTAAACATGTTCACTGCAGGACATGATAAAGTAAGTTCCCAAATGTTCTCCAAGACTCAACCATGACACTTTAGATTTCTCAAACTGTAGCTCATCTGAAATTGGTAACAAGCGATTGGTTTTTTTTTATGTAGCGAAAAGACTTTTTTTGAGTGCTATCCAGACAGAACCATTCCATACACTAGTATGTTGAAGTAGTTGAAAAGGAAAACAGTTACTGCATGAGGAATATGGTGTGACATTTACTAGAAGGTGCAGTGCAGGTCGGAAATAAGGTGTCAGGGATGCTAGGGAACTAAAGTGCAGGAATCACAGGGACCTCGGCAACTCCAACAAAACTAAAGAATTATTACAAAAATTAGCCAGCAAAACTAACAAGAAATCAGGAAAACTATAAAGAATCTGTGGTAGAAATGGTTAAAACTGGTGTATGATGGGATACCTGACCATTCTGGAACAGCTTGGGCTTAAGACTGCTGATGTGTGTCGAGAATAACCTTGGGTGATAAGCTCGGTACCAGGAACTCCAATAAATAAGATACTGTGGCGACCCACTTTCTGCGCAGGCGAACCGGCTCACAACTAGCCAGCGCGCGGGGAGAGACTTTGGTAATGCACCTCTGACATCATTTCCGCCCGGAGAGGGCGGGCGCTAGGGATTAAATGCCAGCGCCGCGAAGTTTGAATAAACTAGTCTCAAAACGACTTACCGACTGCGTGTTGTCGTCTCTAGCTCTGTATGTAGTACATCACTACAATACTAGGCCCCCTGGACCCAGGAGGGAGGATGCCTCTGGGAATAAATTACAAGTCCTGATGACAGGAAACAAGTAGAACTATTAGACTCACGCTGAGAGATAATTGACATGTCTTTTAAACAATTGATCATGTACTGACCGTGGGATGCCAAACAAAGTTATGTGAAGTTGTTAGTCTTGCTGTACAACAATGAGCTTTGTACAACCCGAAATCAGAGTTCTGGTGGTGGTGGAGACTGCTGCAGACTCTCCATGATATCATGTTAATAAACTCATAGTCACTCTGGTGTTCTCAGTCAGTGTTTCCACGACAGAATCTCAAAGAACTGAAATCACTCACAATACATAGAAGAACTCAGTCTGCGTTTCACCAGACACGGCACCACAATGACTGAGTAAGGAGGAGTTGGCAACCCCCTTCCCACCCCAGAAATACACCATGGAGCATGTAGGAATTCCAGACATTGAAAATCCCATGCTAACTAAAGTATCCCAAATTGAATAAAAGTGATAAATACTAAATAAAAACACAAAATGCTGGCAGAACTCAGCAGGCCAGACAGCATCTATGGGAGGAGGTAGTGACGACGTTTCAGGCCGAAACCCTTCATCAGGAGTGAAGTAACATGGGATGGTGGAGAGGGGATAAGAAGTGGGGGGAGGGATGAAGTAGAGAGCTGGGAAGTGATAGGCTGGAGGGAAATGGGCTGGGGGAAGGTGGAGAATTATGGGAAATAAAAGAGAAAGAAAGGTAGGGCTGGGGGGAGATTATAGTGAGGGGGGAATAAAGAGAGAGAAAGAGAACCAGACTAAAATAGTAGACAGGGATGGGGTAAGGGGGGGCAGGGGTATCAACGGAGGTCTGTGAGCCGGCAGGTAGGAGGCTTACTAGGCGGAAGATAAGGTATTGCTCCATCGACCTGCGTGTGGCCTCATCTTGACGGTAGAGGAGGCCATGGACAGACATGTCAGAGTGGGAGTGGTCTGTGGAACTGAAGTGTGTGGCCACAGGGAGATCCCGCCACTGCTGGAGGACCGAGCGCCAGTTTTCGACGAAACGGTCTCCCAGTCTGCGGCGGGTCTCCCCAATGTATAAATGGCAACATCGGGAGCACTGATGTGCTCCCGATAAATACTAAACGAGTTTAACAATCCCCATAATCCCAAATGCAAACCAAAGTGAAAAAACAGAGCTAATGCAAAGACAATTAGACATAAAAGGTAAAAGATCCAAGAAACACTGCAAACCCAGAAGGTGACACTGAGAAAATACAAACCACATACCAAATGAAAAAAAATCTCCTCTTTCCCTTTTAAAAACCACCCCTGGTTGTGACATAAGGTGTAAGGGCCACAACCAGGTAGATTGAGAAATCACAATTGAGAAATCATCTTTAGTGCGTAGGTGTGTGAAGCAGGAAGCATGTAATTCAGCAATAAACCAAACCGCACTCGATTGAACTCGAGCTAGGATAAGCATCCAGGCTCCGGGTTCTTTACTGGGCGGCACTCACATATTCAATCGAGTTAGAGTAAAGCTGAGAGAGGACCAAAAATATACCATACGTACTAAATGCAGCAAACTTGTGACAATTAAGTCACATATTCATAAGAAATTAGGAATGTATGAAGCTAAACCTGCATGTAAAATATCCAAGATTATGCACAATATGAGTAAACTAAGTTTTAAAGCATGGAAGGAAATTACTATCATGTGAGCAGTTTTTAAATTACCAAACCACACTAGCTGCTGTCTTATAGAGGTCCCTTTCTGTAAAGTTTGCAGCTGCGTGCGCTGCACTGTGTTTGTGCGTGAGAAACATTACAGGAGGAAGAATCAAAGACGGGTCTGGCATCTGCAGAGACTGGCGAGAATGGCCTTCATCTGATCACTTCTGTTACTTCTGCCGCGAGAGTGCAGGCTACTTCATGACTCAAGCTGACACTTCCAGCCTTGAGTCCTAGCCTTTCCTCGACACTCTGATCAAGCACTCCCTTGTGAGGAGTGTGGTGGATTAGCTTTGATATCTCTGCATCTTCATCGCTTTCTTGATCTCAGGTTCATGGCAAAATCTGCCCCACTGTCAGAGCACGGTCTTTTAGAGGGACCACGGATGGCATTAATGCAGCCAGATGCATCCATGAACTCAATCATGGGTACCGTACGTGGGCAACTCGAGTGCTCAGGCCGAGTAAAGGTCACTTCCCATCACTTACTTGGAGGAGGAGCTTAGGAGGACGAGATGGTGTCTAATGGCAACTCCTTTACTTGCATCTTCAGAACGACTCTATTTCTATATTTAATATCTCTACTTTGCTCTTTCAAGACCCTGACCTGGAGTTACACGCTGACTTCAGTTCTTTGCGGGAATGATCCCACTCTCGGGGTCTCACGACTGGCGGCTGTTCAATTTACCAAGGATGCGGCCTAGAAGGCCAACGCACCTTCGAAGTTCCGGGATTTCGTGGCTCTGGAGGTGGGCGGACTCGAGGCTGGTGCCTCCGTAGGAAACTGGGGTGTCGTGGGAGAGCACAGAAGATTGTAAGCAGCAAGCTGGCTGGGTGCCCAGACACTCAGTTCTTCGGGCGCAGAGCTTGGAAAAAAAGACGCAATGGACTTTTAACACCATAAATCAATGAGTTGGTTGCTATGTCTCTCCTCTCACTGTGAAATGAAGACACCTTTTTCCCTTATTAGGGGGAGGGAGGGAGAGAGAGAGAGAGAGAGAGACCGCCTGTGGTATGTCGAATTATTTCCGGGTGAACAAGTAGTCTTCGGGGTTCTGTAAGTCTGTGTCTTTATTGATGCGGCTGCATGCTTGATGTTCGGTGGGGGTGTGCCGATGTTTTTTTGCTGGGGGAGTGGGGGGGTCGTTGCTTTGCTGCTGCTTATGCATGGGAGGGGGAGTTGCGGGGGCTTTGGGGTTCTAAATTATCACTGTCTTTCATTCTTTGGGGGCACTCCTCTGTTTTCGTGGATGGTTGCAAAGAAAAAGAATTTCAGGATGCGTATTGTATACATTTCTCTGACATTAAATGTACCTTTGAGACCTAACTGTGAGCCACACCTCCTCTGGTAAATCTACTAACCACAGTCAAAGGAACAAAGACATCCAGATCAGTATCTGTGAACAGTGGAGTAGTGACTCATTGCCCCTCTGGCAATTCCAAATTCATTTGCATTTCCATTTTACCCTGCAGCTTGTGTAAAGTGACACAGTGATGTAAGTTGCTATTTCTGCGTCTCTTGTTCCCAGTCAGCTCTAATTGCCCCTTCTGTGTACATGCCTCCTTGATGCTCCACTTGTTCACGATGGTGATGTATGAACAACGTGGAGATGCGATGCTTGCTGTGCAAAATAATGGGGCTCCTCTCTGAGCTGCTGAAATCTGCATGCTTTAATCTTCCTCCAACTCTGAGCTGGGTGTCTCTGGCTATGACTGGATTCAATTTAATGAGTGTGTTGTCCTTGTTGAGGTTCCCTCCCTTAGAAAGAGCGTTTAGCTCATCAGAGAAGGTGGCCGTCTGCACAGAGGGGATGGCCGTGCTTGTTGTCTTGGACAGTACGCTGGTGGTGTGGAGTCTCGAACACCTATGCCAACCTCTGCACTCGGTAGGGAGCTGTGCACCAGGACTGAGAGAGTACGCAGCGGAAATAAGAGTTGCAAGTGGTCTCTGCAAGCAGTTCCAGGAAGAGAATTTTTCAAACCTCTCTGGGGTCATGGGCCTATCTACTGTGCCATTAGCACAGCATGTCACTTGTGGTCAAATCTCTGTATCAGCACCAGGATCAATTAGCTCGGATGTATCTGGTTGTGTGCAAGACAAAATCACTGAAGAATAAAAAGGAGAGATATGTGACTCTATTTTCTTCTTTGCACTTTGAATCTTAAAAAATCCTAGGGTTACACAATTTTTGTGCCTTAGGTGAATTGTTTTGTTCTGTTTGACTCTGGTTCGAACCAGTCAGTCTGGATCACTCATATACCAGGTCGAGATAATGAGATAAGCTTTTCTTAAATGTGCTTGCTAGCTTATATGTGCCTTGTGTTGTGTGTGACTGTTGGTATTGTGATTCGCCCCTTGACCTTGGAGTAACATTGTTTTGTTTGGCTGTATACATGTATGGTTGGATGGCAATTAAACTTAATCTTGAACTTGAGCTTGTACTTGTTTACTGGGTGGCTTTTTTTAAATGTAAAGCTCCTCGCCCTCTTGCCCTTCTGCTGCCTCCAGTAGCTCTGCCTGGGCAATAGCAGCTGCAGCCTCTTTTACAACATGCAGGGCTTCAAATCAGAGTCTAGCTGAGCTCTGTCTGTTTTACTGGCAATCTCGCTCTCCACAAACGTGCTCGCACGGTCTTTGCCTTCACTCTAGCTCGTGCTGCCGCAGCGGCGATTTGGATGATGGCAAAGTGAACTGCAATGAGAGTTGGTGTCTGCTGGGTTCTGTCTTTCCGGTGGTGCTGAGTGTTTCCAGTAGCTCTCATCCAGAACTCTTGCTATTCACCGCCTTTGACTGTCATATGCTGTTTGTGCAGCTGCACTCTCGTGATTTTTACCATGCTGCTCCCCTTGTGTGTGAAGCAGGAAGCACACAACACAGACATGAGGCAGACTCCACTCAGTTGAAAATGGGAGTCATGATACAGCATGCACGCTCCAGGTGGCTCACTGGGCTGAGCTCATATATACAATTGAATTACAGTAAAACGGACAGAGAGCTGGACAATACCTATGTAATGCAGCAAACTTATGATGATTACGCTACACATTCATAGGAAATTAGACCATAGAACATAGAAATCGACAGCACATTACAGGCCCTTTGGCCCCCAATGTTGTTTCAACCATGTAACCTACTCTAGAAACTGCCTAGAATTTCCCGACCGCATAGCCCTCTATTTTTCTAAGCTCCATCTACCCATCTAAGAGGCTCTTAAAATGCCCTATCATATCTGCTTCCACCACCACCACCGGCAGTGCATTCCACCCACCTACCACCCTCTGTATGAAAAACTTACCCCTGACATCCCCTCAGTACCTATTTCCAAGCACCTTGAAGCTGTGCCCTCTCATGTCAGCTTTTTCAGCACTGGGAAAAAGCCTCTGACTATCCACACAATCAATGCCCCTCATCATCTTATACCCTTCTATCAGGTCACCTCTCATCCTCCGTCGCTCCAAGAAGAAAAGGCCAAGTTCACTCAACCTATTCTCATAAGGCATGTTCCCCAATCCAGGCAACATCCTTGTAAATCTCCTCTGCACTCTCTGCACAGTACTGTTATCCTGTATGTGGAGAAACTGTAATTGTAATTTACTCTGGGCAAGTGTGGGGTATGCACTTTTGAAGATCAAAGTGGAAAGACAAAGCACACCGTTACGATACACAAGTGAATTATGCAAGCACTAGTGTCGCCGGCTATGTTCTCGAAATGATGGACAACTTTCTGACTGCTGGGACAATCTTATGGCAACATTCACAATTTGCCAGAGAGACTGTCTGCACGTTAAAAGTGGTAGCAACCCAAATGATTGTGCTGGTCATTCCTTAAACAAAATGGAAATTGAACACTGAGAGCAGATGTTCAAATGTTGATCTTTCTTTTGGTTTCCACCATTACCTTGTGCTTTCTGCCAAGATTTTTGCATAACCAGTGTAGCCAATCATACTTGATACTTGACAGAAAGTTGATAAATTGGCTTAATTTGCCACATGTACTGAGGTAGAGTGAAAAACATGTCTTGCATTTAATTTTCACTTGTCAATTCATTACAGCAGTACTTTGAGACAAGAACTTATACAAAAGACCAGCGACATATTTGGACATCAGAAGATTGAGAGGAGGGGATTTCAGTCAGCTCAACTGCCCAAGTAGGGAGAGGAAGCACCAGTTTGCAGCACCATTTCCATTATCCAAATCACTGACAAACAATGTGAAAAGTGGCAGTCACAATACTGACCCCTGTGGAACACCTCCAGTCACCGACAGCCAACCAGAAAAGGCCCCTTCTATTCCCAGTCACTGCCTCCTGCTGTCAATTGTTCCTCCATCCATGCCAGTATCTTTCCTGTAATGCCATGGGATTTTATCTTTTAAGCAGCCTCGTGTGCCTTCTGAAAATCCAAGTAAATGACATCCACTACCTCTCCTCTGCCCACCCTGCTTGTTACTTCCTTGAAGAACTCAAACAGACTTGTCAGGCAAGATTTTGCTCAACCTATTCTCATAAAGCATTCTCTCCAATCCAGGCAAAATCCTTGTAAATCTCCTCTGCACTCTCTCTATAGTATCCACATCCTTCCTGTAGTGAGGTGACCAGAAATGAACACGGTAATCCAAGTGGGGTCTGACCAACGTCTTATATAGTTGTAACATTACCTCATGGATCTTGAACTCAATCCCACAGTTGATGAATGGCAATACACCGTATGCCTTCTTAACCGCACAGACGACCTGCGCAGCAGCTCTGAGTGTCCTATCGTCACACCCCAACATCGCACTGACCCTTCACACTGCCAAGAGTCTTACCATTTATATTATATACTGCCTTCAAATTGGACCTATTAAAATGAACCACTTCACACTTATCTAGGCTGAAGTTCATCTGCCACTTCTCAGCCCAGTTCTGCATCCTATCGATATCCTGCTTTAAACCTCTGACAACCCTCCAGACTATCCACAACACCTCCAACCTTTGTGTCATCAGCAAACTTACTAACCCACCCTTCTACTTTTTCATCCAGGTCATTTATAAAAATCACAAAGAGGGGTCCCAGAACAGATCCCTCCAGAACACCATTGGTCACTGACCTCCACGCAGAATATGAACCATCTAAAACCACCCTTTGCCTTCTGGGAGCAAGCCAGTTCTGGATTCAGAAAGCAAAGTCTACTTGGATCCCATGCCTCCTTACTTTCTGAAGGAGCCTTGTACACGGAACCTTATCAAATGCCTTACTGAAATCCATATACACCACATCCACTGCTCTACCTTCATCAATGTGTTTTGTTACATCATCAAATAATTCAATCAGGCTCGTAAATTAGGGAAGTGGGTTAAGGAGTGGCAGATGGATTTCAACACAGATAAATGTCAGGTGATGCCTTTGGTAAAGTCAAACCAGCCTTGTATTTTCCATTGCAATGCAAGAGCAGAAAAAAAAGTAAAGTAACGGAGGGACTTGGGAGACGAGTCTATAGGTTGTTGAAGGGGGTGTCACAGGTAGTCAGGGTGGTGAAAAAGGCAATTAGCATGCTGGTCTTCATTATAGGAGATAGCACAAGTCATTGGTGAGGCTGCACTTGGAATGCCATGTAGTTTTGGTCACATTGTTATAGGATCTCCAAGCAAAACAAAACTTGGAAATCTATAATAGAAACAGAAATACTCAGCAGGATAGGCAGCACAGAACTTCACACAACTCCCCTCCTCAAGAACTCTGAGAGGATCTACAATCTAGTGGCTACACAGGGTCCGATCTTCCACTGGCCAGATTACTGATTGAAGCTCTCTGGGCCTGGTTTTCACTTGTAGTTTCTTTCATTGACAAAATGTTCTCACTCTTGAGTAATGCTTGTCCACGGACAACGTCCGTACTCTCTTTCACCTTCCTTCACTTTCCCAATGTCTGACTCCTCTCTGCACTGGTGATGTACAGCAACGCTTTGCGGGCCGCGCATAAAACTACGAGATACGTTTCATCTGAATTATGATTGACACAGTTTGCAGCCCGTAATTTCCCTTCAGGAAATGTACTTCTGAACCTTTTAAGTGAACTAGCAATTTTATGATCCCCTGAAGGATTTAGCAAACTTGGCTCTCGGGAATGCAAGTACGGCACCTCGAGGTGAACAACACCGGAAGGGAGTGTATCGGGCTGCACTTTGAGCCAGATTAAAGCGTTGAGGCCCAAGAGCGGAAAACGAGCCAGTGTTCAGCCCACTACTCCGTGCCAGCCAAGCTCCCCCACCTGAGCCTGTCCCATCTGACTGCACTTGACCCCTCTCCCTCACCTCTCGCTACTACCATAGAGCAGGAGGTGCAGGAGTCTTGCGTCCCACACCTCCAGGTTCAGGGGCAGTTGATGTCCTGAGCCATCAGCTTCACTTGTCTCAGTTTTGAACTGACTGAATGACTTTATTACTTTATTGTCGCCAAACAACTGATACTGGAGCGTACAATCATCACAGCGATATTTGATCCTGCGCTTCGCACTCCCTGGAGTACAAATCAATAGTAAGTATAATAAAATTTTAAATTATAAATCATTAATAGAAAATAGAAAAGAGTAGGTAAGGTAGTGCAATAAAAAACCGAGAGGCAGGTCTGGATATTTGTAATGTACGGCCCGGATCCGGGTCGGGATCCATTCAGCAGTCTTATCACAGTTGGAAAGAAGCTGTTCCCAAATTTGGCCGTACGAATCTTCAAGCTCCTCAACCTTCTCCCGGAGGGAAGAGGGATAAAAGGTGTGTTGGCTGGGTGGGTCATGTCCTTGATTATCCTGGCAGCACTGCTCCGACAGCGTGCGGTGTAAAGTGAGTCCGAGGATGGAAGATTGGTTTGTGTGATGTGCTGGGCTAGGTTCACGATCTTCTGCAGCTTCTTCCGGTCTTGGACAGGACAACTTCCATACCAGGTTATGATGCACCCTAGAAGAATGCTTTCTCCGGTGCACCTATAAAAATTAGTGGTGTGTCATTCAGTCTTCAATAACAACTTTGGCCTGAACTGCTCAAGTTCCTGTTTAGCTGCGTTACCCAGATACTGTCTTATCTGTTGCTGCTTTATTCAAATGATACTCCAACACAACCATTTGCAATGGTGTCAGAACCTATCATTTCATCTGCAGTAAGCCTTGTTTGTGTATCACCTGTCTTTACTAGGTACCTGCTGAGCATACGTATGCACGCGGTCTCCTGTTGCAGCCCATTCACTTCAAGGTTCAACGTGATGTGCGTTCACAGATGCTCTTCTGCACGCCACGGTTGTAACACGTGGCTATTTAACTGTCGCATTCCTGTCAGCTTGAGCCAGTCTGGCCATTCTCCTCAGACCTCTCTCATTGCCAAGTCATCTTCGCCCACAGAACTGCTACTCACAGGATGTTTTTTCTGTTTTTCACACCATTCTCTGAAAACTCTAGAGACAGTTGTGTGTGAAAATCCCGGGAGATCAGCAGTTTCTGAGATACGCAAACCACCCCGTCTGGCACCAACAATCGTTCCACTGTCAAAGTCACTTAGGTCACATTTCTTTCCTATTCTGATGTTTGATCTGAACGACAACTGAACCTTTAATGCATTGTGTTGCTGTCACATGATTATCTGATTAGATGTTTGCATTAACAAGCAGGTGTACAGATGTAGGTAGTCACTGAG
Organism: Hypanus sabinus; assembly: GCF_030144855.1. Classification (NCBI taxonomy): domain Eukaryota; kingdom Metazoa; phylum Chordata; class Chondrichthyes; order Myliobatiformes; family Dasyatidae; genus Hypanus; species Hypanus sabinus. The sequence goes on from NC_082721.1 coordinate 25,402,931, forward strand.
CATATTCGGTTACTGAGGATTGGCTCCGCTCCAGTATTCTGCTGCTGCTGCCATTTCACGTTGAAATTTAGGAAATGCAAGCCCGAGTGTTCTAGGCCAGCTGAAGATCAGGAATTCTGATACATATGGCATCCTTTAGAGACTCAGTCTGGGCCATTCAGCCTCATACCGTGTGGACATTCTGAACAAATCATCTTTTGCGTATTACACACAAAGTACTGGAGGAACTCAGGAGGCCAGGCAGCATGTACAGTCAACGTTTCTGGCCAAGACCCTTCATCAGGACTGGGAAAAGAGATTAGAAGTCAGAGTAAGAAGATGTGGGAGGGGCAGCTCCCTCTCTTCCATTCTGCTCCCAAGCATACATCTTAGCTTCCCATTCCAAAGCACTGCCTTCCTCTTGTGCCGCCCTTCAGTGTCGAAAACTCCTATCTGTTCAACTGATGATTGCACGACACCTCCTTTGTCAAACTTCTCGCTTCACTCTATTTAGTTTACTGAGCATAAAACAGTACCGCACAGCACAGACCCGTCGGCCCATGACGTTGTGCTAAATTTTTAACTTACTCTAAGACCAATGTAATCTTTCCCTCCTACATATCCATCCATCCATTTTTCTTTCATCCATTTGCCAACCTAAGAGTTTTATCAATGCCCCCAATGTTTCTGCCTCTACCAGAAAAATGAGTAAAGGCTTTCTTTTTTCCAAAGACATTGAGTCACCAGCCATATTTTATGCAGTTTCTGAGTTTCTTCCCACTCAATAAAATGTTAATTTGAAAATTCTCGGTCTCTTTTGCTTCCTTGGATGGTGCCCGTCAAATTACAGGTTCCGGTAGTGAGTTTGTCCGAGCTGCCTTCTGCAGTAGACTCTGGGCAGATTTCGAAACTGAACTGACTGGCTCGTTGGGGCCTGGTCTCCCTGGATGGAGAATGGTGCCTGGATCTGCTCTGCAGAGGAGCACCGTCCCTCATTCCGTGTGATTCAGTCCAGTCCACGCCCAGGATCCATGGCGCAAACCCTGACTGGTAGAGGAGTCCATTGCACTCCTGCTTCAAGGGGGTTTGCTCTGCTTCATTGCAAAGCCAGGAAACATCTTAAATTCTCATCTTGCCCCACCACTGAAAGATTCGCCTACACGTGTGCAGTTGCACTGAAAGATTCTCAAAACACGTGTGCAGTTGCTTCACGTGTGCACTGAAAGATTCTCAAAACACGTGTGCAGTTGCTTCCTCGATCAACATGGTGGCCATACCCACATCATCAAGGACCCTTACCGTCCGGGGCCATGCTCTCTTCTCGCTTCTGCTACTGGGCAGGAGGCACGGAAGCCGTAGGTCCCAGACCAGCAGCTCAGGAACAGTTCAAGCATCAGGCGCCTGAACCGGTGTGGAGAACATCACTCACCTCCACTGAACTGATTCCACAACCCACAGACTCTACAACACACACTCCCCATATTATTTATTTATTTATACTTGCACATTGGGTATTAAGTATATTTTTCATAAATTCTACTGTATTTCTGAAATGCCTAAAAGGAAATGAATCTCATGGTGACATACGGTATACCGTTTGTACTTTGATAATACGTTTACTTTAACTTTGATCTTGTTCTCTTCAGATGTGCAGGAAATGCCAAGGGGTGTTTCCTCGTTCCACCCCTTCACCGGCTGAACCCGAGTGCTGTGCATAGACTTGCTTCTGAGACTACACCCTCTACCAACTGCTAGCTTCACGAAGAACTCTGATGTTTGTGCCTTGTGCCCTGCTGTGCTGCCACCGTGGCACCGGGCATTTCCGAGGTTGGGTGCATCCACGGTGAGATGGCATCGGGACACAGGAGGCCCCTCCCCTGGGGCAACAGACCACCTGCTGAAGGCACTCAATGGGCCAAGCGGTAATTGAGGGGACAAAGTTCTGGGGTGGAAACCCTGAACCAGGTCTCACATTAAAATGCCCCTGCCACGTCAGGAACCTCTGCAGCTCTGCAGTAGGTCAGTTAACTTGGTGTCAGTTCTCTTCACTCACTCACCACCCCTGATGACGCAGTGAAATGGCACAAAGGCCTTGCGCACCCTGCCACTGACTATCTGTGATGCGGCCACGAATTTCTCAAAGTCTCTGCATCCCTTCCTTGTTTTTCCCTCAGGCCTCGGGGAATTGTCCTGAAACTTAGACTCAGAAGTTGTGGTCATCCATTTTTTCCTCATGTTAAAGGGCCACACTGCTCACCTAATGCTTCTATCTTCCTGCTCAACTGGTTCTCTCTCCCCTTCCCCCTCCCTATTCTTCTCCCTCCTCCCCTCCCCTTCTTCCTTCCTTCCCTGTCTCACCTTCCATCCCTCCTCTCCCCCTCTCTCACCTTCCATCCTTCCTTCTCTCCCCTCACATTTCTTCACCCTTCTCTCCCCGACCTTCCTCCGTCTCCTTCCCTCCTTCTCTCTCTCTCTCTCCCTCCCTTCAAAACATAGAACAGTACATCACAGGAGTGGGCCCCTCAGCCCACATTGTTGTGCTGAACCAACTTAATTAGTAATCAAATGGCCAACTAAACTAATCTCTCCTGCCTACACAATGTCCAGATCCTTCCATTTTCCTTTTGTTCACGAGTCTATATAAACATCTCTTAAAAATCTCTAATGTTTCTGCCTCTACCACAATCCCACACAGTGCATTCCAGACACTCACCACTCTCTGTGTAAAAAAAACACTGCTCCTCATATCTCTTTTGAAATCACCTCCTTTCACCTTCAATGCATACCCTATGGCATTAAATATTTCAACCTGTCTGTCTACTCAATCTTATAAACCTCTATCAGACCTCCCTTCAGTCTCTGCCGCTCCAGAGAAAACAACACAAGTTTGTCCAATCTCTCATGCTAGCTCATGCCCTCTAAACCAGGCAGCATCCTGATAAACCTCTTCTGCACCCCCTCCAAAGCCTCAACATCCTTCCTGCAGTGGGGTGACCAGGACTGCATGCAATGCTCCAGATGTGCCCTAACTAGAGTTTTATAAAGCTGCAAGTTTACTCAAACGACACACACAAAATGCAGGTGGAACGCAGCAGGCCAGGCAGCATCTAGTCCTGACGAAGGGTCTCGGCCCGAAACGTTGACAGTGCTTCTCCCTATAGATGCTGCCTGGCCTGCTGCGTTCCACCAGCATTTTTTGTGTGTTTTTTGAATTTCCAGCATCTGCGGATTTCCTTGTGTTTGCAAGTTAACTCAAAGCCTCGACTAATAAAGGCAAGCACGCCATATGCCTAATTAATCACCCTACCAACCTGTGTAGCCACTTTTAGGGGCTACGAACTTGGACCCCAAGATCCCTCTGCTCAACAACACTGTTAAAGGTCTTGCCCTGAATAGTGTACAGTCCCTTTACATTTGCCCTTCCAAGGTGTGGCACTTCACGGTGGGCTGGGTTAAACTCATCTGTGATTTCTCCACCTGAAACTGCAACTGATCTGCATCTCGCTGTAGTCTTTGCTAGTCTTCTGCGCTATCCACAACACCACCAACCTTCATATCATCTGCAAACTTACTAACCCACCCATCTACTGTACATTTTCATCCAGGTCATTTATACATACCACAAACAGCAGAGGTCCCAGTACAGCTCCCTGCATAACACCACTAATCACAGACCTCCAGCTAGATAAAGTCCCTCTGTCTAACATGGGCAAGCCAGTTCCGAATCCAAACAGCCAATCCACCACGGGTCACATGCATCTTAATCTTCTGGATGAGCCTCCCATGATGGACCTTGTGAAACGCCTTACTGAAATCCACGTAGACAACTCTACTCTACTTTCATCAATCACCCTCGTCACCTTGCCAAAAAAACTCAATTGAGTTAGCAAGACGTGACTTGCCCTGCACAAAGCCATGCTGACTCTCCCTAATTAGACCATGTTTTCCGAACACTCACAAATCCTATCCCTAAGAAATTTCTCCAGTAACTTCTCAACCTCCGACGTGAGAGTCTCTGGTCTATAGTTTCCAGGATCTGCCCTGGTTCCCTTCTTGAATAATGGAACAATATTAGCTACTCGCAGGACCTTGCCTGTGCCTAGAGAGGACATAAAGGCCCCAAAAAACTCTTCTCTTGCCTCTCTCAATAACCTGGGGTACATCCCATCAGGCCCTGGGGTCTGATCTACCTTAATGCTATTAAGAGACCCAGCACTACCTCCTCCTTTACCTCAAAATGCCCCAGCATATCAATTTGCTCAGCATTGACCTCCCTATCCTCTACATCCATAAGACCATAAGATATAGGAGCAGAATTAGGCCATTCAGCCCATCGAGTCTGCTCTGCTGATCCCGGATCCCACTCAACCCCATATACCTGCCTTCTTGCCATATCCTTTGATGCCCTGGCCGATCAGTAAACAGTTAACCTCTGCCTTAAATATACCCACAGACTTGGCCTTCACCACAGGCTGTGGCAAAGCATTCCACAGAGTCACCACTCTCTGGCTGAAAGAAATCCTCTTTACCTCTGTTGTAATGGCTCACCCCTCAACTCTGAGGCTGTGCCCTCTAGTTCTGGATACCCCCACCGTAGGAAACATCCTCTCCACATCCAACCTATCTAGTCCTTTCATCATTCGATAGGTTTCAGTGGGATCCCCATGCATGCTTCTAAATTCCATTGAGTACAGGACCAAAGCTGCCAAACACTCCTCATATGTTAACCCCTTCATTCCCAGAATCACCCTTCACATTGATAAATACTGATGTAAAGTGTTCATGAAGGACCTCGTCCACACAATCTGCACCAAGCAAACATTCCTCCCTTTATCCTTGACTGGTCCTATCCCCTCCCTAGTTTTCCTCTTGCTCCTGTTGGGTAGTATAAAATGGGAATCTCTTTAATCCTAATTGCCAAGGACTTCTCATAGCCCCTCCTGGCTTACCTAATTCCCTCCTTAAATTCTTTTCTGGCTTCCTCATAATCCTCAAGGGCTCTGTTTGATTCTAGCTTCCTAAGCTTTACATACCCTTCCTTTTCCTTCTTGACTAAGTTCATCACCTCTCTCAACATCCAAGGTTCCCTTACCTTGCCATCCCCGTCCTTCCTTCTGACAGTAACACACCTGTCCTGTACTCCGTCCAGTTGGTCTTTCAACACGCATCACATGTTGCCAGTGGTTCTTGCCTATAAACAGCCATTTTAATTAACTTTCCCTAGTTCCTGCCTAATGCTCTTGTAACTCTCCTTGCTCCAATTGAATACTCTCCTGCAAGGTCCATACTTATCGTTATCTATAGCTATCTTAAATCTTGTGGTCCCCATTCCCAAACTGTTCACCCACCGAAAGGTCGGTCACCTGGCCGGACTCATCACCCAGCTCCAGATCCAGTTCAGCCCCTCCTCTTGGTGGACAATCTACATGTTGATTTAAAAAAACCCACCTAACAAATTCTGTCCCATCTGAACCTCTTGCACTAAGAAGGTCTCATTTTATGTTGGGGAAGTGGCAGTCCCAGCACGAGAACAACCCAAACATGAGGAAATCTGCAGATGCTGGAAATTCAAACAACATACACAAAATGCTGGTGGAACACAGCAGGCCAGACAGCATCTACAGGGAGAAGCGCTGTCGACGTTTTGGGCCGAGACCCTTTGTCAGGACTAACTGAAAGGAAAGATAGTAAGAGATTTGAAAGTAGAGGGGGGAGGGGGAAATGCAAAATGATAGGAGAAGGCCAGAGGGGGTGGGGTGAAGCCAGGAGCTGGAAAGGTGATTGGCAAAAGGGATACAGAGCTGGAGAAGGGAAAGGATCATGGGACAGGAGGCCTTGGGAGAAAGAAAGGGGGAGAGGGGAAGCACCAGAGGGAGATGGAGACCAGGCGGAGTGATGGGCAGAGAGAGAGAGAGAAAAAAGAGGAGCACATCAACCGACACTACCAAGCACATCTTTCCCTTCCCCCTCTTCAGCTTTCAGCAGGGATCGCTCCCTACGTGACTCCCTTGTCCATTCGTTCCCCCCCCCCCCCCATCCCTTCCCACCAATCTCCCTCCTGGCACTTATCCTTGCAAGCGGAATAAATGCTACACCTACCCTTACACTTCCTCCCTCACCACCATTCAGGGCCCCAGACAGTCCTTCCAGGTGAGGCGACACTTCACCTGTGAGTCGGCTGGTGTGGTATACTGCGTCCGGTGCTCCCGGTGTGGCCTTTTATATATTGGTGAGACCCGATGCAGACTGGGAGACCATTTCACTGAGCACCTGCACTCTGTCCACCAGAGAAAGCAGGATCTCCCAGTGGCCACACATTTTAATTCCACGTCCCATTCCCATTCTGATATGTCTATCCATGACCTCCTCTACTGTCAAGATGAAGCCACGCTCAGGTTAGAGAAACAACACCTTATATACTGGCTGGGTAGCCTCCAACCTGATGGCATGAACATTGATTTCTCTAACTTCCGTTAATGCCCCTCCTCCCATTCTTAGCCCATCCCTGACATATTTAGTTGTTTGTTTTTTCTCTCTCTCTCTGCCCATCACTCTGCCTGTTCTCCATCTCCCTCTGGTGCCCCCCCTCCCCCTTTCTTTCTCCCTAGGCCTCCTGTCCCATGATCCTTTCCCTTCTCCAGCTCTGTATCACTTTTGCCAATCACCTTTCCAGCTCTTAGCTTCACCCCACCCCCTCCGGTCTTCTCCTATCATTTTGCATTTCCCCCTCCCCCTCCTACTTTCAAATCTCTTGCTATCTTTCCTTTCAGTTAGTCCTAACAAAGGGTCTCGGCCCGAAACGTCGACAGTGCTTCTTCCTATAGATGCTGCCTGGCCTGCTGCGTTCCACCAGCATTTTGTATGAAAACAACCCGAATGTTTTTACACCTTTCCTCAATCTGCCTGCACATGTTCCTCAGTGTCCCAGTGACTATTGGGGGATCTGTATCTGATTGATAGTGAGACCCCCCCCCCCAACCCTTTTACCTCCCTATCTTTTCCAAAACATTGAAACCCTGGGACATTAAGTAAATATTCCTGTCCCTTTCTCAACCAAGTTCGTGCAATGGCCGCAATATCATACTTTCATGTACTGATCCATGTTCTAAATTCATCACCTTTACCCATAACATTGCTGACATTAAAATACTCACACTTCAGCCTATCTGTCCCATCGCATCTATTGAATTGAATTGACTTTATTTCTTACATCCTTCACATACATGAGGAGTAAAAAGTCACCATCTAAATGTGCAATGTGCAATCATAGGAATTTATAATAACTTATAATAAATAGAACAGTCTATGTAACATAGAGCCCACTCACATCAGTGTGAGTTAATCAGTCTATGGCCTGGTGGAAGAAGCTGTCCCAGAACCTGTTGGTCCTGGCTTTTATGCTGCGGTACCGTTTCCCCGATGGTAGCAGCTGAATCATGGTGCACATTGAGATCGTGGTGCACATTGAGATCATGGTGCACATTGTGATCGTGGTGCACATTGAGATCATGGTGCACATTGAGTTCATAGTGCACATTGTGATCGTTGTGCACATTGAGATCGTGGTGCACATTCAGATCATGGTGCACATTGTGATCGTGGTGCACATTGAGATCGTGGTGCACGTTCAGATCATGGTGCACATTGAGATTGTGGTGCACATTCAGATCGTGGTGCACTGAGATCGTGGTCCCCAATGACCCTACGGGCTCTTTTTACACACCTGTCTTTGTAAATGTCCTGAATCATGGGAAGTTCACAACTACAGATACGCTGGGCTGTCCGCACCACTCTCTGCAGAGTCCTGCGATTGAGGGAAGTACAGTTCCCACACCAGGTGGTGATGCAGCCAGTCAGGATGCTCTCATTTTTGCCCTTATAGAAAGTTCTTAGGATTTGGGAGCCCATACCAAAATTACTCAATCGTCTGAGGTGAAAGAGGCAATGTTGTGCCTTTTTCACTACACAGTAGGTGTGCACAGACCATGTGAGGTCCTCGGTGATGTGGATGCCGAGGAACTTGAAGCTGTTTACCCTCTCAACCCCAGATCCGTTAATGTCAATAGGGGTTAGCCTGTCTCCATTCCTCCTGTAGACCACAACCAGCTCCTTTGTTTTTGCAACATTGAGGGAGAGATTATTTTCTTGACACCACTGTGTCAGAAAGATTAGTTCATCCCTGTAGGCCAGCTCGTTATTGTTTGTGGTAAGGCCAATCAATGTAGTGTCATCAGCAAATTTAATTAGCAGATTGGCGACACAGTCATGGGTATACAGGGAGTAAAGGAGGGGACTCAGTACACAGCCCTGAGGGGCTCATGTATTGAGAGTCAGAGGGTTGGAGGTGAGGGAGCCCACTCTTGCTTTGCTTCTGCCTATTTTTACAGGCCCTGACATCTATGTACCTTCCTTTCCATCTCTCCACTTTCTGACCTGGTTCTCTAGTTCCCATCCCACTGCCAGATTAGTTTAAACCTTCCCAAATAGCATGAGTGAACCTCCCAGTCAGGATATTGGTTCCCTTCTGGTTTTGGTGCCATGTGCCCCTTGTACAGGTCACCCCTGCCCCAGGAAAAAGTCCAATGATCCAAGAACCGGAAACCCTAGATGGCGGCTTTGTGCCAGTTCCTAAGACACTCATTCATCCATACTCCAGTCCTATTCCTTCCCTGACTAGCGCATGGCACCAGGAGTAATCCAGAGATTACTACTCTGGAGGTCCTGCTGTTCATCCTCTTCCCGAACTCCCTATACCCTTTCTACCTGCATCATCGGTGTCAATGTGCACCACGATCTCAATGTGCACCATGATCTCAATGTGCACCACGATCTCAATGTGCACCACGATCACAATGTGCACCATGATCTGAATGTGCACCACGATCTCAATGAGCACCATGATCTCAATGTGCACCATGATCTGAATGTGCACCACGATCTCAATGTGCACCATGACCTGAATGTGCACCATGATCTCAATGAGCACCATGATCACAATGTGCACCACGATCACAATGTGCACCACGATCACAATGTGCACCACGATCTCAATGTGCACCACGATCTGAATGTGCACCATGATCTGAATGTGCACCACGATCTCAATGTGCACCACAATCACAACGTGCACTATGATCTCAATGTGCACCATGATCTCAATGTGCACCACGATCACAATGTGCACCATGATCTCAATGTGCACTACAATCTCAATGTGCACCATGATCACAATGTGCACCACGATCTCAATGTGCACCACGATCTCAATGTGCACCACGATCACAATGTGCACCACAATCACAATGTGCACCACGATCTCAATGTGCACCACGATCACAATGTGCACCACAATCACAATGTGCACCACGATCTGAATGCACGACGATCTGAATGTGCACCACAATCTCAATGTGCACCATGATCTGAATGTGCACCACGATCTCAATGTGCACCACGATCTCAATGTGCACCACAATCACAATGTGCACCATGATCTCAATGTGCACCACGATCTCAATGTGCACCACGATCACAATGTGCACCATGATCTCAATGTGCACCACGATCTCAATGTCCACCATGATCTGAATGTGCACCATGATCTCAATGTGCACCACGATCACAATGTGCACCATGATCTCAATGTGCAACATGATCTGAATGTGCACCACGATCTCAATGTGCACCACGATCACAATGTGCACCATGATCACAATGTGCACCACGATCACAGTGCACCACGATCTGAATGTGCACCACGATCTCAATGTGCACCATGATCTGAATGTGCACCACGATCTCAATGTGCACCACGATCTCAATGTGCACCACGATCACAATGTGCACCATGATCTCAATGTGCACCACGATCTCAATGTGCACCACAATCACAATGTGCACCATGATCACAATGTGCACCACGATCTCAGTGCACCACGATCTGAATGTGCACCACAATCTCAATGTGCACCATGATCTGAACGTGCACCACGATCTCAATGTGCACCACGATCACAATGTGCACCATGATCTGAATGTGCACCACGATCTCAATGTGCACCACGATCACAATGTGCACTATGAACTCAATGTGCACCATGATCTCAATGTGCACCACGATCACAATGTGCACCATGATCTCAATGTGTACCACGATCTCAATGTGTACCACGATCTCAATGTGCACCACAATCACAATGTGCACCATGATCTCAATGTGCACCACGATCTCAATGTGCACCACGATCACAATGTGCACCATGATCTCAATGTGCACCACGATCTCAATGTGCACCACGATCACAACGTGCACCATGATCTCAGTGCACCACGATCTGAATGTGCACCACAATCTCAATGTGCACCATGATCTGAATGTGCACCACGATCTCAATGTGCACCACGATCACAATGTGCACCATGATCTCAATGTGCACCATGATCTCAATGTGCACCACGATCTCAATGTGCACCATGATCTGAATGTGCACCATGATCTGAATGAGCACCATGATCTCAATGTGCACCACGATCTCAACGTGCACCATAATCTGAATGTGCACCACAATCTCAATGTGCACCACAATCTCAATGTGCACCATGATCTGAATGTGCACCACGATCTCAATGAGCACCATGATCTCAATGTGCACCATGATCTCAATGTGCACCACAATCTCAATGTGCACCATGATCTCAATGTGCACCATGATCTCAATGTGCACCACGATCTCAATGTGCACCACGATCTCAATGTGCACCACGATCTCAATGTACACCATGATCTCAATGTGCACCACGATCTCAATGAGCACCACGATCTCAATGTGCACCACTATCACAATGTGCACCATGATCTCAATGTGCACCACGATCTCAGTGCACCACGATCTGAATGTGCACCACAATCTCAATGTGCACCGTGATCTGAATGTGCACCACGATCACAACGTGCACCATGATCTCAGTGCACCACGATCTGAATGTGCACCAGAATCTCAATGTGCACCATGATCTGAATGTGCACCACGATCTCAATGTGCACCACGATCACAATGTACACCATGATCTCAATGTGCACCACGATCTCAATGTGCACCACAATCACAATGTGCACCATGATCTCAATGTGCACCACGATCTCAATGTGCACCACAATCACAATGTGCACCATGATCACAATGTGCACCACGATCTCAGTGCACCACGATCTGAATGTGCACCACAATCTCAATGTGCACCGTGATCTGAATGTGCACCACGATCACAACGTGCACCATGATCTCAGTGCACCACGATCTGAATGTGCACCACAATCTCAATGTGCACCATGATCTGAATGTGCACCACGATCTCAATGTGCACCACGATCACAATGTGCACCATGATCTCAATGTGAACCACGATCTCAATGTGCACCACAATCACAATGTGCACCATGATCTCAATGTGCACCACGATCTCAATGTGCACCACGATCTCAATGTGCACCACTATCACCATGTGCACCATGATCTCAATGTGCACCATGATCTCAATGTGCACCACGATCTCAATGTGCACCATGATCTGAGTGTGCACCATGATCTGAATGTGCACCACGGTCTCAATGTGCACCACGATCAAAATGTGCACCACGATCACAATGTGCACCATGATCTCAATGTGCACCATGATCTCAATGTGCATCACGATCTCAATGTGCACCACGATCGCAATGTGCACCACGATCTCAATGTGCACCACGATCTCAATGTGCACCACGATCACAATGTGCACCATGATCTCAATGTGCACCACGATCTCAATGTGCACCACAATCACAATGTGCACCATGATCACAATGTGCACCACGATTTCAGTGCACCACGATCTGAATGTGCACCACAATCTCAATGTGCACCATGATCTGAACGTGCACCACGATCTCAATGTGCACCACGATCACAATGTGCACCACAATCTGAATGTGCACCGCAATCTCAATGTGCACCACGATCACAATGTGCACCATGATCTCAATGTGCACCACGAACTCAATGTGCACCACGATCACAATGTGCACCACGATCTCAATGTGCACCACGATATCAATGTGCACCATGATCTCAATGTGCACCACGATCTCAATGTGTACCACGATCACAACGTGCACCATGATCTCAGTGCACCACGATCTGAATGTGCACCACAATCTCAATTTGCACCATGATCTGAACGTGCACCACGATCTCAATGTGCACCACGATCACAATGAGCACCATGATCTGAATGTGCACCACGATCTCAATGTGCACCACGATCACAATGTGCACTATGATCTCAATGTGCACCACGATCTCAATGTGCACCACGATCACAATGTGCACCACGATCACAATGTGCAACATGATCTCAATGTGCACCACGATCTCAATGTGCACCACGATCACAACGTGCACCATGATCTCAATGCACCACGATCTGAATGTGCACCACAATCTCAATGTGCACCATGATCTGAATGTGCACCACGATCTCAATGTGCACCATGATCTCAATGTGCACCACAATCACAATGTGCACCATGATCTCAATGTGCACCATGATCTCAATGTGCACCACGATCTCAATGTGCACCATGATCTGAATGTGCACCATGATCTCAATGAGCACCATGATCTCAATGTGCACCACGATCTCAATGTGCACCATGATCTGAATTTGCACCACAATCTCAATGTGCACCACGATCTCAATGTGCACCATGATCTGAATGTGCACTACGATCTCAATGAGCACCATGATCTCAATGTGCACCATGATCTCAATGTGCACCACGATCTCAATGTGCACCACGATCACAATGTGCACCACGATCTCAATGTGCACCATGATCTCAATGTGCACCACGATCTCAATGTGCACCATGATCTGAATGTGCACCATGATCTCAATGAGCACCATGATCTCAATGTGCACCACGAGCTCAATGTGCACCACGATCACAATGTGCACCATGATCTCAATGTGCACCATGATCTGAATGTGCAACACGATCTCAATGTGCACCACGATCACAATGTGCACCATGATCACAATGTGCACCACGATCACAGTGCACCACGATCTGAATGTGCACCACAATCTCAATGTGCACCATGATCTGAATGTGCACCACGATCTCAATGTGCACCACGATCACAATGTGCACCATCTGAATGTGCACCATGATCACAATGTGCACCACGATCTCAGTGCACCACGATCTCAATGTGCACCACGATCACAATGTGCACTATGATCTCAATGTGCACCATGATCTCAATGTGCACCACGATCACAATGTGCACCATAATCTCAATGTGCACCACGATCTCAATGTGCACCACAATCACAATGTGCACCATGATCTCAATGTGCACCACGATCTCAATGTGCACCACGATCACAATGTGCACCATGATCTCAATGTGCACCACGATCACAATGTGCACCATGATCTCAATGTGCACCACGATCTCAATGTGCACCACGATCACAACGTGCACCATGATCTCAGTGCACCACGATCTGAATGTGCACCACAATCTCAATGTGCACGACGATCTCAATGTGCACCACGATCACAATGTGCACCATGATCTCAATGTGCACCATGATCTCAATGTGCACCACGATCACAATGTGCACCATGATCACAATGTGCACCACGATCTCAGTGCACCACGATCTGAATGTGCACCACAATCTCAATGTGCACCATGATCTGAATGTGCACCACGATCTCAATGTGCTCCACGATCACAATGTGCACCATGATCTCAATGTGCACCATGATCTGAATGTGTACCACGATCTGAATGTGCACCACGATCTCAATGTGCACCACGATCACAATGTGCACCACGATCTCAATGTGCACCACGATCACAATGTGCACCATGATCTCAATGTGCACCATGATCTCAATGTGCACCACGATCACAATGTGCACCATGATCACAATGTGCACCACGATCTCAGTGCACCACGATCTGAATGTGCACCACAATCTCAATGTGCACCATGATCTGAATGTTCACCACGATCTCAATGTGCTCCACGATCACAATGTGCACCATGATCTCAATGTGCACCATGATCTGAATGTGTACCACGATCTGAATGTGCACCACGATCTCAATGTGCACCACGATCACAATGTGCACCATGATCTCAATGTGCACCACGATCTCAATGTGCACCACGATCACAATGTGCACCATGATCTCAATGTGCACCATGATCTCAATGTGCACCACAATCACAATGTGCACCATGATCACAATGTGCACCACGATCTCAGTGCACCACGATCTGAATGTGCACCACAATCTCAATGTGCACCATGATCTGAATGTGCACCACGATCTCAATGTGCACCACGATCACAATGTGCACCACGATCTCAATGTGCACCACGATCTCAATGTGCACCACGATCACAATGTGCACCACGATCTCAATGTGCACCACGATCTCAATGTGAACCACGATATCAATGTGCACCATGATCTCAATGTGCACCACGATCTCAATGTGTACCACGATCACAACGTGCACCATGATCTCAGTGCACCACGATCTGAATGTGCACCACAATCTCAATTTGCACCATGATCTGAACGTGCACCACGATCTCAATGAGCACCATGATCTGAATGTGCACCACGATCTCAATGTGCACCACGATCACAATGTGCACTATGATCTCAATGTGCACCACGATCTCAATGTGCACCACGATCACAATGTGCACCACGATCACAATGTGCAACATGATCTCAATGTGCACCACGATCTCAATGTGCACCACGATCACAACGTGCACCATGATCTCAATGCACCACTATCTGAATGTGCACCACAATCTCAATGTGCACCATGATCTGAATGTGCACCACGATCTCAATGTGCACCATGATCTCAATGTGCACCACAATCACAATGTGCACCATGATCTCAATGTGCACCATGATCTCAATGTGCACCACGATCTCAATGTGCACCATGATCTGAATGTGCACCATGATCTCAATGAGCACCATGATCTCAATGTGCACCACGATCTCAATGTGCACCATGATCTGAATTTGCACCACAATCTCAATGTGCACCACGATCTCAATGTGCACCATGATCTGAATGTGCACTACGATCTCAATGAGCACCATGATCTCAATGTGCACCATGATCTCAATGTGCACCACGATCTCAATGTGCACCACGATCACAATGTGCACCACGATCTCAATGTGCACCATGATCTCAATGTGCACCACGATCTCAATGTGCACCATGATCTGAATGTGCACCATGATCTCAATGAGCACCATGATCTCAATGTGCACCACGAGCTCAATGTGCACCACGATCACAATGTGCACCATGATCTCAATGTGCACCATGATCTGAATGTGCAACACGATCTCAATGTGCAACACGATCACAATGTGCACCATGATCACAATGTGCACCACGATCTCAGTGCACCACGATCTCAATGTGCACCACGATCACAATGTGCACTATGATCTCAATGTGCACCATGATCTCAATGTGCACCACGATCACAATGTGCACCATAATCTCAATGTGCACCACGATCTCAATGTGCACCACAATCACAATGTGCACCATGATCTCAATGTGCACCACGATCTCAATGTGCACCACGATCACAATGTGCACCATGATCTCAATGTGCACCACGATCACAATGTGCACCATAATCTCAATGTGCACCACGATCTCAATGTGCACCACAATCACAATGTGCACCATGATCTCAATGTGCACCACGATCTCAATGTGCACCACGATCACAATGTGCACCATGATCTCAATGTGCACCACGATCACAATGTGCACCATGATCTCAATGTGCACCACGATCTCAATGTGCACCACGATCACAACGTGCACCATGATCTCAGTGCACCACGATCTGAATGTGCACCACAATCTCAATGTGCACCACGATCTCAATGTGCACCACGATCACAATGTGCACCATGATCTCAATGTGCACCATGATCTCAATGTGCACCACGATCACAATGTGCACCATGATCACAATGTGCACCACGATCTCAGTGCACCACGATCTGAATGTGCACCACAATCTCAATGTGCACCATGATCTGAATGTGCACCACGATCACAATGTGCTCCACGATCACAATGTGCACCATGATCTCAATGTGCACCATGATCTGAATGTGTACCACGATCTGAATGTGCACCACGATCTCAATGTGCACCACGATCACAATGTGCACCACGATCTCAATGTGCACCACGATCACAATGTGCACCATGATCTCAATGTGCACCATGATCTCAATGTGCACCACGATCACAATGTGCACCATGATCACAATGTGCACCACGATCTCAGTGCACCACGATCTGAATGTGCACCACAATCTCAATGTGCACCATGATCTGAATGTGCACCACGATCTCAATATGCTCCACGATCACAATGTGCACCATGATCTCAATGTGCACCATGATCTGAATGTGTACCACGATCTGAATGTGCACCACGATCTCAATGTGCACCACGATCACAATGTGCACCATGATCTCAATGTGCACCACGATCTCAATGTGCACCACGATCACAATGTGCACCATGATCTCAATGTGCACCATGATCTCAATGTGCACCACAATCACAATGTGCACCATGATCACAATGTGCACCACGATCTCAGTGCACCACGATCTGAATGTGCACCACAATCTCAATGTGCACCATGATCTGAATGTGCACCACGATCTCAATGTGCACCACGATCACAATGTGCACCACGATCTCAATGTGCACCACGATCTCAATGTGCACCACGATCACAATGTGCACCACGATCTCAATGTGCAGCACGATCACAATGTGCACCAGGATCTCAATGTGCACCACGATCTCAATGTGCACCACGATCACAATGCGCAACATGATCTCAATGTACACCACGATCTCAATGTGCACCACGATCACAATGTGCACCATGATCTCAATGTGCACCACGATCTCAATGTGCACCACGATCACAATGTGCACGACGATCACAATGTGCACCACAATCTCAATGTGCACCATGATCTGAATGTGCACCACGATCTCAATGTGCACCATGATCACAATGTGCACCATGATCTCAATGTGCACCACGATCACAATGTGCACCATGATCTCAATGTGCACCATGATCTCAATGTGCACCACAATCTCAATGTGCACCATGATCTGAATGTGCACCATGATCTGAATGAGCACCATGATCTCAATGTGCACCACGATCTCAACGTGCACCATAATCTGAATGTGCACCACAATCTCAATGTGCACCACAATCTCAATGGGCACCATGATCTGAATGTGCACCACGATCTCAATGAGCACCATGATCTCAATGTGCACCATGATCTCAATGTGCACCACAATCTCAATGTGCACCATGATCTCAATGTGCACCATGATCTCAGTGCACCACGATCTGAATGTGCACCACAATCTCAATGTGCACCATGATCTGAATGTGCACCACGATCTCAATGTGCACCACGATCACAATGTGCACCATGATCTCAATGTGCACCACGATCTCAATGTGCACCATGATTTCAATGTGCACCACGATCTCAATGTGCACCATGATCTGAATGTGCACCATGATCTGAATGTGCACCACGATCTCAATGTGCACCACGATCACAACGTGCACCATGATCTCAGTGCACCACGATCTGAATGTGCACCACAATCTCAATGTGCACCACGATCTCAATGTGCACCACGATCACAATGTGCACCATGATCTCAATGTGCACCATGATCTCAATGTGCACCACGATCACAATGTGCACCATGATCACAATGTGCACCACGATCTCAGTGCACCACGATCTGAATGTGCACCACAATCTCAATGTGCACCATGATCTGAATGTGCACCACGATCTCAATGTGCTCCATGATCACAATGTGCACCATGATCTCAATGTGCACCATGATCTGAATGTGTACCCCGATCTGAATGTGCACCACGATCTCAATGTGCACCACGATCACAATGTGCACCATGATCTCAATGTGCACCACGATCTCAATGTGCACCACGATCACAATGTGCACCATGATCTCAATGTGCACCATGATCTCAATGTGCACCACAATCACAATGTGCACCATGATCACAATGTGCACCACGATCTCAGTGCACCACGATCTGAATGTGCACCACAATCTCAATGTGCACCATGATCTGAATGTGCACCACGATCTCAATGTGCACCACGATCACAATGTGCACCACGATCTCAATGTGCACCACGATCTCAATGTGCACCACGATCACAATGTGCACCATCTGAATGTGCACCATGATCACAATGTGCACCACGATCTCAGTGCACCACGATCTCAATGTGCACCACGATCACAATGTGCACTATGATCTCAATGTGCACCATGATCTCAACGTGCACCACGATCACAATGTGCACCATAATCTCAATGTGCACCACGATCTCAATGTGCACCACAATCACAATGTGCACCATGATCTCAATGTGCACCACGATCTCAATGTGCACCACGATCACAATGTGCACCATGATCTCAATGTGCACCACGATCTCAATGTGCACCACGATCACAACGTGCACCATGATCTCAGTGCACCACGATCTGAATGTGCACCACAATCTCAATGTGCACCACGATCTCAATGTGCACCACGATCACAATGTGCACCATGATCTCAATGTGCACCATGATCTCAATGTGCACCACGATCACAATGTGCACCATGATCACAATGTGCACCACGATCTCAGTGCACCACGATCTGAATGTGCACCACAATCTCAATGTGCACCATGATCTGAATGTGCACCACGATCTCAATGTGCTCCACGATCACAATGTGCACCATGATCTCAATGTGCACCATGATCTGAATGTGTACCACGATCTGAATGTGCACCACGATCTCAATGTGCACCACGATCACAATGTGCACCATGATCTCAATGTGCACCACGATCTCAATGTGCACCACGATCACAATGTGCACCATGATCTCAATGTGCACCATGATCTCAATGTGCACCACAATCACAATGTGCACCATGATCACAATGTGCACCACGATCTCAGTGCACCACGATCTGAATGTGCACCACAATCTCAATGTGCACCATGATCTGAATGTGCACCACGATCTCAATGTGCACCACGATCACAATGTGCACCACGATCTCAATGTGCACCACGATCTCAATGTGCACCACGATCACAATGTGCACCACGATCTCAATGTGCACCACGATCACAATGTGCACCAGGATCTCAATGTGCACCACGATCTCAATTTGCACCACGATCACAATGTGCAACATGATCTCAATGTACACCACGATCTCAATGTGCACCACGATCACAATGTGCACCATGATCTCAATGTGCACCACGATCTCAATGTGCACCACGATCACAATGTGCACGACGATCACAATGTTCACCACAATCTCAATGTGCACCATGATCTGAATGTGCACCACGATCTCAATGTGCACCACGATCACAATGTGCACCATGATCTAAATGTGCACCACGATCTCAATGTGCACCACAATCACAATGTGCACCATGATCTCAATGTGCACCACGATCTCAATGTGCACCACGATCACAATGTGCAGCATGATCTCAATTTGCACCACAATCTCAATGTGCACCACGATCACAATGTGCACCATGATCTCAATGTGCACCATGATCTCAATGTGCACAACAATCACAATGAGCACCATGATCACAATGTGCACCACGATCTCAGTGCACCACGATCTGAATGTGCACCACAATCTCAATGTGCACCATGATCTGAATGTGCACCACGATCTCAATGTGCACCCCGATCACAATGTGCACCACGATCTCAATGTGCACCACGATCTCAATGTGCACCACTATCACAATGTGCACCATGATCTCAATGTGCGCCACGATCTCAATGTGCACCACAATCACAATGTGCACCATGATCTCCATGTGCACCACGATCTCAATGTGCACCACGATCACAACGTGCACCATGATCTCAGTGCACCACGATCTGAATGTGCACCACAATCTCAATGTGCACCATGATCTGCATGTGCACCACGATCTCAATGTGCACCACGTTCACAATGTGCACCATGATCTCAATGTGAACCACGATCTCAATGTGCACCACAATCACATTGTGCACCATGATCTCAATGTGCACCACGATCTCAATGTGCACCACGATCACAATGTGCACCATGATCTCAATGTGCACCATGATCTCAATGTGCACCACGATCTCAATGTGCACCACGATCACAATGTGCACCACGATCTCAATGTGCACCATGATCTGAGTGTGCACCATGATCTGAATGTGCACCACGATCTCAATGTGCACCACGATCTCAATGTGCACCATGATCTGAGTGTGCACCATGAACTGAATGTGCACCACGATCTCAATGTGCACCACGATCACAATGTGCACCACGATCACAATGTGCACCATGATCTCAATGTGCACCATGATCTCAATGTGCATCACGATCTCAATGTGCACCACGATCACAATGTGCACCACGATCTCAATGTGCACCATGATTTCAATGTGCACCACGATCTCAAAGTGCACCATGATCTGAAAGTGCACCATGATCTGAATGAGCACCATGATCTCAATGTGCACCACGATCTCAATGTGCACCATGATCTGAATGTGCACCACAATCTCAATGTGCACCACAATCTCAATGTGCACCATGATCTGAATGTTCACCACGATCTCAATGTGCACCACGATCACAACGTGCACCATGATCTCAGTGCAACACGATCTGAATGTGCACCACAATCTCAATGTGCACCACGATCTCAATGTGCACCACGATCACAATGTGCACCATGATCTCAATGTGCACCATGATCTCAATGTGCACCACGATCACAATGTGCACCATGATCACAATGTGCACCACGATCTCAGTGCACCACGATCTGAATGTGCACCACAATCTCAATGTGCACCATGATCTCAATGTGCACCACGATCTCAATGTGCACCACGATCACAATGTGCACCATGATCTCAATGTGCACCATGATCTGAATGTGTACCACGATCTGAATGTGCACCACGATCTCAATGTGCACCACGATCACAATGTGCACCATGATCTCAATGTGCACCACGATCTCAATGTGCACCACGATCACAATGTGCACCATGATCTCAATGTGCACCATGATCTCAATGTGCACCACAATCACAATGTGCACCATGATCACAATGTGCACCACGATCTCAGTGCACCACGATCTGAATGTGCACCACAATCTCAATGTGCACCATGATCTGAATGTGCACCACGATCTCAATGTGCACCACGATCACAATGTGCACCACGATCTCAATGTGCACCACGATCTCAATGTGCACCACGATCACAATGTGCACCACGA
Source organism: Hypanus sabinus (assembly GCF_030144855.1). Lineage (NCBI taxonomy): Eukaryota > Metazoa > Chordata > Chondrichthyes > Myliobatiformes > Dasyatidae > Hypanus > Hypanus sabinus. The sequence goes on from NC_082721.1 coordinate 25,424,457, forward strand.
TCTCAATGTGCACCACGATCACAATGTGCACCAGGATCTCAATGTGCACCACGATCTCAATGTGCACCACGATCACAATGTGCAACATGATCTCAATGTACACCACGATCTCAATGTGCACGATGATCACAATGTGCACCATGATCTCAATGTGCACCACGATCTCAATGTGCACCACGATCACAATGTGCACGACGATCACAATGTGCATCACAATCTCAATGTGCACCATGATCTGAATGTGCACCACGATCTCAATGTGCACCACGATCACAATGTGCACCATGACCTCAATGTGCACCATGATCTCAATGTGCACCAAAATCACAATGTGCACCACGATCACAATGTGCAACATGATCTCAATTTGCACCACAATCTCAATGTGCACCACGATCACAATGTGCACCATGATCTCAATGTGCACCATGATCTCAATGTGCACAACAATCACAATGTGCACCATGATCACAATGTGCACCACGATCTCAGTGCACCACGATCTGAATGTGCACCACAATCTCAATGTGCACCATGATCTGAATGTGCACCACGATCTCAATGTGCACCCCGATCACAATGTGCACCACGATCTCAATGTGCACCACGATCTCAATGTGCACCACTATCACAATGTGGACCATGATCTCAATGTGCGCCACGATCTCAATGTGCACCACAATCACAATGTGCACCATGATCTCCATGTGCACCACAATCACAATGTGCACCACGATCACAACGTGCACCATGATCTCAATGTGCACCATGATCTCAATGTGCACAACAATCACAATGTGCACCATGATCACAATGTGCACCACGATCTCAGTGCACCACGATCTGAATGTGCACCACAATCTCAATGTGCACCATGATCTGAATGTGCACCACGATCTCAATGTGCACCCCGATCACAATGTGCACCACGATCTCAATGTGCACCACGATCTCAATGTGCACCACTATCACAATGTGGACCATGATCTCAATGTGCGCCACGATTTCAATGTGCACCACAATCACAATGTGCACCATGATCTCCATGTGCACCACAATCACAATGTGCACCACGATCACAACGTGCACCATGATCTCAGTGCACCACGATCTGAATGTGCACCACAATCTCAATGTGCACCATGATCTGAATGTGCAGCACGATCTCAATGTGCACCACGTTCACAATGTGCACCATGATCTCAATGTGAACCACGATCTCAATGTGCACCACAATCACATTGTGCACCATGATCTCAATGTGCACCACGATCTCAATGTGCACCACGATCACAATGTGCACCATGATCTCAATGTGCACCATGATCTCAATGTGCACCACGATCTCAATGTGCACCACGATCACAATGTGCACCATGATCTCAATGTGCACCATGATCTCAATGTGCACCACGATCTCAATGTGCACCATGATCTGAGTGTGCACCATGATCTGAATGTGCACCACGATCTCAATGTGCACCACGATCTCAATGTGCACCATGATCTGAGTGTGCACCATGAACTGAATGTGCACCACGATCTCAATGTGCACCACGATCACAATGTGCACCACGATCACAATGTGCACCATGATCTCAATGTGCACCATGATCTCAATGTGCATCACGATCTCAATGTGCACCACGATCACAATGTGCACCACGATCTCAATGTGCACCATGATTTCAATGTGCACCACGATCTCAATGTGCACCATCATCTGAAAGTGCACCATGATCTGAATGAGCACCATGATCTCAATGTGCACCACGATCTCAATGTGCACCATGATCTGAATGTGCACCACAATCTCAATGTGCACCACAATCTCAATGTGCACCACGATCTGAATGTGCACCTCGATCTCAATGAGCACCATGATCTCAATGTGCACCACAATCTCAATGTGCACCATGATCTGAATGTGCAGCACAATCTCAATGTGCACCATGATCTCAATGTGCACCATGATCTCAATGTGCACCACGATCTCAATGTGCACCACGATCTCAATGTACACCATGATCTCAATGTGCACCACGATCTCAATGTGCACCACGATCACAATGTGCACCATGATCTCAATGTACACCATGATCTCAATGTGCACCATGATCTCAATGTGCACCACGATCACAATGTGCACCATGATCACAATGTGCACCACGATCTCAGTGCACCACGATCTGAATGTGCACCACAATCTCAATGTGCACCATGATCTGAATGTGCACCACGATCTCAATGTGCTCCACGATCACAATGTGCACCATGATCTGAATGTGCACCATGATCTGAAAGTGCACCACGATCTGAATTTGCACCACGATCTCAATGTGCACCACGATCACAATGTGCACCATGATCTCAATGTGCACCACAATCTCAATGTGCACCACGATCACAATGTGCACCATGATCTCAATGTGAACCATGATCTCAATGTGCACAACAATCACAATGTGCACCATGATCACAATGTGCACCACGATCTCAGTGCACCACGATCTGAATGTGCACCACAATCTCAATGTGCACCATGATCTGAATGTGCACCACGATCTCAATGTGCACCCCAATCACAAAGTGCACCACGATCTAAATGTGCACCACGATCTCAATGTGCACCACTATCACAATGTGCACCATGATCTCAATGTGCGCCATGATCTCAATGTGCACCACAATCACAATGTGCACCATGATCACAATGTGCACCACGATCTCTGTGCACCACGATCTGAATGTGCACCACAATCTCAATGTGCACCGTGATCTGAATGTGCACCACGATCACAACGTGCACCATGATCTCAGTGCACCACGATCTGAATGTGCACCACAATCTCAATGTGCACCATGATCTGAATGTGCACCACGATCTCAATGTGCACCACGATCACAATGTGCACCATGATCTCAATGTGAACCACGATCTCAATGTGCACCACAATCACAATGTGCACCATGATCTCAATGTGCACCACGATCTCAATGTGCACCACTATCACCATGTGCACCATGATCTCAATGTGCACCATGATCTCAATGTGCACCACGATCTCAATGTGCACCACGATCACAATGTGCACCACGATCTCAATGTGCACCACGATCTCAATGTGCACCACGATCACAATGTGCACCACGATCACAATGTGCACCACGATCTCAATGTGCACCATGATCTCAATGTGCATCACGATCTCAATGTGCACCACGATCACAATGTGCACCACGATCTCAATGTGCACCACGATCTCAATGTGCACCACGATCACAATGTGCACCATGATCTCAATGTGCACCATGATCTCAATGTGCATCACAATCTCAATGTGCACCATGATCTCAATGTGCACCACAATCTCAATGTGCACCACGATCACAATGTGCACCATGATCTCAATGTGAACCATGATCTCAATGTGCACAACAATCACAATGTGCACCATGATCACAATGTGCACCACGATCTCAGTGCACCACGATCTGAATGTGCACCACAATCTCAATGTGCACCATGATCTGAATGTGCACCACGATCTCAATGTGCACCCCAATCACAAAGTGCACCACGATCTAAATGTGCACCACGATCTCAATGTGCACCACTATCACAATGTGCACCATGATCTCAATGTGCGCCATGATCTCAATGTGCACCACAATCACAATGTGCACCATGATCACAATGTGCACCACGATCTCTGTGCACCACGATCTGAATGTGCACCACAATCTCAATGTGCACCGTGATCTGAATGTGCACCACGATCACAACGTGCACCATGATCTCAGTGCACCACGATCTGAATGTGCACCACAATCTCAATGTGCACCATGATCTGAATGTGCACCACGATCTCAATGTGCACCACGATCACAATGTGCACCATGATCTCAATGTGAACCACGATCTCAATGTGCACCACAATCACAATGTGCACCATGATCTCAATGTGCACCACGATCTCAATGTGCACCACTATCACCATGTGCACCATGATCTCAATGTGCACCATGATCTCAATGTGCACCACGATCTCAATGTGCACCACGATCACAATGTGCACCACGATCTCAATGTGCACCACGATCTCAATGTGCACCACGATCACAATGTGCACCACGATCACAATGTGCACCACGATCTCAATGTGCACCATGATCTCAATGTGCATCACGATCTCAATGTGCACCACGATCACAATGTGCACCACGATCTCAATGTGCACCACGATCTCAATGTGCACCACGATCACAATGTGCACCATGATCTCAATGTGCACCATGATCTCAATGTGCATCACAATCTCAATGTGCACCATGATCTCAATGTGCACCACAATCTCAATGTGCACCACAATCTCAATGTGCACCATGATCTCAATGTGCACCACGATCACAATGTGCACCATGATCACAATGTGCACCACGATCTCAGTGCACCACGATCTGAATGTGCACCACAATCTCAATGTGCACCATGATCTGAATGTGCACCACGATCTCAATGTGCACCCCAATCACAAAGTGCACCACGATCTCAATGTGCACCACGATCTCAATGTGCACCACTATCACAATGTGCACCATGATCTCAATGTGCGCCACGATCTCAATGTGCACCACAATCACAATGTGCACCATGATCACAATGTGCACCACGATCTCAGTGCACCACGATCTGAATGTGCACCACAATCTCAATGTGCACCGTGATCTGAATGTGCACCACGATCACAACGTGCACCATGATCTCAGTGCACCACGATCTGAATGTGCACCACAATCTCAATGTGCACCATGATCTGAATGTGCACCACGATCTCAATGTGCACCACGATCACAATGTGCACCATGATCTCAATGTGAACCACGATCTCAATGTGCACCACAATCACAATGTGCACCATGATCTCAATGTGCACCACGATCTCAATGTGCACCACTATCACCATGTGCACCATGATCTCAATGTGCACCATGATCTCAATGTGCACCACGATCTCAATGTGCACCACGATCACAATGTGCACCACGATCTCAATGTGCACCACGATCTCAATGTGCACCACGATCACAATGTGCACCACGATCACAATGTGCACCACGATCTCAATGTGCACCATGATCTCAATGTGCATCACGATCTCAATGTGCACCACGATCACAATGTGCACCACGATCTCAATGTGCACCACGATCTCAATGTGCACCACGATCACAATGTGCACCATGATCTCAATGTGCACCATGATCTCAATGTGCATCACAATCTCAATGTGCACCATGATCTCAATGTGCACCACAATCTCAATGTGCACCACAATCTCAATGTGCACCATGATCACAATGTGCACCACGATCTCAGTGCACCACGATCTGAATGTGCACCACAATCTCAATGTGCACCATGATCTGAATGTGCACCACGATCTCAATGTGCACCACGATCACAATGTGCACCACGATCTGAATGTGCACCGCGATCTCAATGTGCACCACGATCACAATGTGCACCATGATCTCAATGCGCACCACGATCTCAATGTGCACCATGATCTCAATGTGCACCATGATCTCAATGTGCATCACGATCTCAATGTGCACCACGATCACAATGTGCACCACGATCTCAATGTGCACCATGATTTCAATGTGCACCACGATCTCAATGTGCACCATGATCTGAAAGTGCACCATGATCTGAATGAGCACCATGATCTCAATGTGCACCACGATCTCAATGTGCACCATGATCTGAATGTGCACCACAATCTCAATGTGCACCACAATCTCAATGTGCACCATGATCTGAATGTGCACCACGATCTCAATGTGCACCACGATCACAACGTGCACCATGATCTCAGTGCACCACGATCTGAATGTGCACCACAATCTCAATGTGCACCATGATCTCAATGTGCACCACGATCACAATGTGCACCATGATCTCAATGTGCACCATGATCTCAATGTGCACCACGATCACAATGTGCACCATGATCACAATGTGCACCACGATCTCAGTGCACCACGATCTGAATGTGCACCACAATCTCAATGTGCACCATGATCTGAATGTGCACCACGATCTCAATGTGCTCCACGATCACAATGTGCACCATGATCTCAATGTGCACCATGATCTGAATGTGTACCACGATCTGAATGTGCACCACGATCTCAATGTGCACCACGATCACAATGTGCACCATGATCTGAATGTGCACCACGATCTCAATGTGCACCACGATCACAATGTGCACCATGATCTCAATGTGCACCATGATCTCAATGTGCACCACAATCACAATGTGCACCATGATCACAATGTGCACCACGATCTCAGTGCACCACGATCTGAATGTGCACCACAATCTCAATGTGCACCATGATCTGAATGTGCACCACGATCTCAATGTGCACCACGATCACAATGTGCACCACGATCTCAATGTGCACCACGATCTCAATGTGCACCACGATCACAATGTGCACCATCTGAATGTGCACCATGATCACAATGTGCACCACGATCTCAGTGCACCACGATCTCAATGTGCACCACGATCACAATGTGCACTATGATCTCAATGTGCACCATGATCTCAACGTGCACCACGATCACAATGTGCACCATAATCTCAATGTGCACCACGATCTCAATGTGCACCACAATCACAATGTGCACCATGATCTCAATGTGCACCACGATCTCAATGTGCACCACGATCACAATGTGCACCATGATCTCAATGTGCACCACGATCTCAATGTGCACCACGATCACAACGTGCACCATGATCTCAGTGCACCACGATCTGAATGTGCACCACAATCTCAATGTGCACCACGATCTCAATGTGCACCACGATCACAATGTGCACCATGATCTCAATGTGCACCATGATCTCAATGTGCACCACGATCACAATGTGCACCATGATCACAATGTGCACCACGATCTCAGTGCACCACGATCTGAATGTGCACCACAATCTCAATGTGCACCATGATCTGAATGTGCACCACGATCTCAATGTGCTCCACGATCACAATGTGCACCACGATCTCAATGTGCACCACGATCACAATGTGCACCATGATCTCAATGTGCACCACGATCTCAATGTGCACCACGATCACAACGTGCACCATGATCTCAGTGCACCACGATCTGAATGTGCACCACAATCTCAATGTGCACCACGATCTCAATGTGCACCACGATCACAATGTGCACCATGATCTCAATGTGCACCATGATCTCAATGTGCACCACGATCACAATGTGCACCATGATCACAATGTGCACCACGATCTCAGTGCACCACGATCTGAATGTGCACCACAATCTCAATGTGCACCATGATCTGAATGTGCACCCCAATCACAAAGTGCACCACGATCTCAATGTGCACCACGATCTCAATGTGCACCACTATCACAATGTGCACCATGATCTCAATGTGCACCACGATCTCAATGTGCACCACAATCACAATGTGCACCATGATCACAATGTGCACCACGATCTCAGTGCACCACGATCTGAATGTGCACCACAATCTCAATGTGCACCGTGATCTGAATGTGCACCACGATCACAACGTGCACCATGATCTCAGTGCACCACGATCTGAATGTGCACCACAATCTCAATGTGCACCATGATCTGAATGTGCACCACGATCTCAATGTGCACCACGATCACAATGTGCACCATGATCTCAATGTGAACCACGATCTCAATGTGCACCACAATCACAATGTGCACCATGATCTCAATGTGCACCACGATCTCAATGTGCACCACTATCACCATGTGCACCATGATCTCAATGTGCACCATGATCTCAATGTGCACCACGATCTCAATGTGCACCACGATCACAATGTGCACCACGATCTCAATGTGCACCACGATCTCAATGTGCACCACGATCACAATGTGCACCACGATCACAATGTGCACCACGATCTCAATGTGCACCATGATCTCAATGTGCATCACGATCTCAATGTGCACCACGATCACAATGTGCACCACGATCTCAATGTGCACCACGATCTCAATGTGCACCACGATCACAATGTGCACCATGATCTCAATGTGCACCATGATCTCAATGTGCATCACAATCTCAATGTGCACCATGATCTCAATGTGCACCACAATCTCAATGTGCACCACAATCTCAATGTGCACCATGATCACAATGTGCACCACGATCTCAGTGCACCACGATCTGAATGTGCACCACAATCTCAATGTGCACCATGATCTGAATGTGCACCACGATCTCAATGTGCACCACGATCACAATGTGCACCACGATCTGAATGTGCACCGCGATCTCAATGTGCACCACGATCACAATGTGCACCATGATCTCAATGCGCACCACGATCTCAATGTGCACCATGATCTCAATGTGCACCATGATCTCAATGTGCATCACGATCTCAATGTGCACCACGATCACAATGTGCACCACGATCTCAATGTGCACCATGATTTCAATGTGCACCACGATCTCAATGTGCACCATGATCTGAAAGTGCACCATGATCTGAATGAGCACCATGATCTCAATGTGCACCACGATCTCAATGTGCACCATGATCTGAATGTGCACCACAATCTCAATGTGCACCACAATCTCAATGTGCACCATGATCTGAATGTGCACCACGATCTCAATGTGCACCACGATCACAACGTGCACCATGATCTCAGTGCACCACGATCTGAATGTGCACCACAATCTCAATGTGCACCACGATCTCAATGTGCACCACGATCACAATGTGCACCATGATCTCAATGTGCACCATGATCTCAATGTGCACCACGATCACAATGTGCACCATGATCACAATGTGCACCACGATCTCAGTGCACCACGATCTGAATGTGCACCACAATCTCAATGTGCACCATGATCTGAATGTGCACCACGATCTCAATGTGCTCCACGATCACAATGTGCACCATGATCTCAATGTGCACCATGATCTGAATGTGTACCACGATCTGAATGTGCACCACGATCTCAATGTGCACCACGATCACAATGTGCACCATGATCTGAATGTGCACCACGATCTCAATGTGCACCACGATCACAATGTGCACCATGATCTCAATGTGCACCATGATCTCAATGTGCACCACAATCACAATGTGCACCATGATCACAATGTGCACCACGATCTCAGTGCACCACGATCTGAATGTGCACCACAATCTCAATGTGCACCATGATCTGAATGTGCACCACGATCTCAATGTGCACCACGATCACAATGTGCACCACGATCTCAATGTGCACCACGATCTCAATGTGCACCACGATCACAATGTGCACCATCTGAATGTGCACCATGATCACAATGTGCACCACGATCTCAGTGCACCACGATCTCAATGTGCACCACGATCACAATGTGCACTATGATCTCAATGTGCACCATGATCTCAACGTGCACCACGATCACAATGTGCACCATAATCTCAATGTGCACCACGATCTCAATGTGCACCACAATCACAATGTGCACCATGATCTCAATGTGCACCACGATCTCAATGTGCACCACGATCACAATGTGCACCATGATCTCAATGTGCACCACGATCTCAATGTGCACCACGATCTCAATGTGCACCACGATCACAATGTGCACCATCTGAATGTGCACCATGATCACAATGTGCACCACGATCTCAGTGCACCACGATCTCAATGTGCACCACGATCACAATGTGCACTATGATCTCAATGTGCACCATGATCTCAACGTGCACCACGATCACAATGTGCACCATAATCTCAATGTGCACCACGATCTCAATGTGCACCACAATCACAATGTGCACCATGATCTCAATGTGCACCACGATCTCAATGTGCACCACGATCACAATGTGCACCATGATCTCAATGTGCACCACGATCTCAATGTGCACCACGATCACAACGTGCACCATGATCTCAGTGCACCACGATCTGAATGTGCACCACAATCTCAATGTGCACCACGATCTCAATGTGCACCACGATCACAATGTGCACCATGATCTCAATGTGCACCATGATCTCAATGTGCACCACGATCACAATGTGCACCATGATCACAATGTGCACCACGATCTCAGTGCACCACGATCTGAATGTGCACCACAATCTCAATGTGCACCATGATCTGAATGTGCACCACGATCTCAATGTGCTCCACGATCACAATGTGCACCATGATCTCAATGTGCACCATGATCTGAATGTGTACCACGATCTGAATGTGCACCACGATCTCAATGTGCACCACGATCACAATGTGCACCATGATCTCAATGTGCACCACGATCTCAATGTGCACCACTATCACCATGTGCAACATGATCTCAATGTGCACCATGATCTCAATGTGCACCACAATCACAATGTGCACCATGATCACAATGTGCACCACGATCTCAGTGCACCACGATCTGAATGTGCACCACAATCTCAATGTGCACCATGATCTGAATGTGCACCACGATCTCAATGTGCACCACGATCACAATGTGCACCACGATCTCAATGTGCACCACGATCTCAATGTGCACCACGATCACAATGTGCACCACGATCTCAATGTGCACCACGATCACAATGTGCACCAGGATCTCAATGTGCACCACGATCTCAATGTGCACCACGATCTCAATGTGCAACATGATCTCAATGTACACCACGATCTCAATGTGCACCACGATCACAATGTGCACCATGATCTCAATGTGCACCACGATCTCAATGTGCACCACGATCACAATGTGCACGACGATCACAATGTGCACCACAATCTCAATGTGCACCATGATCTGAATGTGCACCACGATCTCAATGTGCACCACGATCACAATGTGCACCATGATCTAAATGTGCACCACGATCTCAATGTGCACCACAATCACAATGTGCACCATGATCTCAATGTGCACCACGATCACAATGTGCACCACGATCACAATGTGCAGCATGATCTCAATTTGCACCACAATCTCAATGTGCACCACGATCACAATGTGCACCATGATCTCAATGTGCACCATGATCTCAATGTGCACAACAATCACAATGTGCACCATGATCACAATGTGCACCACGATCTCAGTGCACCACGATCTGAATGTGCACCACAATCTCAATGTGCACCATGATCTGAATGTGCACCACGATCTCAATGTGCACCCCGATAACAATGTGCACCACGATCTCAATGTGCACCACGATCTCAATGTGCGCCACGATCTCAATGTGCACCACAATCACAATGTGCACCATGATCTCCATGTGCACCACGATCTCAATGTGCACCACGATCACAACGTGCACCATGATCTCAGTGCACTACGATCTGAATGTGCACCACAATCTCAATGTGCACCATGATCTGCATGTGCACCACGATCTCAATGTGCACCACGTTCACAATGTGCACCATGATCTCAATGTGAACCACGATCTCAATGTGCACCACAATCACATTGTGCACCATGATCTCAATGTGCACCATGATCTCAATGTGCACCACGATCACAATGTGCACCATGATCTCAATGTGCACCATGATCTGAAAGTGCACCATGATCTGAATGAGCACCATGATCTCAATGTGCACCACGATCTCAATGTGCACCATGATCTGAATGTGCACCACAATCTCAATGTGCACCACAATCTCAATGTGCACCATGATCTGAATGTGCACCACGATCTCAATGTGCACCACGATCACAACGTGCACCATGATCTCAGTGCACCACGATCTGAATGTGCACCACAATCTCAATGTGCACCATGATCTCAATGTGCACCACGATCACAATGTGCACCATGATCTCAATGTGCACCATGATCTCAATGTGCACCACGATCACAATGTGCACCATGATCACAATGTGCACCACGATCTCAGTGCACCACGATCTGAATGTGCACCACAATCTCAATGTGCACCATGATCTGAATGTGCACCACGATCTCAATGTGCTCCACGATCACAATGTGCACCATGATCTCAATGTGCACCATGATCTGAATGTGTACCACGATCTGAATGTGCACCACGATCTCAATGTGCACCACGATCACAATGTGCACCATGATCTGAATGTGCACCACGATCTCAATGTGCACCACGATCACAATGTGCACCATGATCTCAATGTGCACCATGATCTCAATGTGCACCACAATCACAATGTGCACCATGATCACAATGTGCACCACGATCTCAGTGCACCACGATCTGAATGTGCACCACAATCTCAATGTGCACCATGATCTGAATGTGCACCACGATCTCAATGTGCACCACGATCACAATGTGCACCACGATCTCAATGTGCACCACGATCTCAATGTGCACCACGATCACAATGTGCACCATCTGAATGTGCACCATGATCACAATGTGCACCACGATCTCAGTGCACCACGATCTCAATGTGCACCACGATCACAATGTGCACTATGATCTCAATGTGCACCATGATCTCAACGTGCACCACGATCACAATGTGCACCATAATCTCAATGTGCACCACGATCTCAATGTGCACCACAATCACAATGTGCACCATGATCTCAATGTGCACCACGATCTCAATGTGCACCACGATCACAATGTGCACCATGATCTCAATGTGCACCACGATCTCAATGTGCACCACGATCACAACGTGCACCATTATCTCAGTGCACCACGATCTGAATGTGCACCACAATCTCAATGTGCACCACGATCTCAATGTGCACCACGATCACAATGTGCACCATGATCTCAATGTGCACCATGATCTCAATGTGCACCACGATCACAATGTGCACCATGATCACAATGTGCACCACGATCTCAGTGCACCACGATCTGAATGTGCACCACAATCTCAATGTGCACCATGATCTGAATGTGCACCACGATCTCAATGTGCTCCACGATCACAATGTGCACCACGATCTCAATGTGCACCACGATCACAATGTGCACCATGATCTCAATGTGCACCACGATCTCAATGTGCACCACGATCACAACGTGCACCATGATCTCAGTGCACCACGATCTGAATGTGCACCACAATCTCAATGTGCACCACGATCTCAATGTGCACCACGATCACAATGTGCACCATGATCTCAATGTGCACCATGATCTCAATGTGCACCACGATCACAATGTGCACCATGATCACAATGTGCACCACGATCTCAGTGCACCACGATCTGAATGTGCACCACAATCTCAATGTGCACCATGATCTGAATGTGCACCCCAATCACAAAGTGCACCACGATCTCAATGTGCACCACGATCTCAATGTGCACCACTATCACAATGTGCACCATGATCTCAATGTGCACCACGATCTCAATGTGCACCACAATCACAATGTGCACCATGATCACAATGTGCACCACGATCTCAGTGCACCACGATCTGAATGTGCACCACAATCTCAATGTGCACCGTGATCTGAATGTGCACCACGATCACAACGTGCACCATGATCTCAGTGCACCACGATCTGAATGTGCACCACAATCTCAATGTGCACCATGATCTGAATGTGCACCACGATCTCAATGTGCACCACGATCACAATGTGCACCATGATCTCAATGTGAACCACGATCTCAATGTGCACCACAATCACAATGTGCACCATGATCTCAATGTGCACCACGATCTCAATGTGCACCACTATCACCATGTGCACCATGATCTCAATGTGCACCATGATCTCAATGTGCACCACGATCTCAATGTGCACCACGATCACAATGTGCACCACGATCTCAATGTGCACCACGATCTCAATGTGCACCACGATCACAATGTGCACCACGATCACAATGTGCACCACGATCTCAATGTGCACCATGATCTCAATGTGCATCACGATCTCAATGTGCACCACGATCACAATGTGCACCACGATCTCAATGTGCACCACGATCTCAATGTGCACCACGATCACAATGTGCACCATGATCTCAATGTGCACCATGATCTCAATGTGCATCACAATCTCAATGTGCACCATGATCTCAATGTGCACCACAATCTCAATGTGCACCACAATCTCAATGTGCACCATGATCACAATGTGCACCACGATCTCAGTGCACCACGATCTGAATGTGCACCACAATCTCAATGTGCACCATGATCTGAATGTGCACCACGATCTCAATGTGCACCACGATCACAATGTGCACCACGATCTGAATGTGCACCGCGATCTCAATGTGCACCACGATCACAATGTGCACCATGATCTCAATGCGCACCACGATCTCAATGTGCACCATGATCTCAATGTGCACCATGATCTCAATGTGCATCACGATCTCAATGTGCACCACGATCACAATGTGCACCACGATCTCAATGTGCACCATGATTTCAATGTGCACCACGATCTCAATGTGCACCATGATCTGAAAGTGCACCATGATCTGAATGAGCACCATGATCTCAATGTGCACCACGATCTCAATGTGCACCATGATCTGAATGTGCACCACAATCTCAATGTGCACCACAATCTCAATGTGCACCATGATCTGAATGTGCACCACGATCTCAATGTGCACCACGATCACAACGTGCACCATGATCTCAGTGCACCACGATCTGAATGTGCACCACAATCTCAATGTGCACCACGATCTCAATGTGCACCACGATCACAATGTGCACCATGATCTCAATGTGCACCATGATCTCAATGTGCACCACGATCACAATGTGCACCATGATCACAATGTGCACCACGATCTCAGTGCACCACGATCTGAATGTGCACCACAATCTCAATGTGCACCATGATCTGAATGTGCACCACGATCTCAATGTGCTCCACGATCACAATGTGCACCATGATCTCAATGTGCACCATGATCTGAATGTGTACCACGATCTGAATGTGCACCACGATCTCAATGTGCACCACGATCACAATGTGCACCATGATCTGAATGTGCACCACGATCTCAATGTGCACCACGATCACAATGTGCACCATGATCTCAATGTGCACCATGATCTCAATGTGCACCACAATCACAATGTGCACCATGATCACAATGTGCACCACGATCTCAGTGCACCACGATCTGAATGTGCACCACAATCTCAATGTGCACCATGATCTGAATGTGCACCACGATCTCAATGTGCACCACGATCACAATGTGCACCACGATCTCAATGTGCACCACGATCTCAATGTGCACCACGATCACAATGTGCACCATCTGAATGTGCACCATGATCACAATGTGCACCACGATCTCAGTGCACCACGATCTCAATGTGCACCACGATCACAATGTGCACTATGATCTCAATGTGCACCATGATCTCAACGTGCACCACGATCACAATGTGCACCATAATCTCAATGTGCACCACGATCTCAATGTGCACCACAATCACAATGTGCACCATGATCTCAATGTGCACCACGATCTCAATGTGCACCACGATCACAATGTGCACCATGATCTCAATGTGCACCACGATCTCAATGTGCACCACGATCTCAATGTGCACCACGATCACAATGTGCACCATCTGAATGTGCACCATGATCACAATGTGCACCACGATCTCAGTGCACCACGATCTCAATGTGCACCACGATCACAATGTGCACTATGATCTCAATGTGCACCATGATCTCAACGTGCACCACGATCACAATGTGCACCATAATCTCAATGTGCACCACGATCTCAATGTGCACCACAATCACAATGTGCACCATGATCTCAATGTGCACCACGATCTCAATGTGCACCACGATCACAATGTGCACCATGATCTCAATGTGCACCACGATCTCAATGTGCACCACGATCACAACGTGCACCATGATCTCAGTGCACCACGATCTGAATGTGCACCACAATCTCAATGTGCACCACGATCTCAATGTGCACCACGATCACAATGTGCACCATGATCTCAATGTGCACCATGATCTCAATGTGCACCACGATCACAATGTGCACCATGATCACAATGTGCACCACGATCTCAGTGCACCACGATCTGAATGTGCACCACAATCTCAATGTGCACCATGATCTGAATGTGCACCACGATCTCAATGTGCTCCACGATCACAATGTGCACCATGATCTCAATGTGCACCATGATCTGAATGTGTACCACGATCTGAATGTGCACCACGATCTCAATGTGCACCACGATCACAATGTGCACCATGATCTCAATGTGCACCACGATCTCAATGTGCACCACTATCACCATGTGCAACATGATCTCAATGTGCACCATGATCTCAATGTGCACCACAATCACAATGTGCACCATGATCACAATGTGCACCACGATCTCAGTGCACCACGATCTGAATGTGCACCACAATCTCAATGTGCACCATGATCTGAATGTGCACCACGATCTCAATGTGCACCACGATCACAATGTGCACCACGATCTCAATGTGCACCACGATCTCAATGTGCACCACGATCACAATGTGCACCACGATCTCAATGTGCACCACGATCACAATGTGCACCAGGATCTCAATGTGCACCACGATCTCAATGTGCACCACGATCTCAATGTGCAACATGATCTCAATGTACACCACGATCTCAATGTGCACCACGATCACAATGTGCACCATGATCTCAATGTGCACCACGATCTCAATGTGCACCACGATCACAATGTGCACGACGATCACAATGTGCACCACAATCTCAATGTGCACCATGATCTGAATGTGCACCACGATCTCAATGTGCACCACGATCACAATGTGCACCATGATCTAAATGTGCACCACGATCTCAATGTGCACCACAATCACAATGTGCACCATGATCTCAATGTGCACCACGATCACAATGTGCACCACGATCACAATGTGCAGCATGATCTCAATTTGCACCACAATCTCAATGTGCACCACGATCACAATGTGCACCATGATCTCAATGTGCACCATGATCTCAATGTGCACAACAATCACAATGTGCACCATGATCACAATGTGCACCACGATCTCAGTGCACCACGATCTGAATGTGCACCACAATCTCAATGTGCACCATGATCTGAATGTGCACCACGATCTCAATGTGCACCCCGATAACAATGTGCACCACGATCTCAATGTGCACCACGATCTCAATGTGCGCCACGATCTCAATGTGCACCACAATCACAATGTGCACCATGATCTCCATGTGCACCACGATCTCAATGTGCACCACGATCACAACGTGCACCATGATCTCAGTGCACTACGATCTGAATGTGCACCACAATCTCAATGTGCACCATGATCTGCATGTGCACCACGATCTCAATGTGCACCACGTTCACAATGTGCACCATGATCTCAATGTGAACCACGATCTCAATGTGCACCACAATCACATTGTGCACCATGATCTCAATGTGCACCATGATCTCAATGTGCACCACGATCACAATGTGCACCATGATCTCAATGTGCACCATGATCTCAATGTGCACCACGATCTCAATGTGCACCACGATCACAATGTGCACCATGATCTCAATGTGCACCATGATCTCAATGTGCACCACGATCTCAATGTGCACCATCATCTGAGTGTGCACCATGATCTGAATGTGCACCACGATCTCAATGTGCACCATGATCTGAGTGTGCACCATGAACTGAATGTGCACCACGATCTCAATGTGCACCACGATCACAATGTGCACCACGATCACAATGTGCACCATGATCTCAATGTGCACCATGATCTCAATGTGCATCACGATCTCAATGTTCACCACGATCACAATGTGCACCACGATCTCAATGTGCACCATGATTTCAATGTGCACCACGATCTCAATGTGCACCATGATTTCAATGTGCACCACGATCTCAATGTGCACCATGATCTGAAAGTGCACCATGATCTGAATGAGCACCATGATCTCAATGTGCACCACGATCTCAATGTGCACCATGATCTGAATGTGCACCACGATCTCAATGTGCTCCACGATCACAATGTGCACCATGATCTCAATGTGCACCATGATCTGAATGTGTACCACGATCTGAATGTGCACCACGATCTCAATGTGCACCACGATCACAATGTGCACCATGATCTCAATGTGCACCACAATCTCAATGTGCACCACGATCACAATGTGCACCATGATCTCAATGTGCACCATGATCTCAATGTGCACCACAATCACAATGTGCACCACGATCTCAATGTGCACCACGATCTCAGTGCACCACGATCTGAATGTGCACCACAATCTCAATGTGCACCATGATCTGAATGTGCACCACGATCTCAATGTGCACCACGATCACAATGTGCACCACGATCTCAATGTGCACCACGATCTCAATGTGCACCACGATCACAATGTGCACCACGATCTCAATGTGCACCACGATCACAATGTGCACCAGGATCTCAATGTGCACCACGATCTCAATGTGCACCACGATCACAATGTGCAACATGATCTCAATGTACACCACGATCTCAATGTGCACCACGATCACAATGTGCACCATGATCTCAATGTGCACCACGATCTCAATGTGCACCACGATCACAATGTGCACGACGATCACAATGTGCACCATGATCTCAATGTGCACCATGATCTGAATGTGCACCACGATCTCAATGTGCACCACGATCACAATGTGCACCATGATCTCAATGTGCACCACGATCTCAATGTGCACCACAATCACAATGTGCACCATGATCTCAATGTGCACCACGATCTCAATGTGCACCACGATCACAATGTGCAGCATGATCTCAATGTGCACCACGATCTCAATGTCCACCATGATCTGAATGTGCACCATGATCTCAATGTGCACCACGATCACAATGTGCACCATGATCTCAATGTGCACCACGATCTCAATGTGCACCACGATCACAATGTGCAGCATGATCTCAATGTGCACCACAATCTCAATGTGCACCACGATCACAATGTGCACCATGATCTCAATGTGCACCACGATCTCAGTGCACCACGATCTGAATGTGCACCACAATCTCAATGTGCACCATGATCTGAATGTGCACCATGATCTCAATGTGCACCAGGATCTGAATGTGTACCACGATCTGAATGTGCACCACGATCTCAATGTGCACCATGATCTCAATGTGAACCACGATCTCAATGTGCACCACAATCACATTGTGCACCATGATCTCAATGTGCACCACGATCTCAATGTGCACCACTATCACAATGTGCACCATGATCTCAATGTGCACCATGATCTCAATGTGCACCACGATCTCAATGTGCACCACGATCACAATGTGCACCATGATCTCAATGTGCACCATGATCTCAATGTGCACCACGATCTCAATGTGCACCATCATCTGAGTGTGCACCATGATCTGAATGTGCACCACGATCTCAATGTGCACCACGATCTCAATGTGCACCAGGATCTGAGTGTGCACCATGAACTGAATGTGCACCACGATCTCAATGTGCACCACGATCACAATGTGCACCACGATCACAATGTGCACCATGATCTCAATGTGCACCATGATCTCAATGTACATCACGATCTCAATGTGCACCACGATCACAATGTGCACCACGATCTCAATGTGCACCATGATTTCAATGTGCACCACGATCTCAATGTGCACCATGATCTGAAAGTGCACCATGATCTGAATGAGCACCATGATCTCAATGTGCACCACGATCTCAATGTGCACCATGATCTGAATGTGCACCACCATCTCAATGTGCACCACAATCTCAATGTGCACCATGATCTGAATGTGCACCACGATCACAACGTGCACCATGATCTCAGTGCAACACGATCTGAATGTGCACCACAATCTCAATGTGCACCACGATCTCAATGTGCACCACGATCACAATGTGCACCATGATCTCAATGTGCACCATGATCTCAATGTGCACCACAATCTCAATGTGCACCATGATCTGAATGTGCACCACGATCTCAATGTGCTCCACGATCACAATGTGCACCATGATCTCAATGTGCACCATGATCTGAATGTGTACCACGATCTGAATGTGCACCACGATCTCAATGTGCACCACGATCACAATGTGCACCATGATCTCAATGTGCACCACGATCTCAATGTGCACCACGATCACAATGTGCACCATGATCTCAATGTGCACCATGATCTCAATGTGCACCACAATCACAATGTGCACCACGATCTCAATGTGCACCACGATCTCAGTGCACCACGATCTGAATGTGCACCACAATCTCAATGTGCACCATGATCTGAATGTGCACCACGATCTCAATGTGCACCACGATCACAATGTGCACCACGATCTCAATGTGCACCACGATCACAATGTGCACCACGATCTCAATGTGCACCACGATCACAATGTGCACCAGGATCTCAATGTGCACCACGATCTCAATGTGCACCACGATCACAATGTGCAACATGATCTCAATGTACACCACGATCTCAATGTGCACCACGATCACAATGTGCACCATGATCTCAATGTGCACCACGATCTCAATGTGCACCACGATCACAATGTGCACGACGATCACAATGTGCACCACAATCTCAATGTGCACCATGATCTGAATGTGCACCACGATCTCAATGTGCACCACGATCACAATGTGCACCATGATCGCAATGTGCACCACGATCTCAATGTGCACCACAATCACAATGTGCACCATGATCTCAATGTGCACCACGATCTCAATGTGCACCACGATCACAATGTGCAGCATGATCTCAATGTGCACCACGATCTCAATGTCCACCATGATCTGAATGTGCACCATGATCTCAATGTGCACCACGATCACAATGTGCACCATGATCTCAATGTGCACCACGATCTCAATGTGCACCACGATCACAATGTGCAGCATGATCTCAATGTGCACCACAATCTCAATGTGCACCACGATCACAATGTGCACCATGATCTCAATGTGCACCACGATCTCAGTGCACCACGATCTGAATGTGCACCACAATCTCAATGTGCACCATGATCTGAATGTGCACCATGATCTCAATGTGCACCAGGATCTGAATGTGTACCACGATCTGAATGTGCACCACGATCTCAATGTGCACCACGATCACAATGTGCACCATGATCTCAATGTGCACCACGATCTCAATGTGCACCACGATCACAATGTGCACCATGATCTCAATGTGCACCATGATCTCAATGTGCACCACAATCACAATGTGCACCATGATCACAATGTGCACCACGATCTCAGTGCACCACGATCTGAATGTGCACCACAATCTCAATGTGCACCATGATCTGAATGTGCACCACGATCTCAATGTGCACCACGATCACAATGTGCACCACGATCTCAATGTGCACCACGATCTCAATGTGCACCACGATCACAATGTGCACCACGATCTCAATGTGCACCACGATCACAATGTGCACCAGGATCTCAATGTGCACCACGATCTCAATGTGCACCACGATCACAATGTGCAACATGATCTCAATGTACACCACGATCTCAATGTGCACCACGATCACAATGTGCACCATGATCTCAATGTGCACCACGATCTCAATGTGCACCACGATCACAATGTGCACGACGATCACAATGTGCACCACAATCTCAATGTGCACCATGATCTGAATGTGCACCACGATCTCAATGTGCACCACGATCACAATGTGCACCATGATCTCAATGTGCACCACGATCTCAATGTGCACCACAATCACAATGTGCACCATGATCTCAATGTGCACCACGATCTCAATGTGCACCACGATCACAATGTGCAGCATGATCTCAATGTGCACCACGATCTCAATGTCCACCATGATCTGAATGTGCACCATGCTCTCAATGTGCACCACGATCACAATGTGCACCATGATCTCAATGTGCACCACGATCTCAATGTGCACCACAATCACAATGTGCACCATGATCTCAATGTGCACCACGATCTCAATGTGCACCACGATCACAATGTGCAGCATGATCTCAATGTGCACCACAATCTCAATGTGCACCACGATCACAATGTGCACCATGATCTCAATGTGCACCACGATCTCAGTGCACCACGATCTGAATGTGCACCACGATCTCAATGAGCACCATGATCTCAATGTGCACCATGATCTCAATGTGCACCACAATCTCAATGTGCACCACGATCTGAATGTGCACCACAATCTCAATGTGCACCATGATCTCAATGTGCACCACGATCTCAATGTGCACCACGATCTCAATGTGCACCACGATCTCAATGTACACCATGATCTCAATGTGCACCATGATCTCAATGTACTCCATGATCTCAATGTGCACCATGATCTCAATGTGCACCACGATCACAATGTGCACCATGATCACAATGTGCGCCACGATCTCAGTGCACCACGATCTGAATGTGCACCACAATCTCAATGTGCACCATGATCTCAATGTGCTCCACGATCACAATGTGCACCATGATCTGAATGTGCACCATGATCTGAATGTGCACCACGATCTGAATTTGCACCACGATCTCAATGTGCTCCACGATCACAATGTGCACCATGATCTCAATGTGCACCACAATCTCAATGTGAACCACGATCGCAATGTGCACCATGATCTCAATGTGCACCATGATCTCAATGTGCACAACAATCACAATGTGCACCATGATCACAATGTGCACCACGATCTCAGTGCACCACGATCTGAATGTGCACCACAATCTCAATGTGCACCATGATCTGAATGTGCACCACGATCTCAATGTGCACCCCGATCACAATGTGCACCACGATCTCAATGTGCACCACGATCTCAATGTGCACCACTATCACAATGTGCACCATGATCTCAATGTGCGCCACGATCTCAATGTGCACCACAATCACAACGTGCACCATGATCACAATGTGCACCACGATCTCAGTGCACCACGATCTGAATGTGCACCACAATCTCAATGTGCACCGTGATCTGAATGTGCACCACGATCACAACGTGCACCATGATCTCAGTGCACCACGATCTGAATGTGCAACACAATCTCAATGTGCACCATGATCTGAATGTGCACCACGATCTCAATGTGCACCACGATCACAATGTGCACCATGATCTCAATGTGAACCACGATCTCAATGTGCACCACAATCAAAATGTGCACCATGATCTCAATGTGCACCACGATCTCAATGTGCACCACTATCACCATGTGCACCATGATCTCAATGTGCACCATGATCTCAATGTGCACCACGATCTCAATGTGCACCATGATCTGAGTGTGCACCATGATCTGAATGTGCACCACGATCTCAATGTGCACCACGATCACAATGTGCACCACGATCACAATGTGCACCATGATCTCAATGTGCACCATGATCTCAATGTGCATCACGATCTCAATGTGCACCACGATCACAATGTGCACCATGATCTCAATGTGCACCACGATCTCAATGTGCACCACGATCACAATGTGCAGCATGATCTCAATGTGCACCACGATCTCAATGTCCACCATGATCTGAATGTGCACCATGATCTCAATGTGCACCACGATCACAATGTGCACCATGATCTCAATGTGCACCACGATCTCAATGTGCACCACGATCACAATGTGCAGCATGATCTCAATGTGCACCACAATCTCAATGTGCACCACGATCACAATGTGCACCATGATCTCAATGTGCACCACGATCTCAGTGCACCACGATCTGAATGTGCACCACAATCTCAATGTGCACCATGATCTGAATGTGCACCATGATCTCAATGTGCACCAGGATCTGAATGTGTACCACGATCTGAATGTGCACCACGATCTCAATGTGCACCACGATCACAATGTGCACCATGATCTCAATGTGCACCACGATCTCAATGTGCACCACGATCACAATGTGCACCATGATCTCAATGTGCACCATGATCTCAATGTGCACCACAATCACAATGTGCACCATGATCACAATGTGCACCACGATCTCAGTGCACCACGATCTGAATGTGCACCACAATCTCAATGTGCACCATGATCTGAATGTGCACCACGATCTCAATGTGCACCACGATCACAATGTGCACCACGATCTCAATGTGCACCACGATCTCAATGTGCACCACGATCACAATGTGCACCACGATCTCAATGTGCACCACGATCACAATGTGCACCAGGATCTCAATGTGCACCACGATCTCAATGTGCACCACGATCACAATGTGCAACATGATCTCAATGTACACCACGATCTCAATGTGCACCACGATCACAATGTGCACCATGATCTCAATGTGCACCACGATCTCAATGTGCACCACGATCACAATGTGCACGACGATCACAATGTGCACCACAATCTCAATGTGCACCATGATCTGAATGTGCAACACGATCACAATGTGCACCACGATCACAATGTGCACCATGATCTCAATGTGCACCACGATCTCAATGTGCACCACAATCACAATGTGCACCATGATCTCAATGTGCACCACGATCTCAATGTGCACCACGATCACAATGTGCAGCATGTTCTCAATGTGCACCACGATCTCAATGTCCACCATGATCTGAATGTGCACCATGATCTCAATGTGCACCACGATCACAATGTGCACCATGATCTCAATGTGCACCACGATCTCAATGTGCACCACAATCACAATGTGCACCATGATCTCAATGTGCACCACGATCTCAATGTGCACCACGATCACAATGTGCAGCATGATCTCAATGTGCACCACAATCTCAATGTGCACCACGATCACAATGTGCACCATGATCTCAATGTGCACCACGATCTCAGTGCACCACGATCTGAATGTGCACCAGAATCTCAATGTGCACCATGATCTGAATGTGCACCACGATCTCAATGAGCACCATGATCTCAATGTGCACCATGATCTCAATGTGCACCACAATCTCAATGTGCACCATGATCTGAATGTGCACCACAATCTCAATGTGCACCATGATCTCAATGTGCACCATGATCTCAATGTGCACCACGATTTCAATGTGCACCACGATCTCAATGTACACCATGATCTCAATGTGCACCATGATCTCAAAGTACTCCATGATCTCAATGTGCACCATGATCTCAATGTGCACCACGATCACAATGTGCACCATGATCACAATGTGCACCACGATCTCAGTGCACCACGATCTGAATGTGCACCACAATCTCAATGTGCACCATGATCTCAATGTGCTCCACGATCACAATGTGCACCATGATCTGAATGTGCACCATGATCTGAATGTGCACCACGATCTGAATTTGCAACACGATCTCAATGCGCACCACGATCACAATGTGCACCATGATCTCAATGTGCACCACAATCTCAATGTGCACCACGATCACAATGTGCACCATGATCTCAATGTGCACCATGATCTCAATGTGCACAACAATCACAATGTGCACCATGATCACAATGTGCACCACGATCTCAGTGCACCACGATCTGAATGTGCACCACAATCTCAATGTGCACCATGATCTGAATGTGCACCACGATCTCAATGTGCACCCCGATCACAATGTGCACCACGATCTCAATGTGCACCACGATCTCAATGTGCACCACTATCACAATGTGCACCATGATCTCAATGTGCGCCACGATCTCAATGTGCACCACAATCACAATGTGCACCATGATCACAATGTGCACCACGATCTCAGTGCACCACGATCTGAATGTGCACCACAATCTCAATGTGCACCGTGATCTGAATGTGCACCACGATCACAACGTGCACCATGATCTCAGTGCACCACGATCTGAATGTGCAACACAATCTCAATGTGCACCATGATCTGAATGTGCACCACGATCTCAATGTGCACCACGATCACAATGTGCACCATGATCTCAATGTGAACCACGATCTCAATGTGCACCACAATCAAAATGTGCACCATGATCTCAATGTGCACCACGATCTCAATGTGCACCACTATCACCATGTGCACCATGATCTCAATGTGCACCATGATCTCAATGTGCACCACGATCTCAATGTGCACCATGATCTGAGTGTGCACCATGATCTGAATGTGCACCACGATCTCAATGTGCACCACGATCACAATGTGCACCACGATCACAATGTGCACCATGATCTCAATGTGCACCATGATCTCAATGTGCATCACGATCTCAATGTGCACCACGATCACAATGTGCACCATGATCTCAATGTGCACCACGATCTCAATGTGCACCACAATCACAATGTGCACCATGATCACAATGTGCACCACGATCTCAGTGCACCACGATCTGAATGTGCACCACAATCTCAATGTGCACCATGATCTGAACGTGCACCACGATCTCAATGTGCACCACGATCACAATGTGCCCCAAGATCTGAATGTGCACCGCGATCTCAATGTGCACCACGATCACAATGTGCACCATGATCTCAATGTGCACCATGATCTCAATGTGCACCACGATCACAATGTGCACCATGATCTCAATGTGCACCACGATCTCAATGTGCACCAAGATCACAATGTGCACTATGATCTCAATGTGCACCACGATCTCAATGTGCACCACGATCACAATGTGCACCATGATCTCAATGTGCACCACGATCTCAATGTGCACCACGATCACAATGTGCACCATGATCTCAATGTGCACCACGATATCAATGTGCACCGCGATCACAATGTGCACCATGATCTCAATGTGCACCACGATCTCAATGTGCACCACGATCACAACGTGCACCATGATCTCAATGCACCACGATCTGAATGTGCACCACAATCTCAATGTGCACCATGATCTGAATGTGCACCACGATCTCAATGTGCACCATGATCTCAATGTGCACCACAATCACAATGTGCACCATGATCTCAATGTGCACCACGATCTCAATGTGCACCACGATCACAATGTGCACCATGATCTCAATGTGCACCATGATCTCAATGTGCACCACGATCTGAATGTGCACCATGATCTGAATGAGCACCATGATCTCAATGTGCACCACGATCTCAATGTGCACCATGATCTGAATTTGCACCACAATCTCAATGTGCACCACAATCACAATGTCCACCATGATCACAATGTGCACCACGATCTCAGTGCACCACGATCTGAATGTGCACCACAATCTCAATGTGAACCGTGATCTGAATGTGCACCACGATCACAACGTGCACCATGATCTCAGTGCACCACGATCTGAATGTGCAACACAATCTCAATGTGCACCATGATCTGAATGTGCACCACGATCTCAATGTGCACCACGATCACAATGTGCACCATGATCTCAATGTGAACCACGATCTCAATGTGCACCACAATCACAATGTGCACCATGATCTCAATGTGCACCACGATCTCAATGTGCACCACTATCACCATGTGCACCATGATCTCAATGTGCACCATGATCTCAATGTGCACCACGATCTCAATGTGCACCATGATCTGAGTGTGCACCATGATCTGAATGTGCACCACGATCTCAATGTGCACCACGATCACAATGTGCACCACAATCTCAATGTGCACCACGATCTCAATGTGCACCACGATCACAATGTGCACCATGATCTCAATGTGCACCATGATCTCAATGTGCACCACGATCACAATGTGCACCATGATCACAATGTGCACCACGATCTCAGTGCACCACGATCTGAATGTGCACCACAATCTCAATGTGCACCATGATCTGAATGTGCACCACGATCTCAATGTGCTCCATGATCACAATGTGCACCATGATCTCAATGTGCACCATGATCTGAATGTGTACCCCGATCTGAATGTGCACCACGATCTCAATGTGCACCACGATCACAATGTGCACCATGATCTCAATGTGCACCACGATCTCAATGTGCACCACGATCACAATGTGCACCATGATCTCAATGTGCACCATGATCTCAATGTGCACCACAATCACAATGTGCACCATGATCACAATGTGCACCACGATCTCAGTGCACCACGATCTGAATGTGCACCACAATCTCAATGTGCACCATGATCTGAATGTGCACCACGATCTCAATGTGCACCACGATCACAATGTGCACCACGATCTCAATGTGCACCACGATCTCAATGTGCACCACGATCACAATGTGCACCATCTGAATGTGCACCATGATCACAATGTGCACCACGATCTCAGTGCACCACGATCTCAATGTGCACCACGATCACAATGTGCACTATGATCTCAATGTGCACCATGATCTGAGTGTGCACCATGATCTGAATGTGCACCACGATCTCAATGTGCACCACGATCTCAATGTGCACCATGATCTGAGTGTGCACCATGAACTGAATGTGCACCACGATCTCAATGTGCACCACGATCACAATGTGCACCACGATCACAATGTGCACCATGATCTCAATGTGCACCATGATCTCAATGTGCATCACGATCTCAATGTGCACCACGATCACAATGTGCACCACGATCTCAATGTGCACCATGATTTCAATGTGCACCACGATCTCAATGTGCACCATGATCTGAAAGTGCACCATGATCTGAATGAGCACCATGATCTCAATGTGCACCACGATCTCAATGTGCACCATGATCTGAATGTGCACCACCATCTCAATGTGCACCACAATCTCAATGTGCACCATGATCTGAATGTGCACCACGATCACAACGTGCACCATGATCTCAGTGCAACACGATCTGAATGTGCACCACAATCTCAATGTGCACCACGAACTCAATGTGCACCACGATCAATATGTGCACCATGATCTCAATGTGCACCATGATCTCAATGTGCACCACAATCTCAATGTGCACCATGATCTGAATGTGCACCACGATCTCAATGTGCTCCACGATCACAATGTGCACCATGATCTCAATGTGCACCATGATCTGAATGTGTACCACGATCTGAATGTGCACCACGATCTCAATGTGCACCACGATCACAATGTGCACCATGATCTCAATGTGCACCACGATCTCAATGTGCACCACGATCACAATGTGCACCATGATCTCAATGTGCACCATGATCTCAATGTGCACCACAATCACAATGTGCACCACGATCTCAATGTGCACCACGATCTCAGTGCACCACGATCTGAATGTGCACCACAATCTCAATGTGCACCATGATCTGAATGTGCACCACGATCTCAATGTGCACCACGATCACAATGTGCACCACGATCTCAATGTGCACCACGATCACAATGTGCACCACGATCTCAATGTGCACCACGATCACAATGTGCACCAGGATCTCAATGTGCACCACGATCTCAATGTGCACCACGATCACAATGTGCAACATGATCTCAATGTACACCACGATCTCAATGTGCACCACGATCACAATGTGCACCATGATCTCAATGTGCACCACGATCTCAATGTGCACCACGATCACAATGTGCACGACGATCACAATGTGCACCACAATCTCAATGTGCACCATGATCTGAATGTGCACCACGATCTCAATGTGCACCACGATCACAATGTGCACCATGATCGCAATGTGCACCACGATCTCAATGTGCACCACAATCACAATGTGCACCATGATCTCAATGTGCACCACGATCTCAATGTGCACCACGATCACAATGTGCAGCATGATCTCAATGTGCACCACGATCTCAATGTCCACCATGATCTGAATGTGCACCATGATCTCAATGTGCACCACGATCACAATGTGCACCATGATCTCAATGTGCACCACGATCTCAATGTGCACCACGATCACAATGTGCAGCATGATCTCAATGTGCACCACAATCTCAATGTGCACCACGATCACAATGTGCACCATGATCTCAATGTGCACCACGATCTCAGTGCACCACGATCTGAATGTGCACCACAATCTCAATGTGCACCATGATCTGAATGTGCACCATGATCTCAATGTGCACCAGGATCTGAATGTGTACCACGATCTGAATGTGCACCACGATCTCAATGTGCACCACGATCACAATGTGCACCATGATCTCAATGTGCACCACGATCTCAATGTGCACCACGATCACAATGTGCACCATGATCTCAATGTGCACCATGATCTCAATGTGCACCACAATCACAATGTGCACCATGATCACAATGTGCACCACGATCTCAGTGCACCACGATCTGAATGTGCACCACAATCTCAATGTGCACCATGATCTGAATGTGCACCACGATCTCAATGTGCACCACGATCACAATGTGCACCACGATCTCAATGTGCACCACGATCTCAATGTGCACCACGATCACAATGTGCACCACGATCTCAATGTGCACCACGATCACAATGTGCACCAGGATCTCAATGTGCACCACGATCTCAATGTGCACCACGATCACAATGTGCAACATGATCTCAATGTACACCACGATCTCAATGTGCACCACGATCACAATGTGCACCATGATCTCAATGTGCACCACGATCTCAATGTGCACCACGATCACAATGTGCACGACGATCACAATGTGCACCACAATCTCAATGTGCACCATGATCTGAATGTGCACCACGATCTCAATGTGCACCACGATCACAATGTGCACCATGATCTCAATGTGCACCACGATCTCAATGTGCACCACAATCACAATGTGCACCATGATCTCAATGTGCACCACGATCTCAATGTGCACCACGATCACAATGTGCAGCATGATCTCAATGTGCACCACGATCTCAATGTCCACCATGATCTGAATGTGCACCATGCTCTCAATGTGCACCACGATCACAATGTGCACCATGATCTCAATGTGCACCACGATCTCAATGTGCACCACAATCACAATGTGCACCATGATCTCAATGTGCACCACGATCTCAATGTGCACCACGATCACAATGTGCAGCATGATCTCAATGTGCACCACAATCTCAATGTGCACCACGATCACAATGTGCACCATGATCTCAATGTGCACCACGATCTCAGTGCACCACGATCTGAATGTGCACCACGATCTCAATGAGCACCATGATCTCAATGTGCACCATGATCTCAATGTGCACCACAATCTCAATGTGCACCACGATCTGAATGTGCACCACAATCTCAATGTGCACCATGATCTCAATGTGCACCACGATCTCAATGTGCACCACGATCTCAATGTGCACCACGATCTCAATGTACACCATGATCTCAATGTGCACCATGATCTCAATGTACTCCATGATCTCAATGTGCACCATGATCTCAATGTGCACCACGATCACAATGTGCACCATGATCACAATGTGCGCCACGATCTCAGTGCACCACGATCTGAATGTGCACCACAATCTCAATGTGCACCATGATCTCAATGTGCTCCACGATCACAATGTGCACCATGATCTGAATGTGCACCATGATCTGAATGTGCACCACGATCTGAATTTGCACCACGATCTCAATGTGCTCCACGATCACAATGTGCACCATGATCTCAATGTGCACCACAATCTCAATGTGCACCACGATCGCAATGTGCACCATGATCTCAATGTGCACCATGATCTCAATGTGCACAACAATCACAATGTGCACCATGATCACAATGTGCACCACGATCTCAGTGCACCACGATCTGAATGTGCACCACAATCTCAATGTGCACCATGATCTGAATGTGCACCACGATCTCAATGTGCACCCCGATCACAATGTGCACCACGATCTCAATGTGCACCACGATCTCAATGTGCACCACTATCACAATGTGCACCATGATCTCAATGTGCGCCACGATCTCAATGTGCACCACAATCACAACGTGCACCATGATCACAATGTGCACCACGATCTCAGTGCACCACGATCTGAATGTGCACCACAATCTCAATGTGCACCGTGATCTGAATGTGCACCACGATCACAACGTGCACCATGATCTCAGTGCACCACGATCTGAATGTGCAACACAATCTCAATGTGCACCATGATCTGAATGTGCACCACGATCTCAATGTGCACCACGATCACAATGTGCACCATGATCTCAATGTGAACCACGATCTCAATGTGCACCACAATCAAAATGTGCACCATGATCTCAATGTGCACCACGATCTCAATGTGCACCACTATCACCATGTGCACCATGATCTCAATGTGCACCATGATCTCAATGTGCACCACGATCTCAATGTGCACCATGATCTGAGTGTGCACCATGATCTGAATGTGCACCACGATCTCAATGTGCACCACGATCACAATGTGCACCACGATCACAATGTGCACCATGATCTCAATGTGCACCATGATCTCAATGTGCATCACGATCTCAATGTGCACCACGATCACAATGTGCACCATGATCTCAATGTGCACCACGATCTCAATGTGCACCACGATCACAATGTGCAGCATGATCTCAATGTGCACCACGATCTCAATGTCCACCATGATCTGAATGTGCACCATGATCTCAATGTGCACCACGATCACAATGTGCACCATGATCTCAATGTGCACCACGATCTCAATGTGCACCACGATCACAATGTGCAGCATGATCTCAATGTGCACCACAATCTCAATGTGCACCACGATCACAATGTGCACCATGATCTCAATGTGCACCACGATCTCAGTGCACCACGATCTGAATGTGCACCACAATCTCAATGTGCACCATGATCTGAATGTGCACCATGATCTCAATGTGCACCAGGATCTGAATGTGTACCACGATCTGAATGTGCACCACGATCTCAATGTGCACCACGATCACAATGTGCACCATGATCTCAATGTGCACCACGATCTCAATGTGCACCACGATCACAATGTGCACCATGATCTCAATGTGCACCATGATCTCAATGTGCACCACAATCACAATGTGCACCATGATCACAATGTGCACCACGATCTCAGTGCACCACGATCTGAATGTGCACCACAATCTCAATGTGCACCATGATCTGAATGTGCACCACGATCTCAATGTGCACCACGATCACAATGTGCACCACGATCTCAATGTGCACCACGATCTCAATGTGCACCACGATCACAATGTGCACCACGATCTCAATGTGCACCACGATCACAATGTGCACCAGGATCTCAATGTGCACCACGATCTCAATGTGCACCACGATCACAATGTGCAACATGATCTCAATGTACACCACGATCTCAATGTGCACCACGATCACAATGTGCACCATGATCTCAATGTGCACCACGATCTCAATGTGCACCACGATCACAATGTGCACGACGATCACAATGTGCACCACAATCTCAATGTGCACCATGATCTGAATGTGCAACACGATCTCAATGTGCACCACGATCACAATGTGCACCATGATCTCAATGTGCACCACGATCTCAATGTGCACCACAATCACAATGTGCACCATGATCTCAATGTGCACCACGATCTCAATGTGCACCACGATCACAATGTGCAGCATGTTCTCAATGTGCACCACGATCTCAATGTCCACCATGATCTGAATGTGCACCATGATCTCAATGTGCACCACGATCACAATGTGCACCATGATCTCAATGTGCACCACGATCTCAATGTGCACCACAATCACAATGTGCACCATGATCTCAATGTGCACCACGATCTCAATGTGCACCACGATCACAATGTGCAGCATGATCTCAATGTGCACCACAATCTCAATGTGCACCACGATCACAATGTGCACCATGATCTCAATGTGCACCACGATCTCAGTGCACCACGATCTGAATGTGCACCAGAATCTCAATGTGCACCATGATCTGAATGTGCACCACGATCTCAATGAGCACCATGATCTCAATGTGCACCATGATCTCAATGTGCACCACAATCTCAATGTGCACCATGATCTGAATGTGCACCACAATCTCAATGTGCACCATGATCTCAATGTGCACCATGATCTCAATGTGCACCACGATTTCAATGTGCACCACGATCTCAATGTACACCATGATCTCAATGTGCACCATGATCTCAATGTACTCCATGATCTCAATGTGCACCATGATCTCAATGTGCACCACGATCACAATGTGCACCATGATCACAATGTGCACCACGATCTCAGTGCACCACGATCTGAATGTGCACCACAATCTCAATGTGCACCATGATCTCAATGTGCTCCACGATCACAATGTGCACCATGATCTGAATGTGCACCATGATCTGAATGTGCACCACGATCTGAATTTGCAACACGATCTCAATGCGCACCACGATCACAATGTGCACCATGATCTCAATGTGCACCACAATCTCAATGTGCACCACGATCACAATGTGCACCATGATCTCAATGTGCACCATGATCTCAATGTGCACAACAATCACAATGTGCACCATGATCACAATGTGCACCACGATCTCAGTGCACCACGATCTGAATGTGCACCACAATCTCAATGTGCACCATGATCTGAATGTGCACCACGATCTCAATGTGCACCCCGATCACAATGTGCACCACGATCTCAATGTGCACCACGATCTCAATGTGCACCACTATCACAATGTGCACCATGATCTCAATGTGCGCCACGATCTCAATGTGCACCACAATCACAATGTGCACCATGATCACAATGTGCACCACGATCTCAGTGCACCACGATCTGAATGTGCACCACAATCTCAATGTGCACCGTGATCTGAATGTGCACCACGATCACAACGTGCACCATGATCTCAGTGCACCACGATCTGAATGTGCAACACAATCTCAATGTGCACCATGATCTGAATGTGCACCACGATCTCAATGTGCACCACGATCACAATGTGCACCATGATCTCAATGTGAACCACGATCTCAATGTGCACCACAATCAAAATGTGCACCATGATCTCAATGTGCACCACGATCTCAATGTGCACCACTATCACCATGTGCACCATGATCTCAATGTGCACCATGATCTCAATGTGCACCACGATCTCAATGTGCACCATGATCTGAGTGTGCACCATGATCTGAATGTGCACCACGATCTCAATGTGCACCACGATCACAATGTGCACCACGATCACAATGTGCACCATGATCTCAATGTGCACCATGATCTCAATGTGCATCACGATCTCAATGTGCACCACGATCACAATGTGCACCATGATCTCAATGTGCACCACGATCTCAATGTGCACCACAATCACAATGTGCACCATGATCACAATGTGCACCACGATCTCAGTGCACCACGATCTGAATGTGCACCACAATCTCAATGTGCACCATGATCTGAACGTGCACCACGATCTCAATGTGCACCACGATCACAATGTGCCCCAAGATCTGAATGTGCACCGCGATCTCAATGTGCACCACGATCACAATGTGCACCATGATCTCAATGTGCACCATGATCTCAATGTGCACCACGATCACAATGTGCACCATGATCTCAATGTGCACCACGATCTCAATGTGCACCAAGATCACAATGTGCACTATGATCTCAATGTGCACCACGATCTCAATGTGCACCACGATCACAATGTGCACCATGATCTCAATGTGCACCACGATCTCAATGTGCACCACGATCACAATGTGCACCATGATCTCAATGTGCACCACGATATCAATGTGCACCGCGATCACAATGTGCACCATGATCTCAATGTGCACCACGATCTCAATGTGCACCACGATCACAACGTGCACCATGATCTCAATGCACCACGATCTGAATGTGCACCACAATCTCAATGTGCACCATGATCTGAATGTGCACCACGATCTCAATGTGCACCATGATCTCAATGTGCACCACAATCACAATGTGCACCATGATCTCAATGTGCACCACGATCTCAATGTGCACCACGATCACAATGTGCACCATGATCTCAATGTGCACCATGATCTCAATGTGCACCACGATCTGAATGTGCACCATGATCTGAATGAGCACCATGATCTCAATGTGCACCACGATCTCAATGTGCACCATGATCTGAATTTGCACCACAATCTCAATGTGCACCACAATCACAATGTCCACCATGATCACAATGTGCACCACGATCTCAGTGCACCACGATCTGAATGTGCACCACAATCTCAATGTGAACCGTGATCTGAATGTGCACCACGATCACAACGTGCACCATGATCTCAGTGCACCACGATCTGAATGTGCAACACAATCTCAATGTGCACCATGATCTGAATGTGCACCACGATCTCAATGTGCACCACGATCACAATGTGCACCATGATCTCAATGTGAACCACGATCTCAATGTGCACCACAATCACAATGTGCACCATGATCTCAATGTGCACCACGATCTCAATGTGCACCACTATCACCATGTGCACCATGATCTCAATGTGCACCATGATCTCAATGTGCACCACGATCTCAATGTGCACCATGATCTGAGTGTGCACCATGATCTGAATGTGCACCACGATCTCAATGTGCACCACGATCACAATGTGCACCACAATCTCAATGTGCACCACGATCTCAATGTGCACCACGATCACAATGTGCACCATGATCTCAATGTGCACCATGATCTCAATGTGCACCACGATCACAATGTGCACCATGATCACAATGTGCACCACGATCTCAGTGCACCACGATCTGAATGTGCACCACAATCTCAATGTGCACCATGATCTGAATGTGCACCACGATCTCAATGTGCTCCATGATCACAATGTGCACCATGATCTCAATGTGCACCATGATCTGAATGTGTACCCCGATCTGAATGTGCACCACGATCTCAATGTGCACCACGATCACAATGTGCACCATGATCTCAATGTGCACCACGATCTCAATGTGCACCACGATCACAATGTGCACCATGATCTCAATGTGCACCATGATCTCAATGTGCACCACAATCACAATGTGCACCATGATCACAATGTGCACCACGATCTCAGTGCACCACGATCTGAATGTGCACCACAATCTCAATGTGCACCATGATCTGAATGTGCACCACGATCTCAATGTGCACCACGATCACAATGTGCACCACGATCTCAATGTGCACCACGATCTCAATGTGCACCACGATCACAATGTGCACCATCTGAATGTGCACCATGATCACAATGTGCACCACGATCTCAGTGCACCACGATCTCAATGTGCACCACGATCACAATGTGCACTATGATCTCAATGTGCACCATGATCTCAACGTGCACCACGATCACAATGTGCACCACGATCACAATGTGCACCACGATCTCA
Organism: Hypanus sabinus; assembly: GCF_030144855.1. Lineage (NCBI taxonomy): Eukaryota > Metazoa > Chordata > Chondrichthyes > Myliobatiformes > Dasyatidae > Hypanus > Hypanus sabinus. The sequence continues at coordinate 25,461,904 of NC_082721.1, forward strand.
ATGTGCACCACGATCACAATGTGCACCACGATCTCAATGTGCACCACGATCTCAATGTGCACCACAATCACAATGTGCACCATGATCTCAATGTGCACCACGATCTCAATGTGCACCACGATCACAATGTGCAGCATGTTCTCAATGTGCACCACGATCTCAATGTCCACCATGATCTGAATGTGCACCATGATCTCAATGTGCACCACGATCACAATGTGCACCATGATCTCAATGTGCACCACGATCTCAATGTGCACCACAATCACAATGTGCACCATGATCTCAATGTGCACCACGATCTCAATGTGTACCACGATCACAATGTGCAGCATGATCTCAATGTGCACCACAATCTCAATGTGCACCACGATCACAATGTGCACCATGATCTCAATGTGCACCACGATCTCAGTGCACCACGATCTGAATGTGCACCAGAATCTCAATGTGCACCATGATCTGAATGTGCACCAAGATCTCAATGAGCACCATGATCTCAATGTGCACCATGATCTCAATGTGCACCACAATCTCAATGTGCACCATGATCTGAATGTGCACCACAATCTCAATGTGCACCATGATCTCAATGTGCACCATGATCTCAATGTGCACCACGATTTCAATGTGCACCACGATCTCAATGTACACCATGATCTCAATGTGCACCATGATCTCAATGTACTCCATGATCTCAATGTGCACCATGATCTCAATGTGCACCACGATCACAATGTGCACCATGATCACAATGTGCACCACGATCTCAGTGCACCACGATCTGAATGTGCACCACAATCTCAATGTGCACCATGATCTCAATGTGCTCCACGATCACAATGTGCACCATGATCTGAATGTGCACCATGATCTGAATGTGCACCACGATCTGAATTTGCAACACGATCTCAATGCGCACCACGATCACAATGTGCACCATGATCTCAATGTGCACCACAATCTCAATGTGCACCACGATCACAATGTGCACCATGATCTCAATGTGCACCATGATCTCAATGTGCACAACAATCACAATGTGCACCATGATCACAATGTGCACCACGATCTCAGTGCACCACGATCTGAATGTGCACCACAATCTCAATGTGCACCATGATCTGAATGTGCACCACGATCTCAATGTGCACCCCGATCACAATGTGCACCACGATCTCAATGTGCACCACGATCTCAATGTGCACCACTATCACAATGTGCACCATGATCTCAATGTGCGCCACGATCTCAATGTGCACCACAATCACAATGTGCACCATGATCACAATGTGCACCACGATCTCAGTGCACCACGATCTGAATGTGCACCACAATCTCAATGTGCACCGTGATCTGAATGTGCACCACGATCACAACGTGCACCATGATCTCAGTGCACCACGATCTGAATGTGCAACACAATCTCAATGTGCACCATGATCTGAATGTGCACCACGATCTCAATGTGCACCACGATCACAATGTGCACCATGATCTCAATGTGAACCACGATCTCAATGTGCACCACAATCAAAATGTGCACCATGATCTCAATGTGCACCACGATCTCAATGTGCACCACTATCACCATGTGCACCATGATCTCAATGTGCACCATGATCTCAATGTGCACCACGATCTCAATGTGCACCATGATCTGAGTGTGCACCATGATCTGAATGTGCACCACGATCTCAATGTGCACCACGATCACAATGTGCACCACGATCACAATGTGCACCATGATCTCAATGTGCACCATGATCTCAATGTGCATCACGATCTCAATGTGCACCACGATCACAATGTGCACCATGATCTCAATGTGCACCACGATCTCAATGTGCACCACAATCACAATGTGCACCATGATCACAATGTGCACCACGATCTCAGTGCACCACGATCTGAATGTGCACCACAATCTCAATGTGCACCATGATCTGAACGTGCACCACGATCTCAATGTGCACCACGATCACAATGTGCCCCAAGATCTGAATGTGCACCGCGATCTCAATGTGCACCACGATCACAATGTGCACCATGATCTCAATGTGCACCATGATCTCAATGTGCACCACGATCACAATGTGCACCATGATCTCAATGTGCACCACGATCTCAATGTGCACCAAGATCACAATGTGCACTATGATCTCAATGTGCACCACGATCTCAATGTGCACCACGATCACAATGTGCACCATGATCTCAATGTGCACCACGATCTCAATGTGCACCACGATCACAATGTGCACCATGATCTCAATGTGCACCACGATATCAATGTGCACCGCGATCACAATGTGCACCATGATCTCAATGTGCACCACGATCTCAATGTGCACCACGATCACAACGTGCACCATGATCTCAATGCACCACGATCTGAATGTGCACCACAATCTCAATGTGCACCATGATCTGAATGTGCACCACGATCTCAATGTGCACCATGATCTCAATGTGCACCACAATCACAATGTGCACCATGATCTCAATGTGCACCACGATCACAATGTGCACCACGATCACAATGTGCACCATGATCTCAATGTGCACCATGATCTCAATGTGCATCACGATCTCAATGTGCACCACGATCACAATGTGCACCATGATCTCAATGTGCACCACGATCTCAATGTGCACCACAATCACAATGTGCACCATGATCACAATGTGCACCACGATCTCAGTGCACCACGATCTGAATGTGCACCACAATCTCAATGTGCACCATGATCTGAACGTGCACCACGATCTCAATGTGCACCACGATCACAATGTGCCCCAAGATCTGAATGTGCACCGCGATCTCAATGTGCACCACGATCACAATGTGCACCATGATCTCAATGTGCACCATGATCTCAATGTGCACCACGATCACAATGTGCACCATGATCTCAATGTGCACCACGATCTCAATGTGCACCAAGATCACAATGTGCACTATGATCTCAATGTGCACCACGATCTCAATGTGCACCACGATCACAATGTGCACCATGATCTCAATGTGCACCACGATCTCAATGTGCACCACGATCACAATGTGCACCATGATCTCAATGTGCACCACGATATCAATGTGCACCGCGATCACAATGTGCACCATGATCTCAATGTGCACCACGATCTCAATGTGCACCACGATCACAACGTGCACCATGATCTCAATGCACCACGATCTGAATGTGCACCACAATCTCAATGTGCACCATGATCTGAATGTGCACCACGATCTCAATGTGCACCATGATCTCAATGTGCACCACAATCACAATGTGCACCATGATCTCAATGTGCACCACGATCTCAATGTGCACCACGATCACAATGTGCACCATGATCTCAATGTGCACCATGATCTCAATGTGCACCACGATCTGAATGTGCACCATGATCTGAATGAGCACCATGATCTCAATGTGCACCACGATCTCAATGTGCACCATGATCTGAATTTGCACCACAATCTCAATGTGCACCACAATCACAATGTCCACCATGATCACAATGTGCACCACGATCTCAGTGCACCACGATCTGAATGTGCACCACAATCTCAATGTGAACCGTGATCTGAATGTGCACCACGATCACAACGTGCACCATGATCTCAGTGCACCACGATCTGAATGTGCAACACAATCTCAATGTGCACCATGATCTGAATGTGCACCACGATCTCAATGTGCACCACGATCACAATGTGCACCATGATCTCAATGTGAACCACGATCTCAATGTGCACCACAATCACAATGTGCACCATGATCTCAATGTGCACCACGATCTCAATGTGCACCACTATCACCATGTGCACCATGATCTCAATGTGCACCATGATCTCAATGTGCACCACGATCTCAATGTGCACCATGATCTGAGTGTGCACCATGATCTGAATGTGCACCACGATCTCAATGTGCACCACGATCACAATGTGCACCACAATCTCAATGTGCACCACGATCTCAATGTGCACCACGATCACAATGTGCACCATGATCTCAATGTGCACCATGATCTCAATGTGCACCACGATCACAATGTGCACCATGATCACAATGTGCACCACGATCTCAGTGCACCACGATCTGAATGTGCACCACAATCTCAATGTGCACCATGATCTGAATGTGCACCACGATCTCAATGTGCTCCATGATCACAATGTGCACCATGATCTCAATGTGCACCATGATCTGAATGTGTACCCCGATCTGAATGTGCACCACGATCTCAATGTGCACCACGATCACAATGTGCACCATGATCTCAATGTGCACCACGATCTCAATGTGCACCACGATCACAATGTGCACCATGATCTCAATGTGCACCATGATCTCAATGTGCACCACAATCACAATGTGCACCATGATCACAATGTGCACCACGATCTCAGTGCACCACGATCTGAATGTGCACCACAATCTCAATGTGCACCATGATCTGAATGTGCACCACGATCTCAATGTGCACCACGATCACAATGTGCACCACGATCTCAATGTGCACCACGATCACAATGTGCACCACGATCACAATGTGCACCATCTGAATGTGCACCATGATCACAATGTGCACCACGATCTCAGTGCACCACGATCTCAATGTGCACCACGATCACAATGTGCACTATGATCTCAATGTGCACCATGATCTCAACGTGCACCACGATCACAATGTGCACCACGATCACAATGTGCACCACGATCTCAATGTGCACCACGATCACAATGTGCACCACGATCTCAATGTGCACCACGATCTCAATGTGCACCACGATCACAATGTGCACCACGATCTCAATGTGCACCACGATCACAATGTGCACCAGGATCTCAATGTGCACCACGATCTCAATGTGCACCACGATCACAATGTGCAACATGATCTCAATGTACACCACGATCTCAATGTGCACCACGATCACAATGTGCACCATGATCTCAATGTGCACCACGATCTCAATGTGCACCACGATCACAATGTGCACGACGATCACAATGTGCACCACAATCTCAATGTGCACCATGATCTGAATGTGCACCACGATCTCAATGTGCACCACGATCACAATGTGCACCATGATCTAAATGTGCACCACGATCTCAATGTGCACCACAATCACAATGTGCACCATGATCTCAATGTGCACCACGATCTCAATGTGCACCACGATCACAATGTGCAGCATGATCTCAATTTGCACCACAATCTCAATGTGCACCACGATCACAATGTGCACCTTGATCTCAATGTGCACCATGATCTCAATGTGCACAACAATCACAATGAGCACCATGATCACAATGTGCACCACGATCTCAGTGCACCACGATCTGAATGTGCACCACAATCTCAATGTGCACCATGATCTGAATGTGCACCACGATCTCAATGTGCACCCCGATCACAATGTGCACCACGATCTCAATGTGCACCACGATCTCAATGTGCACCACTATCACAATGTGCACCATGATCTCAATGTGCGCCACGATCTCAATGTGCACCACAATCACAATGTGCACCATGATCTCCATGTGCACCACGATCTCAATGTGCACCACGATCACAACGTGCACCATGATCTCAGTGCACCACGATCTGAATGTGCACCACAATCTCAATGTGCACCATGATCTGCATGTGCACCACGATCTCAATGTGCACCACGTTCACAATGTGCACCATGATCTCAATGTGAACCACGATCTCAATGTGCACCACAATCACATTGTGCACCATGATCTCAATGTGCACCACGATCTCAATGTGCACCACGATCACAATGTGCACCATGATCTCAATGTGCACCATGATCTCAATGTGCACCACGATCTCAATGTGCACCACGATCACAATGTGCACCACGATCTCAATGTGCACCATGATCTGAGTGTGCACCATGATCTGAATGTGCACCACGATCTCAATGTGCACCACGATCTCAATGTGCACCATGATCTGAGTGTGCACCATGAACTGAATGTGCACCACGATCTCAATGTGCACCACGATCACAATGTGCACCACGATCACAATGTGCACCATGATCTCAATGTGCACCATGATCTCAATGTGCATCACGATCTCAATGTGCACCACGATCACAATGTGCACCACGATCTCAATGTGCACCATGATTTCAATGTGCACCACGATCTCAAAGTGCACCATGATCTGAAAGTGCACCATGATCTGAATGAGCACCATGATCTCAATGTGCACCACGATCTCAATGTGCACCATGATCTGAATGTGCACCACAATCTCAATGTGCACCACAATCTCAATGTGCACCATGATCTGAATGTTCACCACGATCTCAATGTGCACCACGATCACAACGTGCACCATGATCTCAGTGCAACACGATCTGAATGTGCACCACAATCTCAATGTGCACCACGATCTCAATGTGCACCACGATCACAATGTGCACCATGATCTCAATGTGCACCATGATCTCAATGTGCACCACGATCACAATGTGCACCATGATCACAATGTGCACCACGATCTCAGTGCACCACGATCTGAATGTGCACCACAATCTCAATGTGCACCATGATCTCAATGTGCACCACGATCTCAATGTGCACCACGATCACAATGTGCACCATGATCTCAATGTGCACCATGATCTGAATGTGTACCACGATCTGAATGTGCACCACGATCTCAATGTGCACCACGATCACAATGTGCACCATGATCTCAATGTGCACCACGATCTCAATGTGCACCACGATCACAATGTGCACCATGATCTCAATGTGCACCATGATCTCAATGTGCACCACAATCACAATGTGCTCCATGATCACAATGTGCACCACGATCTCAGTGCACCACGATCTGAATGTGCACCACAATCTCAATGTGCACCATGATCTGAATGTGCACCACGATCTCAATGTGCACCACGATCACAATGTGCACCACGATCTCAATGTGCACCACGATCACAATGTGCACCACGATCTCAATGTGCACCACGATCTCAATGTGCACCACGATCACAATGTGCAACATGATCTCAATGTACACCACGATCTCAATGTGCACGATGATCACAATGTGCACCATGATCTCAATGTGCACCACGATCTCAATGTGCACCACGATCACAATGTGCACGACGATCACAATGTGCACCACAATCTCAATGTGCACCATGATCTGAATGTGCACCACGATCTCAATGTGCACCACGATCACAATGTGCACCATGATCTCAATGTGCACCATGATCTCAATGTGCACCAAAATCACAATGTGCACCACGATCACAATGTGCAGCATGATCTCAATTTGCACCACAATCTCAATGTGCACCACGATCACAATGTGCACCATGATCTCAATGTGCACCATGATCTCAATGTGCACAACAATCACAATGTGCACCATGATCACAATGTGCACCACGATCTCAGTGCACCACGATCTGAATGTGCACCACAATCTCAATGTGCACCATGATCTGAATGTGCACCACGATCTCAATGTGCACCCCGATCACAATGTGCACCACGATCTCAATGTGCACCACGATCTCAATGTGCACCACTATCACAATGTGGACCATGATCTCAATGTGCGCCACGATCTCAATGTGCACCACAATCACAATGTGCACCATGATCTCCATGTGCACCACGATCACAATGTGCACCACGATCACAACGTGCACCATGATCTCAGTGCACCACGATCTGAATGTGCACCACAATCTCAATGTGCACCATGATCTGAATGTGCACCACGATCTCAATGTGCACCACGTTCACAATGTGCACCATGATCTCAATGTGAACCACGATCTCAATGTGCACCACAATCACATTGTGCACCATGATCTCAATGTGCACCACGATCTCAATGTGCACCACGATCACAATGTGCACCATGATCTCAATGTGCACCATGATCTCAATGTGCACCATGATCTCAATGTGCACCACGATCACAATGTGCACCATGATCTCAATGTGCACCATGATCTCAATGTGCACCACGATCTCAATGTGCACCATGATCTGAGTGTGCACCATGATCTGAATGTGCACCACGATCTCAATGTGCACCACGATCTCAATGTGCACCATGATCTGAGTGTGCACCATGAACTGAATGTGCACCACGATCTCAATGTGCACCACGATCACAATGTGCACCACGATCACAATGTGCACCATGATCTCAATGTGCACCATGATCTCAATGTGCATCACGATCTCAATGTGCACCACGATCACAATGTGCACCACGATCTCAATGTGCACCATGATTTCAATGTGCACCACGATCTCAATGTGCACCATCATCTGAAAGTGCACCATGATCTGAATGAGCACCATGATCTCAATGTGCACCACGATCTCAATGTGCACCATGATCTGAATGTGCACCACAATCTCAATGTGCACCACAATCTCAATGTGCACCACGATCTGAATGTGCACCTCGATCTCAATGAGCACCATGATCTCAATGTGCACCACAATCTCAATGTGCACCATGATCTGAATGTGCAGCACAATCTCAATGTGCACCATGATCTCAATGTGCACCATGATCTCAATGTGCACCACGATCTCAATGTGCACCACGATCTCAATGTACACCATGATCTCAATGTGCACCACGATCTCAATGTGCACCACGATCACAATGTGCACCATGATCTCAATGTACACCATGATCTCAATGTGCACCATGATCTCAATGTGCACCACGATCACAATGTGCACCATGATCACAATGTGTACCACGATCTCAGTGCACCACGATCTGAATGTGCACCACAATCTCAATGTGCACCATGATCTGAATGTGCACCACGATCTCAATGTGCTCCACGATCACAATGTGCACCATGATCTGAATGTGCACCATGATCTGAAAGTGCACCACGATCTGAATTTGCACCACGATCTCAATGTGCACCACGATCACAATGTGCACCATGATCTCAATGTGCACCACAATCTCAATGTGCACCACGATCACAATGTGCACCATGATCTCAATGTGAACCATGATCTCAATGTGCACAACAATCACAATGTGCACCATGATCACAATGTGCACCACGATCTCAGTGCACCACGATCTGAATGTGCACCACAATCTCAATGTGCACCATGATCTGAATGTGCACCACGATCTCAATGTGCACCCCAATCACAAAGTGCACCACGATCTCAATGTGCACCACGATCTCAATGTGCACCACTATCACAATGTGCACCATGATCTCAATGTGCGCCACGATCTCAATGTGCACCACAATCACAATGTGCACCATGATCACAATGTGCACCACGATCTCAGTGCACCACGATCTGAATGTGCACCACAATCTCAATGTGCACCGTGATCTGAATGTGCACCACGATCACAACGTGCACCATGATCTCAGTGCACCACGATCTGAATGTGCACCACAATCTCAATGTGCACCATGATCTGAATGTGCACCACGATCTCAATGTGCACCACGATCACAATGTGCACCATGATCTCAATGTGAACCACGATCCCAATGTGCACCACAATCACAATGTGCACCATGATCTCAATGTGCACCACGATCTCAATGTGCACCACTATCACCATGTGCACCATGATCTCAATGTGCACCATGATCTCAATGTGCACCACGATCTCAATGTGCACCACGATCACAATGTGCACCACGATCTCAATGTGCACCACGATCTCAATGTGCACCACGATCACAATGTGCACCACGATCACAATGTGCACCACGATCTCAATGTGCACCATGATCTCAATGTGCATCACGATGTCAATGTGCACCACGATCACAATGTGCACCACGATCTCAATGTGCACCACGATCTCAATGTGCACCACGATCACAATGTGCACCATGATCTCAATGTGCACCATGATCTCAATGTGCATCACAATCTCAATGTGCACCATGATCTCAATGTGCACCACAATCTCAATGTGCACCACAATCTCAATGTGCACCATGATCTCAATGTGCACCACGATCACAATGTGCACCATGATCACAATGTGCACCACGATCTCAGTGCACCACGATCTGAATGTGCACCATGATCTGAATGTGCACCACGATCTCAATGTGCACCCCAATCACAAAGTGCACCACGATCTCAATGTGCACCACGATCTCAATGTGCACCACTATCACAATGTGCACCATGATCTCAATGTGCGCCACGATCTCAATGTGCACCACAATCACAATGTGCACCATGATCACAATGTGCACCACGATCTCAGTGCACCACGATCTGAATGTGCACCACAATCTCAATGTGCACCGTGATCTGAATGTGCACCACGATCACAACGTGCACCATGATCTCAGTGCACCACGATCTGAATGTGCACCACAATCTCAATGTGCACCATGATCTGAATGTGCACCACGATCTCAATGTGCACCACGATCACAATGTGCACCATGATCTCAATGTGAACCACGATCTCAATGTGCACCACAATCACAATGTGCACCATGATCTCAATGTGCACCACGATCTCAATGTGCACCACTATCACCATGTGCACCATGATCTCAATGTGCACCATGATCTCAATGTGCACCACGATCTCAATGTGCACCACGATCACAATGTGCACCACGATCTCAATGTGCACCACGATCTCAATGTGCACCACGATCACAATGTGCACCACGATCACAATGTGCACCACGATCTCAATGTGCACCATGATCTCAATGTGCATCACGATCTCAATGTGCACCACGATCACAATGTGCACCACGATCTCAATGTGCACCACGATCTCAATGTGCACCACGATCACAATGTGCACCATGATCTCAATGTGCACCATGATGTCAATGTGCATCACAATCTCAATGTGCACCATGATCTCAATGTGCACCACAATCTCAATGTGCACCACAATCTCAATGTGCACCATGATCACAATCTGCACCACGATCTCAGTGCACCACGATCTGAATGTGCACCACAATCTCAATGTGCACCATGATCTGAATGTGCACCACGATCTCAATGTGCACCACGATCACAATGTGCACCACGATCTGAATGTGCACCGCGATCTCAATGTGCACCACGATCACAATGTGCACCATGATCTCAATGCGCACCACGATCTCAATGTGCACCATGATCTCAATGTGCACCATGATCTCAATGTGCATCACGATCTCAATGTGCACCACGATCACAATGTGCACCACGATCTCAATGTGCACCATGATTTCAATGTGCACCACGATCTCAATGTGCACCATGATCTGAAAGTGCACCATGATCTGAATGAGCACCATGATCTCAATGTGCACCACGATCTCAATGTGCACCATGATCTGAATGTGCACCACAATCTCAATGTGCACCACAATCTCAATGTGCACCATGATCTGAATGTGCACCACGATCTCAATGTGCACCACGATCACAACGTGCACCATGATCTCAGTGCACCACGATCTGAATGTGCACCACAATCTCAATGTGCACCACGATCTCAATGTGCACCACGATCACAATGTGCACCATGATCTCAATGTGCACCATGATCTCAATGTGCACCACGATCACAATGTGCACCATGATCACAATGTGCACCACGATCTCAGTGCACCACGATCTGAATGTGCACCACAATCTCAATGTGCACCATGATCTGAATGTGCACCACGATCTCAATGTGCTCCACGATCACAATGTGCACCATGATCTCAATGTGCACCATGATCTGAATGTGTACCACGATCTGAATGTGCACCACGATCTCAATGTGCACCACGATCACAATGTGCACCATGATCTGAATGTGCACCACGATCTCAATGTGCACCACGATCACAATGTGCACCATGATCTCAATGTGCACCATGATCTCAATGTGCACCACAATCACAATGTGCACCATGATCACAATGTGCACCACGATCTCAGTGCACCACGATCTGAATGTGCACCACAATCTCAATGTGCACCATGATCTGAATGTGCACCACGATCTCAATGTGCACCACGATCACAATGTGCACCACGATCTCAATGTGCACCACGATCTCAATGTGCACCACGATCACAATGTGCACCATCTGAATGTGCACCATGATCACAATGTGCACCACGATCTCAGTGCACCACGATCTCAATGTGCACCACGATCACAATGTGCACTATGATCTCAATGTGCACCATGATCTCAAAGTGCACCACGATCACAATGTGCACCATAATCTCAATGTGCACCACGATCTCAATGTGCACCACAATCACAATGTGCACCATGATCTCAATGTGCACCACGATCTCAATGTGCACCACGATCACAATGTGCACCATGATCTCAATGTGCACCACGATCTCAATGTGCACCACGATCACAACGTGCACCATGATCTCAGTGCACCACGATCTGAATGTGCACCACAATCTCAATGTGCACCACGATCTCAATGTGCACCATGATCTCAATGTGCACCACGATCACAATGTGCACCATGATCACAATGTGCACCACGATCTCAGTGCACCACGATCTGAATGTGCACCACAATCTCAATGTGCACCATGATCTGAATGTGCACCACGATCTCAATGTGCTCCACGATCACAATGTGCACCACGATCTCAATGTGCACCACGATCACAATGTGCACCATGATCTCAATGTGCACCACGATCTCAATGTGCACCACGATCACAACGTGCACCATGATCTCAGTGCACCACAATCTGAATGTGCACCACAATCTCAATGTGCACCACGATCTCAATGTGCACCACGATCACAATGTGCACCATGATCTCAATGTGCACCATGATCTCAATGTGCACCACGATCACAATGTGCACCATGATCACAATGTGCACCACGATCTCAGTGCACCACGATCTGAATGTGCACCACAATCTCAATGTGCACCATGATCTGAATGTGCACCCCAATCACAAAGTGCACCACGATCTCAATGTGCACCACGATCTCAATGTGCACCACTATCACAATGTGCACCATGATCTCAATGTGCGCCACGATCTCAATGTGCACCACAATCACAATGTGCACCATGATCACAATGTGCACCACGATCTCAGTGCACCACGATCTGAATATGCACCACAATCTCAATGTGCACCGTGATCTGAATGTGCACCACGATCACAACGTGCACCATGATCTCAGTGCACCACGATCTGAATGTGCACCACAATCTCAATGTGCACCATGATCTGAATGTGCACCACGATCTCAATGTGCACCACGATCACAATGTGCACCATGATCTCAATGTGAACCACGATCTCAATGTGCACCACAATCACAATGTGCACCATGATCTCAATGTGCACCACGATCTCAATGTGCACCACTATCACCATGTGCACCATGATCTCAATGTGCACCATGATCTCAATGTGCACCACGATCTCAATGTGCACACGATCACAATGTGCACCACGATCTCAATGTGCACCACGATCTCAATGTGCACCACGATCACAATGTGCACCACGATCACAATGTGCACCACGATCTCAATGTGCACCATGATCTCAATGTGCATCACGATCTCAATGTGCACCACGATCACAATGTGCACCACGATCTCAATGTGCACCACGATCTCAATGTGCACCACGATCACAATGTGCACCATGATCTCAATGTGCACCATGATCTCAATGTGCATCACAATCTCAATGTGCACCATGATCTCAATGTGCACCACAATCTCAATGTGCACCACAATCTCAATGTGCACCATGATCACAATGTGCACCACGATCTCAGTGCACCACGATCTGAATGTGCACCACAATCTCAATGTGCACCATGATCTGAATGTGCACCACGATCTCAATGTGCACCACGATCACAATGTGCACCACGATCTGAATGTGCACCGCGATCTCAATGTGCACCACGATCACAATGTGCACCATGATCTCAATGCGCACCACGATCTCAATGTGCACCATGATCTCAATGTGCACCATGATCTCAATGTGCATCACGATCTCAATGTGCACCACGATCACAATGTGCACCACGATCTCAATGTGCACCATGATTTCAATGTGCACCACGATCTCAATGTGCACCATGATCTGAAAGTGCACCATGATCTGAATGAGCACCATGATCTCAATGTGCACCACGATCTCAATGTGCACCATGATCTGAATGTGCACCACAATCTCAATGTGCACCACAATCTCAATGTGCACCATGATCTGAATGTGCACCACGATCTCAATGTGCACCACGATCACAACGTGCACCATGATCTCAGTGCACCACGATCTGAATGTGCACCACAATCTCAATGTGCACCACGATCTCAATGTGCACCACGATCACAATGTGCACCATGATCTCAATGTGCACCATGATCTCAATGTGCACCACGATCACAATGTGCACCATGATCACAATGTGCACCACGATCTCAGTGCACCACGATCTGAATGTGCACCACAATCTCAATGTGCACCATGATCTGAATGTGCACCACGATCTCAATGTGCTCCACGATCACAATGTGCACCATGATCTCAATGTGCACCATGATCTGAATGTGTACCACGATCTGAATGTGCACCACGATCTCAATGTGCACCACGATCACAATGTGCACCATGATCTGAATGTGCACCACGATCTCAATGTGCACCACGATCACAATGTGCACCATGATCTCAATGTGCACCATGATCTCAATGTGCACCACAATCACAATGTGCACCATGATCACAATGTGCACCACGATCTCAGTGCACCACGATCTGAATGTGCACCACAATCTCAATGTGCACCATGATCTGAATGTGCACCACGATCTCAATGTGCACCACGATCACAATGTGCACCACGATCTCAATGTGCACCACGATCTCAATGTGCACCACGATTACAATGTGCACCATCTGAATGTGCACCATGATCACAATGTGCACCACGATCTCAGTGCACCACGATCTCAATGTGCACCACGATCACAATGTGCACTATGATCTCAATGTGCACCATGATCTCAACGTGCACCACGATCACAATGTGCACCATAATCTCAATGTGCACCACGATCTCAATGTGCACCACAATCACAATGTGCACCATGATCTCAATGTGCACCACGATCTCAATGTGCACCACGATCACAATGTGCACCATGATCTCAATGTGCACCACGATCTCAATGTGCACCACGATCACAACGTGCACCATGATCTCAGTGCACCACGATCTGAATGTGCACCACAATCTCAATGTGCACCACGATCTCAATGTGCACCACGATCACAATGTGCACCATGATCTCAATGTGCACCATGATCTCAATGTGCACCACGATCACAATGTGCACCATGATCACAATGTGCACCACGATCTCAGTGCACCACGATCTGAATGTGCACCACAATCTCAATGTGCACCATGATCTGAATGTGCACCACGATCTCAATGTGCTCCACGATCACAATGTGCACCATGATCTCAATGTGCACCATGATCTGAATGTGTACCACGATCTGAATGTGCACCACGATCTCAATGTGCACCACGATCACAATGTGCACCATGATCTCAATGTGCACCACGATCTCAATGTGCACCACTATCACCATGTGCAACATGATCTCAATGTGCACCATGATCTCAATGTGCACCACAATCACAATGTGCACCATGATCACAATGTGCACCACGATCTCAGTGCACCACGATCTGAATGTGCACCACAATCTCAATGTGCACCATGATCTGAATGTGCACCACGATCTCAATGTGCACCACGAACACAATGTGCACCACGATCTCAATGTGCACCACGATCTCAATGTGCACCACGATCACAATGTGCACCACGATCTCAATGTGCACCACGATCACAATGTGCACCAGGATCTCAATGTGCACCACGATCTCAATGTGCACCACGATCTCAATGTGCAACATGATCTCAATGTACACCACGATCTCAATGTGCACCACGATCACAATGTGCACCATGATCTCAATGTGCACCACGATCTCAATGTGCACCACGATCACAATGTGCACGACGATCACAATGTGCACCACAATCTCAATGTGCACCATGATCTGAATGTGCACCACGATCTCAATGTGCACCACGATCACAATGTGCACCATGATCTAAATGTGCACCACGATCTCAATGTGCACCACAATCACAATGTGCACCATGATCTCAATGTGCACCACGATCTCAATGTGCACCACGATCACAATGTGCAGCATGATCTCAATTTGCACCACAATCTCAATGTGCACCACGATCACAATGTGCACCATGATCTCAATGTGCACCATGATCTCAATGTGCACAACAATCACAATGTGCACCATGATCACAATGTGCACCACGATCTCAGTGCACCACGATCTGAATGTGCACCACAATCTCAATGTGCACCATGATCTGAATGTGCACCACGATCTCAATGTGCACCCCGATAACAATGTGCACCACGATCTCAATGTGCACCACGATCTCAATGTGCGCCACGATCTCAATGTGCACCACAATCACAATGTGCACCATGATCTCCATGTGCACCACGATCTCAATGTGCACCACGATCACAACGTGCACCATGATCTCAGTGCACTACGATCTGAATGTGCACCACAATCTCAATGTGCACCATGATCTGCATGTGCACCACGATCTCAATGTGCACCACGTTCACAATGTGCACCATGATCTCAATGTGAACCACGATCTCAATGTGCACCACAATCACATTGTGCACCATGATCTCAATGTGCACCACGATCTCAATGTGCACCACGATCACAATGTGCACCATGATCTCAATGTGCACCATGATCTCAATGTGCACCACGATCTCAATGTGCACCACGATCACAATGTGCACCATGATCTCAATGTGCACCATGATCTCAATGTGCACCACGATCTCAATGTGCACCATCATCTGAGTGTGCACCATGATCTGAATGTGCACCACGATCTCAATGTGCACCACGATCTCAATGTGCACCATGATCTGAGTGTGCACCATGAACTGAATGTGCACCACGATCTCAATGTGCACCACGATCACAATGTGCACCACGATCACAATGTGCACCATGATCTCAATGTGCACCATGATCTCAATGTGCATCACGATCTCAATGTGCACCACGATCACAATGTGCACCACGATCTCAATGTGCACCATGATTTCAATGTGCACCACGATCTCAATGTGCACCATGATCTGAAAGTGCACCATGATCTGAATGAGCACCATGATCTCAATGTGCACCACGATCTCAATGTGCACCATGATCTGAATGTGCACCACAATCTCAATGTGCACCACAATCTCAATGTGCACCATGATCTGAATGTGCACCGCGATCACAACGTGCACCATGATCTCAGTGCAACACGATCTGAATGTGCACCACAATCTCAATGTGCACCACGATCTCAATGTGCACCACGATCACAATGTGCACCATGATCTCAATGTGCACCATGATCTCAATGTGCACCACGATCACAATGTGCACCATGATCACAATGTGCACCACGATCTCAGTGCACCACGATCTGAATGTGCACCACAATCTCAATGTGCACCATGATCTGAATGTGCACCACGATCTCAATGTGCTCCACGATCACAATGTGCACCATGATCTCAATGTGCACCATGATCTGAATGTGTACCACGATCTGAATGTGCACCACGATCTCAATGTGCACCACGATCACAATGTGCACCATGATCTCAATGTGCACCACAATCTCAATGTGCACCACGATCACAATGTGCACCATGATCTCAATGTGCACCATGATCTCAATGTGCACCACAATCACAATGTGCACCACGATCTCAATGTGCACCACGATCTCAGTGCACCACGATCTGAATGTGCACCACAATCTCAATGTGCACCATGATCTGAATGTGCACCACGATCTCAATGTGCACCACGATCACAATGTGCACCACGATCTCAATGTGCACCACGATCTCAATGTGCACCACGATCACAATGTGCACCAGGATCTCAATGTGCACCACGATCTCAATGTGCACCACGATCACAATGTGCAACATGATCTGAATGTGCACCACGATCTCAATGTGCACCACGATCACAATGTGCACCATGATCTCAATGTGCACCACAATCTCAATGTGCACCACGATCACAATGTGCACCATGATCTCAATGTGCACCACGATCTCAGTGCACCACGATCTGAATGTGCACCACAATCTCAATGTGCACCATGATCTGAATGTGCACCATGATCTCAATGTGCACCAGGATCTGAATGTGTACCACGATCTGAATGTGCACCACGATCTCAATGTGCACCATGATCTCAATGTGAACCACGATCTCAATGTGCACCACAATCACATTGTGCACCATGATCTCAATGTGCACCACGATCTCAATGTGCACCACTATCACAATGTGCACCATGATCTCAATGTGCACCATGATCTCAATGTGCACCACGATCTCAATGTGCACCACGATCACAATGTGCACCATGATCTCAATGTGCACCATGATCTCAATGTGCACCACGATCTCAATGTGCACCATCATCTGAGTGTGCACCATGATCTGAATGTGCACCACGATCTCAATGTGCACCACGATCTCAATGTGCACCATGATCTGAGTGTGCACCATGAACTGAATGTGCACCACGATCTCAATGTGCACCACGATCACAATGTGCACCACGATCACAATGTGCACCATGATCTCAATGTGCACCATGATCTCAATGTGCATCACGATCTCAATGTGCACCACGATCACAATGTGCACCACGATCTCAATGTGCACCATGATTTCAATGTGCACCACGATCTCAATGTGCACCATGATCTGAAAGTGCACCATGATCTGAATGAGCACCATGATCTCAATGTGCACCATGATCTCAATGTGCACCACGATCACAATGTGCACCATGATCACAATGTGCACCACGATCTCAGTGCACCACGATCTGAATGTGCACCACAATCTCAATGTGCACCATGATCTGAATGTGCACCACGATCTCAATGTGCTCCACGATCACAATGTGCACCATGATCTCAATGTGCACCATGATCTGAATGTGTACCACGATCTGAATGTGCACCACGATCTCAATGTGCACCACGATCACAATGTGCACCATGATCTCAATGTGCACCACAATCTCAATGTGCACCACGATCACAATGTGCACCATGATCTCAATGTGCACCATGATCTCAATGTGCACCACAATCACAATGTGCACCACGATCTCAATGTGCACCACGATCTGAATGTGCACCACAATCTCAATGTGCACCATGATCTGAATGTGCACCACGATCTCAATGTGCACCACGATCACAATGTGCACCACGATCTCAATGTGCACCACAATCTCAATGTGCACCACGATCACAATGTGCACCATGATCTCAATGTGCACCACGATCTCAGTGCACCACGATCTGAATGTGCACCACAATCTCAATGTGCACCATGATCTGAATGTGCACCATGATCTCAATGTGCACCAGGATCTGAATGTGTACCACGATCTGAATGTGCACCACGATCTCAATGTGCACCATGATCTCAATGTGAACCACGATCTCAATGTGCACCACAATCACATTGTGCACCATGATCTCAATGTGCACCACGATCTCAATGTGCACCACTATCACAATGTGCACCATGATCTCAATGTGCACCATGATCTCAATGTGCACCACGATCTCAATGTGCACCACGATCACAATGTGCACCATGATCTCAATGTGCACCATGATCTCAATGTGCACCACGATCTCAATGTGCACCATCATCTGAGTGTGCACCATGATCTGAATGTGCACCACGATCTCAATGTGCACCACGATCTCAATGTGCACCATGATCTGAGTGTGCACCATGAACTGAATGTGCACCACGATCTCAATGTGCACCACGATCACAATGTGCACCACGATCACAATGTGCACCATGATCTCAATGTGCACCATGATCTCAATGTGCATCACGATCTCAATGTGCACCACGATCACAATGTGCACCACGATCTCAATGTGCACCATGATTTCAATGTGCACCACGATCTCAATGTGCACCATGATCTGAAAGTGCACCATGATCTGAATGAGCACCATGATCTCAATGTGCACCATGATCTCAATGTGCACCACGATCACAATGTGCACCATGATCACAATGTGCACCACGATCTCAGTGCACCACGATCTGAATGTGCACCACAATCTCAATGTGCACCATGATCTGAATGTGCACCACGATCTCAATGTGCTCCACGATCACAATGTGCACCATGATCTCAATGTGCACCATGATCTGAATGTGTACCACGATCTGAATGTGCACCACGATCTCAATGTGCACCACGATCACAATGTGCACCATGATCTCAATGTGCACCACAATCTCAATGTGCACCACGATCACAATGTGCACCATGATCTCAATGTGCACCATGATCTCAATGTGCACCACAATCACAATGTGCACCACGATCTCAATGTGCACCACGATCTCAGTGCACCACGATCTGAATGTGCACCACAATCTCAATGTGCACCATGATCTGAATGTGCACCACGATCTCAATGTGCACCACGATCACAATGTGCACCACGATCTCAATGTGCACCACGATCTCAATGTGCACCACGATCACAATGTGCACCACGATCTCAATGTGCACCACGATCACAATGTGCACCAGGATCTCAATGTGCACCACGATCTCAATGTGCACCACGATCACAATGTGCAACATGATCTCAATGTACACCACGATCTCAATGTGCACCACGATCACAATGTGCACCATGATCTCAATGTGCACCACGATCTCAATGTGCACCACGATCACAATGTGCACGACGATCACAATGTGCACCACAATCTCAATGTGCACCATGATCTGAATGTGCACCACGATCTCAATGTGCACCACGATCACAATGTGCACCATGATCTCAATGTGCACCACGATCTCAATGTGCACCACAATCACAATGTGCACCATGATCTCAATGTGCACCACGATCTCAATGTGCACCACGATCACAATGTGCAGCATGATCTCAATGTGCACCACGATCTCAATGTCCACCATGATCTGAATGTGCACCATGATCTCAATGTGCACCACGATCACAATGTGCACCATGATCTCAATGTGCACCACGATCTCAATGTGCACCACGATCACAATGTGCAGCATGATCTCAATGTGCACCACAATCTCAATGTGCACCACGATCACAATGTGCACCATGATCTCAATGTGCACCACGATCTCAGTGCACCACGATCTGAATGTGCACCACAATCTCAATGTGCACCATGATCTGAATGTGCACCATGATCTCAATGTGCACCAGGATCTGAATGTGTACCACGATCTGAATGTGCACCACGATCTCAATGTGCACCATGATCTCAATGTGAACCACGATCTCAATGTGCACCACAATCACATTGTGCACCATGATCTCAATGTGCACCACGATCTCAATGTGCACCACTATCACAATGTGCACCATGATCTCAATGTGCACCATGATCTCAATGTGCACCACGATCTCAATGTGCACCACGATCACAATGTGCACCATGATCTCAATGTGCACCATGATCTCAATGTGCACCACGATCTCAATGTGCACCATCATCTGAGTGTGCACCATGATCTGAATGTGCACCACGATCTCAATGTGCACCACGATCTCAATGTGCACCATGATCTGAGTGTGCACCATGAACTGAATGTGCACCACGATCTCAATGTGCACCACGATCACAATGTGCACCACGATCACAATGTGCACCATGATCTCAATGTGCACCATGATCTCAATGTGCATCACGATCTCAATGTGCACCACGATCACAATGTGCACCACGATCTCAATGTGCACCATGATTTCAATGTGCACCACGATCTCAATGTGCACCATGATCTGAAAGTGCACCATGATCTGAATGAGCACCATGATCTCAATGTGCACCACGATCTCAATGTGCACCATGATCTGAATGTGCACCACAATCTCAATGTGCACCACAATCTCAATGTGCACCATGATCTGAATGTGCACCACGATCACAACGTGCACCATGATCTCAGTGCAACACGATCTGAATGTGCACCACAATCTCAATGTGCACCACGATCTCAATGTGCACCACGATCACAATGTGCACCATGATCTCAATGTGCACCATGATCTCAATGTGCACCACAATCTCAATGTGCACCATGATCTGAATGTGCACCACGATCTCAATGTGCTCCACGATCACAATGTGCACCATGATCTCAATGTGCACCATGATCTGAATGTGTACCACGATCTGAATGTGCACCACGATCTCAATGTGCACCACGATCACAATGTGCACCATGATCTCAATGTGCACCACGATCTCAATGTGCACCACGATCACAATGTGCACCATGATCTCAATGTGCACCATGATCTCAATGTGCACCACAATCACAATGTGCACCACGATCTCAATGTGCACCACGATCTCAGTGCACCACGATCTGAATGTGCACCACAATCTCAATGTGCACCATGATCTGAATGTGCACCACGATCTCAATGTGCACCACGATCACAATGTGCACCACGATCTCAATGTGCACCACGATCACAATGTGCACCACGATCTCAATGTGCACCACGATCACAATGTGCACCAGGATCTCAATGTGCACCACGATCTCAATGTGCACCACGATCACAATGTGCAACATGATCTCAATGTACACCACGATCTCAATGTGCACCACGATCACAATGTGCACCATGATCTCAATGTGCACCACGATCTCAATGTGCACCACGATCACAATGTGCACGACGATCACAATGTGCACCACAATCTCAATGTGCACCATGATCTGAATGTGCACCACGATCTCAATGTGCACCACGATCACAATGTGCACCATGATCGCAATGTGCACCACGATCTCAATGTGCACCACAATCACAATGTGCACCATGATCTCAATGTGCACCACGATCTCAATGTGCACCACGATCACAATGTGCAGCATGATCTCAATGTGCACCACGATCTCAATGTCCACCATGATCTGAATGTGCACCATGATCTCAATGTGCACCACGATCACAATGTGCACCATGATCTCAATGTGCACCACAATCTCAATGTGCACCACGATCACAATGTGCAGCATGATCTCAATGTGCACCACAATCTCAATGTGCACCACGATCACAATGTGCACCATGATCTCAATGTGCACCACGATCTCAGTGCACCACGATCTGAATGTGCACCACAATCTCAATGTGCACCATGATCTGAATGTGCACCATGATCTCAATGTGCACCAGGATCTGAATGTGTACCACGATCTGAATGTGCACCACGATCTCAATGTGCACCACGATCACAATGTGCACCATGATCTCAATGTGCACCACGATCTCAATGTGCACCACGATCACAATGTGCACCATGATCTCAATGTGCACCATGATCTCAATGTGCACCACAATCACAATGTGCACCATGATCACAATGTGCACCACGATCTCAGTGCACCACGATCTGAATGTGCACCACAATCTCAATGTGCACCATGATCTGAATGTGCACCACGATCTCAATGTGCACCACGATCACAATGTGCACCACGATCTCAATGTGCACCACGATCTCAATGTGCACCACGATCACAATGTGCACCACGATCTCAATGTGCACCACGATCACAATGTGCACCAGGATCTCAATGTGCACCACGATCTCAATGTGCACCACGATCACAATGTGCAACATGATCTCAATGTACACCACGATCTCAATGTGCACCACGATCACAATGTGCACCATGATCTCAATGTGCACCACGATCTCAATGTGCACCACGATCACAATGTGCACGACGATCACAATGTGCACCACAATCTCAATGTGCACCATGATCTGAATGTGCACCACGATCTCAATGTGCACCACGATCACAATGTGCACCATGATCTCAATGTGCACCACGATCTCAATGTGCACCACAATCACAATGTGCACCATGATCTCAATGTGCACCACGATCTCAATGTGCACCACGATCACAATGTGCAGCATGATCTCAATGTGCACCACGATCTCAATGTCCACCATGATCTGAATGTGCACCATGCTCTCAATGTGCACCACGATCACAATGTGCACCACGATCTCAATGTGCACCACGATCTGAATGTGCACCAGAATCTCAATGTGCACCATGATCTGAATGTGCACCACGATCTCAATGTGCACCACAATCTCAATGTGCACCACGATCACAATGTGCACCATGATCTCAATGTGCACCACGATCTCAGTGCACCACGATCTGAATGTGCACCATGATCTCAATGTGCACCACAATCTCAATGTGCATCACGATCTGAATGTGCACCACAATCTCAATGTGCACCATGATCTCAATGTGCACCACGATCTCAATGTGCACCACGATCTCAATGTGCACCACGATCTCAATGTACACCATGATCTCAATGTGCACCATGATCTCAATGTACTCCATGATCTCAATGTGCACCATGATCTCAATGTGCACCACGATCACAATGTGCACCATGATCACAATGTGCGCCACGATCTCAGTGCACCACGATCTGAATGTGCACCACAATCTCAATGTGCACCATGATCTCAATGTGCTCCACGATCACAATGTGCACCATGATCTGAATGTGCACCATGATCTGAATGTGCACCACGATCTGAATTTGCTCCACGATCTCAATGTGCACCACGATCACAATGTGCACCATGATCTCAATGTGCACCACAATCTCAATGTGCACCACGATCGCAATGTGCACCATGATCTCAATGTGCACCATGATCTCAATGTGCACAACAATCACAATGTGCACCATGATCACAATGTGCACCACGATCTCAGTGCACCACGATCTGAATGTGCACCACAATCTCAATGTGCACCATGATCTGAATGTGCACCACGATCTCAATGTGCACCCCGATCACAATGTGCACCACGATCTCAATGTGCACCACGATCTCAATGTGCACCACTATCACAATGTGCACCATGATCTCAATGTGCGCCACGATCTCAATGTGCACCACAATCACAATGTGCACCATGATCACAATGTGCACCACGATCTCAGTGCACCACGATCTGAATGTGCACCACAATCTCAATGTGCACCGTGATCTGAATGTGCACCACGATCACAACGTGCACCATGATCTCAGTGCACCACGATCTGAATGTGCAACACAATCTCAATGTGCACCATGATCTGAATGTGCACCACGATCTCAATGTGCACCACGATCACAATGTGCACCATGATCTCAATGTGAACCACGATCTCAATGTGCACCACAATCAAAATGTGCACCATGATCTCAATGTGCACCACGATCTCAATGTGCACCACTATCACCATGTGCACCATGATCTCAATGTGCACCATGATCTCAATGTGCACCACGATCTCAATGTGCACCATGATCTGAGTGTGCACCATGATCTGAATGTGCACCACGATCTCAATGTGCGCCACGATCACAATGTGCACCACGATCACAATGTGCACCATGATCTCAATGTGCACCATGATCTCAATGTGCATCACGATCTCAATGTGCACCACGATCACAATGTGCACCATGATCTCAATGTGCACCACGATCTCAATGTGCACCACGATCACAATGTGCAGCATGATCTCAATGTGCACCACGATCTCAATGTCCACCATGATCTGAATGTGCACCATGATCTCAATGTGCACCACGATCACAATGTGCACCATGATCTCAATGTGCACCACGATCTCAATGTGCACCACGATCACAATGTGCAGCATGATCTCAATGTGCACCACAATCTCAATGTGCACCATGATCACAATGTGCACCATGATCTCAATGTGCACCACGATCTCAGTGCACCACGATCTGAATGTGCACCACAATCTCAATGTGCACCATGATCTGAATGTGCACCATGATCTCAATGTGCACCAGGATCTGAATGTGTACCACGATCTGAATGTGCACCACGATCTCAATGTGCACCACGATCACAATGTGCACCATGATCTCAAAGTGCACCACGATCTCAATGTGCACCACGATCACAATGTGCACCATGATCTCAATGTGCACCATGATCTCAATGTGCACCACAATCACAATGTGCACCATGATCACAATGTGCACCACGATCTCAGTGCACCACGATCTGAATGTGCACCACAATCTCAATGTGCACCATGATCTGAATGTGCACCACGATCTCAATGTGCACCACGATCACAATGTGCACCACGATCTCAATGTGCACCACGATCTCAATGTGCACCACGATCACAATGTGCACCACGATCTCAATGTGCACCACGATCACAATGTGCACCAGGATCTCAATGTGCACCACGATCTCAATGTGCACCACGATCACAATGTGCAACATGATCTCAATGTACACCACGATCTCAATGTGCACCACGATCACAATGTGCACCATGATCTCAATGTGCACCACGATCTCAATGTGCACCACGATCACAATGTGCACGACGATCACAATGTGCACCACAATCTCAATGTGCACCATGATCTGAATGTGCAACATGATCTCAATGTGCACCACGATCACAATGTGCACCATGATCTCAATGTGCACCACGATCTCAATGTGCACCACAATCACAATGTGCACCATGATCTCAATGTGCACCACGATCTCAATGTGCACCACGATCACAATGTGCAGCATGTTCTCAATGTGCACCACGATCTCAATGTCCACCATGATCTGAATGTGCACCATGATCTCAATGTGCACCACGATCACAATGTGCACCATGATCTCAATGTGCACCACGATCTCAATGTGCACCACAATCACAATGTGCACCATGATCTCAATGTGCACCACGATCTCAATGTGCACCACGATCACAATGTGCAGCATGATCTCAATGTGCACCACAATCTCAATGTGCACCACGATCACAATGTGCACCATGATCTCAATGTGCACCACGATCTCAGTGCACCACGATCTGAATGTGCACCAGAATCTCAATGTGCACCATGATCTGAATGTGCACCACGATCTCAATGAGCACCATGATCTCAATGTGCACCATGATCTCAATGTGCACCACAATCTCAATGTGCACCATGATCTGAATGTGCACCACAATCTCAATGTGCACCATGATCTCAATGTGCACCATGATCTCAATGTGCACCACGATTTCAATGTGCACCACGATCTCAATGTACACCATGATCTCAATGTGCACCATGATCTCAATGTACTCCATGATCTCAATGTGCACCATGATCTCAATGTGCACCACGATCACAATGTGCACCATGATCACAATGTGCACCACGATCTCAGTGCACCACGATCTGAATGTGCACCACAATCTCAATGTGCACCATGATCTCAATGTGCTCCACGATCACAATGTGCACCATGATCTGAATGTGCACCATGATCTGAATGTGCACCACGATCTGAATTTGCACCACGATCTCAATGCGCACCACGATCACAATGTGCACCATGATCTCAATGTGCACCACAATCTCAATGTGCACCACGATCACAATGTGCACCATGATCTCAATGTGCACCATGATCTCAATGTGCACAACAATCACAATGTGCACCATGATCACAATGTGCACCACGATCTCAGTGCACCACGATCTGAATGTGCACCACAATCTCAATGTGCACCATGATCTGAATGTGCACCACGATCTCAATGTGCACCCCGATCACAATGTGCACCACGATCTCAATGTGCACCACGATCTCAATGTGCACCACTATCACAATGTGCACCATGATCTCAATGTGCGCCACGATCTCAATGTGCACCACAATCACAATGTGCACCATGATCACAATGTGCACCACGATCTCAGTGCACCACGATCTGAATGTGCACCACAATCTCAATGTGCACCGTGATCTGAATGTGCACCACGATCACAACGTGCACCATGATCTCAGTGCACCACGATCTGAATGTGCAACACAATCTCAATGTGCACCATGATCTGAATGTGCACCACGATCTCAATGTGCACCACGATCACAATGTGCACCATGATCTCAATGTGAAACACGATCTCAATGTGCACCACAATCAAAATGTGCACCATGATCTCAATGTGCACCACGATCTCAATGTGCACCACTATCACCATGTGCACCATGATCTCAATGTGCACCATGATCTCAATGTGCACCACGATCTCAATGTGCACCATGATCTGAGTGTGCACCATGATCTGAATGTGCACCACGATCTCAATGTGCACCACGATCACAATGTGCACCACGATCACAATGTGCACCATGATCTCAATGTGCACCATGATCTCAATGTGCATCACGATCTCAATGTGCACCACGATCACAATGTGCACCATGATCTCAATGTGCACCACGATCTCAATGTGCACCACAATCACAATGTGCACCATGATCACAATGTGCACCACGATCTCAGTGCACCACGATCTGAATGTGCACCACAATCTCAATGTGCACCATGATCTGAACGTGCACCACGATCTCAATGTGCACCACGATCACAATGTGCCCCACGATCTGAATGTGCACCGCGATCTCAATGAGCACCACGATCACAATGTGCACCATGATCTCAATGTGCACCATGATCTCAATGTGCACCACGATCACAATGTGCACCATGATCTCAATGTGCACCACGATCTCAATGTGCACCACGATCACAATGTGCACCATGATCTCAATGTGCACCACGATATCAATGTGCACCGCGATCACAATGTGCACCATGATCTCAATGTGCACCACGATCTCAATGTGCACCACGATCACAACGTGCACCACGATCTCAGTGCACCACGATCTGAATGTGCACCACAATCTCAATGTGCACCATGATCTGAACGTGCACCACGATCTCAATGTGCACCACGATCACAATGTGCCCCACGATCTGAATGTGCACCGCGATCTCAATGAGCACCACGATCACAATGTGCACCATGATCTCAATGTGCACCATGATCTCAATGTGCACCACGATCACAATGTGCACCATGATCTCAATGTGCACCACGATCTCAATGTGCACCACGATCACAATGTGCACCATGATCTCAATGTGCACCACGATATCAATGTGCACCGCGATCACAATGTGCACCATGATCTCAATGTGCACCACGATCTCAATGTGCACCACGATCACAACGTGCACCATGATCTCAATGCACCACGATCTCAATGTGCACCACAATCACAATGTCCACCATGATCACAATGTGCACCACGATCTCAGTGCACCACGATCTGAATGTGCACCACAATCTCAATGTGAACCGTGATCTGAATGTGCACCACGATCACAACGTGCACCATGATCTCAGTGCACCACGATCTGAATGTGCAACACAATCTCAATGTGCACCATGATCTGAATGTGCACCACGATCTCAATGTGCACCACGATCACAATGTGCACCATGATCTCAATGTGAACCACGATCTCAATGTGCACCACAATCACAATGTGCACCATGATCTCAATGTGCACCACGATCTCAATGTGCACCACTATCACCATGTGCACCATGATCTCAATGTGCACCATGATCTCAATGTGCACCACGATCTCAATGTGCACCATGATCTGAGTGTGCACCATGATCTGAATGTGCACCACGATCTCAATGTGCACCACGATCACAATGTGCACCACGATCACAATGTGCACCATGATCTCAATGTGCACCATGATCTCAATGTGCATCACGATCTCAATGTGCACCACGATCACAATGTGCACCATGATCTCAATGTGCACCACGATCTCAATGTGCACCACAATCACAATGTGCACCATGATCACAATGTGCACCACGATCTCAGTGCACCACGATCTGAATGTGCACCACAATCTCAATGTGCACCATGATCTGAACGTGCACCACGATCTCAATGTGCATCACGATCATAATGTGCCCCACGATCTGAATGTGCACCGCGATCTCAATGTGCACCACCATCACAATGTGCGCCATTATCTCAATGTGCACCACGATCTCAAGGTGCACCACGATCACAATGTGCACCATGATCTCAATGTGCACCACGATCTCAATGTGCACCACGATCACAATGTGCACTATGATCTCAATGTGCACCACGATCTCAATGTGCACCACGATCACAATGTGCACCATGATCTCAATGTGCACCACGATCTCAATGTGCACCACGATCACAATGTGCACCATGATCTCAATGTGCACCACGATATTAATGTGCACCGCGATCACAATGTGCACCATGATCTCAATGTGCACCACGATCTCAATGTGCACCACGATCACAACGTGCACCATGATCTCAATGCACCACGATCTGAATGTGCACCACAATCTCAATGTGCACCATGATCTGAATGTGCACCATGATCTCAATGTGCACCATGATCTCAATGTGCACCACAATCACAATGTGCACCATGATCTCAATGTGCAACACGATCTCAATGTGCACCATGATCTCAATGTGCACCGTGATCTGAATGTGCACCATGATCTGAATGAGCACCATGATCTCAATGTGCACCACGATCTCAATGTGCACCATGATCTGAATTTGCACCACAATCTCAATGTGCACCACGATCTCAATGTGCACCATGATCTGAATGTGCACCACGATCTCAATGAGCACCATGATCTCAATGTGCACCATGATCTCAATGTGCACCACGATCTCAATGTGCACCACGATTTCAATGTGCACCATGATCTCAATGTGCACCACGATCTCAATGTGCACCATGATCTAAATGTGCACCATGATCTCAATGTGCACCACGATCACAATGTGCACCACGATCTCAATGTGCACCACGATCTCAATGTGCACCACGATCACAATGTGCACCATGATCTCAATGTGCACCACGATCTCAATGTACACCATGCTCTCAATGTGCACCACGATCTCAATGTGCACCACGATCACAATGTGCACCATGATCTCAATGTGCACCACGATCTCAATGTGCACCACAATCACAATGTGCACCATGATCTCAATGTGCACCACGATCTCAATGTGCACCACAATCACAATGTGCACCATGATCTGAATGTGCACCACGATCTCAATGTGCACCACGATCACAATGTGCACCATGATCTCAATGTGAACCACGATCTCAATGTGCACCACAATCACAATGTGCACCATGATCTCAATGTGCACCACGATCTCAATGTGCACCACGATCACATTGTGCACCATGATCTCAATGTGCACCATGATCTCAATCTGCACCACGATCTCAATGTGCACCATGATCTGAATGTGCACCATGATCAGAATGTGCACCACGATCTCAATGTGCACCACGATCACAATGTGCACTATGATCTCAATGTGCACCATGATCTCAATGTGCACCATGATCTCAATGTGCACCACGATCTCAATGTACACCATGCTCTCAATGTGCACCACGATCTCAATGTGCACCACGATCACAATGTGCACCATGATCTCAATGTGCACCACGATCTCAATGTGCACCACAATCACAATGTGCACCATGATCTCAATGTGCACCACAATCACAATGTGCACCATG
Organism: Hypanus sabinus; assembly: GCF_030144855.1. NCBI lineage: Eukaryota > Metazoa > Chordata > Chondrichthyes > Myliobatiformes > Dasyatidae > Hypanus > Hypanus sabinus. Next base: position 25,493,748 of record NC_082721.1, read on the forward strand.
ATCTGAATGTGCACCATGATCTCAATGTGCACCACGATCACAATGTGCACCATGATCTCAATGTGAACCACGATCTCAATGTGCACCACAATCACAATGTGCACCATGATCTCAATGTGCACCACGATCTCAATGTGCACCACGATCACAATGTGCACCATGATCTCAATGTGCACCATGATCTCAATGTGCACCACTATCTCAATGTGCACCACGATCTCAATGTGCACCACAATCACAATGTGCACCACAATCACAATGTGCACCACGATCTCAGTGCACCACGATCTGAATGTGCACCACAATCTCAATGTGCACCATGATCTGAATGTGCACCACGATCTCAATGTGCACCACGATCACAATGTGCACCACGATCTCAATGTGCACCACGATCACAATGTGCACCATGATCACTATGTGCACCACGATCTCAATGCACCACGATCTGAATGTGCACCACAATCTCAATGTGCACCATGATCTGAATGTGCACCACGATCTGAATGTGCACCATGATCTGAATGTGCACCACAATCTCAATGTGCACCATGATCTGAATGTGCACCACGATCTCAATGTGCACCACGATCACAATGTGCACCATGATCTGAATGTGCACCACGATCTCAATGTGTACCACGATCACAATGTGCACCATGATCTCAATGTGCACCACGATCTCAATGTGCACCACGATCACAATGTGCACCACGATCTGAATGTGCACCACGATCACAATGTGCACCATGATCTCAATGTGCACCACGATCTCAATGTGCACCACAATCACAATGTGCACCACAATCACAATGTGCACCACGATCTCAATGTGCACCACGATCTCAATGTGCACCACGATCACAATGTGCACCATGATCTCAATGTGCACCACGATCTCAATGTGCACCACGATCACAATGTGCACCATGATCTCAATGTGAACCACGATCTCAATGTGCACCACAATCACAATGTGCACCATGATCTCAATGTGCACCACGATCTCAATGTGCACCACGATCACAATGTGCACCATGATCACAATGTGCACCATGATCTCAATGTGCACCACTATCTCAATGTGCACCACGATCTCAATGTGCACCACAATCACAATGTGCACCACAATCACAATGTGCACCACGATCTCAGTGCACCACGATCTGAATGTGCACCACAATCTCAATGTGCACCATGATCTGAATGTGCACCACGATCTCAATGTGCACCACGATCACAATGTGCACCACGATCTCAATGAGCACCACGATCACAATGTGCACCATGATCACAATGTGCACCACGATCTCAGTGCACCACGATCTGAATGTGCACCACAATCTCAATGTGCACCATGATCTGAATGTGCACCACGATCTGAATGTGCACCATGATCTGAATGTGCACCACAATCTCAATGTGCACCATGATCTGAATGTGCACCACGATCTCAATGTGCACCACGATCACAATGTGCACCATGATCTGAATGTGCACCACGATCTCAATGTGCACCACGATCACAATGTGCACTATGATCTCAATGTGCACCACGATCTCAATGTGTACCACGATCACAATGTGCACCATGATCTCAATGTGCACCACGATCTCAATGTGCACCACGATCACAATGTGCACCACGAACTCAATGTGCACCACGATCACAATGTGCACCATGATCTCAATGTGCACCACGATCTCAATGAGCACCACAATCACAATGTGCACCACAATCACAATGTGCACCACGATCTCAGTGCACCACGATCTGAAATTGCACCACAATCTCAATATGCACCACGATCTCAATGTGCACCACAATCACAATGTGCACCATGATCTCAATGTGCACCATGATCTGATTGTGCACCACGATCACAATGTGCACCATGATCTCAATGTGCACCATGATCTCAATGTGCACCACGATCTCAATGTGCACCATGATCTGAATGTGCACCATGATCTCAATGAGCACCATGATCTCAATGTGCACCACAATCTCAATGTGCACCACGATCTCAATGTGCACCATGATCTGAATGTGCACCACGATCTCAATGAGCACCATGATCTCAATGTGCACCATGATCTCAATGTGCACCACAATCTCAATGTGCACCATGATCTGAATGTGCACCATGATCTCAATGAGCACCATGATCTCAATGTGCACCACAATCTCAATGTGCACCACGATCTCAATGTGCACCATGATCTGAATGTGCACCACGATCTCAATGAGCACCATGATCTCAATGTGCACCATGATCTCAATGTGCACCACAATCTCAATGTGCACCATGATCTGAATGTGCACCACAATCTCAATGTGCACCATGATCTCAATGTGCACCACAATCACAATGTGCACCACGATCTCAGTGCACCACGATCTGAAATTGCACCACAATCTCAATATGCACCACGATCTCAATGTGCACCACAATCACAATGTGCACCATGATCTCAATGTGCACCATGATCTGATTGTGCACCACGATCACAATGTGCACCATGATCTCAATGTGCACCATGATCTCAATGTGCACCACGATCTCAATGTGCACCATGATCTGAATGTGCACCATGATCTCAATGAGCACCATGATCTCAATGTGCACCACAATCTCAATGTGCACCACGATCTCAATGTGCACCATGATCTGATTGTGCACCACGATCACAATGTGCACCATGATCTCAATGTGCACCATGATCTCAATGTGCACCACGATCTCAATGTGCACCATGATCTGAATGTGCACCATGATCTCAATGAGCACCATGATCTCAATGTGCACCACAATCTCAATGTGCACCACGATCTCAATGTGCACCATGATCTGAATGTGCACCACGATCTCAATGAGCACCATGATCTCAATGTGCACCATGATCTCAATGTGCACCACAATCTCAATGTGCACCATGATCTGAATGTGCACCACAATCTCAATGTGCACCATGATCTCAATGTGCACCACGATCACAATGTGCACCACGATCTCAATGTGCACCACGATCTCAATGTGCACCACGATCACAATGTGCACCATGATCTCAATGTGCACCACGATCTGAATGTGCACCACAATCTCAATGTGCACCACGATCACAATGTGCACCATGATCTCAATGTGAACCACGATCTCAATGTGCACCATGATCTGAATGTGCACCATGATCTCAATGAGCACCATGATCTCAATGTGCACCACAATCTCAATGTGCACCACGATCTCAATGTGCACCATGATCTGAATGTGCACCACGATCTCAATGAGCACCATGATCTCAATGTGCACCATGATCTCAATGTGCACCACAATCTCAATGTGCACCATGATCTGAATGTGCACCACAATCTCAATGTGCACCATGATCTCAATGTGCACCACGATCACAATGTGCACCACGATCTCAATGTGCACCACGATCTCAATGTGCACCACGATCACAATGTGCACCATGATCTCAATGTGCACCACGATCTGAATGTGCACCACAATCTCAATGTGCACCACGATCACAATGTGCACCATGATCTCAATGTGAACCACGATCTCAATGTGCACCACAATCACAATGTGCACCATGATCTCAATGTGCACCACGATCTCAATGTGCACCATGATCACAATGTGCACCATGATCTCAATGTGCACCATGATCTCAATGTGCACCACGATCTCAATGTGCACCACAATCACAATGTGCACCACAATCACAATGTGCACCACGATCTCAGTGCACCACGATCTGAATGTGCACCACAATCTCAATGTGCACCATGATCTGAATGTGCACCACGATCTCAATGTGCACCACGATCACAATGTGCACCACTATCTCAATGTGCACCACGATCACAATGTGCACCATGATCACAATGTGCACCACGATCTCAGTGCACCACGATCTGAATGTGCACCACAATCTCAATGTGCACCATGATCTGAATGTGCACCACAATCTCAATGTGCACCATGATCTCAATGTGCACCACGATCACAATGTGCACCACGATCTCAATGTGCACCACGATCTCAATGTGCACCACGATCACAATGTGCACCATGATCTCAATGTGCACCACGATCTGAATGTGCACCACAATCTCAATGTGCACCACGATCACAATGTGCACCATTATCTGAATGTGCACCACGATCTCAATGAGCACCATGATCTCAATGTGCACCATGATCTCAATGTGCACCACAATCTCAATGTGCACCATGATCTGAATGTGCACCACAATCTCAATGTGCACCATGATCTCAATGTGCACCACGATCACAATGTGCACCACGATCTCAATGTGCACCACGATCTCAATGTGCACCACGATCACAATGTGCACCATGATCTCAATGTGCACCACGATCTGAATGTGCACCACAATCTCAATGTGCACCACGATCACAATGTGCACCATGATCTCAATGTGAACCACGATCTCAATGTGCACCACAATCACAATGTGCACCATGATCTCAATGTGCACCACGATCTCAATGTGCACCATGATCACAATGTGCACCATGATCTCAATGTGCACCATGATCTCAATGTGCACCACGATCTCAATGTGCACCACAATCACAATGTGCACCACAATCACAATGTGCACCACGATCTCAGTGCACCACGATCTGAATGTGCACCACAATCTCAATGTGCACCATGATCTGAATGTGCACCACGATCTCAATGTGCACCACGATCACAATGTGCACCACGATCTCAATGTGCACCACGATCACAATGTGCACCATGATCACAATGTGCACCACGATCTCAGTGCACCACGATCTGAATGTGCACCACAATCTCAATGTGCACCATGATCTGAATGTGCACCACAATCTCAATGTGCACCATGATCTCAATGTGCACCACGATCACAATGTGCACCACGATCTCAATGTGCACCACGATCTCAATGTGCACCACGATCACAATGTGCACCATGATCTCAATGTGCACCACGATCTGAATGTGCACCACAATCTCAATGTGCACCACGATCACAATGTGCACCATGATCTCAATGTGAACCACGATCTCAATGTGCACCACAATCACAATGTGCACCATGATCTCAATGTGCACCACGATCTCAATGTGCACCATGATCACAATGTGCACCATGATCTCAATGTGCACCATGATCTCAATGTGCACCACGATCTCAATGTGCACCACAATCACAATGTGCACCACAATCACAATGTGCACCACGATCTCAGTGCACCACGATCTGAATGTGCACCACAATCTCAATGTGCACCATGATCTGAATGTGCACCACGATCTCAATGTGCACCACGATCACAATGTGCACCACGATCTCAATGTGCACCACGATCACAATGTGCACCATGATCACAATGTGCACCACGATCTCAGTGCACCACGATCTGAATGTGCACCACAATCTCAATGTGCACCATGATCTGAATGTGCACCACGATCTGAATGTGCACCATGATCTGAATGTGCACCACAATCTCAATGTGCACCATGATCTGAATGTGCACCACGATCTCAATGTGCACCACGATCACAATGTGCACCATGATCTGAATGTGCACCACGATCTCAATGTGCACTACGATCACAATGTGCACTATGATCTCAATGTGCACCACGATCTCAATGTGTACCACGATCACAATGTGCACCATGATCTCAATGTGCACCACGATCTCAATGTGCACCACGATCACAATGTGCACCACGATCTCAATGTGCACCACGATCACAATGTGCACCATGATCTCAATGTGCACCACGATCTCAATGTGCACCACAATCACAATGTGCACCACGATCACAATGTGCACCATGATCTCAATGTGAACCACGATCTCAATGTGCACCACAATCACAATGTGCACCATGATCTCAATGTGCACCACGCTCTCAATGTGCACCATGATCACAATGTGCACCATGATCTCAATGTGCACCATGATCTCAATGTGCACCACGATCTCAATGTGCACCACAATCACAATGTGCACCACAATCACAATGTGCACCACGATCTCAGTGCACCACGATCTGAATGTGCACCACAATCTCAAAGTGCACCATGATCTGAATGTGCACCACGATCTCAATGTGCACCACGATCACAATGTGCACCACGATCTCAATGTGCACCACGATCACAATGTGCACCATGATCACAATGTGCACCACGATCTCAGTGCACCACGATCTGAATGTGCACCACAATCTCAATGTGCACCATGATCTGAATGTGCACCACAATCTCAATGTGCACCATGATCTCAATGTGCACCACGATCACAATGTGCACCACGATCTCAATGTGCACCACGATCTCAATGTGCACCACGATCACAATGTGCACCATGATCTCAATGTGCACCACGATCTGAATGTGCACCACAATCTCAATGTGCACCACGATCACAATGTGCACCATGATCTCAATGTGAACCACGATCTCAATGTGCACCACAATCACAATGTGCACCATGATCTCAATGTGCACCACGATCTCAATGTGCACCATGATCACAATGTGCACCATGATCTCAATGTGCACCATGATCTCAATGTGCACCACGATCTCAATGTGCACCACAATCACAATGTGCACCACAATCACAATGTGCACCACGATCTCAGTGCACCACGATCTGAATGTGCACCACAATCTCAATGTGCACCATGATCTGAATGTGCACCACGATCTCAATGTGCACCACGATCACAATGTGCACCACGATCTCAATGTGCACCACGATCACAATGTGCACCATGATCACAATGTGCACCACGATCTCAGTGCACCACGATCTGAATGTGCACCATGATCTGAATGTGCACCACGATCTGAATGTGCACCATGATCTGAATGTGCACCACGATCTGAATGTGCACCACGATCTCAATGTGCACCACGATCACAATGTGCACCAGGATCTGAATGTGCACCACGATCTCAATGTGCACCACGATCACAATGTGCACTATGATCTCAATGTGCACCACGATCTCAATGTGTACCACGATCACAATGTGCACCATGATCTCAATGTGCACCACAATCTCAATGTGCACCACGATCACAATGTGCACCACGATCTCAATGTGCACCACGATCACAATGTGCACCATGATCTCAATGTGCACCACGATCTCAATGTGCACCACAATCACAATGTGCACCACAATCACAATGTGCACCACGATCTCAGTGCACCACGATCTGAAATTGCACCACAATCTCAATATGCACCACGATCTCAATGTGCACCACAATCACAATGTGCACCATGATCTCAATGTGCACCATGATCTGATTGTGCACCACGATCACAATGTGCACCATGATCTCAATGTGCACCACGATCTCAATGTGCACCATGATCTGAATGTGCACCATGATCTCAATGAGCACCATGATCTCAATGTGCACCACAATCTCAATGTGCACCACGATCTCAATGTGCACCATGATCTGAATGTGCACCACGATCTCAATGTGCACCACAATCTCAATGTGCACCATGATCTGAATGTGCACCACAATCTCAATGTGCACCATGATCTCAATGTGCACCACGATCACAATGTGCACCACGATCTCAATGTGCACCACGATCTCAATGTGCACCACGATCACAATGTGCACCATGATCTCAATGTGCACCACGATCTGAATGTGCACCACAATCTCAATGTGCACCACGATCACAATGTGCACCATGATCTCAATGTGAACCACGATCTCAATGTGCACCACAATCACAATGTGCACCATGATCTCAATGTGCACCACGATCTCAATGTGCACCATGATCACAATGTGCACCATGATCTCAATGTGCACCATGATCTCAATGTGCACCACGATCTCAATGTGCACCACGATCTCAATGTGCACCACAATCACAATGTGCACCACGATCTCAGTGCACCACGATCTGAATGTGCACCACAATCTCAATGTGCACCATGATCTGAATGTGCACCACGATCTCAATGTGCACCACGATCACAATGTGCACCACGATCTCAATGTGCACCACGATCACAATGTGCACCATGATCACAATGTGCACCACGATCTCAGTGCACCACGATCTGAATGTGCACCACAATCTCAATGTGCACCATGATCTGAATGTGCACCACGATCTGAATGTGCACCATGATCTGAATGTGCACCACAATCTCAATGTGCACCATGATCTGAATGTGCACCACGATCTCAATGTGCACCACGATCACAATGTGCACCATGATCTGAATGTGCACCACGATCTCAATGTGCACTACGATCACAATGTGCACTATGATCTCAATGTGCACCACGATCTCAATGTGTACCACGATCACAATGTGCACCATGATCTCAATGTGCACCATGATCTCAATGTGCACCACGATCACAATGTGCACCACGATCTCAATGTGCACCACGATCACAATGTGCACCATGATCTCAATGTGCACCACGATCTCAATGTGCACCACAATCACAATGTGCACCACAATCACAATGTGCACCACGATCTCAGTGCACCACGATCTGAATGTGCACCACAATCTCAATATGCACCACGATCTCAATGTGCACCACAATCACAATGTGCACCATGATCTCAATGTGCACCATGATCTGATTGTGCACCACGATCACAATGTGCATCATGATCTCAATGTGCACCATGATCTCAATGTGCACCACGATCTCAATGTGCACCATGATCTGAATGTGCACCATGATCTCAATGAGCACCATGATCTCAATGTGCACCACAATCTCAATGTGCACCACGATCTCAATGTGCACCATGATCTGAATGTGCACCACGATCTCAATGAGCACCATGATCTCAATGTGCACCATGATCTCAATGTGCACCACAATCTCAATGTGCACCATGATCTGAATGTGCACCACAATCTCAATGTGCACCATGATCTCAATGTGCACCATGATCTCAATGTGCACCACGATCTCAATGTGCACCACGATCTCAATGTACACCATGATCTCAATGTACACCACGATCTGAATGTGCACCACGATCTGAATGTACACCATGATCTCAATGTACACCACGATCTCAATGTGCACCACGATCTCAATGTGCACCACGATCTCAATGTGTACCACGATCTCAATGTGCACCATGATCTCAATGTACACCACGATCTCAATGTACACCACGATCTCAATGTACACCACAATCTCAATGTGCACCACGATCTCAATGTGCACCACGGCCTCAGGCTGCTCACCCTCCACTTAAGAACCTCCTGCAGCCACTCTGAGACATCCTGGACCCCAGTGCCTGGGAGGCAGCTCATCATCCTGGCATCTCTTCTGTCATTACAGAATCTCCTTATCTAGCTAGTCTCCTATCAGTATCATTCTCCCTGACTTTACCCTTTCCTGCTGAGCCGGGCGGAGAGGCTGCTGTTGAAGTGTTCTGATACTCCCAGCAGGATCTGAAGGGGTATATTTGCTGCTGAGAGGCAGGGCCACAGGGGAACCCTGCCCTGACTGCTGACTCCTTTTACTTCTCTCGCTGAAGCCTGAACTCTGGGTGTGACCACTCGGAAAAGTTTTCATGGCTGAGGTTTTCAGCCACACGGATGGTCCGGAGCACACCCAGCTCTAGCTCCCGTTCGCCGGCCGTGTCAGTCAGGAGCTGAAGTTGGGTGCATTTTCCGCAGACGTGGTCATCGGGGACACCGTTAGGTATCCTGTGATCTTTCATTTCCTGAAGGAGCATTCCACTGCCTTAACCATCATCCTGTTTTACCCTTGACTTGCGCCTTCTCACGCTTAAGGTCTATAATCAAATAAATGACTTTCAATGACTCAACATCCTTAGTCACTGCCTATTCTCCACAAAGCCTGTGAGCCTCTTAGTCTCCTTCCCCTCTTCCCTCTCCCTCCCTATCTCCAGCTTCATCCTTCTCTCCCTCCTCCCTCCCTCCCTCTCTCCCCATCTCTCTCCATCCCTCTCACTCTATCTCTCTCCCTTCCTCCCTCTCTCTCATTCTCCTTCCCTCCCTCCTTCCTTCCCCTCTCTCATTCCCTCCCCTCGCACTTTTTCTCTCCCTCCCCTCTCCCTTACCCTTTCTTTCACTCCCCTCTGTCTCTAGCTCCTTCACTTCCCTACCCTCTGTCCTTCCCTCCCTCTCCCTTTATCCTTCAACTCTGTCTCCTTCACTTCCTGGACCTCTCTTTCACTCCCTCCCCTCCTCTCTCTCCTTCTCTTCTTCCCTCCTCTCTTTCCCTTCCACCTCTCCTTCACTCCTTCCCCTTCTTTGTCTTTCACTCCCTCCCTTTCTGTCACCCACTCACTCTCTCTCTTTCCTTTGCTCCCTCACCCACCTTTCTCTCTCCCCCCCCCCCCTTTCTCTCTATGAAATCATGGATATTTAATTGCATCTTTAGAGGAATAGAGTCACCTTTGACCTCCTTTTCTTGCTTCAATGATATCTGTGCTTAATTAGTGCCGATTGATGCTTGGTAATTGTTTTATACAAACACTTGTTAGCCACATAGAAGGAATGTCTGCTACCAAGAATGCAGAAAGACAAATCAGACATCAGATCATTAAAACTTCCAGAGGAACAAGGCAGGGGAAAGCTGCATCAGGTTTGTGAATGTTTTGCAAGTCCAAACCTGACCACAGCCCAAACCATGTGCACAGTACAGTATCACAATGGTTTCCTTGTTATTAAGCAATAAGGTTATGTACTTAGAATTGGGGAAGTAAACAGGCATGGATTGGGGAATAATTAACAGACGAAAATCAGACTGCTGGAAGAAATCAACAGGCCAGGCAGCAACTATGGAGAGCAATGAACGGTTGAAGTTTTGCACCAAGATCCTTCATACATCCTGAACTGCTAACTTCCTCCAGCACCTTCTCTGAGTTCCTGAGGACCTCCAGCATCTGCAGAATCTCTCGTGTCTCAGAATAAGTGAGCTATATGTGGGTCACCTGAGGTCACTACTCAGGGCCTGTGGATGTCAGTGATATTAAACCTGATTTTGTTTCTGATTTAGTCATGCAAAACATTCAAAAATCTTGTAAACACAAAGTACACTGCAGATGCTGTGGTCAAATCAACACAAACAAACAAGCAGGTCGAAACTCAGCAGGTCGGGCAGCATCCATGGAAACGAGCAGTCAACGTTTTGGGCCGAGACCCTTCGTTTGGACTGAAGAGGGAGGGGCAGGGGCCCTATAAAGAAGGTATAAAGAGGGAAGGAGAAGTCTGGTAGTTCCCAGGTGAAAAACCAATCAGATGAAAGATCAAGGGGTGGGGGAGGGGAAGCAGGGAGGGGATAGGCTGGAGATGTTTAGAAGGAATGTAAGAGGAAAGCACTATGGGTAGTAGAAGAGGGCAGAATCATGAGGGAGGTGATAGGCAGCTGGAAGAGGAGGCAGAGTGAAACTGGGATGGGGGAAGGGAGAGGGAGGGAATTACCGGAAACTGGGAACGTCAATGTTCATACCAAGGGGCTGGAGACTACCCAGACGGTATATGAGGTGTTGCTCCTTCAACCTGAGTTTGGCCTCATCATGGCAGTAGAGGAGGCCATGTATGGACATATCCGAATGGGAATGTGAAGCAGAGTTGAAGTGGGTGGCAACCGGGAGATCCTGTCTGTTGTGGCGGGCGGAGCGGAGGTTCTCGACGAAGTGGTCCCCAATCTGTGCCAGGTCTTGCCGATGTAGAGGAGGCTGCACCGGATGCAATAGATGACCCCAACAGACTCACAAGTGAAGTGTTGCCTCAGCTGGAAGGACTGTTTGGGGCCCTGAATGGTGGTAAGAGAGGAGGTGTAGGGACAGGTGTAGCACTTACGCTTGCAGGGATAAGTACCGGGTGGGAGATCTGTGGGGAGGGACGTGTGGACCAGGTAGTTGTGGAGGGAATGATCCCTGCGAAAAGCTGAGAGGGGTAGGGAGGGAAAGATGTGCTTAGTGGTGGGATCCTGTTGAAGGTGGCAGAAGTTGTGGAGGATAATATGCTGGATCTGGAGGCTGGTGGGGTGGTAGGTGAGGTCAAGGGGAACTCGGTCCCTGTTGTGGTGATGGGAGGATGGGGCGAGGGCCGAAGTGCGGGAAATGGAGTATATGCAGGTGAGGGCATCATTGATGATGGCAGAAGGGAAACCACGATTCTTAAAGAAAGAGGACATTTGAGGTGTCCTGGAACAGAAAGCCTCATCCTTGGAGACAGAGGAATTAGGAATAGGGAATAGCATTTTTGCATTTGGCAGGGTGGCAAGAGGTATGGTCGAGGTAGTTATGAGAGTCAGTGGGTTTATAGAAGATGTCAGTGGACAGTCTGTCACCAGAGATGGAGACCGAGAGATTGAGAAAGGGGAGAGAAGTGTCCGAGATGGACCAAGTGAATTTGAGGGCTGGGTGAAAGTTAGAGGCAAAATTGTTGAAATTGACAAGCTCAGCATGGGTGCAGGAAGCAGTACCAATGTAGCTGTCAACGTATCGAAGGAAAAGTTGGGGAGTGGTACCAGTATAGATTTGGAGCATAGACTGTTCCACATAACCCACGAAGATGCAGGCATAGCTGGGGCCCATATGAGTGCCCATAAATATACTCTTGGTCTGAAGAAAGTGGGAAGAGCCAAAAGAGAAGTTATTAAGTATTAGTACCAGTTGCTCCAACCAGAGGAGTCTGGCGGTGTTGGGGAACTGGTGAGGTCTATTGTCCAGAAATTAGCAGAGGGCTTTGAGGCCTTCTTGATGGGGAATGGAAGTGTATAAAGATTGGACATCCATAGTGAAAATGCAGCGGTCGGGAACGACGAATTGGAAGTTATTGAAGAGGTGGAGGTCATGGGATGTATCCCGGAGGTAGGTGGGGAAGGACAGAACTATGGGTGACAAAATGGAGTCCAATTAGGCAGGTACAAGTTCAGTGGGGCAGGAGCAGGCCGAAACTATGGGCCTACCGGGGCAGTTAGGCTTGTGGATCCTGGGGAGGAGGTAAAACCGAGCAGTGCTGGGTGTGGGAATGATAAGTTTTTTGGCTGAGGATGGAAGGTCTCCAGAGTTGGTGCGGGAGACAATGGTTTGATGTTTTTTGGTGGGGTCCTGTTCCAGGGGTAAGTAAGAGGACGTGTCTGAGAGCTGTCGTTTGGCCTCAGTGAGGTAGAGGTCCGTCCGCCAGACTACTACGGCAGCACCTTTGTCTGCAGGTACTCAAACCGTCCAGTCCTTACGCAGGAACTTGGCCTGGAACGTCAACTATTTCTTCCCCTCCATGAATGCTGCCTGACCTCCTGAGCTCCACCGGCCTGATTTCAAGCACCTGCAGAATCTCTCCATTGTAGGAGCATTGCAGACAGCGGCCTTTCTCAAGGAATGGAACATAACTAGCAGATGAACATTAACACTGAGGAGAGTTAGGTGGTTGAGGGATGGAATAGGCAATACTTACTCCTGACACTATTCTAAAGAGTATTCTAAGTGAGGACAGAGAGACCAGAGTCTTCGAGTTGTTATGAATGTACCACAGCTCTGAGGGGCCGAAGGGTGCGGGGTAGCCCCCTCCTTTGTGAGAATCGCAAGATCACTATTGATTTGGGTCAGGAGCCCCAGGAAATGAGAGAGAGACGTGCGGAATGTCTCGTTCCCCGGCGATATAAAGCTACGGGACACGGCCATTGTCTCTTGAAGACGAACTTGTGTATTGCAATACTTGGAAGCCCTCAGGCAAAGTGGGCTGGTTGAGGGGGGGACTGCATCAACCCCAACCTGACTGACATCTGAGACCCTGTGAGTCAGGATAAAAGAGGGTCTGTGGGAACAGCCCCTCAGACGCACCAGAAGAAACATTAGCAATCCTGTAATAGCGGAAGCCAATGGGAGGAGGCCACGTGCGTTCGGTTCCATTTTGCCCTGGAACCGGTGGCTTTTACCACGGAAGAAAGGCTTTTAGCTAACCACAGGGAAACCAACTCCCAAAGACGACTCGAAGGATTAACATCATAAAAGGATTGGGCAGGTTTCAAACCCGTCTTTCTCTCAACCCAAAACGCTGCAGCGTGAACGAACTAACAGTGACTTTTATATTTCCATCGGACAATACATTATCCCCTAGACAACGATAGAGCTATTTCTTATTGATTATTATTATACCCACGCATTTAGATTGAGTATTGATGACATATATTATCTGTATGGTTGCATTGATATTATTTTGTATATTTTTATCAATAAATACTGCTAAAAATAGTACCATCAGACATCAACGGATCTCTCTATCTTTGCTGGTAAGTGACACAGTTACGGGGTTCGTAACAGTGTGGATAATTCTAAGAAGGTTACAGGTCATTAAAAGAGGAGGCAGTAAAGGAAAATTGATCTTGGTAGCATCGAATTCAGAAGAAAGGAAATCTGACTAAACATTTCATAAGCTTTGGTTAGGACACACTAGAATACGGCACCAAGTTCCAGTCACAGCACTTTAGGGAGGGCGTGAAGGAGTTGGTGGGAGAATAATAACAATGTATGAAGCAGGGGCAAGAGAAAGGCATTTGGCTCTTTGAACTTGCTCCCCCATTCATCCATTTCAGCTAATCCTCCACCTCAGAATATCCAGTCCACACTTTAATAATGTTGAGAAATTTGTAATCTGCAAAACTGTTTTAATAACATTAGTTTGAGAGCGTATTTATATCTTTAACAACCAGTAAATGATTGACCCGTGTGGGTCTATTCTTGTTTAAAATCTGGTTCCTTCAGTAAATGATTCATCCATCAAACATCCACCCAAATGGGTGGGGTCAATGCATGGGTGTGGAATGAAGGTAAATTTCTGACAGAGCAACCTATCAAATTGATTCAGCAATTCAGGAGGTTGGAATTTAATCTTTAATTGGGGGATTTTGAGGAGCTAAGCCAGTGAAAACTGGAGGGTGGGGTTGACTGCAGTGATTGACAATCATGCTACATAAATGGAGAAGGGAGCTGGTGAATAGGGTCTTCTTGCGTTTGCAGAGCTGGAAAGGTGAGTTTTGTAGTGACACAGACGGCAGGTAAATGATTGCAAGTTAATGAAAATGGTCTTAGTTGTATAATTGTTAACTAAATTTAGAATTTATTCATTTTGAACTTTTTGATGTTTGCTTTCTGTATTTTAAGGTTTCAGTTAACATTTACTTTAACATAATCTTGCTGGTTTAATTAGCTAAGTTATCAAATTAATCTTGCTCTATTTTATTGTATCATTATGGTGCAACTTCTTAAATTTCATGATGTTAGTGACTAGAACTTTTCAAAAACACAATGTCATCCGTAAAGTCAACCATTTTTAAGCTGTAGTTAACTAAAATCTAGTTCATAATGAAGACACTGGAACTGGGCAAACTGCCCAGGCGCCATGATACATTTGGACTAGGATAGTTATGATCTGGTTTGGGGTGGGAAAAAGTCCAATGGTTTTATAATTTTCCTAGTACATAAAAATACTAGTATTTGCCAAAAGACCACTACAGACATAAGGTTGTGGTCTGTTATTTGTAATACTGGATTTAAAGAAAAAAGTTCAGCTTGTCCAACCTTACTGGTAATATAGGTGGGGAACTGTGCTGTTTGGGGTGTGGGAGGGGGAGGTCTTTGTAACAAGACAAGAATAAGTAGAGAAGGCAAATGGTATGGAAATGGGTTTTCACTGGTAGAATGAAGTACTCTAAATTGGAACACTAATTGGATCTGGGCATCATTCGAGTACAAAGTTAATGTTCAGATCATAGAGAACAATTTAAGGCCTCAAATAAAAGCTTTGCTGACATTGTCCCCGAGTCCTGTACGGCTGGAATACAGTACTGCTTTTGTTGGAAGTATTTACCTTTTTATAATATAAGATGAGATCACACCCACAGACCTCTTTTGTACTTCATGTAAATAATATATCCAATGGAGTATAATAAATATTTAATTGATCTCTAAGATTTTGTACTCTGATTACGAGTTCTGTTTCAGTTTTCCACTCTTGTGGGAACGTTAGTTTCCCTAATTTGAAGTCTTGGTCCTTTTACTGTACTCTTGTCCCTATCCTTAGCCTACTCCTTTGAAATATTCAACCCTACTTATCCAGTCTTCTACCGTGCTCAATTTTCCAATTGTGGCCATATCTTGCAACTCTTCTGTGCAAGTGCATTTTGCCTTTGTGGCAGCCAAAATGTACTTGAACTAATTTTGGGTTCAATCTTTGCACGTCACAGTCTTGGCCGAGAAAGGTAAGAATTGCAAATGCCTTCTGCAGTGCATTTAGAAATGAGGCAAGGGCCTTTTGAGGTGGGCTTGTTAAAATTCATTTGCCATATATAGACATTACTACTTGTTCATTCCTTGTGCTACACTATTGGGTTTGGAGTTTGTGAACTTCTATAGGTTTCCTGAAGGCATTTAAGGAATTAAAACATGTAATAAGTGAGAGATATTTATTTAATTCCATATATTTCATTTTGCCAGGGTCTGAAACTCTGATCTTCTTTTAAACTCTGGAACGCTGTGGTTGCATAGTCACAATCTTGATTAAGTGCCAAGACTAACTTCATGTCATTATGGAAATTGATTGGGATCAGTTGGGGCAAGAAGATCTAATGGCAAAGTGAACTCAAGGTCTTGATTGACTTGCATTTTCATTGTGCTAAAGCCATTAGACATGGGAACATAATTTGTCCCAACAAGTCTGCTGTCATTCAATCATGGCTGACTTATTTCCCCACTCAACCTATTCTCCTGTCTTCTGCCCGTAACTGTTGATACCCCTGGTAATCAAGAGCCAATCAGCATCTGCTTTAAGTATACTCGTAACTTGGCCTCCACAGCTGTCTGAGGAAATGACTGCTTTGGAGCACGTCATTGGGTGTATTTCCAGGAGTATCTTTAAACAGCGCATGAGCTGGAACAGCACAACTGATGATGCAGTTGCTGCATTCTGAGAGCAGTGTATTGCTCACTAAAGTAAATGTAGAGACATTTTATTCTAACCTTTTGTTTGGGATTGTATTCAGACAGTAACGTTATACTTGTGTAATACTTTCATTGCATCACTAACTGCACTTTTCTTCACCCCTGTCCCTGCCCCCACCCCAAGTTGATTTGCTTTCAGATCTGCTAATCCAACCATGACTGAACTGGAAAATTGTATCTCTACATTGATTAGTGTCTTCCAAAACTATGCCAAAAAAGGGGGTGACCCATATACACTGAGCAGGGAAGAAGCGAGAGAACTTGTGAAGAGTCAGCTGCCAAGTCTGGTGAAGGTATGTTCTGATGAGGATGGGTTAGAGTAAATTGCCAAACGTCTAATGTGGGAGATCTTTCATCCTGGGGCTGAGGTTTCTTTTTAAAAGGATGAATACAAACTATCAAAGTGCATGCACACTGAACAAGTTTGTAAACTGATTTATTGTGTTCTGTCACCTCCAGAACCCACATGACAAAGCGGGCTTGGACAAGTTAATGGTAGACCTGGACAGTGATGGGCAGGTGGATTTTCAAGAGTTTGCAATAATGGTTATTTCAATCAGTGCGTGCTGCCATGATCTCCTTAAAGGTGCATCAAAGAAAAAATGAAAGGCCTGAACGACCAAAAATTTGCAGCCTGCAGCTCCATTGTCAAGGAAATGTTTAATTTCTTAAGCTTGTATTTTGCTGCACTTAAATAAAGTATCTCATGAATTGTGTTTTATTTTGCCTTGGTTGTGGTTGAAAATTGGAGTCTTGGGCATTGGTGTGTCCAAAATGAATTTATTAAAGTATGTATACCATATAGAACACTGAAATACAATTTGCTACACAAAACAAAGAACCACAATAGAATTCAGTGAAGACTAACAAACATCCAATATGCAAAAGAGGGCAATTTATGCAAATAATATAAAAATAAACAAGTAAACAAATAAACAAGTAATAAACAAGCGGCAGAGTCGCGGACTGGAAACAGTTCAGCGCTGAGGTGAGTGAAGCTGGTCCAGGATGCCTGATGGTTGCTGGGTGACGGCTGCTCTGCTGGAGGCGGACGGGATCGGAAACGTTATTTATCCAGATTCTGCACTTACAATTAACCTGTGCTGGTTGGGAGATGCAATGCTGAACTACTACAGTCCATTGGGTTAAGAAAATGCCAAAGAACTGTTGTGAAGTTAATTTAAAGATTTCAACTCTAATGTTTTGGGTTGATGGGTGGTGCAGGAGCGGAAGTGCCTTTCTCAATTGGGATGGTGTATAATAACGGGTGGGAGTCGGGTGTTCCACGCACCGGCCGCTTTCCGCCTTTGTTCTGGAGATTGAAAGCTTGGAAATGATGTCTGAGTAGACACGAGTGTTTAATTGTAGAGAAACAGTAAAGGGAACACGACTTTTGATCCTGATGCTCTATCTTGGCTGTTCAAGCCAGGGTCATCCTTGCGTAATGAAATCAAAACTGGAGGCAGATATTGACTGTTTTCATAAGTAATGGCAGCCCACACACAAAATGCAGGAGGAACGCAGAATGTCAGGCAGCATCTACGGAGGAATAATCAGTTGATATATTGGGCAGGACACTCCACCAGTCTGGCCAGTACGCAGCAACATGTACAACAAGCTGAAGAAACTCAGCAGGTTGGGCAGCATCCATAGAAACGAGCAGCCAACGTTTTGGGCCGAGACCCTTCGTCAGGACTGAAGGAGGGACAGGCGCCCTATAAAGAAGGAAGGGGGAAGGGGGGAGGGTGGGAAGGAGAAGGCTGGTAGTTCCCAGGTGAAAAACCAATCAGATGAAAGATCAAGGGGTGGGGGAGGGGAAGCAGGGAGGGGATAGGCAGGAAAGGTGAAGAAGGAATGCAAGAGGAAAGCACTATGGGTAGTAGAAGAAGGCAGAATCATGAGAGAGGTGATAGGTAACTGGAAGAGGAGGCAGAGTAAAACTGGGATGGGGGAAGGGAGGGGGAGGGAATTACCGGAAATTGGAGAATTCAATGTTCATACCAAGGGGCTGGAGACTACCCAGACTACCCAGACTACTCAGGGCTCCTCCAACCTGAGTTTGGCCTCATCATGGCAGTAGAGGAGGCCATGTATGGACATATCCGAATGGGAATGTGAAGCAGAGTTGAAGTGGGTGGCAACCAGGAGATCCTGTCTGTTGTGACGGACGGAGTGGAGGTGCTCGACGAAGCGGTCCCCCAATCTGCGTCGGGTCTCGCCGATGTAGAGGAGGCTGCACCGCATGCAATAGACGACCCCAACAGACTCACAAGTGAAGTGTTGCCTCACCTGGAAGGACTGTTTGTGGCTCTGGATGGTGGTAAGAGAGGAGGTGTAGGGACAGGTGTAGCATTTATGCTTGCAGGGATAAGTACCAGGTGGGAGATCTGTGGGGAAAGACGTGTGGACCAGGCAGAAGCGGAGGGAACGATCCCTGCGAAAAGCTGAGAGGGGTAGTGAGAGAAAGATGTGCTGGGTGGTGGGGTCCTGTTGAAGGTGGCGTAAGTTGTGGAGGATAATATGTTGGATCCAGAGGCTGGTGGGGTGGTAGGTGAGGACAAGGGGAACTCGGTCCCTGTTGTGGTAATGGGAGGATGGGGTGAGGGCCGAATTGTGGGAAATGAAGGAGATGCGGGTGAGGGCATCATTGATGGTGGAAGAAGGGAAACCACGATTCTTAAAGAAAGAGGACATTTGAGATTTCCTGGAACGGAAAGCCTCATCCTTGGAGCAGATGCGGCGGAGACAGAGGAACTGGGGAGCGGCGAATTGGAAGTTACTGAAGAGGTGGAGGTCATGGGATGTATCCCGGAGGTAGGTGGGGAAGGACAGAACTATGGGTGACAAAATGGAGTCCAAGTAGGCAGGTACAAGTTCAGTGGGGCAGGAGCATGCCGAAACTATGGGCCTACCGGGGCAGTCAGGCTGGTGGATCCTGGGGAGGAGGTAAAACCGAGCAGTGCTGGGTGTGGGAATGATAAGTTTTTTGGCTGAGGATGGAAGGTCTCCAGAGTTGGTGCGGGAGACAATGGTTTGATGTTTTTTGGTGGGGTCCTGTTCCAGGGGTAAGTAAGAGGACGTGTCTGAGAGCTGCCGTTTGGCCTCAGTGAGGTAGAGGTCCGTCCGCCAGACTACTACGGCATCACCTTTGTCTGCAGGTACTCAAACCGTCCAGTCCTTATGCAGGAACTTGGCCTGGAACGTCAACTATTTCTTCCCCTCCAGGAATGCTGCCTGACCTCCTGAGCTCCACCGGCCTGATTTCAAGCACCTGCAGAATCTCTCCATTGCAGGAGCATTGCAGACAGCGGCCTTTCTCAAGGAATGGAACATAACTAGCAGATGAACATTAACACCGAGGAGAGTTAGGTGGTTGAGGGATGGAATAGGCAATACTTACTCCTGACACTATTCTAAAGAGTATTCTAAGTGAGGACAGAGAGACCAGAGTCTTCGAGTTGTTATGAATGTACCACAGCTCTGAGGGGCCGAAGGGTGCGGGGTAGCCCCCTCCTTTGTGAGAATCGCAAGATCACTATTGATTTGGGTCAGGAGCCCCAGGAAATGAGAGAGAGACGTGCGGAATGTCTCGTTCCCCGGCGATATAAAGCTACGGGACACGGCCATTGTCTCTTGAAGACGAACTTGTGTATTGCAATACTTGGAAGCCCTCAGGCAAAGTGGGCTGGTTGAGGGGGGGCTGCATCAACCCCAACCTGACTGACATCTGAGACCCTGTGAGTCAGGATAAAAGAGGGTCTGTGGGAGCAGCCCCTCAGACGCACCAGAAGAAACACTAGCAATCCTGTAATAGCGGAAGCCAATGGGAGGAGGCCACGTGCGTTCGGTTCCATTTTGCCCTGGAACCGGTGGCTTTTACCACGGAAGAACGGCTTTTAGCTAACCACAGGGAAACCAACTCCCAAAGACGACTCGAAGGATTAACATCAAAAAAGGATTGGGCAGGTTTCAAACCCGTCTTTCTCTCAACCCAAAACGCTGCAGCGTAAACGAACTAACAGTGACTTTTATATTTCCATCGGACAATACATTATCCCCTAGACAACGATAGAGCTATTTCTTATTGATTATTATTATACCCACGCGTTTAGATTGAGTATTGATGACATATATTATCTGTATGGTTGCATTGATATTATTTTGTATATTTTTATCAATAAATACTGCTAAAAATAGTACCATCAGACATCAACGGATCTCTCTATCTTTGCTGGTAAGTGACACAGTTACGGGGTTCGTAACAGTGTGGATAATTCTAAGAAGGTTACAGGTCATTAAAAGAGGAGGCAGTAAAGGAAAATTGATCTTGGTAGCATCGAATACAGAAGAAAGGAAATCTGACTAAACATTTCATAAGCTTTGGTTAGGACACACTAGAATACGGCACCAAGTTCCAGTCACAGCACTTTAGGGAGGGCGTGAAGGAGTTGGTGGGAGAATAATAACAATGTATGAAGCAGGGGCAAGAGAAAGGCATTTGGTTCTTTGAACTTGCTCCCTCATTCATCCATTTCAGCTAATCCTCCACCTCAGAATATCCAGTCCACACTTTAATAATGTTGAGAAATTTGTAATCTGCAAAACTGTTTTAATAACATTAGTTTGAGAGCGTATTTATATCTTTAACAACCAGTAAATGATTGACCCGTGTGGGTCTATTCTTGTTTAAAATCTGGTTCCTTCAGTAAATGATTCATCCATCAAACATCCACCCAAATGGGTGGGGTCAATGCATGGGTGTGGAATGAAGGTAAATTTCTGACAGAGCAACCTATCAAATTGATTCAGCAATTCAGGAAGTTGGAATTTAATCTTTAATTGGGGGATTTTGAGGAGCTAAGCCAGTGAAAACTGGAGGGTGGGGTTGACTGCAGTGATTGACAATCATGCTATATAAATGGAGAAGGGAGCAGGTGAATAGGGTCTTCTTGCGTTTGCAGAGCTGGTAAGGCAAGTTTTGTAGTGACACAGACGGCAGGTAAATGATTGCAAGTTAATGAAAATGGTCTTAGTTGTATAATTGTTAACTAAATTTAGAATTTATTCATTTTGAACTTTTTGATGTTTGCTTTCTGTATTTTAAGGTTTCAGTTAACATTTACTTTAACATAATCTTGCTGGTTTAATTAGCTAAGTTATCAAATTAATCTTGCTCTATTTTATTGTATCATTATGGTGCAACTTCTTAAATTTCATGATGTTAGTGACTAGAACTTTTCAAAAACACAATGTCATCCGTAAAGTCATCCATTTTTAAGCTGTAGTTAACTAAAATCTAGTTCATAATGAAGACACTGGAACTGGGCAAACTGCCCAGGCGCCATGATACATTTGGACTAGGATAGTTATGATCTGGTTTGGGGTGGGAAAAAGTCCAATGGTTTTATAATTTTCCTAGTACATAAAAATACTAGTATTTGTCAAAAGACCACTACAGACATAAGGTTGTGGTCTGTTATTTGTAATACTGGATTTAAAGAAAAAAGTTCAGCTTGTCCAACCTTACTGGTAATATAGGTGGGGAACTGTGCAGTTTGGGGTGTGGGAGGGGGAGGTCTTTGTAACAAGACAAGAATAAGTAGAGAAGGCAAATGGTATGGAAATGGGTTTTCACTGGTAGAATGAAGTACTCTAAATTGGAACACTAATTGGATCTGGGCATCATTCGAGTACAAAGTTAATGTTCAGATCATAGAGAACAATTTAAGGCCTCAAATAAAAGCTTTGCTGACATTGTCCCCGAGTCCTGTACGGCTGGAATACAGTACTGCTTTTGTTGGAAGTATTTACCTTTTTATAATATAAGATGAGATCACACCCACAGACCTCTTTTGTACTTCATGTAAATAATATATCCAATGGAGTATAATAAATATTTAATTGATCTCTAAGATTTTGTACTCTGATTACGAGTTCTGTTTCAGTTTTCCACTCTTGTGGGAACGTTAGTTTCCCTAATTTGAAGTCTTGGTCCTTTTACTGTACTCTTGTCCCTATCCTTAGCCTACTCCTTTGAAATATTCAACCCTACTTATCCAGTCTTCTACCGTGCTCAATTTTCCAATTGTGGCCATATCTTGCAACTCTTCTGTGCAAGTGCATTTTGCCTTTGTGGCAGCCAAAATGTACTTGAACTAATTTTGGGTTCAATCTTTGCACGTCACAGTCTTGGCCGAGAAAGGTAAGAATTGCAAATGCCTTCTGCAGTGCATTTAGAAATGAGGCAAGGGCCTTTTGAGGTGGGCTTGTTAAAATTCATTTGCCATATATAGACATTACTACTTGTTCATTCCTTGTGCTACACTATTGGGTTTGGAGTTTGTGAACTTCTATAGGTTTCCTGAAGGCATTTAAGGAATTAAAACATGTAATAAGTGAGAGATATTTATTTAATTCCATATATTTCATTTTGCCAGGGTCTGAAACTCTGATCTTCTTTTAAACTCTGGAACGCTGTGGTTGCATAGTCACAATCTTGATTAAGTGCCAAGACTAACTTCATGTCATTATGGAAATTGATTGGGATCAGTTGGGGCAAGAAGATCTAATGGCAAAGTGAACTCAAGGTCTTGATTGACTTGCATTTTCATTGTGCTAAAGCCATTAGACATGGGAACATAATTTGTCCCAACAAGTCTGCTGTCATTCAATCATGGCTGACTTATTTCCCCACTCAACCTATTCTCCTGTCTTCTGCCCGTAACTGTTGATACCCCTGGTAATCAAGAGCCAATCAGCATCTGCTTTAAGTATACTCGTAACTTGGCCTCCACAGCTGTCTGAGGAAATGACTGCTTTGGAGCACGTCATTGGGTGTATTTCCAGGAGTATCTTTAAACAGCGCATGAGCTGGAACAGCACAACTGATGATGCAGTTGCTGCATTCTGAGAGCAGTGTATTGCTCACTAAAGTAAATGTAGAGACATTTTATTCTAACCTTTTGTTTGGGATTGTATTCAGACAGTAACGTTATACTTGTGTAATACTTTCATTGCATCACTAACTGCACTTTTCTTCACCCCTGTCCCTGCCCCCACCCCAAGTTGATTTGCTTTCAGATCTGCTAATCCAACCATGACTGAACTGGAAAATTGTATCTCTACATTGATTAGTGTCTTCCAAAACTATGCCAAAAAAGGGGGTGACCCATATACACTGAGCAGGGAAGAAGCGAGAGAACTTGTGAAGAGTCAGCTGCCAAGTCTGGTGAAGGTATGTTCTGATGAGGATGGGTTAGAGTAAATTGCCAAACGTCTAATGTGGGAGATCTTTCATCCTGGGGCTGAGGTTTCTTTTTAAAAGGATGAATACAAACTATCAAAGTGCATGCACACTGAACAAGTTTGTAAACTGATTTATTGTGTTCTGTCACCTCCAGAACCCACATGACAAAGCGGGCTTGGACAAGTTAATGGTAGACCTGGACAGTGATGGGCAGGTGGATTTTCAAGAGTTTGCAATAATGGTTATTTCAATCAGTGCGTGCTGCCATGATCTCCTTAAAGGTGCATCAAAGAAAAAATGAAAGGCCTGAACGACCAAAAATTTGCAGCCTGCAGCTCCATTGTCAAGGAAATGTTTAATTTCTTAAGCTTGTATTTTGCTGCACTTAAATAAAGTATCTCATGAATTGTGTTTTATTTTGCCTTGGTTGTGGTTGAAAATTGGAGTCTTGGGCATTGGTGTGTCCAAAATGAATTTATTAAAGTATGTATACCATATAGAACACTGAAATACAATTTGCTACACAAAACAAAGAACCACAATAGAATTCAGTGAAGACTAACAAACATCCAATATGCAAAAGAGGGCAATTTATGCAAATAATATAAAAATAAACAAGTAAACAAATAAACAAGTAATAAACAAGCGGCAGAGTCGCGGACTGGAAACAGTTCAGCGCTGAGGTGAGTGAAGCTGGTCCAGGATGCCTGATGGTTGCTGGGTGACGGCTGCTCTGCTGGAGGCGGACGGGATCGGAAACGTTATTTATCCAGATTCTGCACTTACAATTAACCTGTGCTGGTTGGGAGATGCAATGCTGAACTACTACAGTCCATTGGGTTAAGAAAATGCCAAAGAACTGTTGTGAAGTTAATTTAAAGATTTCAACTCTAATGTTTTGGGTTGATGGGTGGTGCAGGAGCGGAAGTGCCTTTCTCAATTGGGATGGTGTATAATAACGGGTGGGAGTCGGGTGTTCCACGCACCGGCCGCTTTCCGCCTTTGTTCTGGAGATTGAAAGCTTGGAAATGATGTCTGAGTAGACACGAGTGTTTAATTGTAGAGAAACAGTAAAGGGAACACGACTTTTGATCCTGATGCTCTATCTTGGCTGTTCAAGCCAGGGTCATCCTTGCGTAATGAAATCAAAACTGGAGGCAGATATTGACTGTTTTCATAAGTAATGGCAGCCCACACACAAAATGCAGGAGGAACGCAGAATGTCAGGCAGCATCTACGGAGGAATAATCAGTTGATATATTGGGCAGGACACTCCACCAGTCTGGCCAGTACGCAGCAACATGTACAACAAGCTGAAGAAACTCAGCAGGTTGGGCAGCATCCATAGAAACGAGCAGCCAACGTTTTGGGCCGAGACCCTTCGTCAGGACTGAAGGAGGGACAGGCGCCCTATAAAGAAGGAAGGGGGAAGGGGGGAGGGTGGGAAGGAGAAGGCTGGTAGTTCCCAGGTGAAAAACCAATCAGATGAAAGATCAAGGGGTGGGGGAGGGGAAGCAGGGAGGGGATAGGCAGGAAAGGTGAAGAAGGAATGCAAGAGGAAAGCACTATGGGTAGTAGAAGAAGGCAGAATCATGAGAGAGGTGATAGGTAACTGGAAGAGGAGGCAGAGTAAAACTGGGATGGGGGAAGGGAGGGGGAGGGAATTACCGGAAATTGGAGAATTCAATGTTCATACCAAGGGGCTGGAGACTACCCAGACTACCCAGACTACTCAGGGCTCCTCCAACCTGAGTTTGGCCTCATCATGGCAGTAGAGGAGGCCATGTATGGACATATCCGAATGGGAATGTGAAGCAGAGTTGAAGTGGGTGGCAACCAGGAGATCCTGTCTGTTGTGACGGACGGAGTGGAGGTGCTCGACGAAGCGGTCCCCCAATCTGCGTCGGGTCTCGCCGATGTAGAGGAGGCTGCACCGCATGCAATAGACGACCCCAACAGACTCACAAGTGAAGTGTTGCCTCACCTGGAAGGACTGTTTGTGGCTCTGGATGGTGGTAAGAGAGGAGGTGTAGGGACAGGTGTAGCATTTATGCTTGTAGGGATAAGTACCAGGTGGGAGATCTGTGGGGAAAGACGTGTGGACCAGGCAGAAGCGGAGGGAACGATCCCTGCGAAAAGCTGAGAGGGGTAGTGAGAGAAAGATGTGCTGGGTGGTGGGGTCCTGTTGAAGGTGGCGTAAGTTGTGGAGGATAATATGTTGGATCCAGAGGCTGGTGGGGTGGTAGGTGAGGACAAGGGGAACTCGGTCCCTGTTGTGGTAATGGGAGGATGGGGTGAGGGCCGAATTGTGGGAAATGAAGGAGATGCGGGTGAGGGCATCATTGATGGTGGAAGAAGGGAAACCACGATTCTTAAAGAAAGAGGACATTTGAGATTTCCTGGAACGGAAAGCCTCATCCTTGGAGCAGATGCGGCGGAGACAGAGGAACTGGGGAGCGGCGAATTGGAAGTTACTGAAGAGGTGGAGGTCATGGGATGTATCCCGGAGGTAGGTGGGGAAGGACAGAACTATGGGTGACAAAATGGAGTCCAAGTAGGCAGGTACAAGTTCAGTGGGGCAGGAGCATGCCGAAACTATGGGCCTACCGGGGCAGTCAGGCTGGTGGATCCTGGGGAGGAGGTAAAACCGAGCAGTGCTGGGTGTGGGAATGATAAGTTTTTTGGCTGAGGATGGAAGGTCTCCAGAGTTGGTGCGGGAGACAATGGTTTGATGTTTTTTGGTGGGGTCCTGTTCCAGGGGTAAGTAAGAGGACGTGTCTGAGAGCTGCCGTTTGGCCTCAGTGAGGTAGAGGTCCGTCCGCCAGACTACTACGGCATCACCTTTGTCTGCAGGTACTCAAACCGTCCAGTCCTTATGCAGGAACTTGGCCTGGAACGTCAACTATTTCTTCCCCTCCAGGAATGCTGCCTGACCTCCTGAGCTCCACCGGCCTGATTTCAAGCACCTGCAGAATCTCTCCATTGCAGGAGCATTGCAGACAGCGGCCTTTCTCAAGGAATGGAACATAACTAGCAGATGAACATTAACACCGAGGAGAGTTAGGTGGTTGAGGGATGGAATAGGCAATACTTACTCCTGACACTATTCTAAAGAGTATTCTAAGTGAGGACAGAGAGACCAGAGTCTTCGAGTTGTTATGAATGTACCACAGCTCTGAGGGGCCGAAGGGTGCGGGGTAGCCCCCTCCTTTGTGAGAATCGCAAGATCACTATTGATTTGGGTCAGGAGCCCCAGGAAATGAGAGAGAGACGTGCGGAATGTCTCGTTCCCCGGCGATATAAAGCTACGGGACACGGCCATTGTCTCTTGAAGACGAACTTGTGTATTGCAATACTTGGAAGCCCTCAGGCAAAGTGGGCTGGTTGAGGGGGGGCTGCATCAACCCCAACCTGACTGACATCTGAGACCCTGTGAGTCAGGATAAAAGAGGGTCTGTGGGAGCAGCCCCTCAGACGCACCAGAAGAAACACTAGCAATCCTGTAATAGCGGAAGCCAATGGGAGGAGGCCACGTGCGTTCGGTTCCATTTTGCCCTGGAACCGGTGGCTTTTACCACGGAAGAACGGCTTTTAGCTAACCACAGGGAAACCAACTCCCAAAGACGACTCGAAGGATTAACATCAAAAAAGGATTGGGCAGGTTTCAAACCCGTCTTTCTCTCAACCCAAAACGCTGCAGCGTAAACGAACTAACAGTGACTTTTATATTTCCATCGGACAATACATTATCCCCTAGACAACGATAGAGCTATTTCTTATTGATTATTATTATACCCACGCGTTTAGATTGAGTATTGATGACATATATTATCTGTATGGTTGCATTGATATTATTTTGTATATTTTTATCAATAAATACTGCTAAAAATAGTACCATCAGACATCAACGGATCTCTCTATCTTTGCTGGTAAGTGACACAGTTACGGGGTTCGTAACAGTGTGGATAATTCTAAGAAGGTTACAGGTCATTAAAAGAGGAGGCAGTAAAGGAAAATTGATCTTGGTAGCATCGAATACAGAAGAAAGGAAATCTGACTAAACATTTCATAAGCTTTGGTTAGGACACACTAGAATACGGCACCAAGTTCCAGTCACAGCACTTTAGGGAGGGCGTGAAGGAGTTGGTGGGAGAATAATAACAATGTATGAAGCAGGGGCAAGAGAAAGGCATTTGGTTCTTTGAACTTGCTCCCTCATTCATCCATTTCAGCTAATCCTCCACCTCAGAATATCCAGTCCACACTTTAATAATGTTGAGAAATTTGTAATCTGCAAAACTGTTTTAATAACATTAGTTTGAGAGCGTATTTATATCTTTAACAACCAGTAAATGATTGACCCGTGTGGGTCTATTCTTGTTTAAAATCTGGTTCCTTCAGTAAATGATTCATCCATCAAACATCCACCCAAATGGGTGGGGTCAATGCATGGGTGTGGAATGAAGGTAAATTTCTGACAGAGCAACCTATCAAATTGATTCAGCAATTCAGGAAGTTGGAATTTAATCTTTAATTGGGGGATTTTGAGGAGCTAAGCCAGTGAAAACTGGAGGGTGGGGTTGACTGCAGTGATTGACAATCATGCTATATAAATGGAGAAGGGAGCAGGTGAATAGGGTCTTCTTGCGTTTGCAGAGCTGGTAAGGCAAGTTTTGTAGTGACACAGACGGCAGGTAAATGATTGCAAGTTAATGAAAATGGTCTTAGTTGTATAATTGTTAACTAAATTTAGAATTTATTCATTTTGAACTTTTTGATGTTTGCTTTCTGTATTTTAAGGTTTCAGTTAACATTTACTTTAACATAATCTTGCTGGTTTAATTAGCTAAGTTATCAAATTAATCTTGCTCTATTTTATTGTATCATTATGGTGCAACTTCTTAAATTTCATGATGTTAGTGACTAGAACTTTTCAAAAACACAATGTCATCCGTAAAGTCATCCATTTTTAAGCTGTAGTTAACTAAAATCTAGTTCATAATGAAGACACTGGAACTGGGCAAACTGCCCAGGCGCCATGATACATTTGGACTAGGATAGTTATGATCTGGTTTGGGGTGGGAAAAAGTCCAATGGTTTTATAATTTTCCTAGTACATAAAAATACTAGTATTTGTCAAAAGACCACTACAGACATAAGGTTGTGGTCTGTTATTTGTAATACTGGATTTAAAGAAAAAAGTTCAGCTTGTCCAACCTTACTGGTAATATAGGTGGGGAACTGTGCAGTTTGGGGTGTGGGAGGGGGAGGTCTTTGTAACAAGACAAGAATAAGTAGAGAAGGCAAATGGTATGGAAATGGGTTTTCACTGGTAGAATGAAGTACTCTAAATTGGAACACTAATTGGATCTGGGCATCATTCGAGTACAAAGTTAATGTTCAGATCATAGAGAACAATTTAAGGCCTCAAATAAAAGCTTTGCTGACATTGTCCCCGAGTCCTGTACGGCTGGAATACAGTACTGCTTTTGTTGGAAGTATTTACCTTTTTATAATATAAGATGAGATCACACCCACAGACCTCTTTTGTACTTCATGTAAATAATATATCCAATGGAGTATAATAAATATTTAATTGATCTCTAAGATTTTGTACTCTGATTACGAGTTCTGTTTCAGTTTTCCACTCTTGTGGGAACGTTAGTTTCCCTAATTTGAAGTCTTGGTCCTTTTACTGTACTCTTGTCCCTATCCTTAGCCTACTCCTTTGAAATATTCAACCCTACTTATCCAGTCTTCTACCGTGCTCAATTTTCCAATTGTGGCCATATCTTGCAACTCTTCTGTGCAAGTGCATTTTGCCTTTGTGGCAGCCAAAATGTACTTGAACTAATTTTGGGTTCAATCTTTGCACGTCACAGTCTTGGCCGAGAAAGGTAAGAATTGCAAATGCCTTCTGCAGTGCATTTAGAAATGAGGCAAGGGCCTTTTGAGGTGGGCTTGTTAAAATTCATTTGCCATATATAGACATTACTACTTGTTCATTCCTTGTGCTACACTATTGGGTTTGGAGTTTGTGAACTTCTATAGGTTTCCTGAAGGCATTTAAGGAATTAAAACATGTAATAAGTGAGAGATATTTATTTAATTCCATATATTTCATTTTGCCAGGGTCTGAAACTCTGATCTTCTTTTAAACTCTGGAACGCTGTGGTTGCATAGTCACAATCTTGATTAAGTGCCAAGACTAACTTCATGTCATTATGGAAATTGATTGGGATCAGTTGGGGCAAGAAGATCTAATGGCAAAGTGAACTCAAGGTCTTGATTGACTTGCATTTTCATTGTGCTAAAGCCATTAGACATGGGAACATAATTTGTCCCAACAAGTCTGCTGTCATTCAATCATGGCTGACTTATTTCCCCACCCAACCTATTCTCCTGTCTTCTGCCCGTAACTGTTGATACCCCTGGTAATCAAGAGCCAATCAGCATCTGCTTTAAGTATACTCGTAACTTGGCCTCCACAGCTGTCTGAGGAAATGACTGCTTTGGAGCACGTCATTGGGTGTATTTCCAGGAGTATCTTTAAACAGCGCATGAGCTGGAACAGCACAACTGATGATGCAGTTGCTGCATTCTGAGAGCAGTGTATTGCTCACTAAAGTAAATGTAGAGACATTTTATTCTAACCTTTTGTTTGGGATTGTATTCAGACAGTAACGTTATACTTGTGTAATACTTTCATTGCATCACTAACTGCACTTTTCTTCACCCCTGTCCCTGCCCTCACCCCAAGTTGATTTGCTTTCAGATCTGCTAATCCAACCATGACTGAACTGGAAAATTGTATCTCTACATTGATTAGTGTCTTCCAAAACTATGCCAAAAAAGGGGGTGACCCATATACACTGAGCAGGGAAGAAGCGAGAGAACTTGTGAAGAGTCAGCTGCCAAGTCTGGTGAAGGTATGTTCTGATGAGGATGGGTTAGAGTAAATTGCCAAACGTCTAATGTGGGAGATCTTTCATCCTGGGGCTGAGGTTTCTTTTTAAAAGGATGAATACAAACTATCAAAGTGCATGCACACTGAACAAGTTTGTAAACTGATTTATTGTGTTCTGTCACCTCCAGAACCCACATGACAAAGCGGGCTTGGACAAGTTAATGGTAGACCTGGACGGTGATGGGCATGTGGATTTTCAAGAGTTTGCAATAATGGTTATTTCAATCAGTGCGTGCTGCCATGAGTTCCTTAAAGGTGCATCAAAGAAAAAATGAAAGGCCTGAACGACCAAAAATTTGCAGCCTGCAGCTCCATTGTCAAGGAAATGTTTAATTTCTTAAGCTTGTATTTTGCTGCACTTAAATAAAGTATCTCATGAATTGTGTTTTATTTTGCCTTGGTTGTGGTTGAAAATTGGAGTCTTGGGCATTGGTGTGTCCAAAATGAATTTATTAAAGTATGTATACCATATAGAACACTGAAATACAATTTGCTACACAAAACAAAGAACCACAATAGAATTCAGTGAAGACTAACAAACATCCAATATGCAAAAGAGGGCAATTTATGCAAATAATATAAAAATAAACAAGTAAACAAATAAACAAGTAATAAACAAGCGGCAGAGTCGCGGACTGGAAACAGTTCAGCGCTGAGGTGAGTGAAGCTGGTCCAGGATGCCTGATGGTTGCTGGGTGACGGCTGCTCTGCTGGAGGCGGACGGGATCGGAAACGTTATTTATCCAGATTCTGCACTTACAATTAACCTGTGCTGGTTGGGAGATGCAATGCTGAACTACTACAGTCCATTGGGTTAAGAAAATGCCAAAGAACTGTTGTGAAGTTAATTTAAAGATTTCAACTCTAATGTTTTGGGTTGATGGGTGGTGCAGGAGCGGAAGTGCCTTTCTCAATTGGGATGGTGTATAATAACGGGTGGGAGTCGGGTGTTCCACGCACCGGCCGCTTTCCGCCTTTGTTCTGGAGATTGAAAGCTTGGAAATGATGTCTGAGTAGACACGAGTGTTTAATTGTAGAGAAACAGTAAAGGGAACACGACTTTTGATCCTGATGCTCTATCTTGGCTGTTCAAGCCAGGGTCATCCTTGCGTAATGAAATCAAAACTGGAGGCAGATATTGACTGTTTTCATAAGTAATGGCAGCCCACACACAAAATGCAGGAGGAACGCAGAATGTCAGGCAGCATCTACGGAGGAATAATCAGTTGATATATTGGGCAGGACACTCCACCAGTCTGGCCAGTACGCAGCAACATGTACAACAAGCTGAAGAAACTCAGCAGGTTGGGCAGCATCCATAGAAACGAGCAGCCAACGTTTTGGGCCGAGACCCTTCGTCAGGACTGAAGGAGGGACAGGCGCCCTATAAAGAAGGAAGGGGGAAGGGGGGAGGGTGGGAAGGAGAAGGCTGGTAGTTCCCAGGTGAAAAACCAATCAGATGAAAGATCAAGGGGTGGGGGAGGGGAAGCAGGGAGGGGATAGGCAGGAGAGGTGAAGAAGGAATGCAAGAGGAAAGCACTATGGGTAGTAGAAGAAGGCAGAATCATGAGAGAGGTGATAGGTAACTGGAAGAGGAGGCAGAGTGAAACTGGGATGGGGGAAGGGAGAGGGATTGAATTACCGGAAATTGGAGAATTCAATGTTCATACCAAGGGGTTGGAGACTACCCAGACGGTATATGAGGTGTTGCTCCTCCAACCTGAGTTTGGCCTCATCATGGCAGTAGAGGAGGCCATGTATGGACATATCCGAATGGGAATGTGAAGCAGAGTTGAAGTGGGTGGCAACCGGGAGGTCCTGTCTGTTGTGACGGACGGAGTGGAGGTGCTCGATGAAGCAGTCCCCCAATCTGCGTCGGGTCTCGCCAATGTAGAGGAGGCCGCACCGGATGCAATAGACGACCCCAACAGACTCACAAGTGAAGTGTTGCCTCACCTGGAAGGACTGTTTGTGGCTCTGGATGGTGGTAAGAGAGGAGGTGTAGGGACAGGTGTAGCATTTACGCTTGCAGGGATAAGTGCCGGACGGGAGACCCATGGGGAGGGACGCATGGACCAGGGAGTAGCCAAGGGAACGATCCCTGTGAAAAGCAGAGAGGGGTAGCGAGGGAAAGATGTGTTTAGTGGCAGGGTCCTGTTGAAGGTGGCAGAAGTTGCGGAGGATAATATACTGGATCCAGAGGCTGGTGGGGTGGTAGGTGAGGACAAGGGGAACACGGTCCCTGTTGTGATGACGGGAGGATGGGGTGAGGGCCAAAGTTCGGGAAATGCACAGCTTTACCGAGCCTTGTTCAGCTTGAAGATTTAAATATTGGAAGCCTTATTTGTTCTTCTGCCATTTTCGGATGGTTATAGCAGATGATTAAATTCAGCCATGCCTTCCCCTCCATAGAGAAACTTGCTGAGTTTCTTTAACTCAGATGGCTGCGATTCTCCAATGGTGCACCAGGTGGCAGTAGCGGGCCACAAATTGTTGGGATGAGGAAGTGAATTGAATGAGTTTGGAGAAAGCGTGAAAGAATTTGGTGTAGGTTTTCACTAAGATAATGGCGCAAGGCATTCTAAGTTTAAGTAAATCCGTAACAACTCATTTATTGTACTCCAAAGCGTGGTATTGATGGCATTGATGGTAGCCCCTAACTAAATCCACTGTGAAAATTATTAACATTCCAGCTAAACGTGCCAAAAAGTCTTGGATGTGTGGGACCAGGTAACAATCGGAGGTGGTGGCCTCGAAACATCATCAGTAATTGCCACATGGGTGGCAACCATCATCGGACTGAGGGACCATATGGAGGGGCAATGCCCAATGGTTATTTGACTGGCATACAATGCCAAGTCTTTCCATTTTGGCAAAAACAGCCTTCGCACTTACCAGCTTTTCTGGGTCCAGTCTACGTGCACGGGTGTGGACCAGTGGGCCAGTTAGAAACATAGAAAACCTACAGCACAACACAGGCCCTTCGGCCCACAAAATTGTGCTGAACATGTCCTTACCTTAGAAATTACTAGGCTTACCCACAACCCTCTATTTTTCTAAGCTCCGTGTACATATCCAAAAACTTCCTAAAAGGCCCTATCGTATCCACCTCCACCACATTGCTGGCAGCCTATTCCACGCACTCACCACTCTGAGTAAAAAACTTACCCCTAACATCTCCTCTGTACCTACTCCCCAGCACCTTAAACCTGTATCCTCTTGTGACAACCATTTCAGCCCTGGGAAAAAGCCTCTGACTATCCACACAATCAATACCTCTCATCATCTTATACTCCTCTATCAGGTCACTTCTCATCCTCCGTCGCTCCAAGGAGAGAAGGCCGAGTTCACTCAACCTATTCTCATAAGGCATGCTCCCAAATCCAGGCAAATCCTTGAAAATCTCCTCTTCACCCTGTTGTAGAAATGTGGTGCTCGACCCCATGTTTGTAGTGGAGAATGTGAGCTTGGTGAGGTTTGGGAATTCAACCAGCAGTCGAGTGAACTCACATGAGGTGGTGCATGCGCTTGACAGCATCGTTGTGGAAAACTTACTGGGGGAGCAGGGTATTGCCTTTGACATCCACAAGCAGGCAGTTGTTAAGATCGACAGACAGTCCTCGGGCACCCAGGAAGTCTGCATCGAGCAGAGGTCTAGCCACTTTAGCCAAGACAAAGTCCCGTGAGTAACATCAGCCACTGAAGCAGAGTGTTACCCGTCATATCCCATAAGTCTGGATCCTGCTGCCATTGGCATTCTCCAGCGAGGTTTCATCACTCTTCATCTTCTCATCAACTGGTGACCATGGCAACACACTCACTTGAGCACCCTTGTCACCCTGAGTGGGTGCTGATAATGAACAGTAGAAATCTCTGGCAGCTGGAACCCCTGGTGTCCACAGGCCTCTGATGTCCCAATGCTCTGGCACTGTCGAAGCTGCAAGTTGGTCGGCATTTTCCTGCATTTGTACCAGAGTGAACGTGGTAAAAACACAGGCTCGGCATCACCTGTTTTGCAGCTGCAAGTGTCCTCATGCTGGAGGCGTTGCTGACTGGGCTTAGTGAGGTAGACAAAGAAGCAGGAATGGTAGATCATCAGCCATTTTAGCAAGCTCCCTGTAGTGTTTCATGGGTGTGTTAGTGAGGGTTCTAATGCCCTTCCCTTGGGCAATATCGGCGGCATGGAGAGGGGAGACTTGCAGCTTGGGCAACTGCCGGTCTTCCATTAAAAAAAACCCTGCCCAGGCTTGCGCACTGAAAACTTTCCAAGGTGCAAATCCATGGTCTATCGAGACTAACGGAGGCCTACACACACACACACACACACACACACACACACACACACACACACACACACACACACACACACACACACACACACACACTCACACACACACACACACACACACACACACACACACACACACACACAGTGAGGGCTACGCAAACTTGATCAGGGATTTGCTGCATGAAGAGTTCTTTAAAAATTTCCCAGGAGAAACAGAACATCTATTAGCTTAGATGGTTTAGCATTACTGAGGCCAGGCAAGAAGAACAACAGTTGGTTGCGTTCAGGCTCCTATAGTCCAAAAGTCTGTAAAAGGGGAGTTTTCAGTGATAGGTATTTTTCGTGTTAAGCAGGTGTTCGAGTAGACTCACCACTCTGACAGCCGTGGAGTTAATGAATGACGCTACCATATAGAAATATTTGGTGTTGTCAGCGGAGATTTCTCACATTGTGAATTGGGCCTCAGCTTATACAAACCAAGCGATGGCATTTTGCTCCCAAAACTCCAGCAGTTTCAAAGCGACTGCATTGACCAACATGTTCAATAACTCTGGAATTGTCCTTTAGTGTCAGATCACCAATGTAGATTTTTGCAAATAAAACGGCGTGAGGCACCTTATGTTTAAGAAAAACCAGGACAATTCATTTATTGTACTCCAAACACTAAACATAGAGCGCAAAATGGCTGTTGAATGTGCCAGGCTTTAGATGTTTCAAAAATGACAGGGAAGGTGGCAAAATAGGTAGGGGTGTGGCATTGCTAATCATGGATAGTGTCACAGCTGCAGAAAAGGAGGAAGTCATGGAGGGATAGTAACAGGGACATCAACGAGCAGATAATTAGGCAGATTCTGGAACAATGCAATAATAATAGGGTTCTTGGGATAGAAGATTTTAACTTTCTTAATATTGACTGGCATCTCCTTAGAGCAAGGGGTTTAGATGGGGTGGAGTTTTTTAGGTGTTCAGGAAGTTTTCCTGACGCAATACATAGATACGCCAACTAGAGGAGAAACTGTACTTGATCTGGTATTGGAAAATGAACCTGGTCAGGTGTGAGATCTCTCGGTGGGAGAGCATTTTGGAGGTAGTGATCACAACTCTGTCTCCTTTACCTTAGCACTGGGAAGGGATAGGAACAGACAATTTGGGAAATATTTAATTGGGGTGGGGGGAAATCTGATGCTATTAGGCAGGAACATGAGAGCATAAATGGGGAGCAGATGTTCTCAGGGAAATGCATGGCAGAGATGTAGCAAATATTCAGGGAACATTTGCATGGAGTTCTGCAATAGGTGTGTTCCATTAGGGCAGGGAATGGATGGTAGGGTAAAAGAACCATGGTGTACAAAGGATGTAGAAAATCTAGTTAAGAAGAAAAGAGAAGTTTACGAAAAGTTCTAGAAACTAGGTATTGATAGAGTTCTAGAAAATTACAAGGTTGCTAGGAAGGAGTTTAAGAATGAAATCAGGAGAGCAAGAAAGGACTATGACAACGCCTTGCGAGCAGGATTAAGGAAAACCCCAAGGCATTCTACAACTACGTGAAGAGTGAAAGGATGAGTCATGTGAGAATAGGACCAATCAGGTGCGATAGTGGAAACGTGTGGATGGAATCAGAGAAGGTAGTGAATACTTTGCTTTAGTATTCACCGGGGAAAAAGACCTTGGCAATTGTGGGGATGACTTACAACAGACTGAAACACTTGAGCATATAGACATTAAGAAAGAGGATGTGTTGGAGCTTTTGAAAAGCATTGCTAGATAAGTCACTGGGACCATATAAGATATACCCCAGGCTACTGTGGGAGGCGAGGGAGGAGATTGCTGAGCCTCTGGTGATGATCTTTGCATCATCAATAGGGACAGGAGAAGTACCAGAGGATTGGAGGGTTGCACATTGATGAAGGTAGAGCAGTGGATGTAATGTATAATGATTTCAGTAAGGCATTTGATAAGGTTCCCTATACAAGGCTCATTCAGAAAGCAAGGAGGCATGGGATCCAATGAGATCTTGCTTTGTGGATCCAGAATTGGCTTGCCCCCCAGAAGGCAAAAGGTGGTTTTAGATGGTTTGTATTCTGCATGGAGGTCAGTGACCAGTGGTGTTCCTCAGGGATCTGTTCTGGGACCCCTCCTCTTTGTGATTTTTATAAATGACCTGGATGAAGAAGTAGAATGGTGGGTTAGTAAGTTTGCTGATGACACAAAGGTTGGGGTGTTGTGGATAGTCTGGAGGGTTGTCAGAGGTTACAGTGGGACATCGATAAGATGCAGAACTGGGCTGAGAAGTGGCAGATGGAGTTCAACACAAATAAGTGTGGAGTGGTTAATTTTGGTAGGTCAAATTTGAAGACAGAATATAGTATTAATGGTAAGACTATTGGCAGTGTGGAGGATCAGAGGGATCTTAGGGTCTTGTGACAATAGGACACTCAGAGCTGCTGCGCAGGTCGTCTGTGCAGTTAAGAAGGCATACGGTGTATTGGCATTCATCAACTGTGGGATTGAGTTCAAGATCCGTGAGGTAATGTTACAGTTATATAAGACGTTGGTCAGACCCCACTTGGATTACCGTGTTCATTTCTGGTCACCTCACTACAGGAAGGATGTGGATACTATAGAGAGAGTGCAGAGGAGATTTACAAGGATTTTGCCTGGATTGGAGAGAATGCTTTATGAGAATAGGTTGAGCAAAATCTTGCCTGACAAGTCTGTTTGAGTTCTTCAAGGAAGTAACAAGCAGGGTGGGCAGTGGTAGTGGATCTCATTTACTTGGATTTTCAGAAGGCACACAAGGCTGTTTAAAAGATAAAATCCCATGGCATTACAGGAAAGATACTGGCATGGATGGAGGAACAGTTGACAGCAGGAGGCAGCGACTGGGAATAGAAGGGGCCTTTTCTGGTTGGCTGTCGGTGACTAGAGGTGTTCCTTGGTGAAAATTATATGCGAGATTTATTTTTCACTCTAACTTTGTACATGTGGCAAAATAAACCAATTTATCAATTTGCTGTCAAGTATCAAGTATGACTGGCTGTACTGGTTATGAAAAAATCTTGGCAGAAAGCACACAAGGTAATGGTGGAAACCAAAAGAAAGATCAACATTTGTACATCTGCTCTCAGTGTTCAATTTCCGTTTTGTTTAAGGAATGACCAGCACAATCATTTGGGTTGCTACCACTTTTAACGTGCAGACAGTCTCTCTGGCAAATTGTGAATGTTGCCATAAGATTGTCCCAGCAGTCAGAAAGTTGTCCATCATTTCGAGAACATAGCCGGCGACACTAGTGCTTGCATAATTCACTTGTGTATCATAACTGTGTAAATTATCTTTTCATTTAGATCTTTCAAAGTGTAACACCTCAAACTTGCCCAGATTAAATTACAATTACAATTTTTCCACCTGCAGGATAACAGTACTGTGCAGAAGGCAGGCACATTTATACAGCTTGGGTGCCTAAGCCTTTTGCACAGCACTGAATTTGTAAACACGGAGCGGAGAGCATTCGTAAATCTGGTGGGAGCAAAAGCTGCCGGGAATAGTGAGGGCAGAGTGCTGTGGGAGTGGTGTGGGACAGGTGGCAGAGAAGGAGTGACGGGGTGGGGGGGGGGTGGTTAGCGGGGGTGCAGACACACCCATCCCTGAGACACCAGGCAAAGTCATTTGATTCCAAACAGTTGGTTTATTGATCATTAAAGAATACCTCTGCTCCCTCTCCTCTCCCTTCCCCACGATTCCCCTCCCCCTGCACCCTTCCCACCCTAGTCAACAATAGAGACCCATATCAGAATCAGGTTTATCTCACTCACATGTGCCGTGATTATTTTTCTAAGCTGCAGCAGTACAGTGCAACACATAAAATAACTACAGTACTGTGCAAATGCCTTTGGCTCCCCAGCTATATATATAAGTGCCTAAGACTTTCATCTTGGGTGTGCTACTAGTTAACGAAATGAAACATTTCACTGTATATGTGATAAATTAATCTGAATCTCTAAACTCACTAACCCACCCATCCACATTTTCATCCAAGTCATTTATACATATCATCAACAGCAAAGGTCTCTGTATGGATCCCTGCAGAATACCACGAGTCATGGACCTACCTACAACCAGAATAAATCCCATCAGCTGCCTTTCCCTGTCGCCAATTCTGAATCCAAACAGTTGCCACAGATCTCATGCATCTTAATCTTTTGGACGAACCTACCATGAGGGTCCTTGTCAAACACCTTACTAAAATCCCCGTAGACAACATACAGCACACTGCTCTACCTTCATCAATCATCTTCGTTGTCACCTCAGAAAACTCATTCAAGTCAGTAAGATGTGACTTGCCCCACACAAAGCCGTGCTGGCTGTTCTTAATTAAGCCATGCTCATAAACCCTGACCCTAAGAATTCACTCCGACAGCTTCCCTGTCACTGACGTGAGACTCACTGGTCTAAGACTTCCAGGATTATCCCTACTTCCCTTCTTGAGCAAAGGAGCAACACTGGCTATGTGCTAGTCCTTAGGTCCTCACCTGAGGGCACAGAGATCATGGCCCAAGTGCCAGCAATCTCATATCTTACTAATCGCAATAACCTGGGATATATCCCATCAGGCTCTGGGGATCTATCCATCTGAAGATCCCACTGCAGACCCAACACCACCTCTTCTTTTATCTCAA
This sequence comes from Hypanus sabinus, assembly GCF_030144855.1. NCBI lineage: Eukaryota > Metazoa > Chordata > Chondrichthyes > Myliobatiformes > Dasyatidae > Hypanus > Hypanus sabinus. The sequence goes on from NC_082721.1 coordinate 25,533,964, forward strand.
AACGCCCTCGCATTTTGCCACGTTCCACACTGATCTGACTGCTCTCCATGTCCTTCTCCTTGGCAAATGCTGATACAAAGCATTCATTCAGGGCTTCACTCACATAATCTGCCTCCGTGTTCGCTTCGTTATCCTTGAGTGATCCTACCCTCTATCTAGTTATCTTTTTGTTCTTGATGTATGTCTAAAATGCCTTTAGTCATACCTTCAAAGGACTTTCCATGGCCCCGCCTGACACTCCAAGTTCCCTTCTTGAGTTCTTTTCTGACTTATTTATACATCTCAAGGGTTCTGTTCAATTTTACCTTCCTAAGTCTTACAGGCAAAGGAAGTTATCCACTTTGACTAACTTCATAATCTCCCAATTCATCCACGGTCACCCTACTTTACCATCCTTGTCTTTCCTTCTTATTGGAACATACCTATCCTGTATTTTGTGCCATTTGTCTTCAGACAACTTTCACATGTCAGATGCGGACTTCGCTCAAAATGGCTGTTCCTAATTCATTCTCCATAGCTCCTGCCTAATGCTCTCACCACCTGTCCTTCCCCAATTTAATACTTTATGTAAGATCTATTATTATCCTTGTTCACAGCTACCTTAAAACTTAGACAGTTGTGATCACTCTTCGCAAATGTTTTTCCCATGAAAGGTCAATCATCTGGCCGGGTAGGTTGTGGTGTAATAACTTTTGTAAAACATTGGAAGGTAGTCTGAGCAGCTCCACGTGACACTTTAACTCTTTGGGCTCACAGCATTAAAGGTGTCAAGATGTATGTCCAAGTCTGTCCACTGTAGGGTTGTTAATGTCCAATGTTCAATGATAGTGGCTGGAGTCTTTCCTGGCTAAAAGGCATCAGTCTGTTGATGAACACATGAGTTGTGAGAATGAAAGAAACCATGGTGAGTTAATGGCCTGAGAACAAAAGATTAAAGAGTTATTCTGTGTCTCTGTGTGCCCCACTATGCTTGTGGAACTCCCTATTTATTGGGGCACTTCTCGCCCGGTTTTTGGGACTTCATCTAGACTGAAGTATCGCAATGGTTCCGTGGCTGGGACAGACCCAGAGTGATTTCACGAGTTGGTATTTGGAGTGCCCCAACAACCATGACAATCAAGTCCCCCAACGACAGCAACGATCAAGAGGAGAGGAAGAATCATGAGCCTTGAAACCTTTGTGGAAATCTTTGTAACTTACTATATAGTATTTTGAGTGGTTTATTTGTGCTTTTCTGTTTTATGATAATAAATTGTAAAAGTTACTTTGTTGTGCTTGTATGCTGATTGCCACATTTCCTACACACTCAAATTGTCTTGGGTCTTATTGACCCACTTGACACTGAGCTCATTGCCCAATCCAAGGTCCAAATCAGTCCCTCCTCTCACTAGACTATCCACATTCTGTTTTAAGAAACTTTCTTGGATGCACCTCACAAATTCCTTTCCAAACATCTCTTTACCTTTCCCTGTTCTTTAAAATCTGCCTATAACCATATAACAATTACGGCACAGAAACAGGCCATCTCGGCCCTTCTAGTCTGTGCCGAATGCTTACTCTCACCTAGTCCCACCGATCAGCACTCAGCCCATAACCCTCCATTCCTTTCCTGTCCACATACCGATCCAGTTTTACTTTAAATGACAATACCGAACCTGCCTCTACCACTTCTTCTGGAAGGTTATTCCACACAGTTACCACTCTGAGTAAAGAAATTCCCTCTCGTGTTACCCCTAAACTTTTGCCCCTTAACTCTCAACTCATGTCCTCTTGTTTGAATCTCCCCTACTCTCAATGGAAAAAAGCTTATCCACATCAACTCTTTCTATCCCCTTCGTAATTTTAAATCCCCCCTCAACCTTCTACGCTCCAAAGAATAAAGACCTAACTTGTTCAACCTTTCTCTGTAACTTGCTGCTGAAACCCAGGTAACATTCTAGTAAATCTCCTCTGTACTCTCTCTATTTTGTTGACATCGGTCCTATAATTTGGTGACCAGAACTGTACACAATACTCCAAATTTGGCCTTACCAATGCCTTGTACAATTTTAACATTACATCCCAACTCCTATACTCAATGTTCTGATTTATAAAGGCCAGTATACCAAAAGCTTTCTTCACCACCCTGTCCACATGAGATTCCACCTTCAGGGAACGGTGCACCATTATTCCTGGATCACTCTGTACTACTGCATTCTTCAATGCCCTACCATGTATGTCCAAGATTTTGATCACTTGCCCTACTATCTCCATGTGTATCTATTTATCAGATATTGCTTGATGGCTCTCCTGCAAATCATTTGGTTCATTGTCAGAGCCGCAAGATAGAGTGAAAAGCTTGCCATGCATAATGTTTATACAGACCTGATGCACCATCAATAACTCTCTCTGAGACGTAAAGGTGAGATATCGGCTTTTAGTGACTGGAAGAAGGAACAAGCAGTGATTGACCACCATACTACATCCTGGAGACTGAGAGGCCGGGCTCAGGCCTCAATCGCCTTTATACAGGGGTCTGTGGGAGGAGCCACAGGAGCAGTCAGCAGGGGGCATGTCCAGACAGGTATATGTAGTTCACCACAAGATCAAATCATTGCACAGTGCATCGAGCTAGAATAAAGTAAAACAATAACAATGAAGAATGAAGTGTAAAGACATCGCCTGTAAACAATAACGTGCAAGAGGTAGATAAGCCAAGTCCATCTTATCATACAAGAGGTCTATTTTAGAGTCTGGTAACTACAAGACAGAAGCTGTACTTGAGCCTGGTCATACATACTATCAGGCTTTTGAATCTTCTGTCTGATTGGACTACTTATTTTTAACTTTATTATTTAATAGACATAAATACACTATTATTTTTCTCTATTTATTTATCATGTAATTCATGTGAAGTTAACGAATTTCATGATATCTGCTGGTGATATTAAACCTGATTCTGATTCTGGGTGCCCGGGGTTATGCCGGCTGTTTTACCAAGGCAGCAAGTACAGACAGAGTTGGTGGAGGGAAGGCTGGTTCCTGGGGTGTGCTTTTAATGTTAAAGGTGCTTTTTAATTGCAGTAAATGAGGATATTACACAGGAAATGCCCACCGACTGTAATGTGAGACGGCCTGTCCCTGGTAATAAACCCTAACACCACAGGTTGTGTAGATTTATGAATTAAGTGCCCAGCAACAATGACTTAGGAGGGCCCATTTTGTTGGGATTGTGATGGGGGCCTTCTCCGTAAAATTTAGCCACTTGTTGCTGCCAAAATCTCTGTCGGCTGAGAGGAGGGAATAAAACAGCAATGGTGTAGGCGCGGCGAGGAATATTGGGTGTAAACAGAACATGGTGAATTCTGCACCTGCTCCCTGGCAACCCTGGGACAATAAGAGGAATGGGTGGGTGGTAGTTTGCATTGGCAGTTTGGTGTTTTGTTTTAATGCAAAGTTTCCCTTCGAACCATGCCCTTGGGCTGTTTTAATTCGGCAGTGCGTGCATGTGGGGGCCATTCAGAGTCACTCAGGCAGCTGAGCACCTTTTTCCAGTTAACGAGAGAAACATTTAACGAGGGTACTGTGTTAACTACTCCAGCTCACACCCACTTGGCAGTCCCAGCTCCTCAATCCTGCCTGTAGCAGGAGGCGTGGAAATTATGTGGCACACAGAATTGAACTGAATTGACTTTTTTTCTGACGTCCTCCACGTACACGAGGAGTAAAAATCTTTACATTCCGTCTAAATGTGCAACTTATAGTAATTTGTGATAAATAGTATGTACGACAGGACAGTCAATATAGCTTAGAAGTGCAATTGTATCAGCGTGAATTGAGCAGTCTGATGGCCTGGTGGAAGAGACTCTCCCGGAATCTGTTGGTCCTGGCTTTTATGCTGCGGTACCGTTTCCCGGGTGGGAGCAGCTGGAACAGATTGTGGTCGGGGTGACTCGGGTCCCCAGGGAGCCCTAAATATGCAGGAGAAACTCAGCAGGTCAGACAGCATCTAAGGAGTGGAATTAACAGGCAATATTTCAGCCTTAGGCCCTTTACTGCAGTGTCTAAACACGTAAGATGATGGGTGATGTACTAATCAGACAAATTGCTTTTTCCTGAATGATACCAAACTTCTCGAGTGTGGTCAGAGTTGCACTCATCCGGCCAAACAGAAGATATTCTCTCACGGTCCCAGGAAGAGGAGTAAACAGTCAACATTTTGGTCTGAGATTCTTCATCAGGGCTGAATCTCGAAAACGTCGACTGTTTATTTTTCTCCATAAATGCTACTTGACCAGTTCCCCCAGCATTTTGTGGGCTGCTCTGCTCCGGATTTCCAACTTCAGCAAAGTCTCTTGTGTCCATCACAGTTTTGGGACTAATGGCGTCATGACATCATACAACACACCTAAACCAAGGCCATTGTGATGTCAAATGTAGCGGCTGAAACCAAAGTGGGGTACACTGAGCAGGTCATTGGTGAGGAGGTGCCACTCAGTGTGTGTGGGGACGATACTTCACATCTCTTCACCTGGCAGGTGCTAAAGAGCTGGACTAGACTGGTGTTTTAATCGCTGCATGTTAAGCTGTACTCAGACAGCCTGGTTATGGGTCAGGATAGGATTGGAGCACAGATCTTCACCATTATAGCCAAGTTGTTGTCTGGTCTGGTTACACTACCTCGATATCATGTGAAATGAATCAAACTGGCTTGTGATGGTGACGTGGGAGTGTTACAAATGGTTTGTTCTTCTCTTTGGTTCTCACCTTCACCCCCTCCTCGCCTCCCCTCCAGTGCTAAGCTTAGAGGTGCTTACCGTGTTTCCCATTGTTTGATTGCCCACCACTGAAGGTGTCCGGTCTGCAGGTCTTCAGTCCAATACGATCTCAGCCTGCACTGCTGTTACACCCTCCCCATCGTCTTCAGTGGTCCTCCGGCACTGAGGGTGCCTTGCTTCCACCTCAGTGACGTTCCCAGGGTGTTTGTTTTAACTGAGGTGGCAACTATCACATACAGTAGCTGCTTCACATGCTCCTGACAGGGCACACTTTTTGATTCATTGCCAGGACAGTTCAATAGGGATTGTAACACAGACTCTACCACACTGTGGCGTGGATTGTGGACTTATCCACACAGGTACACACACGTAGATGACTACTATGCCAAAAAACGTACGTGTGTGTGTTGTGTGTGTGTGTCTGGTTTTGTGTGTGTTGTGTGTGTGTGGTTTTGTGTGTGTTGTGTGTGTGCGTGCGTGTGTGTGTGTTGTGTGTGTGTGTTGTGTGTATGTGTGTGTGTGTGTGTTGTGTGTGTGTGTGTGTGTGTTGTGTGTGTGTGTTGTGTGTATGTGTGTGTGAGTGTTGTGTGTGTGTGTCTGGGGTTGTGTGTGTGTGTGTGTATGTGTGTGTGTGTGTGTGTGTCTGGTTTTGTGTGTGTGTTTGTGTCTGGTTTTGTGTGTGTGTGTGTTGTGTGTGTGTGCGTGCGTGTTGTGTGTGTGTGTGCGTGTGTGTTTGTGTGTGTGTGTGCGTGCGTGCGTGCTGTATGTGTGTGTGTGTTGTGTGTGTGTGTTGTGTGTATGTGTGTGTGTGTGTGTGTGTGTGTGTGTGTTGTGTGTGTGTGTTGTGTGTATGTGTGTGTGTTACTGCGTGTCTGGGGTTGTGTAGATAGAGCCTGGTTTGGCTCTAGCAGGTGAAGATGATTCCGCTGAAGTTTTATACACACACACGCACGCCCACATATGCATCACGCAAGCATGCAGTGAAGGAAAAGATACAGAGGCATAAAGGCTGATGTTTTTTGCAAGTGCACTGTGTGAGAACAGCAATCCACACTACATCAGAGCAGATCATTACTATCAGATTGCAGAAATGCCGGTGTTTTCAAGATTTGCATAATTTCACCTCCAGGCAATTATAAAACAATGCAACTAAAAAAGCTTTTTTATCTCTTTAATTTGAATGTCCAAAACCTGGAATTAAAGAAAGCATCGCTTTATTTCAATGTTTCATTGTTGGGATGAGGCCAGTATTCGCTGCCTAATGCTAACCGCACTGAATGGTGATCTACCCTCTTGGTCCGCTGTTCTGCTAAAATGCTGTTGGGAAGGGAGTTACAGTGCTTACGCCCAGTGATGGATTAGTGACATACGCTCACCGGCCACTTAATTAGAAAACTCCTGTACCTAATAAAGTGGCCTCTGGGTGTATGTTCGTGATTTCTGCTGCTGTGGTCCGTCCACTTCAAGGTTCAATGCATTGTGTGTTCAGAGATGCCATTTGGTACACCACTGTTGTAACGCCTGGTTATTTGAGTCACTGTTACCTCCCTATCAGCTTGAACCCACCTGGCCATTCCCCTGGTCAGACCCCACTTGGAGTACTCTGCTCAATTCTTGTCGCCTCACTACAGGAAGGATGTGGAAGCCGTAGAAAGGGCGCAGAGGAGATTTACAAGGATGTTGCCTGGATTGGGGAACATGCCCTATGAGAATAGGTTGAGTGAACTCGGCCTTTTCTCCTTGGAGCGACAGAAGATGAGAGGTGAACTGATAGAGGTGTATAAGATGATGAGAGGCATTGATCATGTGGATAGTCAGAGGCTTTTCCCCAGGGATGAAATGACTAGCACAAGAGGGCACAGTTTTAAGGAAGTAGGTACAGAAGAGATGTCAGGGGTAAGTTTTTTTATGCAGAGAGTGGTAAGTGTGTGGAATGGGCTGCCAGTGACGGTGGTGGAGGTTGGTATGATACGGTCTTTTAAGAGACTCCTGGATAGGTACATGGAGCTCAGAAAAATAGAGGGCTATGAGTAACCCCAGGTAATTTCTAAGGTAAGGACATGTTCAGTCTAGCTTTGTTGGCCAAAGGGCCTGTATTGTGCTGTAGGCTTTCTATGTTTCTATGTTACTTAAATACTTTAAAATATTTCTTATTGTAACTTATAGTAACTTTTTAATGTATTGCACTGTACTGGTGCCACAGAACAACAAACTTCACAACATATGTCAGTGATAGTTAGTAGCGTAGTGGTTAACACAATCCTTTACAGTACCAGTGACCCAGGTTCAATTCCCACTGCTGCCTGTAAGGTGTTTGTATATTCTCCCTGTGAACGGTTGGGAGTCCTCCGGGTGCTGCTGTGTCCTCCCACAGTCCAAAGACGTACCAGTTGGTGGGTTAACTGGTCATTGTAAATTGTCCTATAATTAGGCTGGGGTTAAATCAGGGGGTTGCTGGGCAGCACAGCTCGAAGGGCAGAAAGGGTCTATAATCATCTTATACGCCTCAATCAAGACATCTCTTGTCCTCTTTCATTCCAAAGAGATAAGCGGTAGCTCGCTACTTTCTCCTTCTGCAGACGTTGCCTGACTGGCTGGAATCTCTTTCCACAGACGCTGCCTGACTGGCTGGAATCTCTTTCCACAGACGCTGCCTGACTGGCTGGAATCTCATTCCACAGACGCTGCCTGACTGGCTGGAATCTCTTTCCACAGACGCTGCCTGACTGGCTGGTTTCTTCCAGCATTTCTGTTTTATTTCAGATTCCAACAAGAAGGTGGAGTTTGGGAGGGCCAATGGCGCCTAATGGTGACTCCTTAGCTTGCATCTTGGGAAACAGCTCTATTTCCATCTTTATTTTTCCCCTTCAGAATTACACTCTGACTATGGGAATGACACCCGCTGACTATGGGAATGACGCCCACTGACTATGGGAATGACGCCCACTGACTATGGGAATGGCACCCGCTGACTATGGGAATGGCGCCCACTGACTATGGGAATGGCACCCGCTGACTATGCGAATGACACCCGCTGACTATGGGAATGACACCGGCTGACTATGGGAATGACACCGGCTGACTATGGGAATGACACCCACTGACTATGCGAATGGCACCCGCTGACTATGGGAATGACACCGGCTGACTATGGGAATGACACCCGCTGACTATGGGATGACACCGGCTGACTATGGGAATGGCACCGGCGGACTATGGGAATGACACCCGCTGACTATGGGATGACACCGGCTGACTATGGAATGACACCCGCTGACTATGGGAATGGCACCCGCTGACTATGCGAATGGCACCCGCTGACTATGCGAATGGCACCCGCTGACTATGGGAATGACACCGGATAACTATGGGAATGACACCGGCTGACTATGGGAATGGCACCGGCTGACTATGGGAATGGCACCCGCTGACTATGGGAATGGCACCCGCTGACTATGGGAATGACACCCGCTGACTATGGGAATGGCACCCGCTGACTATGGGAATGACACCCGCTGACTATGGGAATGGCACCCGCTGACTATGGGAATGACACCCGCTGACTATGGGAATGACACCCGCTGACTATGGGAATGACACCCGCTGACTATGGGAATGGCACCCGCTGACTATGGGAATGACACCGGCTGACTATGGGAATGACACCCGCTGACTATGGGAATGGCACCCGCTGACTATGGGAATGACACCCGCTGACTATGGGAATGGCACCCGCTGACTATGGGAATGACACCCGCTGACTAGAGGAATGACACCCGCTGACTATGGGAATGGCACCCGCTGACTATGGGAATGACACCGGCTGACTATGGGAATGACACCCGCTGACTATGGGAATGGCACCGGCTGACTATGGGAATGGCACCCGCTGACTATGGGAATGACACCCGCTGACTATGGGATGACACCGGCTGACTATGGGAATGACACCCGCTGACTATGGGAATGGCACCCGCTGACTATGCGAATGGCACCCGCTGACTATGGGAATGGCACCCGCTGACTATGGGAATGGCACCCGCTGACTATGGGAATGACACCCGCTGACTATGGGAATGACACCCGCTGACTATGGGAATGGCACCCGCTGACTATGCGAATGGCACCCGCTGACTATGGGAATGGCACCCGCTGACTATGGGAATGGCACCCGCTGACTATGGGAATGACACCCGCTGACTATGGGAAAGACACCCGCTGACTATGGGAATGGCACCCGCTGACTATGGGAATGACACCGGCTGACTATGGGAATGACACCGGCTGACTATGGGAATGGCACCCGCTGACTATGGGAATGGCACCCGCTGACTATGGGAATGGCACCCGCTGACTATGGGAATGACACCCGCTGACTATGGGAATGACACCCGCTGACTATGGGAATGGCACCCGCTGACTATGGGAATGACACCGGCTGACTATGGGAATGACACCCGCTGACTATGGGAATGGCACCCGCTGACTATGGGAATGGCACCCGCTGACTATGGGAATGACACCCGCTGACTATGGGAATGGCACCCGCTGACTATGGGAATGGCACCCGCTGACTATGGGAATGGCACCCGCTGACTATGGGAATGACACCCGCTGACTATGGGAATGGCACCCGCTGACTATGGGATGACACCGGCTGACTATGGGAATGACACCCGCTGACTATGGGAATGGCACCCGCTGACTATGCGAATGGCACCCGCTGACTATGGGAATGGCACCCGCTGACTATGGGAATGACACCCGCTGACTATGGGAATGGCACCCGCTGACTATGCGAATGGCACCCGCTGACTATGCGAATGGCACCCGCTGACTATGGGAATGGCACCCGCTGACTATGGGAATGACACCGGCTGACTATGGGAATGACACCGGCTGACTATGGGAATGGCACCCGCTGACTATGGGAATGGCACCCGCTGACTATGGGAATGGCACCCGCTGACTATGGGAATGACACCCGCTGACTATGGGAATGACACCCGCTGACTATGGGAATGACACCCGCTGACTATGGGATGACACCGGCTGACTATGGGAATGGCACCCGCTGACTATGGGAATGGCACCCGCTGACTATGGGAATGACACCGGCTGACTATGGGAATGACACCCGCTGACTATGGGATGACACCGGCTGACTATGGGAATGACACCCGCTGACTATGGGATGACACCGGCTGACTATGGGAATGGCACCCGCTGACTATGGGAATGGCACCCGCTGACTATGGGAATGACACCGGCTGACTATGGGAATGACACCCGCTGACTATGGGATGACACCGGCTGACTATGGGAATGGCACCGGCTGACTATGGGAATGACACCCGCTGACTATGGGATGACACCGGCTGACTATGGGAATGACACCCGCTGACTATGGGAATGGCACCCGCTGACTATGCGAATGGCACCCGCTGACTATGGGAATGACACCGGCTGACTATGGGAATGGCACCCGCTGACTATGGGAATGGCACCCGCTGACTATGGGAATGGCACCCGCTGACTATGGGAATGACACCCGCTGACTATGGGAATGGCACCCGCTGACTATGGGAATGACACCCGCTGACTATGGGAATGGCACCCGCTGACTATGGGAATGACACCCGCTGACTATGGGAATGGCACCCGCTGACTATGGGAATGACACCCGCTGACTATGGGAATAGCACCCGCTGACTATGGGAATGACACCGGCTGACTATGGGAATGACACCCGCTGACTATGGGAATGGCACCCGCTGACTATGGGAATGACACCCGCTGACTATGGGAATGACACCCGCTGACTATGGGAATGGCACCCGCTGACTGTGGGAATGACACCCGCTGACTATGGGAATGACACCCGCTGACTATGGGAATGGCACCCGCTGACTATGGGAATGACACCGGCTGACTATGGGAATGACACCCGCTGACTATGGGAATGGCACCGGCTGACTATGGGAATGGCACCCGCTGACTATGGGAATGACACCCGCTGACTATGGGAATGACACCCGCTGACTATGGGATGACACCGGCTGACTATGGGAATGACACCCGCTGACTATGGGAATGGCACCCGCTGACTATGCGAATGGCACCCGCTGACTATGGGAATGGCACCCGCTGACTATGGGAATGACACCCGCTGACTATGGGAATGACACACGCTGACTATGGGAATGGCACCCGCTGACTATGCGAATGGCACCCGCTGACTATGGGAATGGCACCCGCTGACTATGGGAATGACACCGGCTGACTATGGGAATGACACCGGCTGACTATGGGAATGGCACCCGCTGACTATGGGAATGACACCCGCTGACTATGGGAATGACACCGGCTGACTATGGGAATGGCACCGGCTGACTATGGGAATGGCACCCGCTGACTATGGGAATGGCACCCGCTGACTATGGGAATGACACCCGCTGACTATGGGAATGACACCCGCTGACTATGGGAATGGCACCCGCTGACTATGGGAATGGCACCCGCTGACTATGGGAATGGCACCCGCTGACTATGGGAATGACACCCGCTGACTATGGGAATGACACCCGCTGACTATGGGAATGGCACCCGCTGACTATGGGAATGACACCGGCTGACTATGGGAATGACACCCGCTGACTATGGGAATGGCACCGGCTGACTATGGGAATGGCACCCGCTGACTATGGGAATGACACCCGCTGACTATGGGATGACACCGGCTGACTATGGGAATGACACCCGCTGACTATGGGAATGGCACCCGCTGACTATGCGAATGGCACCCGCTGACTATGGGAATGGCACCCGCTGACTATGGGAATGACACCCGCTGACTATGGGAATGGCACCCGCTGACTATGCGAATGGCACCCGCTGACTATGGGAATGGCACCCGCTGACTATGGGAATGACACCGGCTGACTATGGGAATGGCACCCGCTGACTATGCGAATGGCACCCGCTGACTATGGGAATGGCACCCGCTGACTATGCGAATGGCACCCGCTGACGATGGGAATGGCACCCGCTGACTATGGGAATGGCACCGGCTGACTATGGGAATGACACCGGCTGACTATGGGAATGACACCCGCTGACTATGGGAATGACACCCGCTGACTATGGGAATGGCACCCGCTGACTATGGGAATGACACCCGCTGACTATGGGAATGACACCCGCTGACTATGGGATGACACCCGCTGACTATGGGAATGGCACCCGCTGACTATGGGAATGGCACCCGCTGACTATGGGAATGGCACCCGCTGACTATGGGAATGACACCGGCTGACTATGGGATGACACCCGCTGACTATGGGATGACACCCGCTGACTATGGGATGACACCGGCTGACTATGGGAATGACACCCGCTGACTATGGGAATGACACCCGCTGACTATGGGAATGACACCCGCTGACTATGGGATGACACCCGCTGACTATGGGAATGGCACCCGCTGACTATGGGAATGGCACCCGCTGACTATGGGAATGACACCGGCTGACTATGGGAATGACACCCGCTGACTATGCGATGACACCGGCTGACTATGCGATGACACCGGCTGACTATGGGAATGGCACCCGCTGACTATGGGGATGACACCCGCTGACTATGGGAATGACACCGGCTGACTATGGGAATGACACCCGCTGACTATGGGAATGGCACCCGCTGACTATGGGAATGACACCCGCTGACTATGGGAATGGCACCGGCTGACTATGGGAATGGCACCCGCTGACTATGGGAATGGCACCCGCTGACTATGGGAATGACACCCGCTGACTATGGGAATGGCACCCGCTGACTATGGGAATGACACCCGCTGACTATGGGAATGACACCGGCTGACTATGGGAATGACACCGGCTGACTATGGGAATGACACCCGCTGACTATGGGAATGACACCCGCTGACTATGGGAATGGCACCCGCTGACTATGGGAATGACACCCGCTGACTATGGGAATGGCACCCGCTGACTATGGGAATGACACCGGCTGAATATGGGAATGACACCCGCTGACTATGGGAATGGCACCCGCTGACTATGGGAATGACACCCGCTGACTATGGGAATGACACCGGCTGACTATGGGAATGACACCGGCTGACTATGGGAATGGCACCCGCTGACTATGGGAATGGCACCCGCTGACTATGGGAATGGCACCCGCTGACTATGGGAATGACACCGGCTGACTATGGGAATGACACCGGCTGACTATGGGAATGACACCGGCTGACTATGGGAATGACACCCGCTGACTATGGGAATGGCACCCGCTGACTATGGGAATGACACCCGCTGACTATGGGGATGACACCCGCTGACTATGGGAATGACACCGGCTGACTATGGGAATGGCACCCGCTGACTATGGGAATGGCACCCGCTGACTATGGGAATGGCACCCGCTGACTATGGGAATGGCACCCGCTGACTATGGGAATGACACCCGCTGACTATGGGAATGACACCCGCTGACTATGGGAATGGCACCCGCTGACTATGGGAATGGCACCCGCTGACTATGGGAATGGCACCCGCTGACTATGGGAATGACACCCGCTGACTATGGGAATGGCACCCGCTGACTATGGGAATGGCACCCGCTGACTATGGGAATGACACCCGCTGACTATGGGAATGACACCGGCTGACTATGGGAATGACACCGGCTGACTATGGGAATGGCACCCGCTGACTATGGGAATGGCACCCGCTGACTATGGGAATGACACCCGCTGACTATGGGAATGACACCCGCTGACTATGGGAATGACACCCGCTGACTATGGGAATGGCACCCGCTGTCTATGGGAATGACACCCGCTGACTATGGGAATGGCACCCGCTGACTATGGGAATGACGCCCGCTGACTATGGGAATGACACCCGCTGACTATGGGAATGACACCGGCTGACTATGGGAATGGCACCCGCTGACTATGGGAATGACACCCGCTGACTATGGGAATGACACCCGCTGACTATGGGAATGACACCCGCTGACTATGGGAATGACACCCGCTGTCTATGGGAATGGCACCCGCTGACTATGGGAATGGCACCCGCTGACTATGGGAATGACACCCGCTGACTATGGGAATGACACCCGCTGACTATGGGAATGACACCCGCTGACTATGGGAATGGCACCCGCTCTCGGGGTTTCACGACTGTCCGTTTTTCGGCACGCCAAGGGCTCAGCACAAGAGCTCCCCTCTCCTTCGGGGGAACAAGTTTCCGTGGCTCTGGAGATGGGAGGGGGGGAATTGGAGGTCAGTGTCTGGGCAGAAGACCAGTATGTCAGGGGAGACAGAAGATCTCCGGCTGTGTACCCAGGGACCCGAGATCTTCGGGCACAGAGCTCGGAAAAAGCGACACAATGGACTTTTAACGTTGTAAACCAGCGAGTTGTTTGTTACGTCTCCCCTCTCGCTGTGAAACGGAGAACCCTTTTTCTCCCTTATTAGGGAGAGAGAGCCTGTGGTAGGTTGAATGCCGGGTGAAGTCTTTGGGGTAACTGCAAGTCTGTGTCTTCGCTATCACTTTGCTCACACTCGAGTGCTCGGTGGCGGGTGCTGATGCTTTTTTTGCCGGTGGGGGGAGGGGGGATTTTTGCTCGCTGCCACTTACACGCGGGAGGGAGGGGAGCTGGAGGGGGTGGACTTTGGGGTTTTAATATTTAACTGTTGTCCATTCTTTGGGGATACTCCTCTGTTTTCATTGATGTTTGCGAAGCAAAAGCATTTCAGGATGTATATCGTATACATTTCTCTGACATTAAATGTGACTTTGAAACCTACAGTTTTAGTTGTTTCATAATTTTACACATTGATATCTATTCTCACGATTCCTCTCAACCTAATGCCCCGAAAGGCCATGTCTTCAGCAGTTGCCACGCTCCCTAACCGTTCATGACTGTGCGGCCAAATTCTACTCTGACTTCATTTATAGGTTTGCAGAGGGCCAGATCTCAAAATCAATGAGACAAGAGCACAGGAAGGAGATAGAGAGTTTAATGGCATGGGATCAAGACAACATTTCCCTTGATGTTAGCAAATGAAGTCATTGACTTCAGGAAGTGAGGTGGAGTTCATGCCCCTACCTGTATCAATGGTGCTGAGAAAGACAAGGTTTAGAGCTTAAGTCCCCAGGTGTAAGTAAGCATCACCAACAACTTGTCCTGATCCAGCCACAACCAAAATAAAAACACACTAGTGCCTCCACGTGGCTCAATGAATGGAGGTGGTCCTCAGTTGGACAGAGAGAACATCCATGAAATCTTAAACATTTTACAGGATAGAAGGAGACCCTTCTGTCAATTGAGTCTCTGCCAGCACTTGGTACACTCTTCCCATTAGTCCAACTCCTCTTAGACCCCCCTACAAATTATTCTCTCTTGACTGCCTTACCTTTTCAATTTCCTTATTGTTTCTGTTTTAATTTGCCCCACAGAGAATGAATTTCATGTCATAAGCATTCTCTGCATAAATAAGTTTCTTTTTCTCATGTTCCTCTGGTAACTTCTCCCAGCATTTTAGACCTGTGCCATTCTTCCCTCAAACATGCGTTAAAGGGAGTCGTTGACGTCTACCCAGCAAACTATGACTAGTCATGACCTTGTCCACATGTTACCTTTTAGGGTCATAGAATCACAGAGCAATACAACATGGATCCAGGCCTTTTGGCCCCAATGATTCCACTGAAACGCAGAGCCAACCCAGTTAGTCCCAATCTCCCGCGTTCGGCCTGTATCCCTCTAACCCATGCCCTTCCATGGACCTATCCAGTGCTTCTTAAATGATACTATTGTACCTGCCTCAACCACTTCTTCCAGCAGCTTGCTCCATATAACTCAACACCCTCTGTGTGAAAAAATTGCCCCTCATATCCTTTTTGATCTTCCCCCTCTCACTCTAATTCTATGCCCTGTGGTTTTGGTGTCTCCTGGCCTGGGGAAAAGACTGTTACCGTCCATCTTACCTACACCATTCAGAATTTAAAATTTTTCTCTAAGGTCGGCAACCTGTTACCTATGTTCCAAGGAAAAAAAGACCTAGTCTGACCAATCGTTCCCTCTAGTCCTATCAACATCCTCCTAATCTTTTCTGCACTCTTTCCAGCTTAACCATGTATTTCCTATGACAGAATGAGCAAAACTGTAAGATTTCCAGAACCAACAAGATTTCCAGCACCTGCAGGATCTGTCAAGAGGCTTAGTGAACATGGACTTCATCATGTAACAACCTCATGGGAAATACAGTGAACACCATCAAACTACCATACAGAGCCTAAATACAAGAGATTCTGCAGATGCTGGAAACTCAGAGTGATGCACCATCAATAACTCTCGGAGACGGGAGGTGAACGATAGGCTTTTATTAGCTGCAAGAGACCACGATTAGCAGCAAGAGACCACCGCACAACATCCTGGAAACTGAGGGAGGAGCAATGCCTCCAATCGCCTTTATACCGGGGTCAGTGGGAGGAGCCACAGGAGCAGTCAGCGGGGGGGGGGGGGGGGGGGGAGGGTGGTGTCCAGACAGGTATATGTAGTTCACCACACAGAGTAAGGCACACAAACTGCTGGGGGAGCTTAGCAGGTCAGACAGCATCGATGGAGAGGAATAAACAATCAACGTCTCAGGACAAGACCATTCATCAAGTCCTGATAAAGGGTCTTGATGCGAAACGTCGACTGTTCTTTCCTTTCCATAGTGCTGCCTGAACTGCTGAATTCCTCCAGCATTTTATGTGTGTTACCATACCTTTATTGAACTCACAAAAGCCTTTGACTCTGTAAATCAAGATGAAAAATGGACCACCTTCTTCAAATTTGCCTGCCACAGAGATTAGTCTTCATCTCCATCTGCATCACAATGGAGCAAGCTTTGATTCTTCTGCAATCAGTGATCCAGTTGGTCAATGGGCAGTTTGCTCTCTTGCTCCATCTGCATATTTTCTCACATCTTGTTTATTTTTTATCTCTATATGGGCTTGTTCCTCCAATGTGGATTTTTAAAAATCTCTTGTGGTTGTACAAGTCCCGTTGGTGGCTATTTTAAACGCGTCAGACTACTGAACACAACACTACTTTGCCTTTAGTTAATCAAATGTCCCAAGGAACACCAACACAAAGCTACATGAGGACACACAGAGCAGGTGACCAGAAGTTTGTTTAAAGGAACATCTTAGCGCAGAAAAGGGAGAGCAGCAAAGAGATTTTTCCAAATGGAAATACTCAAATACTTGATAATCAATAGATGATGCAAAACTTAGACTGATCGAGATCTCCTGTCGTAGTGGCCCAGTGTGGGGAGGCGGTTGGAGGTGGGGGGAGGTTGGGAACAGTGCAGTGTTTCTGGGGCAGAGGCACAGGGGAACACTGTTCTAGAATCAACCCTACAATACAGTTCTTGGTAAAATTGGGATCCCTCAAAAGCAAGGTTCTGCGAATATTGGAGCAAATAATAATTAAAATGTTGGTTTCTACCTGCGCTGAGTTCAAAATTGAAATCCTTCAAAGGGGGAGAAAACACTTAATATGAAAATTTACCTGCATTCTTCATTTAGCTCCAGATTTAACCTCCCTTCCTTGCCCCCCGAGACTCCACTACAATTAAGTCATTACTAGCCCTAAGCCTGAAGTTTAATTAACGAAAAGGTAAAAACAAAATGTGTTCTCACACACAACTTTCCAACAACACCCTGAAACAATATTTTGGTTCTGGTCCCCTGCTGAATTACTTGCTTTCCATTTATCCCTTCAGTCTTGTTGTTCCTTATAGTGCAAAGCCTCTCCATTGGTCAGACTCGGGAGATGCACTCACACTGGCAGTTGCATAAGCCGTGGTGCCTTGGGAAGAGGAACTGCACTGGCTTTACACAAACCATTCCCTGCGTTATAAAATACATTTAAACTGTGGAGTATACAAATTCTACCCATTGACTATCTCCATTCTCCAACATACTAGCGTCAAAGCATTTCCTTCCTTTTATTTCATACACACACTGCCAAGTTGCATAGAGACATTTCAATTTGCTATTTTATCACCATTACTGCACACACTTCTGGTCACCGCAGTGCTGGAAAGTCTTCAGAAGCATTAGAGAGGATTCATGAGGATGTTGTCAAAATTAAATGTGGCCAAACATCAGCGAAACTAAGAAGAGACTGAGTTTGATAAAATTAGGTGAGACTTCAGTGTTGTGAATGGTGAGGACTATTTCCCCTAGAAAGTGAAATTAGACGGAAGATAACTACTAACCCCTAAACCCGAGGGGGATCGATATCCCCTTGTAGGCAGCTTCGCTAGAACTGTTAGGAAGGGTTTAAACTGATTTGGCAGGGGGGTGGGAAATTGAGTGCTAGGACTGGGGACGGGGCAGTTAGTATACAAGCAGATGCAGTGTGTAATGAGCCTATCAGGAAGGACAGGCAGGCAATGGGGCAAAATTGCAGTCAGATGAGTTGCAGGGTAACATGGGGACAAATTCGAAAAGGGTAATGAATGCAAGACTGAAGGAGTTATATTTGAATGCATGCAGTATATGGAATAAGGTAGATGATCTTGTAGCATTGATAGAGATGCAGGTACGATGCTGTGGATGTCTCCGAGTTGTAGCTGGAAGAAGATTATAGTTGAAATCTTAACATCCAAGGACACATATTGTATCAACAGGAAAGGCAAGTAGGCAGAGGGGTGATGTGGCCCTGTTGGTAAAAAATTAAATCAAGTCCTTAGGAAGAGGTGACAGAGGATCAGAAGATGTAAAGTCCTTCTAGGTGGGGTTAGGAGTCTGCGAGGGTAAAAAGACCCTGATGGAAGCTATATACAGGCCTTTGAACAGTAGCCAGGATGTGAGCTACAAATTACAATGGGAGATAGAAAAGGTATGTCAAAAGGGCAATATTGAGACAGTCCTGGTGGATTTCAATATGCAGGCAGATTGGTAAAGTTCAGTTGGTGCTGATTTGTATCCCAAGAGAGAGTTTGTAGAAGGCCTATAAAATGACTTTTCAGAGAAGCTTGTGATTGAGCCCACCAGGGCATCAGTTATTCTGGAATGTGTGTTGTGTAATGAATCAGATTTGATTAGGGAACTTAAGATAAAGGAGACAGTGACCATAATATAATTCACCCTGCATTTTGAGAGGGTGAAGCTAAAGTCACATGAATCAGCATTACAGTGGTGAAAAGGAAATTACAGAGACACAAGAGAGGAGCTGGTCAAAGTTGATTGGAAGGGAACACTAGCAGGGATGATGGCAGAGCAGCAATGGCTGGAGTTTCTGGGAGCAATTTGGAAGGCAAAGGATAGATACTCCCAAAGAGGAAATAGTACTTTAAAGGAAGGATAATGTCACCGTGGCCAACAAGGGAAGTTAAAACAAACATAAAAAGCCAAAGAGAAGGCATATAAAAGTGTAAAAATTAGTTGGAAGTTAGAGGATGGGGAAGCTTTTAAAAACCAACAGAAGGCAAGTAAAAAGCCACACAGAGGGAATAGAAGAAACATGAAGGTAAGCTAGCTAATAATGTCAAAGAGGATACCAAAAGTTTTTCCAGGTATATAAAAGGTAAAAGGAAAGTGAGAGTAGATATTGGATTATTGGAAAAAACTTGCAGCTTTCCACAGGGATTGTTCCCTATGTGACTCCCTTGTTCATTCGTCACTCTCCACTGATCTCCCTCCTGGCACTTCTCCTTGCAAGCAGAACAAGTGCTACATTTGCCACTAAAGCTCCTCCCACACTACCATTCAGGGCCCTAAACAGTCCTTCCAGGTGAGGTGACACTTTACCCGTGAGTCATATACTGTGTTTGGTGCTCCCGGTGTGGCCTCCCATATATCAGTGAGACCCAACGTAGACTAGGAGACTGCTTTGCCAAGCACCTACGCTCCATCCACCAGAAAAAGCAGGATCTCCCAGTGGCCCCCATTTTAATTCCACTTCCCATTCCCATATGACCATGCATGGCCTCCTCCACTGTTGTGATGAGGCCACACTTAGGCTGGAGGAACAAGTCCTTAGATTCTGTTTGGGTAGCCTCCAACCTGAAGGCATGAACATCGATTTCTCAAACTTCCAGTAATGCCCCTAACCTCCCCCCCCACTTCTCCATTTCCCATCCCCTTTTCCCTCTCTCACCTCATCTCACCAATCAACTTCCCAGCTCTTTATATTATCCCCCACCCTCCAGGTTTTACTTATCCCCTGGTGGTTCTCTCTCTCCTCCCCTCACCTTTTAAAACTACTCCTCCGCTTTTTTCTCCTGAAGGGTGGACTGTACTCTTTTTCCACGGATGCTGCCTGGCCTCCATGCTGAGTTCCTCCAGCATTTTGTGCCTGTTGATCCTCTTTCACTCTCTTTCTTCCAACCTTCAGTAGGACTCCGACACCAACACTGCGCCTGGGCTGCTGAGGAAAAGTCCGGATTTAACAGAAGCTGCTTCTTTTATATTCGCACTCCAACTTTTGGTAGGCCTCTGACACTAACACTTACCACACCTGAGCCTCAAAACAAGGGAATAAAAGTCCAGGCTATTTTCTAAATGGGCAGGAATTTCAAAGGGAGTTGGAATCATGCAGGATTTGCTAAAGGTTAATTGCAGGTTGAATTGGTAGTGAGAAAACAAGGATGCAATGCTGAGGCTTTATAAGACTCTGGTGAGGCCTCACCTGGAATATTGTGAACAGTTTTGGGCCGTTTATCTAAGAAAGGATGTGTTGACATTGGATAGTGTTCAAAGGAGATTCACAAAAATGATTCCAAGAATGAAAGGCTTATCATATGAGGAGAATTTGATGACCCTAGACTTGAACTAGCTGGAATTTAGAATAATGGAGGGGGAATCTCATTGAAACCTATCGAATGTTGAAAGGACTGGATAGAATGGATGTGGAGAGGATATTTCCCATATTGGAGGAATCTAGGACCAGAGGGCACAACCTCAGATTAGAGGGATGCCCATTTAGAACAGATGAGGAGGAATTTCTTTAGCCAGAGGGTGATGAATCTGTGGAATTTGTGGCCACAGGCAGCTGTGGAGGCCAGGTCTCTGGATGTAGTTAAGGTTAATAGATTCTGGATTAGTCAGGCATGAAAGTTTATAGGGAGAATGCAGGAAAATGGGGTTGAGAGGGAAATGGATCAGCCATGATGAAATGATGAAGCAGTCTTGATGGGCCGAATGGTCTAATTCTGCTCTTATGTTTTATGGTTTTATAGTCTAAAAAGATTAGAATGGAAGTTGAGAAAATACCCTTCACTCAAAGAATGCAGGAGCTTTGAACACTCTGCCTGAAGATGAGAGGAAAGCGGAAACCTTATTTCATTCGAAAAGGACCTCAATGAGAACCTGAAGATACTTAATGCTGGTCCAGGCCTGGGTAGTGGGGTTTAGGTAGAAGACCCTATTCATAAGACCATAAGACATAGGAGCAGAATTAAGCTATATGGCCCATCGAGTCTGCTCCTCCATTCAATCATGGCTGATCCTTTTTTCTTTCTTCTCCTCGACCCCATTTCTTGGCCTTCTACCTGTAACCTTTGATGCAATGTCCAATCAAGAACCTATCAATCTCTGCCTTAAATTCACCCAGTGCCCTGGCCTCCACAGCTGCATGTGGCAACAATTCCACAAATTTACCACCCTTTGGCTAATGGAATTTCTCCACGTCTCTATTTTGAATGAACGCCCCTCTATCCTGAGGCTGTGTCCTCTTGTCCTAGACTCTCCCACCATGGGAAACATCCTTTCCACATCTACTCTGTCTGGGCCTTTCAACATTCGAAAGGTTTCAATGAGATCTCCCCTCACCCTTCTAAATTCCAGCAAGTGTAGACCGAGAGTAATCAAGTGTTCCTCATATGGCAACCCTTCCATTCCTAGAATCATCCTTATGAACCTCCTCTGGACCCTCACCAATTCCAGCACATCTCTTCTAAGATGAGGAGCCCAATACTCAAGATGAGGTCTCACCAGTGCATTATAAAGCCTCAACACCATATCCTTGCTCTTGTATACCAGACCCCTTGAAGTGAATGCTGGCATTGCAGTTGTCTTCCTCACCATCGACTCAACCTGCTAGTTAACCTTTAGGATGTTCTGCACAAGGTCTCCCAAGTCCCTTGGCAGCCCAGGTTTTTGGATTTTCTCCCCGTTTAGAAAATAGTCTGCACATTTATTTCTACTACCAAAGTTCATGACCATGCATTTTTCAACAGTATATTTCATTTGCCACTTTCTTGCCCATTCTCCTAATCTGTCTAAGTCCTTCTGCATCCTACCTGTTTCCTCAACACTACCTGCCCCTCCACCAATCTTCGTGTCATCTGCAAATGTAGCAACAAAGCCATCTATTTGATCATTTAAATCATTCATATACAGCTTAAAAAGAAGTGGTCCCAACACTGACCCCTGCAGAACACTACTAGTCACTGGCAGCCAACCATAAGATATAGGAGAAGAAGTAGGCCATTCAGCCCATCGAGTCTGCTCTACCATTCAATCATGGGCTGATTCAATTCTTCCAGTCATCCCCACTCCCTCGTTTTCACCCCACACCCTCTGATGCCCTGGCTAATCAAGAACCTATCTACCTCTGCCTTAAATACACCCAATGAGTTGGCCTCCACAGCCGCTTGTGGCAACAAATTCCACAGATTTACCACCCTCCGACTAAAGTAATTTCTCTGCATCTCAGTTCTAAAAGGCCGTCCTTCAATCCTGAATTCATGCCCTGTTGTCCTAGGCTCCCCTACCATGGGAAATAACTTTGCCATATCTAATCTGTTCAGGCCTTTTAACATTCGGAATGTTTCTATGAAAACCCCTCTTCATTCTCCTGAACTTTAGGGAATACAGTCCAAGAGTTGTCAGACATTCCTCATACGGTAACCCTTTCATTCCTGGAATCATTCTTGTGAATCTTCTCTGAACCCTCTCCAATGTCAGTATATCCTTTCTAAAATATGAAGCCCAAAACTGCACACAGTACTCCAAGTGTGGTCTCACGAGTGCCTTATAGAGCCTCAACATCACATTCCTGCTCTTATACTCTATACCTCTAGAAATGAATGCCAACATTGCATTTATCTTCTTCACAACTGGCTCAACCCAGAGGTTAACCTTTAGAGTATCTTGCACAAGGACTCCCAAGTCCCTTTGCATCTCTGCATTTTAAATTCTCTCCCCATCTAAATAATAGTCTGCCCGTTTATTTCTTCCACCAAAGTGCTTGACCATATACTTTCCAGCATTGTATTTCATTTGCCACTTCTTTGCCCATTCTCCTAAACTATCTAAGTCTCTCTGCAGGCTCTCTGTTTCCTCAACACTACCCGCTCCTCCACCTGTCTTTGCATCATCGGCAAATTTAGCCACAAATCCATTAATCCCATAGTCCAAATCATTGATATACATCGGAAAAAGCAGCAGTCCCAACACCGACCCCTGTGGAACTCCACTGGTAACCAGCAGCCAGCCAGAATAGGATCCCTTTATTCCCACTCTCTGTTTTCTGCCAATCCACCAATGCTTCACCCATGCTAGTAACTTCCCTGTAATTCCATGGGCTCTTAACTTGGTAAGCAGCCTCATGTATGGCACTCTGTCAAAGGCCTTCTGAAAATCCACTACACCATGTCTGGACATATCTAGATGCCCTTCAAGCATGATCGGTCTCAGGAATGAGAATGCACGTCAGACGAAATTTTCATGACCTCATACTCTGTAGATCAACAGAAATGTGTCTCTTTTGTTGTGACACTCATTTAGGCATACACACACACAAACCCTTAATCCTCCCCAAATGAATCCCACAGCCCCCACACACCCAATCCTCTGCTACGCCAAGGGACAGGCTGTTGTCAGAGGGACACTGCTGGGAGAGCACCACACTGTCTTGGGGCAGCACTGACAGAGTGCCTCACTGTCAGAGGGTCAGTACTGGTGGGAGTCCTACACAGTGTGGGGGGGTGGCAGTACTGAGGTAGAACTACACTGCTGAATTGCGGTGCCTGGAGAGTGCTGCATTATTGGAGGGGCTATACTAAGGGAGTGCAACACTGTCAACGTGCCATTACTAAAGGGGGTCAGGGGAGGGGCGCTTCATTGTAGGAGAGGCAGCGCAAATAGTGTCAGATAATGTTAGGAATATTTCTTCTGTGAAATGGCCGCCTCTAGCCCGAGAGAAGAGCCCCTTGCGTCTGAATTTGGGACCTCCAGCCGTGGGGGATAGATTCCAACCAAGAATCCTATCGAGACAGTAATGACTGGGCTGAGATACCTCCGGGAAAAAGTCGAGTTTCTTGTAGTCCCCACGGCACTTGCCCTCTTCTCCGCGAATCCGGCAGCACGAAGTGTTCGGGAGGGTTGTCCTCCTGGGAAGTCGGCGCCTGGGCTAGAGATTCCTCCCCGGGGAACGCTGCTCCGCGACAGGGATTCCCCGGGAGTTCGCCGCTTGTTTTCTGATCGACTGTTCCCTTCGGACAGGCGCAGGGAAGTCGGCACCTGCCGTTCCGCCAGTAGACAGCCACCCTATTGGTGTGGATAACGCGAATTTGGTTGGCCGAGAGGCCAATGAACAGAGACGGGGCGGGTTTAATCGTTGTGATTGACAGTTGTTCTGTATAAAGCCCTGGTCCCGTTATGTATCCCTAAAATCTGCCGATTGGTGAGAGGAAGGAAGAGTTGTAGTAAACTGAACAGCGGGTTCAATTGTACAAGTGAAGTATGAAACTATGTTTAACCTTTAAATTCTTAAGCGATAAAATGACTTGTTTTGTTAAATATGACAATTCCACTCATTGGCAGATAACGAATCTGGGATTGGGATCTGGTGCGGGACTTAAGATGCTTTTTGAAAATTTCCTGTGATGTGGATCGATAAATGTGCGCGATCTTACACTAACCTCACGCTTTCCCCCAACTGTTCTTTGCCCTTATTTTTCCCTCCTTCACAGCCGGCCTGCGTTCGACAGCAAAATGCTATCTCAACTGGAAACCGCCATGGATACAATCATCAAAGTCTTCTACCAATACTCAGGGGTAGAGGGAGACAAGTACACGTTGACCAACGCTGAACTCAAGAACCTATTGCAAGGGGAGCTTGGAGCCTTCCTGAAGGTAGGTTATAGAATCGTGGGGGTGCTATTGGGTCAGGCTCTATGGAGCTAGCTGAAGAGGATGAATGGCATCAAGTGATACAGAGAGTTATGAATAGCTTATGGGAGGGTACGGCTATGCCTGCGACCCTTAGCGAAGAATGGGTGGGTGAGGACGCGGGTGGATGATGTTCGGGGGTTTGTGTGGAGGGTATTTTCTCTCTCTTCTGCCAATGAGTTCTAGTTATCACTCACAGCCAAAAGGGGGTGTGGTTTGATGCAATGCGAGTTACGAACTGCGAACAAAGCTTCCCTTTCCACAAGAGCTTCAGAAGGTCCCGCGGTGATGCTAATATGTAAGGGAAGCCGCCGTAAGCTCACGCACAGTAAAACCGCGTAGACAGACATGTGAGAGCGAAGAGAGAGAGAAAAAAACAAACTCTAGATGTTGAACATCTTAGTTTGGTCCATTCGTCCTCCAGCCTCTGTTTTCTCCCCGCAGACGCTGCGCTGACCGCTGAATATTTCCAGCATTTACTGGTTGTATCAGTGAGATACCCAGCAGATCTAGAGATGGGTGCAGAGGGACTGCTTAGTCGCGAAACTCGGGAGAATTCCTGTTACGTTTGGAAACAGTGCCAGGCTGCATTTATTTGATTTGTCTGGCCACCTGGGAGGGTAGACAAGGCTCTTATTTAATTGTTTCAGTCACAGGAAAGGTTTGCACCTACAAGTTATTGTCAACGCTGTAGATCCACCGTAAAAGGCACAGCGACGGGGATAGGACTGAGGGTAGGTTATCTTGTAAGACGTCAGCTCACATGAGAGAAGTAGGAACGGGCACTGTTCTTCTTTCTTTTCTTCGTTACTTTATCCAAAGAAGTCCACAAATTCCTTTCCCTCTCTCCCTGCTGTCTTGAAGCTGAAATTAATATATCCTACAGTCTCCTGGATGACAAAGGCACAGAAAGTAGATTAAACAAAAAAGAGAAACGTTGTGAGTTTAACTTCACAGAAAGCCCAAGTGGGTAATAAATAGTGGTGTACTGGGGACATTGCTGGCACACTCGGGGTATGAAATATTAATTTGAAATAAGATCATAAAACAATCCAATTATGTTTTATAATAATATTTTTAAACAATTGAGTATCTGAAGAAAGAATATCACTTGGTAGGGACTGGACAGCCAAACTGTGCATGGAGGCATTGGAGGTGGAATGATATGGAGGATAGGAGAACCCTATTGGTAGGTTTTGCAGAGCAGAGATTGGTTGGACCTTTATTTTAAGCCTATTTTCTTCTATGCTTCAGTGAAACAGTCAGTGAGATTGTGCTCTGTCTACTCAAGTAAGTTCTATTGAACACAGTTCACAGACTTGAACTCCAGAGTGAAGGTAGATGGTCCATGTGTGCATCCAGAATATATACGCAGATCCTAAAAGGTGGGTTAGCAGATCAATGAGGTGGTAAAAAAAAGCCCAGGGTGGTTTCCTTTAACGGCAGAGGCATAGAATACGAGAACGTGAAGGTTATTCTAGAACTCTATACATTAGATTGACTGCAGCTTAATTACACATATAGTTTTGGCTAACACATTAAGGAAAAAACAGGACTAATGAAGAAGCCAACAGAATTGGAAAAATGTAGCATTCAAAGAGATTTGAATATATCCTACTTCCAGGTCCCTCTGATGCTTGATCCCAGATTAGGACTTTAGAATGACAGAAAATTTAAAATTTATTATATTGAAGTAGGTTCATGCAGTCAAATAAAAGGCCACCCAGTCTCCAGCTTCTCTTTCAACACTATCTTCCACCCACTGTTCTTCAAGTTCACACCCTAGTTCTGTTTAATTATGATGAAGATTTCTGACCACACCGCCTTTGTAGACATGGAGATCAGGATCTCTGTCACTCATTGGGTGAAAACTTCATTCTTATCTTTCCCCTTTGACCACTACCCAAGTTAACAAAGTAATAAATCTAAACCAAAGACCAGAAGTTATTCAAAAAAATCATTAAACAGCAGGGACTTTGGATTGTGCATTGTATCAAATCTTGATGAGAGCTCACTTGATTGAACTTTGTCCAACCCTGACTACCATTTTATCTATTTATGATGTGAGATTCAGTGTGGAATAGACCCTTTCAGCCCCTTGAGCCAAGCTGCTCAGCAACCCCTGACATAGCCCAAGGTCACAGGACAATCTACAATGACCAATTAACCTACCAACTGTACATCTTTGGAATGTGACAGGAAACCCACACAATCACAGGGAGAATGTACAAACTCCTTACAGACATGATGTACCCTGTGCCCCCCCAGGATTTTGACCCCTCTGGTAAACAAACCAGGTCTTTCCCTTTTACTCTGTCAAGGTCCCTCATCATTTTATGACCTCAATTAAATTCCTTCAGCTCCTCTATTCCAAAGGACACAACTCCAACTTCTCCAAATTTTCTTCACTCTATATTGTGCTTCATCTATAGATTTAATTATTCCCCCCCATAGTTATCCAATGGTACTCTCAGTACAATTTTACTTTGAGAGTTCAGTGGAGTCACAGAGTCGTAGAGCACTACAGCACACTCTCCTCATAACTCAGGTTCTCAAGTCCCAGCAACATTCCTAGAAATTGTACTTTTTCAATCTTACTGATATATTTCCTTATGATAGTTAATAATGGATCCTTATACGATGTCCTTCCGCTGATCTTGCTAGCTTTTAGACCCCTACTCAAGTACTCCCAGTGCACCAGGAAACATTTGCAGAACCTCAGCACCCAACTTTCACCCAATGCTCTATTCTTTCATTTTTGCTGAAATTGCAGTGTCAAGAGATAAGTTAAACCCAGAGCCCAGAAGTTTAGTGTACACCACCAGTCCTCCCGATCCACAATCATCCACCTAGGTTCAAGACTCCCATTCCCACACTGCAATGTGTTTAAGACACCCACTGAGTTTCTGGAGCATTTACACTTTTACTAACATCAAACTCATTCTGTTACCAAGACTCATGTAGGTATCTAGTGGACGCCACCATCACACTTGAGGAAGGGGAGATGCACTAGTGCCAACACCATCTTCCCAACACAGTTATTTAAGGAATGTGGGAACCTACCCTTCAGTCTTCATCAATCACCTTCTGGCTATCCTTCTACCCTCCCAACCCCCCCCCCCCCCAACCTTTTATTCTGGCGTCTTCCCCCTTCATTTCCAGTCCAGAAGAAGGGTCTTGGCCTGAAATGTCAACTGTTTATGCATTTCCATTGATGCTGCCTGCCCTGCTGAGTTCCTCCAGCATTTTGAGCATGTCTTGTTCGGGATTTCTGAGGGTACGTAAGGGGTGAGGGGTGAGATGGGGGATGGGGAAGGCTGGAAGGAATTAGGAGGAGAGGTGATGGATGAAGTTGGGTGTTCATTTTCATACGAGGGTGTCAGATCAGCACAATTTTTTATGTAAAAGTCTGACTCACCCTGCCCTGTTGATATGGAAATAATTTGTAAGTGGTTGCTCAAAGTAATTGTCTTATTTATGTTTCCATATTGTCTCCAAGGAAAATACACTGTGGGTAGGGAGAGAGAAAATCTTATTAATTTGAGCTCATGAACGTCTGGGGAATCTTTGTAGTGGGAGCAGGAGATCAGAAGGACTGTATAACATTTGATATATTTAAGGAACTGTTCCCTGGAGTGGCAGAGCTTGAATGACAGAAGGTGAGGCTGTCTGTTCAGGAATACACATGTACTTAGAAACACAGAAACACTGAAAACCTACAGCACAATACAGGCCTTTTGACCTACAATGCTGTGCCCAACATGTACTTACTTTAGAAATTACCTAGGGTTACCCATAGCCCTCTATTTTTCTAAGCTCCATGTACCTAAAAAGACCCGATTGTATCTGCCTCCACCAACATTGTCAGCAGCCCATTCCATGCACTCGCCACTCTCTGCATAAAAAACTTAGCCGACATCCCCTCTGTACCTACTTCCAAGCATTTTAAAACTATGCCCTCTCATGTTAGCTATTTCAGCCCTGGGAAAAAGCCCCTGACAATCTACACAATCAATGCCTCTCATCTTCTAATTCACCTCTATCAGGTCACCGCTCATGCTCCATCACTCCAAGGAGAAAAGGCCAAGTTCACTCAACCTACTTTTATAAGGCATCCTCCCCTATCCGGGCAACATCCTTGTAAATCTCCTCTGCACCCTTTCTATAGCTTCCACATCTTTCCTGTAATGAGGTGAACAGAACTGAGCACAACACAGTGGGGTCTGACCAGGGTCCTATAGAGCTGTGACATTACCTCTCAGCTCTTGAACTCAATCCCATGGTTGATGAAGGCCAATACACTGTATGCCTTCTTAACCGCACAGTCAACCTGCATAGCAGCTCTGAGTATCCTATGGACCCAGACTTCAAGATCCCTCTGATCACCCAATCTGCCAAGAGTCTTACCATTAATACTATATTCTGCCATCATATTTGACCTGTCAAAATGAACCACCTCACACTTATCTGGGTTGAACTCCATCTGCCACTTCTCAGCCCAGATATGCATCCTATTGACATCCCGCTGTAACCTCTGACAGCCCTCCACACTGTCAACAACACACCAGTTCTGGATCCACAAAGCAATGTCCCCTTGGATCCCATGCCTCCTTACTTTCTCAATAAGCTTTGCATGGGGTACCTTATCAAATGCCTTGCTGAAATCCATATACACTACATCCACTGCTCTACCTTCATCAATGCATTTAATCACATCCTCAAAAAATTCATTCAGGCTCGTAAGGCACAACCTGCCTTTGACAAAGCTATGCTGAGTATTTCTAATCATATTATACCTCTCCAAATGTTCATAAATCCTGCCTCTCAGGATCTTCTCTGTCAACTTACCAACCACTGAAGTAAGACTCACTGGTCTATGATTTCCTGTGTTATCTCTACTCCCTTTCTTGAATAAGGAAACAACATCTGCAACCCTCCAATCCTCCGGAACCTCTCCCGTCCCCATTGATGACGCAGAGATCATTGTCAGAGGCTCAGCAATCTCTACTCTCACCTCTCACATTAGCCTGGGGTATATCTCATCCAGTTCCGGTGAATGATCCAACTTGATGCTTTCCAAAAGCTCCAGCACATTTTCTTCCTTAATGTCTGTATGCTAAAACTTTTCAATCCACTGTAAGTCATCACTACAATCACCAAGATCCTTTTCCGTAGTGAATACTGAATTCATTAAGTACCTTTGCTACCTCCTCCAGTTCCATACACACTTTCCCATTGTCACACTTGATAGGTCCTATTCTCTCACATCTTATCCTCTTGCTCTTCACATAATTGTAGAATGCCTTGGGGTTTTCTTTAATCCTGTCTGCCAAGGCCTTCTCATGGCCCCTTCTGGCTCTCCTAATTTCCTTTTTAAGCTCCCTTCCGCTAGCCTTATAATTTTCTAGATCTCTATCATTACCTAGTTTTTTGAACCTTCTGTAAGCTTTTCTTTTCTTCTTGACTAGATTTTCAACAGCCTTTGAGCACCATGGTTCCTGTACCCTAACATCCTTTCCCTGTCTCATTGGAACTTAACTTTGCAGAATGCCAAATAAATATCCATTGAACATTTGCCACATTTCTGCCATGCATTTCCCAGAGAACATCTGCTCCCAATTTATACTTCCATGTTTCTGCCTGATAGCTTCATATTTCCCTTTACTCCAATTAAACACTTTTCTAACTTGTCTGTTCCTATCCCTCTCCAATGCTATGGTAAAGGAGATAGAATTGTGATCACTATCTCCAAAATGCTCTCCCACTGAGAGACCTGACACCTGACCAGGTTCATTTCCCAATACCAGATCAAGTACAGCCTCTCCTCTTGTAGGCTTATCTATATACTGTGTCAGGAATCCTTCCTGAACGCACCTAACAAACTCCACCCCATCTAAACCCCTTGCTCTAGGGAGATGCCAATCAATATTTGGGAAATTAAAATCTCCCACCATGACAACCCTGTTATTAATATACCTTTCCAGGATCTGTCTCCCTATCTGTACCTCAATGTCCCTGTTACTGTTGGGCAGTCTATAAAAAAACAAGAGTTATTGACCCCTTCCTATTCCTAACCTCCACCCACACAGAGACTCAGTAGACAAACCCTCCATGACTTCCTTCTTTTCTGTAGCTGTGACACTAACTCTGATGAGCAGTACCATACCCCCACCACTTTTGCCTCTCTCCCTGTCCTTTCTGAAATGTCTAAAGCCTGGCACTTGAACAATCCAAGTCTCTGCAATGGCCAAAACATCATAGCTCCAAGTACTGATCCATGCTCTAAGCTCATCCACTTTGTTCATGATACTCCTTGCATTAAAATAGACACATCTCAAACCATCAGTCTGAGTGCATTCCTTCTCTATCACCTGCCTATCCTCCCTCTCACACAGTCTCCAAGCTTTCTCTATTTGTGAGCCAACTTCCCCTTCCTCCATCTCTTCAGTTTGGTTCCCAACCCTCCAGCATTTCTAGTTTAAACTCTCCCCAGCAGCCTTAGCAAAGTTAGATATGGCCCTTGTGGCTAAAGGGATTGGGGGTATGGAGAGAAAGCAGGTACAGGGTTCTGAGTTGGATGATCAGCCATGATCATACTGAATGGCGGTGCAGGCTCGAAGGGCCAAATGGCCTACTCCTGCACCTATTTTCTATGTTTCGATGTTTCTAAGCCTCCCTGCCAGGATATTGGTCCCCCTGGGATTCAAGTGCAATCCATCCTTATTGTACAGGTCATGCCTGCCCCAAAAGAGGTACTTTATTTTAAGTAAATCTTTATACATAGCCTAGTAAATTTGAGTGTAAAAGATGAACAGTTAGTGGCAATGGAATGAGCTTACTGACAGAAGCCGGAGGTGTGTTTCAAGTTTACAGCAGTCAAGGGTAGGTCCGCTGCAGATATGTACCGCTGTTTGGCTTAGGCATTGAGCAAGAACTACAAGTGACAATCTTCATAAATATTAGAGAATTACCACTTGGAGCTTTAGTGAATCTTTGAAGTATAAATGATCCATGTGGAAATATTCCCCCAACAGAAGATATCAGTACAGATTGTTTATGCAGTTTTGCATGCACTGAAGGGAGGGTTGGAAAGTGGTCTGGGTGGTGAAGAGTACAGGACCCCTGTCTAAAACTATGCCCAGAAGTCCAATGTTTATCAGTGAACTGAGCAAGTTTAAGCGTTGGAGCATAACTGCTTGATCGAAATTAAGAATTCGGTAGCAGAGTGGTCCGCACAACACTTTACAGTACCAGCGACCCGGGTTCAGTTCCTGCCACTGTCTATAAAGAGTTCACAGTTCTCCCGGCGACTGTGTAGGTTTCCTCCCTCGATCCAAAGACGTACCGGTTGATAGGGTCATTGGTCATTGTAAATTGTCCTGTGATTAGGCTAGGATTAAATCGGGGGATTGCTCAAAGGGACTGAATGGTCTATTCTATTCTGTATCTCAATAAATAAATGTTTTTTTAAAAACAGAATTTGGGAAATGCTTACGTGGAGCCCCCAAATCAAGACCAAAATCCAAGCCAATGTTGAAAGGCAAAAGGGAGGAGAGGTCTGATCTCTATGCTCTAGATGACTCAGTGAGGTTTTATGTATCCTGTCAGCAGTGTAATGTGAATTTACTGAACAATCTCAAAGCATTAGACTTGCCAAACCATTATTCTCACTGCATTCACAATGCTCTAGTTACCTTGCTGTTAATGCTTCTACCCACCTACCAATTATGCAACCATGATTCACCGGTTGCAGTTCCTGTCTTTGAGTCAGAATGTGGTAGCTTCAGGCCACGCTCCAAGTATTTGAACCAACTTAGACACAGGTTAGTTCATTATGTTACGAACCCCGTAACTGGGTCACTTACCAGCAAAGATAGAGAGGTCCGTTGAAGTCTGATGGTACTATTTTTAACAGTATTTATTGATAAAATACACAAAAATAATATCAATGCAAACATACAGATAATATATGTCGTCAATACTAAATCTAAAAGCGCGGGTATAATAATAATCAATAAGAAATAGCTCTATCATTGTCTAGGGGATAACGTATTGTCCGATGGAAATATAAAAGTCACTCAAGTTCATTCAAGCTGCAGGCTGCAGCCTTTGGTTGGAGTCGAGAGAGAGTTTAAACTTGCCCATTCCTTTTATGATGTCAATCCTTCGAGAGTCGTTGGGGGCTGATTTCCCCGTTGTTGTTAGCTAAAGCCGTTCTTCCATGTCAAGGCCCATCAATTCCGAGGCAAATGGAAAAGGAGGCACCTGGACCTTCCACCTGCTTTTGCTATTTCACTGTTACAGGATTTCTAGCGTTTCTTCTGGTGCGCCTAAAGGGGCTGTTCCCCAGACCCCCTTTTATCCTGACTCACAGGGTCTCAGATGTCAAACAGGTTGGGATGATGCCATCCCTCCACCAACCCCCCTCGGTTCATTGCCTGGGGGCCTCGATGAATCGTACAGTACTCAATACACAATTCCGTCTCCAAGAGATAATGGCCGCTATCTGTGGCTTTGTCTCTCGGAGGCTCAGGACACATTCCAAACATTGAGGAATCTGTGTGTCTCTCCCTCATTTCCTGGGTCTCCTGACCCAAATCATTAGTGATCCCGCAATTCTCAAAAAGGAGGGGGTCACGGGCGTAACGCCATCGGTAAAAACGGAGTAATACAGAGTCTTACAGGATTTTAGAATCTAACACAATACAAAAGTTTTTTTTCACTACAGAGTAATACAGTTATACATTCAATTCAGCATCTAGATAGTTACCGATTACATTGTCACTTCCGTTAATATCTTAACATCTTGTACCTTACTAAAGTCTTGTAGCATCAGACTCCAATTTAATAACCACCTATTTTTATTTCTTATTTTCTTTAGCAAACAAAACTAAAGAGTTGTCTTTATTATTCACATGCTTTGTCAAAATCCCTTAAAACCGGCTTCTGCTATTTAAAAATGGCATCCCCATTAACCCTCGCCTCTTTTCCGGTTAATTCTCACGTGGGGAGCTTGGGCACCCTGGCGAAATAGGCTTTCGTCCGCTCCTTCCATAGGAGTTATTTTATCAACAATATGTTCCAAACTTAGACCATCTTCTGAATTTCCACCCAATTCTTTAACTTTACAACTTTAGCAACTTAAGTTGCTAGTTTTCTCTTCAGGACCCTTCAGGCTATTAGTTTTCAGTTTAAACTCTTTGTTCAAACAGCATTTCAAATTCTGCCTTTTCACACCACACTCTGGAATAACAATAGCGTGTGGGGCCCCTTTACCTTCCAACTCAACCTGTAATTGATTCACAGGCTTTCTGGTACCAAGTCATTGTCTCTGTAGCCGGGTTGCTGCTTCTG
The DNA here is from genome assembly GCF_030144855.1 of Hypanus sabinus. Classification (NCBI taxonomy): domain Eukaryota; kingdom Metazoa; phylum Chordata; class Chondrichthyes; order Myliobatiformes; family Dasyatidae; genus Hypanus; species Hypanus sabinus. The sequence goes on from NC_082721.1 coordinate 25,568,288, forward strand.
ATATCAATCCAGCCTTTAAATTTTCTTCATTCAATTTGGGAACTACATATTTCCCTTTTCCTTCAATAATAATATTCATCTCACCACCTTTGATCTCCTCACTAACTTTTAACACACCTTCGAGCACAAACACCTGGGAACTCTCACTTCCCACTATTACCAAGGTTAACCCTTTCTTCACTGAACCAAGTCTATCTGACCCACAAGGACTGCATTCCTTTTCAACTGAATCAAATACCTCAGACTTTTTCTGAGCTCCATTACTAGGTTCAGTACCACGTGCATCCACATCTTGGACACACTCAAACGGGACATTTGTCTCTTCCAGGCTTTCAATACCCGTACCCGGTCCAAATTCTAAGTTCCCCTGATTCTCCCAGCTACTCTCTGGGCAACTCCCTTCCGGAGTAAACTCAACCCTGCGGGCTGAAACAACCTCATCTGCCAACCCAGCAGACTTCTTCAAGGTAAAGGCATCCTTTTCATCTAGGACTGCCCTCATTTCATTATCGGGAACACCTTTAGAATTTTCAACTTCTTCAAACAGTTCTGCCAAACCAGACAGATCATCCATGTCCAACTCTGGACCTTTTAACAACTCTTATCTGTTTCTCGTCTTTATTTCGTGCCTCTAGAACTTTTCTCCTCGCTAAGGGCAGGTCTACCTCCTCTACCTTACTCTCTTTTACTTTACTACTCTTAGTTTTACCACCGTCTAAACCCTCGTGGTACAGGGTCGGTAAAAATGTCTCGGCCAAATCGAAACGGGCCGGATTTAAACTGCTCCCTTTCTCAGCTGCCTTTCTCGACATGCTGCGAGTGATCCCGCATGCAGGATAGATCTTGGAATCTAGGGGTGCAGCCTCCACCGGCTGTCTCGTTAGCTTCATTGCTGCCCAAACCTTACCACCGGCTAAATCATTACCCAGAAGGACGTCCGCGTCAGTTCTCGGGAATTCTGATCGCACCCCCACTTCAACTGGTCCAGAGACTAGCTCACAATTCAGAATGATCCTATGCAAGAACACCGTTTCCATCGTTTTTTCTATTCCTTTCACAGCTACCATTCCCGTCTTGCGACCAAAATCCAGTACCTCACCGCTAATCAATGACAGTTCAGCCCCCGTATCTCTCCAGATCCGTACTGGAACTGGTGTGTCTCCCTCCCTCACAGACATAGTTCCATTTGACATACAAGTCTCAGATCCTTCTCGTACTCTGTCTACCCGGGCTCTCTTGTCGATTTACTGATCACCACGGCACATCCAATAGGGACAGTTGCTTTCCCTTTTCCTGTCTCCTTCCTCAGAGCAAAGCACCTAGATGCAATATGTCCCCCTTTTCCACAATTAAAACAGGTCAAGCCCGGAAATCTCTGGCCGTCTTGCCTTAACTTCTCCATCTCCAAGTCATGTTTCCTCTGTTTCTCTGCCTCCCTCTCCTTCTCGGCTCTTTCCTTTTCTTTCTCAGCTCTCTCCCTCTCTTTCTCAGCCCTCTCTCTCTCCTTTTTTGCTGCTTCCAGCTGTTTTAACTGAATTTCATGCTCCCTTTGTTTCTCAGCCCTGTCCTGCTCCCGTTTCACCTCCAACTCCTTTAGCTGGAGCTCATGCTCCCTTTGTCTCTCCGCCCTTTCTTTCTCCTTCTCAGCTGCTTCCAGCTGCTTTAACTTAATTGCATGTTCCGACCTTAATTTCTCCAACTCTAACTGAGCCATCCCACTAGCTGGTACCTTCTCAGGGATATTTTCCAATACCTCAGCTGCAAACACATTCTTCTCAATATAATACTGAGTTATGGCCCTTCGCACCTCCCGCTTTTTCATTGACAACCTCACCTCTGCGAGGTTTAGCCCTTTTGCCAGATTTATCAAGTCCGATTTGGTGGCCGCCTCTCGTGCCTCCAGAGTCGGGTTTTCTATAAATTCACCCACGTCCATCTTTGCTGGTTTCCAGTCTGGCTACCCGCGTAACCAGATCCAAGTTTGGACTTACAAGCCCGATTCACTGGCCTGCCAATTTGGTGTCAAATCCTGAGACGAGAACCCTAATTGTTATGTACCCCGTAACTGGGTAACTTACCAGCAAAGATAGAGAGGTCCGTTGAAGTCTGATGGTACTATTTTTAACAGTATTTATTGATAAAATACACAAAAATAATATCAATGCAAACATACAGATAATATACGTCGTCAATACTAAATCTAAAAGCGCGGGTATAATGATAATCAATAAGAAATAGCTCTATCGTTGTCTAGGGGATAATGTATTGTCCGATGGAAATATAAATGTCTCTCAAGTTCATTCAAGCTGCAGCCTTTGGTTGTAGTCAAGAGAGAGAGTTTAAACTTGCCCATTCCTTTTATGATGTCAATCCTTCGAAAGCCGGTGAGGGCTGATTTCTCCTTTGGGTTAGCTAAAGCCGTTCTTCCATGGCAAGGCCCGCCAATTCCGAGGCAAATGGAAAAGGACGCACATGGACCTTCCACCGGCTTTCGCTATTACGCTGTTTCAGGATTTCTAGCGTTTCTTCTGGTGCGTCTGAGGGGCTGTTCCCACAGACCCTCTTTTATCCTGACTCACAGGGTCTCAGATGTCAATCAGGTTGGGATGATACAATCCCTCCACCAACCCCCCCCCCCCCCGGTTCATTGCCTGGGGGCTTCGATGAATCGTACAGTACTCAATACACAATTCTGTCTCCAAGAGACCGTTATCAGTAGCTTTGTCTCTCGGAGGCCCAGGACACACTCCAAACATTGAGGAATCTGCGTGTCTCTCCCTCATTTCCTGGGTCTCCTGACCCGAATTAATAGCGATCCTGCGATTCTCAAAAAGGAGGGGGCCACAGGCATAACAATTAAAAACATAAATTTTCAGTGTTTTGCAACCTTTATACTTAGAATGAATTTTGGAATCTACAATAGCTGGACGTGACTTCTTTTGGATGAGAGGTTTTGATTGGATGTAAAGGTTTGCAAGAAATACTATGGAACACCTCTGTGCTCAGAAGCCAGTACTCACCCCAAACTCCCTAAGTCTTGCCTGGTTATATTGAATCTGTACAGAACACTGAATAAGCCACAGCTGGATTATTGCATCAAGTTCCAGTCGGTATATTTTGGCATGTGCAGGTCCTAGAGAGGACACTGACTTAATGGAAACAAGGGAAAATAAAAACAGGTGCTGGCCAAGCACCTACGTTCTGTCCACCAGAAAAACCAGGATCACCTGGTGGCTGCCCGTTTCAGTTCTTCTTTCCATTCCCATTCCAACATATCAGTCCATGGACTTCTCTATTGCTGCAAAGAGGCCAAACTCAGGTTGGAGAAGCAACACCTTATATTCCATGGGTAGCCTCCTACCTAATGGCATTAACATCAATGCCCCCATCTTCTTCAACTTTCTCTATTCCCATTTCCCCACTCTCCCCTTATCTCCTTACCTGCCTATCACCTCCTTCTGGTGCTCCTTCCCCCTTCCCTTTCTTCCATGGCCGTCCGTCCTCCCCTATCAGATTCCTGCTTTTCCAGGCCTTTATCTCTCACCAATTGATTTCCCAGCTCTCTACTAACACCTTCCCATCTCCTGATTTCACCTATCACCTACTACCCTGTACTTCTTCCTCTCGCTCCTCCCCCACTTTCTTACTCTGACTTCTAATCTCTTTTTTGGCAGTCCTAATGTAGGGTCTTGGGCCAAAATGTTGACTAGATACTCTTTTCTATAGATGCCTGGCCTGCCGAGTCCCTCTTGCATTTTGTATGTATTGATTTGATTTCCAGCATCAGCAGATTTTCTTGTTTGTGATAAAAACAGGAGTTGGCCATTTGTCCCTTTGAACTTACCCCATCATTCAGTACAACCATGGCTGACCCTTTATCTCCATTCCAACTCTAGACTGACACTTGATTCTAAACCTCCCAATAATGGGCAACATCCTGTCCAGACATCACGGTTGGAGCTTTGAATGTTTCAATGAGAACTCTCAGTCTAAACTCCGGTGAATACAGGTGCAAGTCAACCAGAGAGTCACAGAAGAGGGTTATCATTTAAAGGTTACAGTGAGAAGCCAAAATAGTCCTCATTAGAAAAAAGAAGTTTGAGAAGAACTTTCAGAATGTGTATGTTCAATATTGGTTTAGGTAGGAAAACAGAAGGGAGTTATTTCTGTTAGTGAATGGTTCAAAGACCCATTTTGGGTCATCCAATCATCCTCTGGTTAAAAGGGATGGAGAGATGTGAGGAGGATGTTTTTCACACAATAGTTTCTGATTTGGAACTCTGACCATACACAATGGAAGCAAAATCAAATACAGCTTTCAAGAGGAGATTGAGTAGGCAGTGCAGGGCTGAGAACTTTAGGCTATTGGAGAAGTGCAAGGGGAAATGGCTGCCAGAGTACCTCTATGTGAATCCCTAGAGGGGCTGAATGTCTTATTTCGATTTCATGGTCCTCTGTGGTCACTGTCACTTTGAAGCTTGTGGGCACACAGCAGCAAGATTTCTAATATTCCAACAGCAATCACTGGCTCTGTTTATAGACCACAAGTCATGGGAGCAGAGTTAGGTCATTGAACCCATCAAACCTGTTCCACCATTTCATCATGGCTCATCATTTCCCTTTTAACCCCATTCTCCTGCCTCTCCCCATAATGTTTCATGCCCTGGCTTATCAGGAACCTATCAACCTCCACCTTAAATGCACCAGGTAACCTGGCCTCTACAATGACAATTCACAGATTCACCACCCTTTGGCTAAAGGAATCCCTCCTCATCTTTGTGCTAAATGACATCCCTCTATTTCAAAGCTGTGCCCTCTGGTCCTACTCTCCCCCACCAAAGGAAATAACTTCTTCACATACATTCTATCTAGGCCTTTCAACATTTGATAGGTTTCAATGAGATCCCTCATTCTTCTAAATTCCAACGAGTACAGTCCCAGAGCCTTCAAATCACTGCTCATATGATACCCCTTTAATCATAATTGGAGAAATTAGCTCTAAAGAGCTTTGGGATAAGTTTATTCCAGAAGAGATGTAAATGCAATTTTTTTCTTAACAATCTGACTTGAACAAGAAACATTGCATAATGAAGTTTTTGTGTTTGGATCTGAGCTCCTGAGGGCATTCTTTGCTTGCAAAAAGTGACTGCTCATGAATCTTTCCACAGATATAAGGCAGCCAACTACAAGGTGTTTTTCTTCTAAATAATTCCTAAATGGCAAGGAACTTTGAAGCTAGCTTTTCTTTTAATCTGTTCTTTTCCTGCAGTATCAGAAAGACCCCAACTCTGTGGATGGCATCATGAGAGACCTGGACGTGAATCGTGATGGTCAGGTAGATTTCCAGGAGTTCATTCACTTGGTGACAGCCGTCACCATCGCCTGCAATGAATTCTTCGTCGAACTTCTGAAGAAACAAGGAAAGTTGTGAAAGTGAACACAGGATCTTGGATTGGGCTTAGAGTTTTGGGACACGTCTACAAATGCACAGAGAATCTTGCGCAGAAAACACACAGACTGTGGACATTGATAATCATCAATAAATGTGATGGGCAGGTTGCAACTGCCTAGTTTCTGATTCCATTCATTATTTTAGTGCTTTCTAACAGTTTGAGTTGAATCAGCAATAATAACTTGCATTTGCATGAACATTTCTTGGTGTGGTGAAACATCCCAAAGCACATCAGAGGCATGATTGTCAGAGTTTGATCCATATTGGGACTGGTGGCCGAAAGCGTGGTGGGTTTTAAGGAGGAGAGGGAGGTCTCTGGTGAGGAGAGTTGCATAGCAGGACAAATGGAATTATGACACCTAAGGATGAAGTGATGTAAACTGGCAATGATCAGGAAGACAGGTGCAAAAGAGTGCAAGGACTCAAGGGTTTTACACTGCAGCAGGTCATAAAAAAAGGAAAGTGACCAAAGCAGATTTAGCTTCATGTGGGAAATGTATAGAACAACCAGTGTTCCAACCTCTATTGCAACATTGTGAAATTGTGATTTTGTACCAAGTTCAGATTGGCTCAGATTCTATGGGAACCCAAGCCAGATAAACACGATGCCAGCATGCTATGCTTGATTTGAATGACAGTTGAAAGATTTTAGGCACCCACTAAACCAGCTGTAGGGATGGACAGGCAGTGGATGTGTTTGTGCAAATCTGTTTCTCAGGAACAGGTTTTAAATTACTGACAGTATGTCACAAAGTTTGTTGGTTTGTGGTGCAATACAGAAAAAAAGAGTACACCGTGGGTGGTGAAGGTCTTTCTTAACAGGTACTTTTAATGTCAGAGAAATATATACAATATACTTCCTGAAATTCTTCTTCTTCACAAACACCCATGAAAACAGAGGAGTGCCCCAAGGAATGAATGACAGTTAAATGTTAGAACTCAAAATCTATCCCCCTCCACGCATAAGCAGCAGAAAGACAACAAACTCCCTCCCCACCAGCAAATAAGCATCAGCAACCCCACCACCCTCCCCCCCCCCACCACTAGGCACAAAAGTGTGCCGGAAAACATCAATAAAGACTTGCAGTATCTCAAAGACTACTCATTCACCCGGTAAGTCGACGTATCACAGGGTCTCTCTCAAGTAAGGGAAAAAGAGGTGTCCCCATTTCACAGCAAGAGGGGAGATACAACAAAGCAACTCGCTGCTCATGATCTTCCGTCTCCCACGACACATCAGGCAGCGGCACGAGCCTTGAATCCGCCCACCTCCAGGGTCATGAAAATCCAGCAAGGCCTTGGCCCATCGAATAGCGGCTGGTCATGAGGCCCTGAGAGCAGATCCCATTTCCACAAAGTCAGTGTGTAACTCCAAGTCAGGGTCTGACAGATTTTTGAATATTAAGGGAATAAATGTCCTTCGTGCTGGACAGAATTGACAGGAACAGCACAGAAACAGACCCTTCAGCCCATCTAGTCCATGCCAAACTGTTACCCTGCCTAGTCCCATTGACCCACACCTGGACCATAGCCCTCTAGACCCCTGCCACCCAGGCAGGGGGGACTGAGTGTTACATTCTATTTCTTAAGTTCGTAAGTTGTTTGGAGCTGCACCAATAATCCAGAGTACCCGTCATGGTACTGTACATCAGGAAATTAAATTCTTAATGTAAGGAAAATATCTATAAAAATTGGTTTACTGAAAGCAGACCAAAAGTAGTGTGATTATGTCTTAACTGTCCTCTGAAATTAGTCAGCAAGCCATTCAGTGTTAGGGTAGGATGGCCATTTAATGCTGGCCTTGTCAGCTATATCTACATCCTAGTGATGGTTAACACTACTCAGAATAATTTCCTCACCACTCTGCATCCCTTTCAACCTTCCTAACCATCAGTTAAAAATTACTTGAGTGGCCTTCTAGTTTCACCGTAAAATGCCTGTGGTCAGAAAGGAAAATGGTAGTCAGAGCCTCTGTTATTTCCTCCTTGCAGCTTGGGATATATTTTCACTCAAAATTATTGCTTTATTTTATCCAGTCATTTAATTTTTATCCTGTTCTTCCATACATCCACTATGCTCTGTGTGAAAAATCCTATCGTTTAAATCTTTTTCCTCTCTCTTTAAACCTCTCCTCTATATATAACCACATAACAATTACAGCATAGAAACAGGCCATCTCGGCCCTTCTAGTCCATGCCCAACACTTACTCTCACCTAGTCCCACCGACCTGCACTCAGCCCATAACCCTCCATTCCTTCCTGTCCATATACCTATCCAATTTTACTTTAATGACAATACGGAACCAGCCTCTACCATTTCTACAGCTACCACTCTCTGAGTAAATAAATTCCCCCTCATGTTACCCCTAAACTTTTGCCCCCAGCTCTCAACTCATGTCCTCTCGTTTGAATCTCCCCTACTCTCAATGGAAAAAGCCTATCCACGTCAACCCTATCTATCCCCCTCATAATTTTAAATACCTCTATCAAGTCCCCCCTCAACCTCCTATGCTCCAAAGAATAAAGACCTAACTTGTTCAACCTTTCTCTGTAACTTAGGTGCTGAAACCCAGGTAACATTCTAGTATTAAAATTAGACGTGGGAAAAAAAGATTTCACTAAACTATTTCACAAAAACTATTCACTCTACCTATGCTCCTCATAATGTAGAAACTGCCAGAAGATCACCACTCATCCTTTTCATTCCAAGGGAACCAGTCTCCCCCATCGACATAACTAAGTTTAGGTATCCCGACAACATCCTTGTGAACCTGCCCTATGTTCTCTCAGAGCAACCACATTGTTTTTGCAATGTGATGTCCAGAACTGCACACTGTGGTTTAATCTGTGTTTTCATAGGCGTTTTATACAGCTCTGGCATGACCAGCTTGTTTGTATATTTGCTGCATGGTCCACAAAAAGGAAAATATCCTCCAATCCTCACAAGTAATTATACCTAAAATACCTATCCACCTATTTTCAGTGATCCCTGAACTGCACTCTGAGATTCCAGCGTCTCTCCCCTTTCCTCCCTCATTCCAAAGATGTGCAGGTTAGGATTAGCAAGGTGTGAGCATGCTATCTTTGCCACGCTTGCGGGCTGCCCCCAGCACACCCTCACACTAGGTTAGTCATTTACACAAACTACGTATTTCACTGTCCTTTTCATGTTTGGATGGCCATGTGGCAATGAAAGCCAACCTTTAATTTTTAGTATCAATTGAGAACAGTGCTCACGGTTTCCAGCGCTGCAAATATACCATTTTGGTCTTCTCTTGCTTCAGGTTTACTTATCACATGTATATCGAAGCACACTGTGAAACGTGTCACTTGTGTGAACCACCAACACATCCGAGGTTGTGCTGGGGGTAGCCTGCAAAAGTTGCCACACATTCCAGCACCAGTCTAGCACACCCGCAGTGCCCAGCGAGCCGTGAGCTTCATCAATGACAACAACAGAACAATACAAGACAAAACTGGCAGAACATCCTCCTGGCACACTTACTTGAGGAAGAATGTACTGGCTTTGAAGGAGGAAATTCACCAGGCTGATTCCAGAGATGAGGGGGTTAGACCATGAGGACAGATTGAGTCACCTGGGACTGTACTTGTTGGAATTCAGAAGAATGTGACGAGATCTTATAGAAACTTATAAAATTATGAAAGGTATAGATAAGATTGAGGCAGGAATGTTGTTTCCACTGACAGGTGAGATTAGAACTAGGGGCCTCAAGATTCGGGGAAGTAGAGTTAGGATGGTGATGAGGAGGAACTGCTTCTCTCAGAGACTGGTGAATCTGTGGAATTCTCTGCCCAATGAAGCAGTGGAGACTACCTCAGTAAATATACTTAAGACAAGGTTGGAGAGATTTTAGCACAGTAGGGGAATTAAGGATTATGGGAAAAGGCAGGCAGGTAGAGATGAGTCCATGGTCAGATGGACAAGATGAATGAATCCATTCCCTTCCAGGGAAGGTGGAACCTATACAAAAGGAATGGTGGGAAATCATGGTGGGAAAGTCTGTTAGTACTGCACAGTGGAGTTTAAACTAGAACTGAGGGGGATGGGAACCAGAGTGCCAGAACAGATCGTTGGAGAGGTTGTGGAGGCAGATGTTGGTAAGACCTCAGGCAAAGTCAGGAATCAAGGGGTTGATAATGGTGCAACTCATGTCCTGAGCTGGGTGCACTTCAATGCAAGGAGTATCACAGGAAAGGCAGATGAGCTCAGGCCATGGATCAACACCTGGAATTATGACTTTGTAGCCATTAGTGACACTTGGTTGCAGGAGGGGCAGGACTGGCAGCTTAACATTCTGGGATTCCGTCGTTTTAGAAGTGACAGAGCGGGAGGGATTAAAGGAGAGGGGTGGAGTTACTTGTCAGGGAAAATGTCATTGCAGTGCTCAGTCAAGACTGACTGGAGAACTGAACTAGTGAGGTGTTATGGGTGGGACTGAGAAAGAAGAAAGGTATGACCACGTTAAAGGGGCTATATTGCGGACCACCCAACAGTCCCAGGGATTTAGGGGAACAACTTTGTAAAGAGGTCACAGACTGTTGTAAGAAACAAAGGTTGTTATAGTAGATGAGTTTCATTTTTCACATATTGACTGGGAATCCCATACTGTAAAAGGACTAGCTGGGATAGAATTTATCAAAGTTTCCTTCATCAGTACATAGAAGTCTCAATGAGAGAGTGTGCGATACTTGATCTCCTGTTAGGGAATGAGACAAGGCAGGTGACAGAAGTTTGTTTAGGGAACATTTTGCATCTAATGATCGTAATGCCATTAGTTTCAAAGTAAATATGGAAAAGGATAGGTCTGGCCCATGGGTTGAGATTCGGAATGAGAGAAAGGCCAGTCTTGTTGGTATCAGAAATGATCTGGCAAGTATGGACTGGAACAGGCAATTTTCTGGCAAAGGTGTACTTGGAAACTGGGAAGCCTTCAAAAATGAAATTTTGAGAGTAAAAAGCTTGTATGTGCCTGTCAGAATAAAAAGTAAAGATAACATGTGCAAGGAACCTTGAATTTCGAAAGATATTAAGGCCTGGTTAAGAGGGAAAAAAAGACGCATAGCAGGTATAGGCAGGGAGAAGCAAATAAGGTGTTTATGGAGTACAAGAAATACAAGAGAACACTTCATAAAGAAATCAGGAGGGCTAAAAGAAGACATGAGGTTGTCCAAGCAGACAAGGTGAAGGAGAATCCTAAGGGATTCTATAGAAATGTTAAGAGCAATGGATTGCAAGGGACGAAATTGTCATCTGGAAAACCAGAAAGGTAATGCACGTAGGGAGCCAAAACAGATGAGAGAGATCTTAAATGAATTCATTGCATCCGTATTCACTCATGAGACAGACACAGAATCTATAGAAGTGAGGCAAAGTGGCATCAACTTCATGGACTCTATACAGATTACAGAGGAGGCGTTTGTTATCCTGAGGCAAATCAGGGTGGATAGATCCCCAGGGCCTGATAGGTGTTCCCTTGGACCCTGCAGGAGGCAAATGCAGAAATTGTGAAGATACTTACATCATCCTTAATGACGGGTGAGATACCAGAGGAATGGAGGATAGTCAATGTTGTTTTGCTGTTTTAAAAAGGCTCTAAACATAAAGCAGGAAATTATAGGCCAGTGAGTCTGACATCAGCTGTTGTTCGCTTCAATTGTTTGCATGATTTTTTTTTTCTTTCTCTTGCACATCGGGTGTTGGTCTTTTATTATTTATTTTTATTCTAATTTGCTTCTTTAATTGTGTTCCTTCGGGTTTCTTGCTTTGTGGCTACCTGTGAGCAAGCAAATCTCTAGGTTGTACAGTTTATACATCCTTTGATAATAAATGAATCTTGAATTAATTGTAAGAAAGTTATTGGAAGGTATTCTAAGGGACTGGATATGTAAGTATTTGGATAGACAGGGACTGATTAAGGATAGTTAGCATGGCTTCATGTGTGGTAGGTCATATCTAACCAATCTTCTAGAGTTTTTTGAGGACATTACCAGGGAAGTGGATGAAGGCAAGGCTGTGGATGTTGCCTACACGGACTTTAGCAAGAAATTCGACAAGGTCTGCATGGAAGTCTGGTCGAGAAGGTTCAGTCACTCAGTATTCAGGATGAGTTAGTAAACCAGATTAGACATTGGCTTTGTGGGAGAAGCCAGAGAGTGGTCATAGAGGGTAGCCCCTCCCACTGGAGGCTTGTGCTGCAGGGAGTGGTGCTGGGTCTTTCATTATTTCTCATCTGTATCAAAGATCTGGATGATAATGCGGTTACCTGGATCAGCAAATTTGCAGATGACACCAAGATTGGGGGGGGGGGGGAGGTAGTGGACAGTGAGGAAGGTTATTACGGCTTGTAGAGGATCTATGTCAGCTAGAAAAATGGGCTGAAAAATAGCGGATGGGAATTAATGCAGATAAGTGCAAGGTTTTGCACTCCAGTAGGACCAACCAGGGTTGGTCTTACACAGTGAATGTTAGGGCACTGAGGAGTGTGGTGGAACAAAGGAATCTGGAATACAGGGTCATAATTCATTGAAAGTTGCGTCACAGGTAATAGATAGGATTGCAAAGAAAACTTTTGGCACATTAGCCTTCATAAGTTAATGTATTGTGTACAGGAGATGGGATGTTTAGTTGAAGTTGTATGAGACATTGGTGAGGCTTAATTTGGAGAGTTGTGTACAGTTTTGGTCACCTACCTACAGGAAAGATGTAAACAAGGTTGAAAGAGTACAGAAAAAATTTACAAGGATGTTGCCGGATCTGGAGGATCTGAGTTATAAGGAAAGATTGAATAGGTTAGGACTGTACTCTTTACAATGTAGAAGATTATCAAATCTCCTCTCAAAGTATATAAAATTATGATGGGTATGATAGGGTAAATGCAAGCAGGCTTTTTCCACTGAGGTTGGGTGGGACTACAACCAGAGATTATGGGTTAAGAGTGAAAGGTGAAAAGTTTAAGGAAAAAATGAGGGGAAGCTTTTTCACTCAGAGGGTTGTGAGAGTGTGGAATGAGCTGGCAGCGCAAGTGGTCCATGTGAGCTTCATTTTAATATTTAAGAGACTCTTGGACAGGTAAATGGATATTAGGGATATGGAGTGCTATGTTCCTGATGCTGGTCGATGGGAGGGGGCAGTTTAAATGGTTTCATAACAGGCGAGGTGGGCTGAAGGGCTTGCATCTGTGCTGTACTTCTCTAGGACTCAAATACTCTGAATGCTGATTCATCACCACCTTTGATTTGACCTACCACAGCGGTGTTATCAGCAAACTGAAATATGACATTGGAGTTCTTTACACAGTCATGTGTAAAGAAAGTAGAGCAGGGACTAAGCACACAGCCCTGTGGTGCACCTATGAGATGTCATCGCCAATCCAGACTGACTGAGGTTTGCAGGTAAGGAAATCAAGGATCCAATTGCACAAGGAGGTATTGAGGCCAAGGTCTTGGAGCTTATTGATTATATATGAGGGGCTGATGGTATTGAATGCTAATCTGTAGTAGATAAAGAGTATCCATCTTTGCTGTCTAAATGTTCCAGGGTTGAGGGAAGAACCAATGAGATGACATCTGCTGTGGACCTGTTGCTCCAGTAGGCAAAGTGGAGCAGGTCACTTCTCATTTGATCAGTTGATACATTTAATCACCAGTCTCTCAAAACACTTCATCACTGTGGCAGTAAGTGCTACTGGATGACAGTCATTGAGGCAGGTTACCACATTCTTAGTTGCCGGTATAAGTGAAATCTGCTTAAAGCAGGTAGGTACCTCAGACTGCTGAATCGAGAGGTGAAAGATCTGAGTGAACTCTCCAGCTGGTTGCTCAGTGCAGGTCTGTAATACGTGGTCTGTTACCTCCATCCGGGCCAGACGCTTTTCATGGATTGTAAGAAGTACTATTCAAGCCCTGCCACAACTATCGAGCACCCTTCGTTGATCCAAGCTTAGTCTGGAATTGCCACTTCGCCCATGCGAAGGCTTTCCAGAGATCGTACCTGGACCCCTTGTAACTTCCTTGGTGACCAGACTTCAGTGCCTCCGAGCTGGCCCTCAGCAGATTGCAGATCTCATGGCTCATCATGGTTTCTGGTTGGGCAAGACTCTGAATGATTTTGTTGGGACACTCATCTACTGCTCTTTAAATAAAGTCTGTGACAACCATGGTGTATTCATTCAGATCCACAGACAAGTCCTTGAACACGGCCCAGTCCATCAACTCAAAGTAGTCCTGTAGCCTGTCTTCTGCCTCCCGTGACCTCCTCTTTGTTGTCCTAATCTCTGTAGCTTTGCTCTTTAGCTTCTGCCTTATGCAGGTTGAAGGACGGCCAAGTGAACCAATCTACCAAAATGCACTCTGGGCATGGAAAGTCCTTATCTTAGTATAACTATAGTCTAGTGGATTTGGATCTCAGGTGCTATACATTATATCCTGATGGTAATTGGGTAGGATTTTCTTCGAACAAGCCTGTTTGAAGTCCCCAAATACAATTTGAAATACACCGGGAAGGGTACCTTCATTTTTTGTAGATGGCATCATGCAGTATCTCAAGTGCTTGATTAAAGTTGATAATGATGTTCTGAGAATAGATGTAAGCTACCAGCATATATGGAGCTTTCATTCTATAGATCTGTCACTCTATAGACAGTGTTCAGCCATGCTAAAAACAGATTTGTCCTATACAAAACTAAATACAGGATCTACCTTTAATAGGGTGATGCATTGAGTCTGTTCAGTGAGGGTAAGTCACTTGGGATCCGGGTAAAGCTAGCTAGCTAGATACAGAATTGATGATGGTATGGAGCAAAGTATGACAGTAAAACACTGTTTCCTAGACCGGGAGCCCGTGACTAATGGGTCAGTGCTGGACTCTCAGTTGTTTATCATTTACATCAATGATTTGAATGAGAAAATACAAGGCTTAAGTCCATAAGACATAGGAGCAAAATTAGGCCATTCAGCCCATCAAGACTGCTCTGCCATTCCATCAAGGTTAATCCCGGATCCCACTCAGCCCCATACACCTACCTGCTCGCCATATCCTCTGATGCCCTGACAGATGAGGAAACAATCAACATCCGCCTTAAATATACCCATGGACTTGGCTTCCACTGCAGTCTGTGGCAGAGCATTCCACAGATTCACTGCACTCTGGCTAAAAGAATTCCTCCTTACCTCTGCTCTAAAGGGTTGCCCCTCAATTTTGAGTCTACGCCCTCTAGTTCTGAATACCCCCACCAGAAGAAGCACCCTCTCCATATCCACATTAGCTAGTCCTTTCGACATTCAGTAGGTTTCAATGAGATCCCCCTGCATTCTTCTAAATTTCAGTGAGTACAGGCCCAAAGCTGTCAAACAGTCCTCTTATGTTAACCCCTTCATTCCCAGAATAATCTTTGTAAACTTCCTCTGGACTCTTCCATGATAACACATCCTTTCTGAGATATGGGGCCCAAAACTGTTGATAATACTCCAAGTGCAGCCTGACCAGTGTCAGGCTCAGCATTATCTCCTTGTTTCTGTATTCTATTCCCCTTGAAATAAATGCCAACATTGCATTTGCCTTCATTACCACAGACTCAACCTGTAAATTAACCTTCTGGGAGTCTTGCATGAGGATTCCTAAGTCCCTCTGCACCTCCGATGTTTGAATCTTCTCCCCATTTAGATAACAGTCTGCACTATTGTTCCTTTACCAAAATGCATTATCATACATTTCCCAACTCTGTATTCCATCTGCCATTTTTTGCCCATTCTTCCAATTTGTCTAAGCTCTGCTACAATTACATTGTCTCCTCAGCACTACCTACCCCTGCTCCTGTCTTCGTATCATCCACAGACTTTGCCACAAAGCCATCAATTCCATTATCTAAATTATTGACAAACAATGTGAAAGGTAGAAGAACACCACTACTCACCAGCAGCCAACCAGAAAAGGCACCTTTTATTCCTTCGCGTTGCCTCCTACCTGTCAGCCATTCCTTTATCCATGCTGGTACTTTTCCTGGAATGTCATAGGATTTTATCTTGTTAAGTAGTCTCATGTGTGGCACCTTATCAATGGCTTCTGACAATCCAAGTAATTAGCATCCACTGCCTCTCCTATGTCCATCCTGGTTGTTACTTCCTCAAAAAAACTCTTTAGAGGTTTGTCAGGCAAGATTTCCCTTTACAGAAACCATGCTGAATTAGACTTGTTTTATCATTAGTCTGTAAGTACCCCAAAATCTCATCCTTAAGAATAGACTCCAACACTTTCCCAACTATTGAAGTTAGGCTAACTTTCCTATAATTTCCTTTCTTTTGCCTTTCTATCTTCTTTAAGAGCAGAGTGACATTTGCAATTTTCCAGTCCTCCAGGACCATGACAGAATTGAGTGATTCTTAAAAGATATTGACCGAAAAATCCATTATCTGTTCTGCAACCTCTCTCGGGGCTCTGAGATGTTGTCCATCTGGTCCAGGCGACTTATCCACCTTTAAGATCTTCCAGTTTGCGTAGCACTTTTTCCTTTGTAATAGCAATGGCACTCACTCCTGCTCCCTGGCATTCACAGACCTCTGGCACATTGCTAGTATCTTGCACAGTAAAGACAGATGCAAAGTACCCATTAAGTTCATCTGCCATTTCTTTGTCCCCCACTAACTCACTAGCATCAGTTTCCAGTGGTCCAATATCAACTCTCACCTCTATTTTACTCTTCATATAACTGAAAAAAAAACTTTGGTATCCTGCTTTATGTTATTGGCTAGACTGCCCTTTTATTTAATTTTTTCCTTTCTTATAGCTTTTTTTAGCTGCCTTTTGTTGGATTTTAAAAGCTTCCAATCATCCAACTTTCCACTTACTTTTGCTACCTTATATGCCCTTTCCTTGGCTTTTATGCAGCCCTTAACTTGTTTGTCAGCAACAGTTGCCTAGCCCTGCCATTTGAGAACTTCTTCCTCTGTTGGACATATCCATCCTGCTTCTTGTGAACTATTCCCAGAAACTTCAGCCGTCTCTGCTCTGCTGTCACCCTCGCCAGTATCCTCCTCCAATCCACCCGGGTAGCTCCTCTCTCATGCCTCTAATTCCCCTTGTTCTATTGCGATACTGATACATATGACTATGTTTCTCCCTCTCAAATTGCAGTATGAATTCAATTATATTATGATCACTGCCTCCTAAGGGTTCCTTTATGTTAAGCTCCCTAATAAGATCTAGGTTGTTACACAACCCCCAATCTAAGATAGCCTTTCTCCGAGTTGGCTCAAGTACAAGCTGCTCTAAAAAGCCATCTCGTAGGCATTCAACAAATTCTCTTTCTTACGATCTGACACCAACCTGATTTTCCCAATCCCCTTGCATATTGAATTCCCTCATTACCCTTATTACATGCCTTTTCCAGCTCCCCTTGCAATCTCAGCCCCACATCTTGGCTACTATTTGGAGCCCTATATCTTATTCCTGTAATGGATTTTTTATCGTTGCATGGTTAGTCAGTTTGCAGATGACTCTAAAGCATGTGGTATCATAGACATTGACTAAGGTTATTTGGAATTACAGTGGATCTTGGCGGGCTGAGTAAGTGGACCGAGGAATAACAAATTGAGTTGAATTCAGACAAGTGCACGATCTGGGAAGTCACATCACTGTAGGAAGGTAAACATTTGATCTGGGTGATGTTGAAGAATGGAGGGACCGAGCAGGACAGGTACATAGTTGCCTGAAAGTAACACTACCGGTAGATAGGATTGTGAAGGAGGTTTTTGTCAGAGCATTGAACACAGGAGTTGAGATATTATGTTGCAGTTGTAGAAGATACTTGGGAATATTGTGTTTATTTTTGATCATCCTGCAATAGGAAGAATTCCATCAAGCAAGAAAAATTTATGAGGATACTGCTAGGACTTGACATTCCGGGTTATAGAAAGAGGTGTTCCTTGGAGAGTAGCAGGTTGAGAGGTAATTTTATTTGGGGGGGGGGGGTGTTTTTAACTCCTGCTGGAGTCGTCAGGGCGCCATCACAACAAGCTTCTTGCACCAATCTTTCTAGATTGCTCATCATACGGCATGTCTTGGGCAACTGAAACCTGGTGGAGCACCCAGTCTATTTCCCAGGGCTGAGGAATCAAAAATGAAAGGGCATAAGTGTGAGATAAGGGGAGAAAGATTTAACAGGAATATAAGAGGCAACTTTTACCACTCAGAGGATTATACATATATGGGAAAAATACTGCCAGAAGAAGTGGGTGAGGCAGGTATAATAGTAACAATTAAAAACATTTTGACAGACGCAGAGATAAAGTTCAGGGGGTTCAGGTCATACATAAGTAAATTAGTTTGTACAGGCATCTTGGTTGACATAAACGTCTATTTCTAAGCTGATGACTCTACGAATGGTGAAATAAATTCCACACCCATGTTATTCACAAGGCTTATTTACTCTTTCCACATATCACTTCCCAATTACAGGTTTCAACAAAAGCCTTCAGGCACAGAAGGATGAAATTTCTCAGGGTCCTCACCTCCCTCCAAGATTTTATTCAGATATACACTCAGTGGCCATTTCATTAGGTCCACCTGCTCATTAATGCAAATATTCATTCAGCCAATCTTGTGACAGCAACTCAATGCATAAAAGCATGCAGGCATGGTCAAGAGGTTCAGTTGCTATTCAGACCAGACATCAGAACGGGGAAGAACTGTGATCCAACTGACTTTATCCGTGGGGCAGATTGTTGGTTGAATATCTCTGAAACTGATGATCTCCTGAGATTGCCATGCAGAGCATTCTCTGGAGTTTACAGAGAAAGGTCCAAAAAATAAAAACAAAATCCAGTGGACTGCAGTTCTGTGGGTGAAAATGCCTTGTTAATGAGAGAGGCCAGAGGAGCACACACAAAACGCTGGGGGAACTCAGCAGGCCAGGCGGTATCTATGCAAAAGAGTAAATAGTCAACACTTCAGACTGAGACCCTTCATCAGGACTGGAAAAGAAGACAAGAAGTCAGAGTAAGAAGGTGGGGGAAGGGAAGGAAGAGGTACAAGGTGGTAGGTGATGGGTGAAACAACCCAAGAGAGAGGGAGGGTGAAGAGCTGGAGAAGGAGGAATCTGATAGCAGAAGACAGAAAACCATGGAAGAAAGATGAGGAGGAGCACTGGGGGAGGTGGTGGGCACGTAAGGAGATAAGGTGAGAGAGGGAAATGGGAATGGGGAATGGTGAAGGGGGTGGGGTACAATTACCGGAAGTTCAAGAAATCAGTACTCCTGCCAATATAGGTGTCCTCCACCCACCCACCCTTACAAAGGGAGAGCATTCCTATGAAACCTTTCTTAAGCCAAAATGGCATAAAGCAAAGAACCATTAACCTATTTGGGAAA
Source organism: Hypanus sabinus (assembly GCF_030144855.1). Classification (NCBI taxonomy): domain Eukaryota; kingdom Metazoa; phylum Chordata; class Chondrichthyes; order Myliobatiformes; family Dasyatidae; genus Hypanus; species Hypanus sabinus. The sequence goes on from NC_082721.1 coordinate 25,587,123, forward strand.
AATTTTCGTAAAAGCAAAATTCCTTTTGGTAATGCGAAAACAGGTTACTAATGTAGGTCTTTTGTAAGAGCGAAGTGGCATAAAGCGAACATTTGTAAAGCGGGGGACACCTGTAGGTTAGAGGCTACCCAGACAGAATATAGGGTGTTGCTCCTCCAACTTAAGTTCCTCCAGTGGTGGAGGCCATGGGCTGACATGCCAGAATGGGAATGGGCAGAGGAATTAAAATGGGGGGCCACGAGAAGATCCCACTTATTTTGGTGGATGGAGCATAGATGCTTGGTGAAGCAGTCTCCCAGTCTATGATCTCACCGATATATAGGCCACATCAGGAACCCTGAATGGTAGTGAGGGAGGTGGTATAGGGGCAGGGTGTAGCACTTGATCCGCTTGCAAGGATAAGTACCAGGAGGGAGATCAGTGGAGAGGGACAAGTCGACAAGGGAGTTGTGTAGGGAGCAATCCCTGCAGAAAGTGAGGGGGGAATGGGAGGATCCCGTTGGAGACAGTGAAAGTTATGGAGAATTATGTGCTGGACGCGGAGACTAGTGGGGTGGTGGGTGAGAACAAGAGAAACCCTATCCCTGGTGTGGTGGTGGGAGGATGGGTGGGGGCAGACATGCATGCTATGGAAGAGATGCTGTTGAGGGCAGCACTGATGGTGGAGGAAGGGAGGACCCTTTCTTTGAAGGAGGACATCTTAATAGTTTTGGAATAAAAAGCCTCATCCTGCGAGCAGGTGCAGAAAAGATGGAGGAACTGAGAGAAGGGGATGGCATTTTTTCAAGTGACAGGGTGGGAAGAGGTGTAGTCCAGGTAGCTGTGAGAGTCAGTGTGTTTATAAAAGATATCAGTAGATAGACTGTGTCCAGAGATGGAGACAGAAAGATTGAGAAAGGGGAAAGAGGTGCTGGAAATGGACCAATTAAATTTGAGGGCAGGGTGGAGATAAAGCTGATAACCAACATGTTATTGTGTTTGTTACATTGATAGCTAGGAGGGCCATCTTGTTGAAATGGAAGGATATATCAGCTCCTTCTTTGTCGCAATGGTTCTCTCAAGTGATGCTTTGTCTTAGCTTGGATTAGATTAGAAGTCAACCCTTTGAACCTTTATTTGATTTTGAGAAGAGATGGGGCTCATTTGTTCATTATCATTTCAGTTAACTGATAGATTTCCTCCACGATCTAAATGTAAATTTTTTTTTGATATATCTTTTTCTCTTGTTGGCAGTTTGATGTTTGTTTTTAGAAGCTTCCTGTATGACGCATGGCTCCGGGGTTGTACCCCCAATGGGTTTCTTTTTTCCCCCCTCACTTTCCTTGCTTAGTAGGGTTTTTTTTTATTCATTAAATTTTCAATCCTTAAGATAATTTCCTCTTTTATGAGGCATTGTAAGTGTTGTTACTTTGATGTACTTGTGCTATTTTTGAATAATAATAATAATAAAAAGATTTGAAAAAAGAAGTTGATGAAGCTTTTAAGCTCAGCATGGGCACAGGAAGCAGCACCAATGCAGTCATCGATGTAGCGTAGAAAGTGTTAGGAGTGATGCCAACGTAGGCTTGGAACATGGACTGATCCATGTAACATTACAACAGTGGAGTGCAAAAGAGCATCTCTGAATGCACAGCACATTGAACCTCATGTACATGTACATGATAAGGTGGCCAATGAGCCTATTGCTGACTTCACTTTGCTAGGTCGAAATCCTGCAATTGTCTCACAGCAGTAATGTAGAATTATCTTCATCAAAAGGAATACATTGTTCAAGAAGATGGTTCACCACAACCTTCTCGAGGTCAGTTTGAGCTGAGCAAAGAATACCAGCCTTGCCAGCCACAGCTAGACCCCAAGAGTGAACGCAAATAAATAAAAAGCTAAATCTATCATTCATGCTGTGTAGAGGAAGAGGTAGACAGGAAGGAAATGGGTATGTTTCTTCTTGCAAAGAACAGTATGGAAACTGTGCGTGAACCAACTCATACAAAATGCTAGAGGAACTCAGCAGGTTTACGAGCATCAAGGAGGGAAATGTACAGGCAGCACTTTGTGATGAGGCTTTTCATCAACACTCATTTCATTTCCTTCCATAGATGCTGAGTTCCTCCAGCATATTGCTCCAGATTGAAGCCCAAAGGTCAATCAGAAGTCCTGTCAAGGCTCAAGGACCAGAGCCCCAAGTTTGTGGATCTCTGCAAGTCCTCCGGGGTCATTGGGACCCAGGGTCTGTGAGTCCTCTAGAGGCTGGAGGCTGAAGACAGCCTGGCCTTGGGTTAGAGGACTGTGTATGTGTGTGTGTGGGAGAAAGGGAAAAATGGGGCAGACTTCACAGTTGTTGTTTTATTTGGTATGTCCTGTTTCGTAGTGTACTGCGTTGCTCTGCTGAACATTGTCTGAGCGTGGTATGTTGGCGACTCCTGTTGGCTGCCCCAGAACCTGTTTGGGTGTGTTGGTTGTTCACGCAAATGACACATTGCACTGTATGTTCCGCTGTACACGTGACAAGTAAAACTGAATCAGATTTGCAGCTTCTGCAATCTGTACGTCTGCTCTGACTCTGTACAGTCTGAACTTTTTTAAACAAATAAAACATAGCTTTTATGCATTTTTCAGAATGCATTCCTCGTGATTGATCTTCAGAAAGTATTTGAACTGTGTGTCCAGTCCTCCCGCTAAAAAGCTGTGCCACGCTCTTTGTCAAGAACAATATGTTCCAGTTTTCTAAGAGCAAAGATGAAAGGGAGATCAGATAAACAGTTTCAAGAGAGTAACTAGAGAAATATGACAGAGTACAGATGTGTTAGGGATGTACAGAGTACAGATGTTTCCATAATGTGTTCCATACATTATGGAAATCAGAAATGATCCACAGAAAAGATCAATGTGATAAATTGGAAGGCATTGAGAGAGCGGAAGTATAGATTCTGAAGTAACTATGAAAGGATAAATAATTGGAGGAAGATCATTTCAATGGTTAAGGGGATTACTTTAATTGCACCATGAAAGGAAAACTTGTTCTAATCTGTAGAGCAACAGCAGGAGTTGTAGAGACATGCCCTTCCTACTGGTTGCAGCTTTGAAAATGCAGTAAGCATGTCCCTAATTATCCTTCAGAAAATTTATTAGCCAAAACATCTTAGAATCCAAATTTGCTGTAACCTGAGCCTTTGACAATTGCTCAGGATTTGCTGTGATGATCTTCAGTTAAGCAAGAAAGTTAAGTAACACAGTGTATTTTTAGGCCCTTTGGTAATCACAGTTCACAGATTCTCCACTTGGTGGGTGTTTAAGGTATTTGCACTATTTCAGAACTGAGAAGGCAGATGAGTGACTTGTTGGAGGTCTTTAGGACATGATGGGTTGTGCATAGAGACACTGTTTCTACATGACAACACCAGAAGCAAGGGCCACAAATACGAAATGGTTATTACACCTACATCCACCACACCCCTCATTCCCTCGATCTCCTCAGTGACTTTCAAATCGCTGGCCCTCACCGCCTCACCTTCAGCATGGACGTTCATCTCTTTACACTTCTGTCCCCCATCAAGAAGGCCTCAAAGCCCTCCGCTTCTTTCTTGACAAAAGAACCAACCAATCCTCCTCCAGCACCACCCTCCTCCGTCTGTCAGAACTGGCTCTCATCCTGAACAATCTTTCCTCCGGCTTCTCTCACTTTCTCCAAAAGCAAGGGGTGACCATGGGCACTCGCAGGGGCCCCAGCTATGCCTGTCTCTTCGTTGCCTTTGCAGAAAAATCTATATTCAAAGCCGTCCCCAACTCTTCCTGCACTACACTGACGACTGCTTCCTGCTGAGCTCATCAATTTAATCAACTTTGCCTCTAATTCTACCCTGCTCTTAAATTCACTTGGTCCATCTCGGACACGTCCCTCCCCTTTCTCGATCTCTCTGTCTCTATCTCTGGAGACAAACCGTCTTTTCTAAACTTACTAATTACCATAGTTACTTTGACGATACCTCTTCCCACCCTATCTCCTGTAAAAATGCTGTTCTCTTTTCTCAGTTTCTTCGCCTCCGCCACATCTGTTCTCAGAATGAAGCTTTCCTTTCCAGGACATCAGAAAGGAATGTCCTTTCTGACATTCTCCTTTAAAGAATGGGCTTTCCCTCCCTCCACTTTTGATGCTGCTCTCACCCACATCTCCTCCAGTTCCCAAACACCTGCACTCACCCCGTCTTTCCGCCATCAAATTTTGTCCTTACCTACCACCCTATCAGCCTCCAATTCAAACACATTATCCGCCACAGCTTCCACCACCTCCAGAGGGATCCACCCACTAAATACACCTTTACCTCCCCCCCTTTCCACAGGGATCCCCCCCCCCTCTGTGATACCCTTGTCCATTTGTCCCTCCCCACTAATCTCCCTCCTGGCATTTATCCCAGCCTAGTGTTACACCTGCCCATACATCTCCTTCAGCGCCATTCAAGGCTCCAAACAGTCCTTCCAGGTGAGGCAACACTTCACTCATGAATCTGCTGGGGTTGGCTGGTGTCCGGTGCTCCCTATGCTGCCTCTTCTACATTGGTGAGGCCCGTCTAAACTGGAGCATCCCCTTCATCAAACGCCTCCACACCATCTGCCAAAAATCGGGTCATCCCGGTGGCCAGACATTTTAAATCCAATTCCCATTCCCGTCCCCACGTGTCAATCCGTGGCCTCCTCCTGTGCCAAGGCGAGGCTGCCCTCAGGTGGAGAAGCAATACCTTATATTCTGCCTGGGTATCCTCCAACCTGATGACATGAATACTGACCATTCCTATTGGTAAACAAATCCTCCCCACTCTGACTCGCTCTCCTCACCTGCCTATCATTTCCCCCTGGGTCCCCTCTTCCTTCCCTTTCTCCATGTCCTCTCCTATCACAACATCAGATTTGTTTTATCTCCAGCCCTTGATGTTTCCCACCCATGTGACTTCACCGATCACCTTCCAGCCGGCTGCTTCCCCCACCCCACAACACCTTTTTATTCTGACACCTCCCCCTTCCTTCTCAGTCCTGAAGGCAATTGGAGGCAATTGCATTGCAATTGATTATTGGTGGGTAAGTGTAAAGATGGAGCTGAAAAACAGACTAGCCCATCTGACTGAATGCTTGATAGACTGAATGGCCTCCTACAGTTCCAAAGTTATATAATCTAGAGTAAGTGCTTCAGGGTCACTACCCTCAAAGACTGCAATCCAACCATCAACAATATAGACTTTATTAGGTAAACCCACTCATTAATGCAACCTAATCAGCCAACCATGTAGTCCTGACATTTTTTACTCAGGGTACTCTTCTGTTTTACTGGATGTCTGCTAAGACAGAACTTGAAGATGTATATTGTATACATTCCCTGCTATTAAATGGAATTATGGAACTATTTTAAAAAACATGATCTAAATGATTTGCTAATAAAATGTTATTAGATAAAGTATTGTTTAATAAAGTGGCGACTGACTGTACGTTTGGGTGGGTGCTCAAAACACAAAGTAGGTTGGGGGATAAAAAGAGCTGAGACCAACAGAAGGCTGAGGCACACAGAGGAACAGCTAGACGGAGGTGAAGTTGTGTTTACAATTGATTTTCAATTCATCTGGGTTTATTTTAACAGGTGAAATATTATGTTAGATCCTTTACTGTTCAGAAATAAGAATCTTTAGTCAGCTGCTTTCAGGCTAATATTTATCTCCAATTCACTATCAAAATAATTCTGAAACAATATTACTTCATTGGCCTGGTCACAATAGTAATGACTAACCTCTAAATAAATCAGAAGAATGCTGGAGACAAATAGCAAGTCAGATAGAACTAATGCCAAAGGAACAGAGTTAACCCTTCCTCAAACTGGGAGAAAAAAGAAGCCAGTTTTCAGAAGCAAGGAAGCAGAAACAGGCCCTTTGGCCCATCTAGTCCATGCCAGAAACTATTTGAATTGCTGGGACCATAGCACTCCATATCCCTATTAACCATGTACCTGTCAAAACTTCTCTTGAAGTCGAGCTTGCATGGACCACTTGTGCTGGCAGCTCATTCCACACTCTCATGACCCTCTGAGTGAAGTAGTTTCCCCTAATGTTGCCTTAAGCTTCTCACCTTTCACCCTTAACCCATGACCTCTGGTTGTAGTCCCACCCAACCTCAGTGGAAAAAGCCTGCTTGCATCAGTTCTCCTCTCAGCCTTCCATGTTCTAACCTATTCAATCTTTCTTCACAATTCAGGTCTTCCAGACCTGGCAACATCCTTGTAAATTTTCTCTGCACTCTTTCAACCCTGTTTACATCTTTCATGTAGGTAGGTGACCAGAACTGCACACAGTACTCCAAAGTAGGCATCATCAACATCTTATACAACTTCAACAGACTCCTCAGTGCCCTAGTGTAAGACCTACCCTGGTTGGTCTTCGTTCTTGTCTGCATTAAACTCCATCTGCCATTTCCCAGCTGATGCAGATCCCTCTGCAAGCCATGATAGCCTTCCTCACTGTCAGCTACACCCCCAGTCTTTGTGTCATCTGCAAATTTGGTGATCCAGTTAAATACATTATCATAGATATAGATGACAAACAACAACAGACCCAGCACCAATCCCTATGGCGCACCACTAGTCACAAGCCTCCAGTCAGAGAGGCAACCCTCTACCACCACTTATGGCTTCTCCCACAAAGCCAATGTCAAACCAAATTTACTACCTCATCCTGAATGCCAAGCAACTGGACCTTCTTGACCAGCCCCTCACTCGAGGCCTTGTCAAATGACTTACTAAAGTTCATGCAGACAACATCCACTTTCCTTGTAACTTTCTCAAAAAACTCTATTGGATTGGCTAGACATGACCTACCACAAACGAAGCCATGCTGACTGTCCTTAATTGGTCAATGTCTATACTTGCATATACTTGCATATCTGGTCCCTTAGAACACCTTCCAATAATTTTAACCATAACTGACATCAGACTCACTGGTCTATAACTTCCTGGTTTATGTTTAGAGCCTTTTTAAAACAGTGGAACAACATTTGCTATTAGCCAATTTGCTGCTACCTCTCCTGTTGCTAAGGATTTTTTTTTAGTAGCTCTGCTAGGGCCCTGGCAATTTCTGCACTTGTCCCCCCAGAGGGTCTGAAGATTTACCCATCCTGATTTGCCTCAGGGTAGCAAACACCTCCTGCTCTGTAATCTGTACAGAGTCTTGCATGTTTACGTTCTGAAAGATTTTGATCCTGCATATTGATTGTGGGGCTGAGGGGTAAATGGATCAGCGATGATGAAATGGCGGAGCTGATTCGATGGGTCATATGGCCTAGTTGTGTTTCTATATCTTATAGAAACATAGAAAACCACAAAGCTGTGCCAAACAGGTTCTTACCTTAGAACTAGCTAGGCTTACCCATACCCTTCTATCTTTCTAAGCTCCATGTATCCATCCAGGACCCTATCGTTTCTGCCTCCACCACTGCACCTGGCAGCTCATTCCAGGCACTCACCACTCTCTGTGTAAAAAACTTACCCCTGACATCTCCTCTGTACCCACTTCCAAGCACCTTAAAACTATGCTCTCTCATGCTGGCCATTTCTGCCCTGGGAAAAAGCCTCCGACTATCCACATGATCAATGCTTCTCATTATCTTGTACACCTTCATCAGGTCACCTCTCATCCTTTGTCGCTCCAAGGAGAAAAGGCTGAGTTCACTCAAGCTATTCTCATAAGGCATGCTCCCCAATCCAGGCAACATCCTTGTAAATTTCCTCTGAACCCTTTCTATGGTTTCCACATCCTTCCTGTAGTGAGGTGACCAGAATTGAGCACAGTACTCCAAGTGGGGTCTGACCAGGATTCTATACAGCTGCAACATTACCTCTCAGCTCTTAAACTCAATCCCAAGAGTGACGAAGACCAATGCACTGTATGTCTTCTTAACCACAGAGCCATAATGCATAACAGCTTTGAGTGACCTATGGACTCGACTCTCAAAATCCCTCTGATCCTCCACACTGACAAAAGTCTTGCCATTAATGTTATATTCTGCCATCATATTTGACCTACCAAATGAACCACCTCACACTTATCTGGGTTGAACGCCATCTGCCACTTCTCAGCCCAGTTTTACATCCTTTCAATGCCCCGTTGTAACCTCAGACAGCCCTCCACACTGTCCACAACACCCCCAACCTTTGTGTTTACTAACAAATTTACTAACCCATCCCTCCACTTCCTCATCCAGGTCATTTATAAAAATCACGAAGAATAGGGGTCCCAGAACAGATCCCTGAGGAACACCACTGATTACTGGCCTCCATGCAGAATATGACCCGTCTAAAACCACTCTTTGCCTTCTGTGGGCAAGCCAATTTTGGATCCACAAAGCAATGTCCCTTTGGATTCCATGCTTCTTACTTTCTCAATAAGCCTTGCATGGGGTACCTTATCAAATGCCTTGCTGAAATCCATATACACTACATCTACTGCTCTTCCTTCAACAATGTGTTTAGCCACATCCTCAAAAAATTCAATCAGGTTCATAAGGCATGACCTGCCTTTGACAAAGCTATGTTGACTATTCCTAATCATATTATACCTCTCCAAATGTTCATAAATCCTGCCTCTCAGGATCTGCTCCATCAACTTAGCAATCACTGAAGTAAGACTCACTGGTCTATAATTTCCTGGGCCTATCTCTACTCCCCTTCTTGAATAAGGGAACAACATCCACAACCCTCCAATCCTCCAGAACCTCTCCCATCCTCATTAATGAAGCAAAGATCATTGCCAGAGACTCAGCAATCTCCTCCCTTGCTTCCCACAGTAGCCTGGGGTACATCCTGTCTGGTCCCGGCGACTTATCCAACTTGATGCTTTCAAAAAGCTCCAGCACAGCCTCATTCTTAATATCTATATGCTCAAACTTTTCAGTCTGCTGCAAGTCATCCCTACAATTGCCCAGATCCACTTCCACAGTGAATACTGAAGCAAAGTATTCATTAAGTACCTTTGCCATTTCCTCTGGTTCCTTACACACTTTTCCACTATCACACTTGATTGGTCCTATTCTCTCACATCTTATCCTCTTGCTCTTCACATACTGTAGAATGCTTTGGGGTTTTCCTTAATCCTGTCCACCAAGGCCTTCTCATGGCCCCTTCTGGCTCTCCTAATTTCATTCTTAAGCTCCTTCCTGCTAGCCTTATAATCTTCTAGATCTCTATGATTACCTAGTTTTTTAAATCTTTCATAAGCTCTTCTCTTCTTCTTGACTAGACTTACAACAGCCTTTGTACACCACAGTTCCCGTACCCTACCATCCTTTCCCTGTCTCACTGGAACATATCTACACAGAACCCCATGCATATATCCCCTGAACATTTGCCACATTTCTTCCGTACGTTACTCTGAGAACATCAGTTTCCAATTTATGCTTCCAAGTTCCTGTCTGATAGCCTTATATTTCCCTAACTTGTCTGTTCCTATCCCTCTCCAATGCTATGGTAAAGGAGATAGAATTGTGATCAGTATCTCCAAAATGCTCTCCCACTGAGAGACCTGACACCTGACCAGGTTCATTTGTAGCCTCTCCTCTTGTAGGCTTATCTGCACATTGTGTCCAGAAACCTTCCTGAACACACATAATGAACTCCATCCCATCTAAACCCCTCATTCTAGGGAGATGTCAATCAGTGTTTGGGAAATTAAAATTCCCCAACACAACAACCCTGTTATTATTATACCTTTTCAGAATCTGTCTCCCTATCTGCTCCTCGATGTCCCTGTTACTATTGGGTGGTCTATGAAAAACACCAAGTAGTGTTATTGACTCTTGCCTATTCCACCCACAGAGACTCCATAGACAGCCCCTCCATGACTTCCTCCTTTTCTGCAGCCATGACATCTAAAACCTGGCACTTGAAGTAGACATTCCTGCCCCTGCACCATCCAAGTCTCTGTAATGGCCACAATATCATAGCTCGAAGTGCTGATCCACGCTTTAAGCTCATCTGTTTTATTCATAATACTCCTCATATTAAAATAGACCTCAAACCATCGATCTGAGTGCATCCTTTTTCTATCACCTACCTATCCTCCCTTTCAGACCGTCTCCAAGCTTTCTCTATTTTTGAGCCAACCTCCCTTTCTTCTGTCACTTCAGTTTGGTTCCCACCCACCCCCCCCCCAGCAATTCTAGTTAAACTCTGCCCAATAGCCTTTGCAAATCTCCCCGCCAGGATATTGGTCCCTCTCAGATTCAAGTGCAACCCGTCCTTTTTGTACAGTTACCCCAGAAGAGGTCTCAATGATCTTATGGTCTTATATTGAAGCTAACTTTTCTCCAAGCTCACTGTACTCTGGTGAGTAGTACGGTACCACCTTTGTTTCTGTAGCTTGGGATATTAAGAGAGATGAACAGAAAAATTCTACTTACGTTTGCTTGAATTTCCCCAGAACTAAATGCTTGCAAGTTAAAAATATTTGCATCAACAAATGCATAAATCAAGGTTCAGGGTTCTCAGAAGGGTGTCCTATTTGACCCAAAAAGTTTTGAAGGACAAATCTGAAATCTGTTTTTAGGGGAAAATACTCTTCTGGATGAAAATCCTGCTGCTTGTTTGAATTGGGAAAATGACAAATATACTTTTATGATGTTCTATTATTGAAATGGGAGAAAATTCTTCACTAATTCATACTCCTTTAATTTTCATACACTTGAGCACTGATTACACAGATCTCTTACTGAGGTGCGTCTGTTGTTCGTGTGGCAGCAGTGGTTCGTATTGGAGCAAACAGGAAGTTTGTGACATGTCTCACAGTCCTGATGAAGGATCTTGGCCTAAAATGCTGACTTTATATTAATTTCCATAGACCCTGCCTGACTGCTGAGTTTCCCCATTTTGTATGTGTTGGTGTGCTCAGAGCAATGTTCCTCGGGCTTGTACTGAACTTTGCTGTAACCGTACAATAGGCCAAGTCAGATAGGTCACAGTGAAAATAGGATGAGAAGTTAAAGTGGCAGGTAACAAGATTATTCTTCAAAGTGATCAACCATTCTGTGCTTGGTCTCTCCAATATGGGAGATCATGCTGTTCACATGCTGCGTTTCAGAAGCTAAAGTCACACCACCATCATTGGAGCTACTAAACCAATGACCTCCATTCCCAAACGTCAATATTCATTCCCACGTGCAGTTCTCTCCTCATGTCCATCCACCAAAGTGAGAGATCTTTCCACCGGCAGGCATTATACAAAGCTGTGAATTGACCTTGGCAAGATCCTGAAATATACACTGGCCATCCTGGAGCAGTGGCAAATGAAACGTGCATCTCACATGTCACAGGCAATTTCACAGAACCCTGCTTCAGCATGTTGGTCTTGACTTGCTGACCTGGGTGAAGGACGCCCTGTAGTTCCTATCTTTAATCTCCTCAGTTTCCCATATGAGCAGAAGCCAAGTGATAATAAATCTGATTCTGAGAAACTGATAGGAAAGTGCATTTAAGGTTACAGTCCAATCAACTGAGATCATATTAAACGGTTGAGTAGCAAGCGCCACATTCCCTCTTCTAATTCATGTGTTTGTATACACTTGTCCGAGCATCGGCACCCTGTAATGGTGATCCTCAGAGCGACGCCATCTGCACCTTAGTAGGGTCACCCATGGCGGTAAGATCGAGGGGGAAGTTCCAGACAGACAGCGATCCAAACAAAACCTCAGCAGACGAGCTGCGAAAGATGATGACATATTCACAACAGCAGTGAAATCAGAGGAAGGCTGCAGCCACGCCAGGGGATCCTGACCCCGATCTATCAAGGCTGCCAGTGCATCAGCCTCTCCACGTTAAATAAAGTTACGCACAAGTGTTTTTTAATTCCCCCATTAAGAGGTTTACTCCTTAAGATCATAATTGACTCGAGTATCGCAGTACTATTACTATACATTGAGAGGACAAGGGCAAAGATTCTAATCGTGAATAGGCATATCTCCAAATTTGAAAGCTGGATCTTCGAGTATGGCAAAAGAAGCACAGCCAGATTTTTAAAGGCAACACGAGTGAATCTGCAGGTGCTGGAAATAAATAAAAACACAAAATGCTGGTTTGGGAGGGGGCTTGTTTAAATTTAGGGACCACATTCCAGTAGAGGAAGGCGAAAGTTCTTTCGGGGAAGTGGCGCAAAGTAACAATTGGGTTTATTCCTGAAGACGCAGATCAAAGGGATGGGGGGTGGGGAACAACTGGTGGTGCTCGGGGATAAGAGATAACCTGTTGGGAATGCTGAGCTATTAGAAGCGGGTGAATCAGTGGGGTGAGCTACGTGATGCAAGACAACCCGAGTGCACGTTGTGGCTTGTGGCTCCGTCTGATTGGTAAGAGGCTCAGAGGCTGGGTTTTACGTGTGACCAATCAATTGCAAGATCTGATGTTACTGACAAATGAATAGCAAACTGTCAGCACATAATTAAGCCCGAAATTCAGCATTCGTTCACCCGTTCCTACACGTCTTTCAGATGAGTGAATATCAGAGGAAATCGGGAATTTGAGGCTGAGACCGGAATGGAAACAAACACTGGGGAGAAACAGTGCTGATATGGGGTTTTGGGGGAGAGAAATATTGGTTGGTTGGTTGGATCAGTCAGCTGCTTGCCTAAGAGTTAAAATACTTGAAATAGTCGAATCAGAAACAGATTTAACATTACCGGCATATTTCGTGGAATTTCTTCTTTGGGTTTGTGTCTTCCTGTGCTAGTTACACCCGTGATTCCATGCCATGTCCTGCACACCGAAGCCACGTTTACCCTGATGCAAGTGTTTAATGAAGCCGCTTCTAAAGACGAGCACAGCAAATGCTCGAACTTCTTTGAGCTTCGTAATCTGATCGAAACCCAGCTCCCATTTTTAGTAACCGTACGTTTTGAGGTCACCGACCTCGCGGTTGGATTGAGACAGTTTCCTTGGAGAGGCGAAAATTAAGAGAACTACGAACAAAAGAAACCGGGTTGATAAGCGATTGGCCCGAACTAGTTCAGTACCGCTCAGGCTCAGAGGCATTCGGCCCATCGAGACCGAGGACTTCTGATATAATGGGAAGAATCAGTCTTTGGCCGGTACCTCTGTAATGATGACACGTTACTAACGCAATTATTTTATCTCCTTTTGTCAACATTTCCTCGAGGTCCTGAAACAGTCAAGGCAGGGACGTCAATTTTACGGAACTCGTGCAACTGTTAGCGATTATAATGTTAAATTGCCCCTGCAAACCATGGTTCAACTCGCATTAACAACTCAATAAAATGTGTTCTTGGAGAGTCTTTTGTTGCTTTATTCAATTTGTATCGAACAGGTTATTCCTATCTTAACCTTGAAATCGGTTATTTCGCTTTTAAATGTGGAGTTAAAAATGTGTCTGCAATCCGGGATTAACGAATATTATTTTGTTTAAAGAAAAACACAGCCTAAAATGGAAAAAAAACCACGAGATATACAATTGGCACATACTTGTGTGACATCTGATCAAGATCTCATGAACTCAGCTGTAGGGCGCCAATGAGATAGGTGAGTCAATTTGACAGACAGTGAAATCCATGCTGGCTACACCCCCTGTTGCTCAGTGCAAAGGGCCTCGACCCGAACGTCCACTGTCCCTATGCATCCACAGTTGCTGCCTGGCCTGCTGACTTCCTTCAGCGATTTGCTTGTTTCAAATTCCAGCTTCTCTTCTCTCTCCATACGTGTTACTTCTCAATTATGAATTTAAACTACAAATATATGCTGGTTGTGAAGCTCCTAAGGAACAAGTCATTCTGACCCTTACCCACCACTCTCCAGCATTGATAAATGAACAACGGAATTCCTGCTATCACCTCACCCACTTAAGCGTATTGTCCATTGTTTCCCTCCCTCTCCTTGCTGACTGGCATCTCCTTCCTACCAATAAACTGTCACGATCTGCAGGCAATTATTTTTCATTTTTATTACATTTTGTATGAAGGTACAATGCTGTTTGTCGAGAGGGATGAAAACTGTAGGGAACTGCTGATGTTAACCCTCCCTCAAACCCTGCGCAGCCCAGGGATTTAAAAACCAAGCAATCAAATTATTCAAAACAGAAAATGAGAAGGAATTTTACTTTTAGAAGTTACAGTTAAAAGCGACCCAGGATTCAAGTACTTCCCATTCAAGAGGTTATCAGAAGCCCCAGGGCATCACTACCAAACTCTGCTCCATTACCTCCAAGGCAGAATCAGGATTTAAGCCTCTCCCTCTCCTAAGTGGGGGTGAGGAGGGACCTCCGGATCCTCAACCCAGGAGGAGGAGATGGAGACTTGCATATCAGTAACACAAGAGGGATCCGGAGCCTTGGTCCCCTGTCACTAAAGAACTGTATGTCAACTGCGAGGGCTGCAGGGAAACGAGTAAAGTCTTAGGCTGATTGGGGGGGGGGGGGGGCGAGAGAGGATGGGAGGAGTAAGGGGGAGGGGTGAGCGAGGGGGAGGAGGCCGAGCGAGACAGGGCGAGAGAGACGAATGTTTGACTTCACAAACAAGCATCACACTACAAAAACAGAGAGCATGGCATTGACATATCTGAAGACAATTCAAGAGATTTCAATTATCACACAATGTAAAATCACATTATATAGTTTCACACGGCAAGAACAAAATGAAAATTATCACCGTGAGCGGTCAACATCAGGCGAGCCTATTCAATTAATGGCCGTCACCAAAGGAATGGTCTCCGTGGCAATACTTATAACGAGCGGCCCCACAGTACAGGCTGTTCGCTCACAGACTATAATACTACTCCAATCAATTGTCTCTGCCTGCACACCATCTTACTGGTGTCCCCTGGTGATGTAGTTGGCGTGGGTGTAGGGGTGGAGGTGACTGGGAATCAAATAACGATTTCAAGCACCCCGGTACCATTTCTCCCCCACTGAAGTAAATTAGCATCCATAATGGACACTGGTCGTGGGAGAAGGCAGGAGGTTGATGGGAAAGCACAACAGTTCACTTTGTCTCGCATTCCCTAATTGCACACACAGTTCATTGTAGAATATCTTGACTTTTTTTTCCTTTTAAAACATTTGATAAATATAAGTTGTTAAATGCAGCTAATGTGAATGCATGTTTTGCAGCTGATGGCAGCAGCCCTGTTCCTGTCCAGTTTACTGGACGATCAAACCCGATGAGTGCCCCCTTCCCCAACCCGTGACTGGGATCCCTAGTGCTGCTACACCCCACTTCTGGGGGAGGGACAAAGTGCAACAGTGGCATCAGAGTTTATATGAAAATGATTCTGCCTCTGACTGTTTACAGTTTTCAGCCAAAAGCAATCCATGGAAATTCTGGTCTAGCCTGGCAAATAAATGTAGAAAAGTGCAGTTCTCCCACTTGGTCACTTAGTCCTGCAGATACAGAAATTACAGATGTGGCCACTGCATTCAGATGCAGCCACCTATGAGTAACACAAAATGCTGGAAGTTGTGATGAAATGCCATTAGCATCGAGTTTATTCCTTTCTCCACAAATGCTGCCTGACTTGCCCAGTATTATCAGCAGTTTCTGTGCTCATTTTCCAGCAGATGCTGTATTTTCATTTTGGACTGTAAGCAGTCACCTGTCTGAGGTCGATCCCTCCCCTCATCCTTCTCCCCCATACCGAGTCAGCTTCCAACTACCGTCGATGTTAAGTCAGCAGGTCTGTGTTACAGAGGCAGCAAAGTGTGGGCCGCCACTGCTCATCACCAGAGAAAGTGTGAGCTGCTTCAGGATCAGCTGTGGTGAACCACATGGATAAGCAATGAATGGTGATAGATACCCAGACCCACCACATGCCAGCTTCCTCCCTTGTCTCATACTTACGTACTTCCGGTTTCAGAGGATATCGGTGAACATACCATCACTGGAGACATTACACTCGACAGAATCACACATCTCTGCAATTTCTGAATTTGAACCCCAACCAGCACAGTTACCTCAGTGTGGGAGCCACCTAGGCACCCAAGAATGTTTTGCAATGGCCTCTCCTTTGGCCACACTCCATTATTCAACCTGCTACACCTTCACCATGCTGCAGGTAATCAGGATGGCTGCTTGATTTAAGAATACTCCCAGAACAGTTTTAAGCCTCCCTCTAAAGATACTCTTATTCACAAAACATTTTAAAAAAACATTCTCGATACTTGAAATCTTTCAACAATACACTAATTTAAACAGATATTTCTGTAAAGAAGCAAGCCTTAAATTTGAAAACTTTACATTAATAGTCAAAAAAATCCCCTGAATTTCAGGCAGTTAATATATTAACACATGTGTGTTTGTTTTTGTATCTCCAGCCCATGATTCCTCACTCTCACCCCACTTGCTGAGAAAGCATTCTTCAGTGTGACTTGATATACAGCAGCTTCAAAGGAAGTTAAAGGACTCAATCCATGAGAGGACTCAAAACAAATTCTCAAGTAGCTCGGGGGGGGGGGGGGGGGGGTATGCTGTCAGCCGTAATATGAATGTGGCAGTTCAAGCTCAAAGCCCAGATGGCATTCAATTTAACAAGGACAGCTTAAGATGCTTTCATTTAACCTTCATTTGGCCTAGGGTTTGCACAAGAACAAACGATGCGCACTAACATTGCTTCATTGCAACTGAAGCATTTCGGTTCAGGGCTGAACAAAGCTGCAAAGAACTGCTTTCACAGACTGCAGCAAATACACCCACCAGCTCTGGACTTGGAGTCAGCACCTGATACCAACCTTTAATACTGGGTCCCCTGCTGGGCATTGTAAAATCAAAGGGTCTCAGCAACTTGTAAATCCTTCAATTTGTTCAGATCTGGACGAGGTTGCCTCTAATAACGAAAAGTTGGCTTGGCAGAGTGTAGCATGCTCCAGAGTTGGCAGATGTCTCACTGGTGAAGGCATAAGCAGCTGGTCTATCAGATGTCTATTTAATGAGGTGAAGTCAGTACATGGATGAAGAAGCCACAGCCTTGCAGTCTTGGTACATTTCTGTAAGGTTGTCCCAGATATTTACCACTGTAGGTGAAGAAATGACAGCCTCTGCTTTTTTTTTGCAAGGTAAGGGGAGAAGAATGGGGTGGGAGAGAGGTGCAGCAGCTGGAGACCACCATAATCATCTTTTACTTGTCCTGCTATCCGGTGGTTAGGTTGTATCACAGGGTCACAGGGTACACATCAGCAAGCATTTGGGTACAACCAAAAATATGTCATGCAACATCACAATGTGAAATCTGGTTGGGAAGATGAAAATATGACAAAATAGGAGAAAGGGAAGGGAGAATGAGTCCAAGGATCACAAGCAGATTCATGTCAAGTGCATTTCCTCATTGATAACACTAGCTGTGTTCTGTAGACTGGTGCTGCAGCGACCATTCACTTACATGGGAGTCAGACAGCCATTACAATCATCTCACCAGCCGAGAGCACGGTGTATCCCCACGGTCACGCAGTGCACTTGCAACTGCAGTGTGTGCGTGTGTCAGAACGTTGAGTGCAAAAGCATGTCATGGTGAGGGAGGGCACTGACTGTACTGTACACGGTATTTATTGATGGGAATGTCATGGATGGTGTCGGTTTCACAGACAGTCTTGCACAGGATTAGGTCCTCAACATCCTCGCCCATCAGCCAATCCTGCACCAGTTCGGCCGTCTCGTCTGTCACGTGGTCCTGCAGCCAGCGGTTGTGCCACAACTGAAATTGCTGGTGCTGATACCTGGCAACCTGGCATTGCGACTGCAGTGGGCAAGGTGGGGAGAGGGACAAGGGTGGAGGGAGGGCGGGAGAGAGATAGGTTGTTATGGGAAGAGTGCAAAGACAGTGAAAAATGGTGGAGGGTACAAAAGAGGGAGAAAAAAAATAAGTCAATGTTGTACTAAAAACTTAAGCTTGTTAGTATATTGAAATTGTCTATGAACTTTCCTTACAAATAGTCCTTTCCCCAAATCCAAATCTCATACCAGGCAATGGAACTATGGATCAGATAAGCAGACACCTCACAAGGGCATCAGTATTGAAAATGTACCACACTCCATTTTACAGATATTCTCACAACAAGCACACTTTGGGCGGGTAGAAGAAAGATTAGAAGAACTGAAGGTTCCTCTAACCTGTCCCATTGAAGGTGCTTCACTACTTCCTCACAGAGGAATTTCTACTGTACTTCATTTTCTCTGCCCCATCTCATTCCCATTACAGGGAGTTTTGTTTTTGCTGTACTCAAACAGATCAGTTAGCTTGGTCCCTTCATTTGTGATGCTACTTTGAAACAGAACTGTTTTTTAATATAAAGGGCTGAACGGTCTGTGCCACAGAAGTTCTATTATTTTATGAAATGGTTTGAGTGGAGGCAACAGGTTGGTAGTGCTTACAAGGGCGATCACTGCTATGTATTATACAATTAAAACAAGTGCAGAAGTGACCTGCGTAAGAGCAGAAATTACCTCACGAGCTCGATGCAGAGCCCCACATCGGTACATGAAGTCTTCAGAGTTCATAACGTACACCAACTTGTGAGTGTTGAGTTTAAACTTGCAGTCAATGCTGTTGGAGTTTTCAACACCCAGGCTGCGCTGCCGGCTGTTCCTGCTTTCATTCCTCATTGATAGAAACTGCTTTTGCTGCCATTTACGAAATTTTCGAAGGTTTCTGCCAACACACAAGTTTTAATATGCACAGAATGCTAAATTTTTCCTTACTGACCAACTTTCCAACGTTCTCATTCAGTGTCAAAGAGACTAAATAAACAATAGAGTTTGAACAATTAACCCAATTAACAAAGGGGTAGCATCGGGTAACATCAAGGCACAGAAAATCCAGCGGAACAATGGTTAAATGGTCCTAACAGACCTGTGTTAACTCACCTGGGTAAAAACACTGGTTTATAAAAGAATCCATCAGTCTGCTCGAACTGTAGGGCTGCCTCTGGACCAGCATATTGTTCAACATAACTTGTTAAATTCTGTCAATGCAAAAGCATCGGATTAATATGAATACGAGCAGTAGATAGAGGACAATGTTAGAA
Source organism: Hypanus sabinus (assembly GCF_030144855.1). Taxonomy (NCBI): domain Eukaryota; kingdom Metazoa; phylum Chordata; class Chondrichthyes; order Myliobatiformes; family Dasyatidae; genus Hypanus; species Hypanus sabinus. Next base: position 25,606,157 of record NC_082721.1, read on the forward strand.
TGCTAGTAACATTGCTGTAATGCAAATTAAAACAGATCCAAGACAAAGGAGGCAGAGCTGCACAGTTAGCAGAGCCACATCAATCCTGATCTCCAGTGCTCTCCAGGTGGAGCTTTGGTCTGTGTGACCAAAGGGTTTCCCACCGATGCTCCAGTAGCCTCCGAGGTGCCACAGCAGCCACTGTAAATAAGGTAGGTAAGGAGTAAGGATTGGAAGAGCGGGGTGAGTGTGGGAGAGCTGTGCGTGCTAGGGGATATTCCACTAGCCCTTCAGCCCTTTTTCCATGCTGTAAGAATGAATGGCAGTGATGAACTAAATGGCACTGAGTCTAATATGGTTAAGAAATTCCAACTGGGAGAAGAAAGCACACTTGAGATCTTTGGGCCCTGTAACCCTAAGCCATAAAATGGGACTGCATTGCTCCCACCTTTTCATCTATTTATTGGGATACAGTGCAAAATAGGGCCTACCGGCTCTTTGAGCCACGCCACCCAAGAGATCCCCAGTTTAATGCTAGACTAATCATGGGACAGTTTACAATGGCTACCAGCCAGTATGTCTCTGGATGTGGAAGGAAACCGGAGCACCCGGAGGAAACCCACACAATCACGGGGAGAATGTATAAATTCTTTACAGGAACCCGGGTCGCCTGTACTGTAAAGTGGTGTGCAAACCACTCTGCCATCATACTGTCCCACCTTACATCAGGAATGCACCAACTACACACTCCAAGCAGAAAGCTCTTTCACCTGCAGCTCCAGGGGATCGTCCGATGGTGCTTCCTCTGTATCCAATAGCTCAATTGTCATGGAAACACGTCCTTTACTCTGGATAAACATAATCTGTAATTTAAAAAAAGGGCACCAATTCACTCTGTGTAGAGGCCCACTGTGATTCACACCTTCCCTAAAGCAGCCTGTGCCCTTCTACGACCTATCCCTAACCTCACAGCACTGCCTGTGTGAAATGACACACTGATGCATAATCAAGTTTAATATCACTGGCATATGCTGTGAAATTTGTTGATTTGCAGCAGCAGTACATTGTAATACATAATAAAAGCAACGTGTGCGCACACACACACACACTACATATACACATATACACACACACAGTTGCAAGAAAAAATTTGTGAACCCTTTACATTTACCTGGTTTTCTGATTTAATTACTCATAAAATGTGGTCTGATCTTCATCTAAGTCACAATAATAGACAAGCACAATCTGCCTAAACTAATAACACACAAACAGTTGTACTTCTCATCAAGTACACCATATAACCAATCACAGTCAAGGTTCAAAAAAGTGTGCGAGCCTCAGGTAATGTCTTCTGAAAAAGCTATTTAGAGTCAGGTGTTCCAATCAATGAGAAGGGATTGGAGGTGTGGGTTGTCGAGGTACTCTGCTCTATAAAAAACACACACAAAGTCAGGTTACTGACAAAACCTGCTCTTCTCAAAACAGATCTGTTTATACGCACCATGCCTCAATTAGAACAACTTTCAGAGGACCTTAGAAGAAGAATCGTGGAGATACATGAAACTGGAAAAGGCTACAAAAGCATTTCTAAAGACCTGAGTTTTCATCAGCACACAGTAAGAGAGATTGTTTACAAATGCAGGGAATCGAGTACTGTTGTGACTCTCCCCAGGATGGACATCCTGCAAAGAGCACACTAAGAGCACAACGTGCAATGCTGAATGAGGTGAAAAAGAACCCAAGGGTAACAGCTAAAGACCTGCAGAAATCTCTAGAACTTGCTGAAGTCTATGTTCATGTCTCTACTATAAGAAAAACACTAAACAAGAATGGTGTTCACGGAAGGACACCGCTGCTCTCCAAAAATTAAAAAAAAACATTGCTGCACGTCTCAAGTTTGCAAAAGACTGCCTGGATGTTCCACAACACTTCTGGGACAACGCTCTGTGGACAGATGAGACAAAAGTGAACTTTTTGGCAGAAATACACACTACTATGTTTGGAGGAAAAAGGACACTGCACACCAGCACCAAAACCTCATCCCAACTGTGAAACATGGTGGAAGGAGCATCATGCTTTGGGGCTGACTTTGCTGCCTCAGGGCCTGGACAGCTTGCAATTGTTGAGGGAACAATGAATTCAGAATTGTATCAAAATGTTTTATAGGAGAACGTCAGGGTAGCATTCTGTCACCTGAAGCTTAATAGATGATGCAACAAGACAATGATCCAAAATACAACAGTAAATCAACAACAGAATGGTTTATAAAAGAAGAAAATGTGTTTTGGAATGGCCAAGTCAGAGTCCAGACCTTAACCCAAATGAGATGCTGTGGCTTAACCTGAAGTATTCCAGAAATATTAATGAAATCAAACAGTTTTGCATGGAGGAATGGTCTAAAATTCCTCCTCCTTGTTGTGCAAGTCTGATCAGCAGCTACAGGAAATGTTTGGTGGAGATAATTGCTACTAATTGCTGTTACTAAAAACAAGAGTTGACATACTTTTTCCAGCCTGAACTGTGGTTGATTGAACAATGTATTCAATGAAGACATGAAAAGTACAATCCTTTGTGTTATTAGTTTAGGCAGATTGTGTTTGTCGATTATTGTGACTTGGATAAAGATCAGACATTTTATGAATAATTCATGCAGAAAGCCAGGTAATTGCAAAGGGTTTCTTACAACTTTATAAATTAAAGAAGTCGTGCAAAAAGAAGGGAAAATACTGAGGTAGACTTCATGGGTTTACTGTCCATTCAGAAATGGCAGAGGGGAATAAGCTGCTCCTGAAATGTTGAGTGTCTTCAGGCTTCATGGGTGATTTGGTGGGGGGGGTCCTTAAATGATAGATGCCACCTTTTTGAGGCATCACCTTTTGAAAGTGCCCTGGAGGACTCTCAGTGGAAGAGCATTTTGGAGTTAGTGATCACAATTCTATCTACTTTACCATAGCATTGGAGAGGGACAGGAACAGACAAGTTAGGAAAGCATTTAATTGGAGTAAGGGGAAATAAGAGGCTATCAGGCAAGAACTTAGAAGTATACATTGGTGTACAATGTCCTGTGTATGTTACTCAAAATGGCTTCTTTGGTTTGTTACGAGTAGGAATGCTTCTTTGCCGGATAAGTGTTTCTCCCGCCGTTGTTTCGCTTTAGAATGGCTGATATGGTAATTGTATTCATTTGTTAATCAATGGGGAATGTTATTGTGTCTTGTGAGGCTGGGAACTTGGGGGAGGGGTTTTTGCGGGTTTTTGGTGTGAGGGGAGTCGGGAGGAAGACGCCAAGGAAGGCGGACATGCGCTGGACTGCTCGTAAGACCACCGGGGAGGTCTCAGGTGCGACGGCGTGGCAGTCGGATGGGTCGTTGGTTCGTTAATTGAGCTCCAACGAGTGCACTAAACAGACTGAACTTTGATAAGTTGGCGCCTTTTATTTTCTTCCTTTTATATATATGTGTGTGTGTGTGTGTGTGTGTATGTATGTATATATATATATATATATATATGTATATATATATATATATATATATGTGTGTGTGTGTGTGTGTGTGTGTGTATATATATATATATATATATATATATAGTATAGCCTAATACTCTTTTAATTTTAGTAAACTCTTTAAAGTGTATTTCATAACGGTATTTGTTCTGGGTTTGATACTGTTGGTGGGCGCGAGGCATAAACTCGATTCTCACAGCACCTGCGCGAACAGGAGGTGGGTTGGTGAGTGGCTGGATCTCCGTTTCCCCTAGACATATACCAGCCTTTTGCGTAAGTGTTACATTGGGAACGGATGTTCTCAGGGAGATGTACGGCAGAAATGTGGCAAATGTTTAGGGGATATTTGCGTGACATTCTGTATAGGTACGTTCCAAATGAAACAGGGAAAGGATGGTAGGGTACAGGAACCATGGTGTACAAAGGCTGTTGAAAACCTAGTCAAGAAGGAACGCTTACGAAAGATTTGGAAAACTAGGTAATGATAGAGATCTAGAAAATTATAAGGCTAGCGAGAAGGAGCTTAAAACTGTAAAGGCGATGGCAAAACCTTCAGCTTGCACCTCTTGAGGTAGTCCATTGTTGATTTTGAGGTGTGATTAGGATCATTATCCTGTTGTAGAAACTACCCTCTTTTCAGCTTTGGCTTTTTTTTTTACAGATGGTGTGGTGTTTGCTTTCAGAATTTGCTGGTATTTAATTCATTCTCCCCTCTACTAGTGAAATGTTCCCCATGCCACTGGCTGCAACACAAGCCAAAAGCATGATCGATCCAGCCCTGTGCTTAACAGTTGGAGAGGTGTTCTTTTCATGAAATTCTGCACCCTTTTTTCTCCAAACATACTTTGCTCACTGTGGCCAAGAAGTTCTATTTTAACTTCATCAGTCCACAGGACTTGTTTCCAAAATGCATCAGGCTTGTTTAGATGTTTCTTTGAAACTTTTGAATAGAACTTTGAATAGAGAGGTTCCAGAGGATTGGAGGGTTGCGGATATTGTTTCCTTATTTGAGAAAGGGAGTAGAGATAGCTCTGGAAATTATAGGCCAGTGAGTCTTACTTCAGTGGTTGGTAAGTTGATGGAGAAGATCCTGAGAGGCAGGATTTATGAACATTTGGAGAGGCATAATATGATTAGGAGTAAGGACGTGACTAAACACATTGATGAAGGTAGAGCCGTAGATGCAGTGTATAGGAATTTAAGCAAAGCATTTGATAGGGTACCCGATGCAAGGCTTATTGAGGAAGTAAGGAGGTATGGGATATAAGGTGACCTTGCTTTGTGGATCCAGAATTGGCTTGCCCACAGAAGGCAAAGAGTGGTTGTAGATGGGTCATACTCTGCATTCAATTTGGTGACGGTGACCAAATGACCTGGATGAGGAAGTGGATCGATGGGTTAGTAAATTTGCTTAAGACACAAAGGGTGGGGACGTTGTGGATAATGTGGAGGGCTGTCAGAGGTTACAGCCAGACATCAATAGGATGCAAAACTGGGCTGAGAAGTGGCAGATGGAGTTCAACACAGATAAGAGTGAGGTGGTTCATTTTAATGGTAAGACTCTTTGCAGTGTGCAGGATCAGAGGGATCTTGGGGCCTGAGTCCATAGGACACTCAAAGCTGTTGTGCAGTTTGACTTTCTGGTTAAGAAGGCATATGGTGCATTGGCCTTCATCAACTGTGGGATTGAGTTTAAAAGCCAAGAGGTAATGCTACAGCTTTATAGGACCCTGGTCAGACCACTCTTTTTTTTTTTTGAAAACTTTTTTATTGCATTTTTAAGTAGTTACAAAGTATGAAAAAGAAGTATATAACCCTTCCCCCCTCCCCTTAACCCCTCCCCCCTAACTGCCCTATAGAAAAAAAAGAGAAAGAAAGAGAAAAAAAAAGAAAGAAAGAGTGCCTGGTTGTTGGTAGATCTCCACATGCTCCATGTATATAACTTTAATATATATATTTATTTCTTTCCCCAAGTAACCAATTGTTTCATCTTCAGAGCATCTATATATTTAGTCCTGTCTTTTGTAAATAAGGGCTCCAAATTTTCAGAAATGTTTCATATTTATCTCTTAAATTATAAGTAATTTTTTCTAATGGAATACAGCCATAGATTTCTTTCTTCCAAGAGTCTATACTTAAATATGTATCCGATTTCCAAGTAACTGCAATAGCTTTTTTGGCTACTGCCAGTGCAATTGTTATGAATTCTTTCTGATATTTATTTAGTTTGAGTTTCGGTTTTATCCCTTCAATATAACCTAGTAAGAGTAATATTGGATTATGAGGAAATTGTGTTCCTGTAATTTGTTCCAGTAAAAGTCTTAAATTTGTCCAAAAAGGTTGAATTTTAGAGCAAGACCATGTAGAATGTAAAAAAGTACCAGTTTCCTGGTTACATTGGAAACACTGATCCCATAAATTTGGATTTAATTTATTTATTTTTTGTGGTGTAATATATAATTGATGTAGAAAATTATATTGCACTAATCTTAACCGAACATTTATTGTATTTGTCATACTATCAAGACATAGTCTTGACCAATTTGTTTCTTCAATTTTAATATTCAAATCACTTTCCCATTTTTGTCTTGATTTATGGACTCCTTGTTTAATTGCCTGTTTTTGAATTAAATTATACATACAAGATATAATTTTTTTAATATTTCCTTTTTGAATTAAAATTTCTATTTCATTAGATTTCGGCAATAACATTGTTTGACCTAATTTTTCTAAAAGGGAATCTAAATGGATACGGGAAAAGAAAGAATCTCCTATATTAAAACATTTGATTGACTTATGGAATAAGATAAATGTTGATGATGAGACAAAAAAATCTTTATTAGCAAAGAGATCTTTAATTCAAAATAGACTTATTCCTTTCACAATGGACAATCAACTTTTATATAATTGGATTCAAAAAGGGATTAGATATATAGGAGATTGTTTTGAAGGAGGTATATTAATGTCATTTGATCAATTAAAGAATAAATATAAAGTATCAAATAACACTTTATTTTGTTACTTTCAATTAAGGGCTTATTTAAGGGTCAGACCACTCTTGAAGTATTGTGCTCAATTCTGGTTGCCTCACTCAGGAAGGATGTGGAAACTATAGAAAGGGTGCAGAGGAGATTTACAAGGATGTTGCCTGGATTGGGGAGCATGCCCTTTGAGAAAAGGTTGAATGAACTTGGCTTTTTCTCCTTGGAATGACGGAGGATGAGAGGTGACCTAATAAGGGATACACGATGATAAGAGGCATTGATCATATTGATGTCAGGGGCTTTTTCTCAGGGCTGAAATGGCTAACACAAGGGGGCACAGTCTTAAGGTGCTTGGAAGTAGTATAGAGGAGATGTCAGAAGCAAGTTGTTTTTTTTTACACAAAGGGTGGTGAGTGCGTGGAATGGGCTGCCAGCTACAGTGGTGGAGGCGGATACGATAGGGTATTTTAAGAGACCCCTGGATAGGTACATGGAGCTTAGAAAAACAGAGGGCTATGGGATAACCCTAGGTAATTTCTAAAGTACATCTTCGGCACGGTGTCGTGGGCTGAAGGACGTGTATTGTGCTGTAGGTTTTCTATGATTCTGGGAAGGCTAGTGTCCATGATGGAGCTAGCTGAGTTTACAACTTTTTGCAGCTTCTTCCAATCCTGTGCAGTGGCCCCTCCATACCAGATGATGATACAAGCACTGATAATGCTCTTCACGGTACACCTACAGAAATTTGCAAGTCTGCAAAAACTGGCCACTATCTCAGTTAGCAATAGAACCATTCCCTCTGTAAGTATAGTCTGGTAATCCTGGAACCTCATGGGAACAGAGAGGGATTGGTGGTAGATTTCTTTTTAAATTTTCGTGCAAGGGATGTGGGCCTTGTAAGTTGATTCAGCATTTGATTGGCCATCTCTGAATGCCCTCAAGGAGGTGGTGGCAAACTGCCTTTTTGAACTGTTGCAGTGTTTGTGAGCACATCAAAGCTGTTCGAGTGTGTGTTCCAGGATTTTGACCTAGTGATGATGAAAGAAGGACAATATATTTTCCCCAGGTCAGGATGGTAAGTGGCGACTTTTTCAGGTTGTTCCCATGCCTTTGCTGTCCTTGCACTTCTAGCTGATAGAGGTCATGAATTTGGAAGGTGCTATCTGAGGCATCTTGGTGAGATGCTGGAGGTCATCCAGTAGATGGCAGAAACTGTAGCTAGCTTCAGCATGGTGAGGGAATAGCTGTAAATATGGTGTCTTTCAAGCAGATCATTGTGTCCTTAGAGCTCAAACTTCTTGAGAGCAGTTGAACATGCAATCATCCAGTCAAGTGGACAGTATCAAATCACACTCCTGGCTTGGGCTTTGTGGATGGCAGATAACCACTGAGTTTGGCATAGGATTTCTAGCCTCCAGAACAATGCCCCTTACATCCGATTTTCAAGTTGGCTCTGAGGCTGTCATTATAAGTTTTAACATGGCAAGCTCTTATACTACACACTTTCCAGCCTGTCACTAGAAGAGAAAGCCAGAGTAGAATCATAGAATCACCAAAAATTTATGATGCCCACTGACCAAAGGAGTTTCCAACATTAACTCTTTAAATAGACATCCAAGTAGGTTTCTCCCTCCATAATCCTTTCAGGCAGAGATAACCTACTGGGTGAAAGCAAATTTCCTCATTTCCCCTTAATCATTCTACCAATTATTCTACTTAGGGCAATAAGTGCTTCCTACTTACAGCATTGATCACAAGCCATTGGAGCAGAATTAGGCCACTTGGTTGAGTCAGCTCTGCCATTAGATCATGGCCAATTTATTTTTTCTCTCAACCTCATTCTACTGCCTTCCTCCTGTAATCTTTGACAGCTTTACTAATCAGAACCCATCAACCTCCGCTTTAAGTATACCCAACGACTTGACCGCCACAGCTGTCTGTGGTGATGAATCTACTGGATTCACCATCTTCTGGTTAAAGAAGTTCTTCCTCATCTCGTATTCTAAAGTGACATTGTTGTATTCTGAGTGTGTGTCCTCTGGTCCTCGACTCTCCCAGTGTTAGAAACATCTTCTCCACATCCAAGCTGTCTGTGCCTTTCAATATTCGGTAGATTTCAATGAAATCCTCCCACATTCTTCGAAGCTCCAGTGAGTACCGGCCCAGAGCCACCTCACATGTCAACCCTCATTCCCGCAATTATTCTTGTGAACCTCCTGTGGATGCCAGCACATCCACATAAGGGGCTCAAATTGATTAATTTAAATCTCATCCAATTTTAACTTCTTGCTCTTTATGTCCTTATAAAACATCTTTGGAGTTTCCTTGATTTCACTTCACAGGACCCTGCTCAGTCAGCCTCAGTAATGGAGCACTCACTCCTTACCTTAAAACAGTTTTCATCTGGCATCACCCGCTCAGCCCTCAGCTGGTAAGCTGCTTCCAGACTGGCTCGGACACACTGGGAAGGCAAACTCCCGCCAGCGGCTCCTCGCTTCCTCTCACTCAGATACACCTCTGTTGCCTGCAGACACACATCATCACTGACCAGATGTTGCAGCTGTGGGGAGAGAGAGAGAGAGAGACTGTGAGATACCCAGTGCTCTGGGCAGACTTGACCTCAGCAAGATATTCAGCACACTAGGATAGCTTAGCACTCAGTCAAATACTTGGCACATTAGGAAAGGTTCAAGCACTCCATGAGGTTAGCTGTCAGCTGGGGCAGTAAAGTACATCATCTGTATTGGTACTACCGTAATGACAGCACAGGATCTCGATACCATATAAATCCATCATGACAAAAAGCAGAAAGCAATACGACTGCTAGTATATAGCAAACCTTCCTTTACGTCCTACTTGTGTAAATCACCATATAAAGTTTATTTTATAAACTTTAAAGGGCCCTTCTGGCCCTTTGAGCTGTGCTGCTCAGAAATCCCCAATTTAATCCTATCCTAATCACAGAACAATTTACAATGACCACTTAACCTACCAACTTGTACATCTTTGGACTGGGGGAGGAAACCGGAGCACCCGGAGAAAACCCATGCGGTCACGGGGAGAACATACAAACTCCTTACAGGCGGCTGCAGGAATTGAACCTGGGTCGCCTGTACCGTAAAGCATCGTGCTAACCAGTACCGTGTCACCTGTGACCTGTCATTTGCTGTATATGTCCCGTCCACATTTGACGTTCAGTGTGGCGCGTAGCCAAGTGGTTAAGGTGTTGGACTAGCGATCTGAAGGTCGTGAGCTCGAGCCCCAGCCGAGGCAGCGTGTTGTCTCCTTGACCACTTAATCACACATTGCTCCAGTCCACCCACTGAAAATGGGTACCAGAAAAATGTTAGGGGTTAACCTCGCGATAGACTGGCGTCCTATCCCGGGGGGGGGGGGGAGTCTCGTACTCTCAGTTGCTTCACGCCACAGAAAACGGCATAAGCACCGGCCTGATGAGCCAATAAGGCTCAGGACAGACCTTAACTTTAACTAATATTTGACTTTCAGGAATGCATAACCTGCAGTGTTACAGCATTAAATTAATTATTAATTTCAACTTTTAAGCAGCCTTTCAAACAAGGACAGAGTAAGAGGCAGTGGTAATTTAGTCAGCACTGCTTCCTGAAGATCTACATTCCCAGGCCTCCCGTGACATCTCATTACTACTATTTACAACTGCTCTGAAAGCCTGAGGCATCCTTGAATCTGAAACACGCAAAGTGAGTACACAAGCGATGCAAGTTAAGAAAATGAAATTAAAATGTAGCTAGGGGTTTTCTCTTGTGCATACCAAGGCCTGCCATCTTACTGGCCCAATAGGAGGGAGCAGAAGCCAATCAATAACCCACCACTCCAACAAACTACTGGTCTAACTCTATACAAAAGACAGTGCCACTCACCTGCCGTACGATATTCTGAATCAGCTTATCAACAGTGAAGCCAATGTACGCATGGATTGTAAACATTTCACGCAGTGTGTCCTCGTATTGTGTAGGTTCAATGTTTCCATCCAGTAGATTCCTCACCATATCCAGAAAGGCTGGGTAATACTCTTCCAACTCAATCTCACCTAAAGATACAAACATTGAGCACTCACAACACAACCTTTCAATGCAATGTATATATATTGGCCTAAGCAGATATAACTCCAGTCAGGATTCTGTAAGCATTAGCTCAATATTCTGCTCAGAGTGAAAGGGGGAAGCTGGAGAGGCAAAATGTGTGACCACTGGCCTATTAGCATGTTTTTTTATGTGGGACATTCAACTGAAAACTCCCAAATTAAAACATCACATTCTTGCAAAATATGCATTAAGTATTTATCCACAGTCACACAGCAGCCCTCCAATTGTCAGACTAAACCTGTTTGCCTCCCAATCGCCCTATATGCACAGTGCAGAATCTCTTTCACAGGGATGGAAATAAAAGGAGAGTCTGAATTTTGATGTTAAGTTATCAAATATTAGCCAGAACCAGGCAAAGATGGATTAGCTGGGGATAAAGGTAGGATTATGGGACATGAAAGACAGAGCCATAATACTGATGTGTTTAGGTTTAGTGTTCCAAAGATGGAGGAAGGAATGTGGACAACTGAATAAAGAACTCCTATCAGCACTGCAGGGTCAAAGGAGAAACCAAACCTTGAGGAACTAAATCATACTTTGCTGTTTCAGTCGTAGCTCCACGGCAGGATCGCTTGCTTTCTCTTTCCTTCCCTCCTGCAATTGTTTCTCCTTCTCCTTCTCCATCTGATACTCCAAAAGCTGTTTCTCCGCTTGCCTGTATATACGCAGTAGCCGGTAGCACAGGATTTGATGGAGCCGCAGGAAAAAGTACCAGTTGTTGTTCACGAAGAAGAGGTTGTAGACATCGTCCAAGCTCTTTTGATATTCGGCTACCTGGTCGCGTAGGTCCACCCGCTCCTCAGCCAGGCTGCTCTCCGGAGAAGCCACTCCTTTCTGCCCCGTATCCGCATTATTGCGCTGACTGTGCCGTTGATCACTTTCCATCTCTTCGTCCGTTGAATCCTCTGACTCACTTAGTTCCCCACGCGGAGAAAAGAACAAGTCTGGCACAAAATGATAGATGATACGTTTGATGTGATCCTTGTCCTCCTTCTGAATGGTGGGCTGTCGTTTCACATGGTAAATGATGAGGGACGCAGCATCCTCCATGATTTGCTTATCCTCATACACGAACATCAGGTGGGGCCCTGTGATGCCTGGGCAACCTTCTTCAGAATTCTGCTCTTGTCGCTACATCACAAGAGAAGAGAAAGGGTTAATTCTCAGACAAAAACAGTGGCTGATAATCTGTCAAATTCAGTTTATCACTTGGAAATGACCAAATTCCAGATAACAGATTGGGATTGTGTGACCAGAACCTGTTTTAGAGTCGATGATTGAATTGAACCAGATTAGGTGCCCAAATCAGACCTGAACCTTACTGACTTTAATCTGGTCTAGATGACATTTAAACAAGATATTAATGGGCAAATTTGACTCCATCCTAAATTTTTATTGCAAATGAACTTTGTTGCCACTTAGCCGTGTTCCCTGGTCAGAACAGCTTGAGGTAAGAATGCAGCACAAAACTTTTTTAAAAAAAACAAACTCTTAGCAAGCATTTTGTTTTATTAGTGCCAGGTTTCATTAGGGATTGCTTCTGGGATTCTGTCCTAACAAAGAGGTTAACCACCAGTACATTAATTGGAAACATTTTAAAGAAAAGCTTTTATATGCCTCCACTGGCACTATTTACAAGGGTTGGTCTTGGAGCAGGTAAGTAGAATTTTTGTTTGGGTGACATTATGTTACCTCATCGTAAACACTTTCAATCTCATTCAGCAGACTCTTAGAGCGCAGTGCCTTAGTGTCATTCTGTTTGAAGTTGACTCCCTGATGATCCAGTGATTTCAAGTACGATTTCTCATACTGCTCCCGCCAGATCTTGTTAAAGCCTTGCTGTGCCTCCCGCCATTCTTCTTCCTTGGCTTTCAACCTGTAACAGTATAAACTTAATAGAATTTTCAAATCTGTAATACACCCTCAGACCTTCATTTGCAGGCTTAAGTTTGTGGTACAAGACTGGGCAAGGACAGTGTGCTTTTGAAGGTGTGGAACAGCCAAAGAATCTGCACCCAAAAGATATACAGACCACAAGCACCAACACAGCAGATGAACGTCTCTAAATGTATATTCCTGATCTCCTTTCTGCCCCCCCCCCCACCACTCTGTACACCAAACTTTGCTTAAATCATTTCCTCATGAATTTCCCTCCTCAACAAACCAACTCCTGCCAAGTTACCTTTAGCATACCCAATGGCTTGGAACAAAGGTAGCATATCCCATTTATTAAATCTTACCGTTTCAGCACCACAGGTACAGCTGTTGCTGGATTTTTCTTCAGTCCATCGATTATTTCTGGTGCTTTATCACCATAGATACGATAGATGGCTCTGCGATGGATAACCTCCGATGTTCCTCCCAGACAATTATCCAGGTGGTATTTCTCCTGATCTTCTGGGGACATCCGGGTTAGTTTCTTCTGCACACTCTCAAGCACACGGATTGTGGCAAGGTTGGTTTCCAGGACAACATCAAGCTATTTGTCAAGAAAAATCCAAAGCAAATATTATAACTTCAGTATCCTTGACAACCCATCCTCTTCAAACCCAATTCTACACTAATATTGAAAGCAGCTTTCTCTCAAATTCCAAGCAATTTCCAGGCTAATAATATCTTACCCCAAACCTAAACATTGATCAGCTCTTTACCATTTGCCAAGACCCATCCCAACCTCAGGGCCAGGTCAACTCCTTTCCCCAGTCTGAGATTGGGTGCCAAAAAAGACAAGGACGAGACCTGGTAAAGTGCCAAGACGGGCCTTAACTTCAGTCCCTGATCTTGAGCCGATTTTCAAAGATTTACAGCAGGTTCCACTTATCAAAATAGTGACAGTACCTCAAATCTCTCATCCTCACAACGATGAAGCTGCTCCTCATAAGGAGTTTTCTTCGAGCTGACAAAGGTGGAATCTTCTGACCAAGACGGGAATGAGACCCAAGTATCATTGAGAACCTAATCCGGAAGAAATGTAAGCAGTTAATCAGAGGGACTCTGGGAAAGAGTGGGTTCACAAATGATACAATATTAGACTGTAGCTGCAAATCTGAAGTGAGGATTAAGAATTCCAGTGTTCAAAGCAAGTAGTGCTTTAAGACTAGAAGATAAAAGAGCAGAATTAGGCCATTTGGCCCATCAAGTCTACTCCACCATTTCATCTTGGCTGATCCATTTCCCTCTTAACTCCATTCTCCTGCCTTCTCCCCATATCTCTTCATACCCTAACTAATCAAGAACCTATCAAGCTCTGGCTTAAATATACCCAATGACTTGGCTTCCACAGCTATCCGTGGCAGAGAATTCCACAGATTCACCACTCTTTGGCTAAAGAAATCCCTTAACTATGTTCTAAAAGGATGCCTCTCTATTCTGAGACTATGTCCTCTGTCTTAAGACTCTCCCATCATAGGAAACATCCCCTTCACATCCAATCTATTGAAGCCCTTCAACCTTCAATGTGTTTCAATGACAGCCCCCCCTCATTCTTCTGAATTCCAGTGAGTACAGGCCCAGAACTATCAAACGCTCTTCATATGATAAGCCTTTCAATCCCGGAATAATTTTCATGAACCTTCTATCAACCCTCTCCAATGTCAACACATGCTTCCTTAAACGAGGAGCCTAAAACTGCTCACAAATACTCTGAGTGAGGCCTCACCAGTTTCTTATAAAGCCTCACCCTTGATTTTATATTCTAGTCCTCTTGAAATGAATGTTGATATTGCATTTGCCTTCTTCACCACCGATGTAACCTGCAAATTAACCATTGTAGAATCCAGTCTGAGGACCTCCGATTCCCTTTTCATTTCAGATTTTTGTATTTTCTCACCATTTAGAAAATAGCCTATGCTTTTATTTCTTCTACCAAAGTGCATGACCATACACTTCCCAACCCTCTATTCTATCTGCCACTTCTTTGCTCATTCTCTTAATCTGTCAACATTCTTCCGTAGCCTCTCTGGTTCCTCACACTATCTGCCCTGCCACTTACTCCACCTATCTGCATATTGTCCACAAAGCTGGCCACAAAGCCACCAATTCTGTTACCCGAATCATTGACATAATGTAAAAAGAAGCAGCCCCCAAACAGACCCCTATGGAACACAACTAGTCACTGGCAGTCAATCAGAAAAGGTTCCCTTTATTCCCACTTTTGCCCCAGCCAATCCTCTATCCATGCAGGTATCTTCCCTAGGACATTTAACTTGTTAAGCAGCTTCATGTGTGGCACCTTGTCAAAGGCCTTCTGAAAATCCAAGTATACAATATCCACTGATTCTCCTTTATCCATCCTGCTTGTTATTTCTTCAAGGAATTCCAAGTTTTGTCAGGCAAGACCTTCCCTTTAAGAAACCATGCTGACTTCAGCAAAACAACCAGATCCTTAACAGTCGACTCCAATATCTTCCCAATCACTGAGGTCAAACTAACTGGCTTATAATTTCCTTTCTTCTGCCTCTCTCCCTTCTTGAACTGTGCAGTAACTTTTGTAACTTTCCAATCCTCCAGCACCATGCCAGAATCCGGTGATTCTCGAAAGATCATGACTTATGCCTCTGCAATCTCGAAAGCCACTTTTTCAGAACCATTTACACTGGATATTACCCTTGCACAGCAGGGAATGTGAAGGAGCAGCATATGCTTGGATGGGGAGATTAGAGGGCAGGGACAGGGAAGGGGGAGTAAGCAAATGGACCTGAGCTACCTGTGCAGTAAGCATTGTTCTATGTCCACGTTCATAACAGACTCCTGTTTAAGATGGAGGGAGCTACCAGCTCAGGAATTCAGATTTTGATACAGAGGATTCTAATGCAAGTAATTGAAACTTAAGTTCTTAATGCCCAGAATCATCACATTTCAGTTTAATTCACCAATTATCATAACGCAGAGTTCGCTGACAGTAGAAACTCTTAACAGTAATTGTTGAAGTAAACAGAAATGCAATGCTTCTAGGCATTAAGAACTTAAGTGTTAAGGGAAGTGAAAGATGCTGGGTTTCAAAGTGATACAAAGGAGAACTTCAACATCAAAACTGGAAGGTCAAACTGGCCCAAGCAACACCTTCCCTGAAGGAATCAAATACAGAGAATGGTCGGGGGGGGGGGGGGGGGGGGGTGAGAAAGTGAAGAGCAAAATCATGGTAAACCAAAGCAAAATTGAGTTTTCATTACTTATTGGTTCATGGGATGTGAATATTGCTTGTAAAGCTATACAGTTCATTCCTAATTGTGGTTCTTGAAGTAAACAGCTTGTTAAGCCACTTTAGAGGATAGTTAAGAATAAACTAAATTGTCCAGGATAGGACTGAAGCAGGTTAGGTTGGGTGAGGATCAAAGTTTTCGTCCCATTTGATTGTACTTTCAACGTCACCATCACCGAAGCTACCTTGTTTACTTGATTAATTTTTTTAAGTCTCAAATCAGATTCAAAGTCTTGTTACCACATCAACATCCCAAACCTCTGGATATGACTAACAATGCACCCACTTTTCAAAAATGTATCCAAAAGTGAAGATATTACAAGAATGCCCTCCTATGGTGCCCCTCACACCCATCAGCTGCAGGTCTCACTTATTTGAAGTACTTCAAGTTCTGATACTTTGATGTCACCCCACTTGTACCCTTCTCTGGAACTGCTCATACCTCCTTGCAGACTGCAGTCCGCCCACTGCACTTCGGTTGCTGGTAGGTTTTAGGCAGAGCTCTGTAACTGGAGCCCAACCTCTTACAAGATGCGTAGTCAATCTCCCGGGCAATCCCATCCACTGGCCGATCTCTCTGCAAAGGCTGGGTGAGTGAGAGCTCCTTCTGGCCCAAGAACGATTTGAAACGAGCAAAAAGCTCTGGGAACTTCCTGCTTTCAGAGTGGAGAGGATGGGGGGAGGGGAGTGGCAAAAACATGTACATTGAAAAAGTTTACAGAAAAAGTGGGAAAATCATCCTTATCCATCCGCAGAAGGAAGTTTGCCCTTTCATACACAATCAAGCAACCAACTGCAGAGTTAAACCCCAAATTCTCCTCTTACAAAACGAAATCCTTGAAAAGGGCCTTTTTTATTTAGTCTTTTTCAGGATGTAGACACCATGTTAGTAAAAGTTGTGGATGTGGGTTTTCTTTGCGACATTTAAGAGAAGATTGGGTAAGTGCATGGATGGGAGGGGTATGGAGGGCTGCGATCAAGGTAGTTCAGGATAGGATGATGCAGAATAAACAGTTCAGCATGGACTAGATGGGCCAAAATGCCTTTCTGTGCAGTAGTGCTTTATGACTCAATAACTAAAAACTGTTGATTAGTACAAGTTAAAGCCAACTCATTTCTCAAACAAGAGAAAATCTGCAAATGCTGGAAATCCAAGCAACACACACAAAATACTGGAAGAACTCAGCAGGCCATGCAGCATCTATGGAAAAAAGTACAGTCAACTTTTCGGGCCAAGACAGTCCTGCCAAAGGGTGTCGGCCCGAAATATCAGCTGTACTTTTTTCCACAGATGCTGCTTGGCCTGCCGAGCTCCTTCTGTATTTTGTGCACAGTGCCCAACTCATTTCTAGCTCCTTTATCTGTCTAACCTCACACTGGTATGCGATAAGGGATTTAAAATACTGCTACCATCTTAGTTGAAGTAGCTTGCAAATGAATTCACTTAAGATACATTCTTTAAAAATATCTTTTAACAGGAAACCACAGAAACTGAGAGGAATGGCAGAACGAGAAAGCATGAGTGTGTTTTGCAAAACTCAGAAGAAAGTGAGTCAAACACTGAGAATTAATGTTCACAACTTCTAACCTTCAATGAGTGGTTAAGATGAATGAACTTACCCCAGGAATGGGGTGACCAACTGAAGGAGCTCAGAGCCAGACACCACCTCCTGGTTGAATAGGGCGATGCAGCGCAAGAAATTTTCATACACTTCCTGGCTCTTTAGAATCCTGCGGACCTGGGGTGGGAATGGGTGGAAGTAACCAAAGTGCAAAGTAAGTTTACTATCAAAGTACATACGTGCCACGAAAGGCTACCTAGAGATTCATTTTCTTGTGGGCATTCTCAGTAAATAAAAAAGGAACACAAAAGAATCAGTGAAAAGCTGCACACAAAGATGAACAACCAATGTGCAAAAAACGAACTGTGTGCAAATACCAAAAAAACTAATAGATACATAAGCAATACATATTAGTGAGAACATGAGTTGCAGAGTCTTGGAAAATGAGTCCATACGATGTAGAATCAGCTCAGTGTTGAGGTGAGTGAATTTGGTTGAGAAAACTGATGGCTGAGGGACAGTAACTGTTCCTGAACCTGGTGGCGTGGGACCTGAGGCTTCTGTACCTCCTTTCTGATGGCAGTAGTGAGAAGAGAACATGAGCTGGATAGTAGGGGTCCTTGATGGATGCTGATTTCCTGCGACAGAGTTCCACGTAGATGTGCTCAATGGTGGGGAGGGCCAACGAGTCACACACTCATCAATCAGCATCATTGCACGTGGAACACTCTGCATTTAACTGAAACAGACGTCAGGTTAAGTTTAAAGCTACTTTAAGGAGCAAAGTGCAAACTTCCTGAGGAGATGTCTCAGTACTGCTCAGTGCAGAGGTGTTTTGCTGAGCCATAAATAGAGGCACTCAAGGCAAAAATACTACTCAGAATCAGGTTTATTCTCACCGGCTTGTGTCGTGAAATTTGTCAACTTAGCAGCAGCAGTTCAATGCAATACATAATATAGAAGAACAAAATAAAGTAAATCAATTACAGTATATGTATATTGAAAAGATTAAAAATCATGCAAAAACAGAAATATATATTAAAAAAGTGACATAATGTTCACGGGTTCAATGTCATTTAGGAATCAAAAGGCAGAGGGGTAGAAGCTGTTCCTGAATTGCTGAGTGTGTGCCTTCAGGCTTCTGTATCTCCTACCTGATGATAACAGTGAGAAAAGGGCATGCCCTGGGTGCTGGAGGTCCTTAATAATGGATGCTGCCTTTCTGAGACACCACTCCTTGAAGATGTCCCAAGTACTTTGTAGGCTAGTGCCCAAGATGGAGCTGACTAGATTTACAACCCTCTGCAGTTTCTTTCAGTCCTGTGCAGTAGCCCCTCCATACAAGACCGTGATGCAGCCTGTCAGAATGCTCTCCACGGTACATCTTTAGAAGTTTTTGAGTGTATTTGTTGACATGCCAAATCTCTTCAAACTCCTAACGAAGTACAGATGCTGTCTTGCCTACGTTATAGCTATGTCGATGTATTGGGACCAGGTTAGGTCCTCAAAAGTCTTGACACCCAGGAACTTGAAACTGTTCCCTCTCTCCACTTCTGATCCCTCGATGAGGATTGGTATGTGTTCCTGCGTCTTACTCTTCCTGAAGTCCACAATCAGCTCTTCTGTCTTACTGACATTGAGTGCCAGGTTTGTTGCTGTAATACCACTCCACTAGTTGACATATCTCGCTCCTGTACGCTCTCTCGTCACCATCTGAGATTCTACCAATAATGGTTGTATCATCAGCAAATTTACAGATGGTATTTGAGCTCTGCTCAGCCACACATCCCTGAGGTGTGCCAGTGTCGATCGTCAGCGAGGAGGATATATTATCACAAATCCGCAGATTGTGGTCTCCCGGTAAGGAAGACAAGGAATCAATTGCAGAAGGAAGTACAGAGGCTCAGGTTCTTGAATTTCTCGATCAGGATTGTGGGAATGATGGTATTGAATGCTGAGCTATAGTTGATGAACAGCATCCAGATGTTGGTACCCAAAATCTACTAGATAGCACAACACAACTGAAAAGAAGAAACCTCGTAGAATAGGAGGCTGCCTTTCAGGTCATCATGCCTGTGCTTGCTCTGTAAAAGATATATTCAAACTAGTCTCTATCACTACTCTACTTTCAGCTTTAAATATTCCAACTTCTTATTTTAAGTTTTTATTGAATCGGTTTCCACTGCCCTTTATGATGTGTCACAGAATATTCCCCAATAATCTCTTCACTCAATATACCAATTAACCTGCCATTATCATTTATCCATTTATATTCTTCAAACAATAAACACTTAATATTTGAGGGAGGTCTATTCTAGAAATGTCCACAGATGCCATGTTTACATATTGTTTGCAAATGCATCATGCTTGTTTGCTGTCATGGCAACAACCATTAAATTAATCAGCTGGCTTGTTGCAATTTTTTGTCAGAGAGAGGCGACAATGTGCCAGGAAATCCTGACAGCATGGCACCACATATAATCAGATCCAGAATACAGCTCAAGGATTGCAACACTAAACGGGAATGAAAAGTTAAAAGGGGAGCTTGCTCTACCAAAGACAAAGGCACCCTGAAACAATCTACTACTGAGAGTTGAGCATTGCTAAAAGGCTTTATTGGTGCAAATAATTCAAAATTTCTAATCTGAAATGTTACCTACACATAACTTGAACTGTATTTGTGGCTACAGGATAAATGTCATGTGCAGAGTGAAGCTGCTCACATTAGGTGCTTCTGTCCTGCTGAGCAACCTCACCAGTGGGTTTCAATTGTGAATCTGTGAAACCTCCAACACCATACCTATGCCAGAGCTACTACAGCTTCCATCATTTCCCCCCTTGTGTCCCCTAATAACTTTGATGCACTTCTTCGGGAGCTGTCAACTTCCTGTCAAGCTGCACTGTCCGTTGATGTTGCGGCTCAGACCTAGTTTCACCTAGGCTTATCGGGATGTTCTTGGGGAGTAGGTCAAGTTAGGATTTGGGTACAGAGCTGAGGGGGAGTTAGAGGTGAGGAGTAGTAGATGAAGAGTCTAGGCGGGAGTTGAATCTAGGTCAGTGGACTCCACAGTCAACCGTCAGTGATCCAGGAGGTTGAGTCATAGGCGATGAGGAGCCCAGTGTTCCCCAGGTCAATGACCAGTCCTGGGTCAGAGGTCCATGTCAGTCTGAAAGTATGCAAGTTGAGGCCCGAAGGTCAAATCTGGCGAAGTCTGAAAGTCAAAGCCGAAATCCAGAGCACATTGTGTCTACAGGTGGAAGCCTCAAGGTTGTAGACAAAAGGTAGAGTTCCGAAGGAGTCATGAGAGCCCAGGTCACTGCAGTCAGAGGCATGAAGGAGTCTCGAGAACCCAGGTCACTGCAGTCAGAGGCCTGTACAAGCCTGGAAGTCGAGGCCTAAAGGTCAAACCCATGATCAACAAGCCAAGGAGTGAAATCCAAAATAGAAGGCCTTATATCTATGAGTGTGAGAATCAGCGACAGGGATTGAAGGCTTGGAGTTGTCCTGGGGTTGGAAGCCATTCTATGTACGTGAGAGAGGGAGGGAGGTAACAGAACAGATGGAAAGGGGCTGGTTTTTTGCTGTTGCTATCTTGCTTCTTTTTTCTGTTGTTGCTAGTGTTGTTCTGTGGAAGACTGTGGGCATTCAATATCAGCGCTCAAATATGTGATGACATTACGGGCTACCCCCAGCATATCTTTAGGCATGCTGGCTGTTAACACAAACAACACATTTCACTGTTTTTCAATGAATATGTAATTAAGTTGATCAATTCAGATTTATTTTTGGCCATTGGTAAGTTTGCTCCCATTTTATGAAAAAGTTAATGGAATTTATTAAACCTTCTCAAACTCTTTTCAATAACCAAAAACGTCTTCAGTTCCTCTATTCCTGCTGCATAACTCAACTTTTCCAGCCCTTCTAACATTTTAATAAATCTCCTGTAGCAATTGCCACAATATAATATGACTGTAAAGTGTACTAACCAGAACTGCAGACAATGTTTCAGTTAAAATCTAACCTTGGTTTTGTAACAGTTCAGCAACCCCTCCTCTATTAATAAGCTCCAGAATTCAGAGGGTACCCTCTTATAAGAGCATCCTCAACATTTCCCACCACTTTTAAGAAGTGCTGAATATTCTTGGTCTCTTATTCCTGATCGCACTTTAAATAAATAATTCAGAATACCATCAAATGCACTCATGAATTTAGCAGACTCACTCTGTCAAAGAAGCTGAACTCTCGCAAGGTCCCATGTTTGCCCGCAGAAGCCAACGACCGGTCCTTCACACTCGACAACTTCAGCTTTTTCTGAAAAACATTTCAATAATGATGGAGTGTTGAGACAATCATCAGAATATTAAATAACCTCAAACTCTCAAACTAAGCAATGAACGACAGCACTTGGAGAGCTTACTCAACAGATCAAATGGAAACATTACGACCAAATCAAAATCAGAAACACCTGGATTATCCACATTAAAGTAGTCCACAAACTTGGTGCATTTAGGTTCTATGAGAATGTTTTTCCCCCCGAGTCATAATGCCTAGAACTAATCTTAGAATAAAGTAACTAACTACCTAAAACATACAACCAAATGATTACGAATGTTTGGAATTCTCCACTACCATTCCAACACCTCCAGTGGGTCTGTCGAGGGATAGTGATGGGAGTCTCGTCCATTGTCTGGAAAGCAGGATTTGAGAGTTCAATTGTCAGGTTTTTGCTCCACTAGTCAGTGGGCACCACAATAGTGCAGCTGTATGTGCTAAGCTATTACTGTGTGTGGCATCAAAGTTCAGAGTTAAGTCCCGGCATCCTCTAAGGAGTCTCTGTGGAATGTCTGGGTTTTTTTTCCCCCCAGGTCTTCTGGTTTCCTTCCACAGTCGAAAGATGGACTGGGTAGGTTAATGGGTCATTTTAAATTGTCCCATGATTAGGTTAGTGTTAAATTTGGAGTTGCAAGTAGTGCAGCTCAAAAGGACTATTCCACACTATACCTCTAAATATAAATAAATAAATCTCTCAATTTTGACACCGATCCTCAGACGCTTGTGAAGTGAACTTTGCAAGAGTGCCTTGGCTGGGAGCAACTTTGCCATATTGATTCAGTACTGAAGTTGATGCCAAGTGAACCCCCTGGCTTTATTCTTGCTCTGATAATGGAATAACTGATCAGCCACTTTAGAAGGCATTTAAGAGTCTACCTCTTTTTGTTTCAGAATTGAGGAGCTGATCAAAAGTCAACTAAACTGGTGGCTCTGGTATCACATATGTACCAGATGAGGATTTCCTTCCCAAAAGATATTGAACCTGATATGTTTTTAGAACAATCACAATAACTTAATGGCTACAAAACTGTAATCTTTTTTAAAAAAAAACAGAAGTTTGTATCACAGGAACAGGCCTATCAACCCTCAAGTCTACATCACAAATATGCCAAATGAATCTAATTTGCCTCTATTCCCTGCCTGTTCGTGTTCAGGCTCAATGCCTCAAATGTTACTAAGGTACCTGCTTCTTGTATCTCCCCTGGAAGTGCATCCCAGGCATCTATTACAGTGTGTAAAAAAATTGCCTTGCAAAATTCTTTTAAACTTTCCTTTGATCACCTTAAACTTAACCTCTTCCCACCATAGAGAACAGAATCTAATAACGCTATACCTCTCATTAATATACTTCTATCAGGTTGTCCGTTATCCTCCAAAGCGCCAGAAAAAACAAGACAAAAAAAGTTATCTCCTTATAACTAAAATACCCAAACCCTAGCAACATCCTGATGAACCTTTTCAGTACTCTTTCTAGAACCTATAGTATAGGAACCAGAACTCTAAATGTGGCCGCAGCAAGATTTACCAGCTTTTAGTTCAATGTCTCAACTGATGAAGGCAAGCATGAGGTACAACTTCTTTTCCACCCTATCCACTTACATTGTATTTTTAGGAAGTTAAGGACTCACACCCCAGGAGCCATCTGTGTTTCTCTGCTCCTAATGTTCCTGCCATTTAATGTACCCTCTTGCATTTAGCAATCCAAAATGTAACACGTTCCACCTGCCATTTCTCTGTTCAGGTTTCCAACTGATAACCTGTTGTATCCTCTGACAATTATTCTCACTATCCACAACGCCACCAATTTCTGTGTTGTCAGACCACTACGTACATTTTCATCAAAATCAGTATTATATATTACAAACAAACAATATATTACAACAATTACAAAAAGTCCTGGCTCTGATTCTTGTAGAACACCACCAATCACAGATTTTCCTCTGTCTTCTAGAACCAGTCCAATTTACCAACATGGATTCCATGTGAATTAATCATCTGGATCAGCCTACCACAAGTGACTTGGTCAAATGCTTTACTAAAGCCCATACTTTCCAAATCCATCGACCTGGCCCCATCAATCTTCTTTATCACTTCCTTAATCAAGTTTGTAAGACATGACCTCCTCTACACAAAGCCACGCTGACTGTCCCTAATAAGTCAAAGCTTTTCCTTGTGCAAATATATCCTATCCCTAAGAATCTTCTTCAATAGCTCCCTACCACTGATGCAAGGCTCATAGGCCTCTAACTCCCTGGTTTATATTTATTGCTCTTCATAAAGAGTAAACGCAATGGCTTCTGCCACCTCATGTGTGGCTAAAGAGGATTTAGCAAGCATCACACGCAAGAGGAGATATCAATCTCTGTTAAGATGCCAGTAATCACCTCTCTTGCTTTCCACCATCCTGGGATAAATATCACCAAGCCCTGGAGAGTTATCCACCTCGATCTTTTTCAAGATACCCATCCCCATTCCCCCCCCCCCACTTCATATTGTCAAGCCCTAGAATATCAACATAAACCTTCCTGATATCACTATTACCCATGCCATTCTCCTTGGTGAATGCCAATCTCAAATACGCATTAAAGACCTTGCAAATTCCCTCCTCCTTTCTTGCTACCTTCTTGTGCCTAATACATGTATGAAATGCTTGGGATTCTCCTTAATCCTAGGCACCAGATTTATTTAATTACTTGAATTTAAATACACTAGCTGCAATGAAGGAATTCACACTAATTTTTTCAATTAATTCTCAACTACTCCAACTGCTGATCCAATCACTTAATGCTTTGCTATTATACCCCATGTAGAACTAACTTATTCTTTGTCTAGGGGTCAATCCCTATTTATGGTTTTATATTGCTATATTTCTACACTATTCTTGGTTGGTACAACTGTAACCAAACCCGATTTCCCTCGGGATCAATAAAGTATGTCTGTCTGTCTGTAGTGACTGCCTGATGGGCAGTATAGAAGATTTCCTCTATCTAACCTCAGAATCAGGTTTATTATCTCTGGCATGTGATGTGAAATTGCAGCAGTTCAATGCAATACATAATATAGGAGAAAAAAAATAATAACTAAACAAGTAAAATCAATTATAGTATATGTATATTGAATAGATTTTAAAAATATGCAAGAAACAAAGACAGTATATTGTAGGCCTCCGTTAGTCTCAATAGACCGTGGATTTGTACCTTGGAAAGTTTCCAGGACGCAAGCCTGGGCAAGGTTTTTTTTTTGATGGAAGACCAGCAGTTGCCCAAGCTGCAAGACTCCCCTCTCCACACCACCGACGTTGTCCAAGGGAAGGACATTAGGACCCATGCAGCTTGGCACTGGTGTCGTCGCAGAGCGATGTGTGGTTAAGTGCCTTGCTCAAGGACACAAACGCGCAGCCTCAGCCAAGGCTCAAACTAGTGACCAAGTTGGCGCGTGGCCAAGTGGTTAAGGCATTCATCTAGTGATCTGAAGGTCACTAGTTCGAGCCTTGGCTGAGGCTGTGTGTGTGTCCTTGAGCAAGGCACGGTGTATTAAAAAATGTGAGGTAGTGTCCAAGGGTTCAATGTCCATTTAGGAATCGGAATCAGAAGGCAGAGGGGAAGAAACTGTTCATGAATCGCTGAGTGTGTGCCTTTAGACTTCTGTACCTCCTACCTGATGGTAAGTGAGAAAAGGAAATGCCCTAGGTGCCTGGAGGTCCTTAATAATAGACGCTACCTTTCTGAGACACCGCTCCTTGAAGATGTCCTGGGTACTTTCCAAGCTAGTGCCCAAGATGGAGCTAACTAGATTTACAACCCTCTTCAGCTACTTTTGGTCCTGCACAGTAGGCCCTCCATACCAGACAGTGATGCAGCCTGTCAGAATGCTCTCCATGGTAAATTTATAGAAGGTTTTGAGTGTATCTGTTGACATGCCAAATCTCTTCTGACTCCAGGAAAAGTAAAGCCGCTGTCTTACCTTCTTTATAACTACATTGATATGCTGGAACCAGGTTAGATCCTCAGAGATCTTGACACACAGGAACTTGAAGCTGCTCACTCTATTTACTTCTGATCCCTCTATGAGGATTGATATGTGTTCCTTCGTCTTACCCTTCCCAAAGTCCACAATCTGCTCTTTCATCTTTCTGGCATTGAGTGCCAGATTGTTATGCAGCACCACTACACTCCACTAGTTGGCATATCTCACTCCTGTACGCCCTCGCGTCACCACCTAAGATTCTACCAACAATGGTTGTATCGTCAGCAAACTTATAGATGGTATTTGAGCTATGCCTAGCCACACAGTTATGTGTATATAGAGAGCAGAGAAGTGGGCTAAGCACAGACCTGTCCTCTATCTGCCTGACTGTACTGTGGTGTAATTAATATCCCACAAATTGATTAGCTCAAGACAATGAGACACAAATTTTGGGCCCCCAACTACAATCATCAGGATGGCGATGAACAATAGTTCTCTAACTGTAAATACATGTATAGCTTACCTTGAGTGGAGGAGGCACTTGAGGCAGCAGCGTTGTTCGCAAACGCTTCTTGCTTTGCGAGTGTTTAGATCCATCGTCTTCATCGATCATTTTACTCTCGTCCTTTTCAGATGCAGCACTTCCAGTGAACTGAGAATTGAAATCTCAAACATTATGGCAATAGTTCCAAAACAAACAAGATATACAAAGTATGAAGCACAAACAATAAACTTCTGAATATCACCATCGCACTTCCTGGTATTCACAACCCATCATGGTAGAACAAAGTATAGTACAGAAAGACCCTTCAGCCCATCAAATGCCTCTTAAATGCTAACATATTTGCTTCTAACACCACCCTCGCCAACTATTTCCCAGCACCTACCATTCCCTATGCAAAAGTTTGCTTCACACATCTCCTTTAAACTTTCCACCCCTCATTTTAAACCTATGCTCCCCATGCCTCTCACAATTTTAAGGATCTAAAATAGGTAGCCACAATGCTTCAGAGACAGCAATCCAAATTTGTCCAACCTCTCTCTCATCTGCCACTCTCAGCCCAGCTCTGCGTCCTATCAATGTCATTGTGTGTATTTAAAGCAGAGTTTGAAAGGTTCTTGATTAGTAAGGGTGTCAATGATCACGGGGAGAAGGCAGGAGATTGAGATTGAGAGGAACAATCAATCAACCATCAAATAACAGAGCAGACGCAATGGCCTAATTCTGCTTCATTGGCTCTCCTTACAGCAATTACTCTCCAGTCTGGACAACATCCTGGTGAAACTCTCCAAAGTCTCCAATTTGTTCCCAAAGTGTTAACTGCACATAATTGTCTAAACTTGGCCTACCTGAAACTTTATATGGCTGCAAATGACTTGTCAACTTTTATACTCAATGGCTCAACCAAAAGTGGCAGAGCTACCATAATGTTTCTGTACCACAGTATGCATTTTTGTTGCCTCTATCAGGGACCAATGGACTTGCACCCCAGGATCTTCCTGTATATTAATCCTCCTAATTGCCTGCCATCTACTCTAAACTTTCCTCTTGCATTTGACTTCCACGGTTGGTAAGGGGATAATCACATGCTTTGAAAATCAACATTGTTACAGGAAAACACAACTCAGATGAAATAATTGAATTTCATCTCAAATGAGTCCACCTGTAATAATACGGCACTTCCTTCGTCTGACAAAGCTGGACTGCCTGGATTGCATGATAAAAGCACCTCGAGTGTGAATGAAATTCTCCAGGCAGGAGAATGGAATAGACAAGCCAGGATATGGTGGTGTTTGTGATGAACCCATTGTGCATCGACTTGCAAACTGAATCAATGAAATAGATTTTAGATTTAGATTTAAAATTAAGAATTAGATCAATGAAATAGACACCAATCAGGGCATTCAGGTAATCCAAACATGAAATTGTCTTCCTCATTCGAAAATAAACTACCACCGAACCACAGACAAAATTGACAGAATTTGCGGTGCAGCATTGTGACAGTTTGGAGGAAAGCATTTGGATTTAACACTAGAGCCTTATATGGTAAACTTATGGGTTGGATTTTTGACCCTGTAAAATGAATACCTATTTTCTAGAGAGATTTGTAAAGTTCTCAAGTGTAGTTATGATGGAGAGAGGTGGAGGGAGGCAGTGCGAATTGTGACATACCAGAGATCGTTTGGCATCTGGTAGAAATTGGCCAAACTCAGTCAACAGATCTTCCTGGCCTCGGAACAGGTTGGCCACCTTTGCAAAGACTTCATCTTCGGTCATGCCGCAGTAAGGTTTTCCCTTGGTGTCTTTGACAATGAGCTGTTCCTTCTAACAAAAGAGAAGGATGGGTGTTCATTAGGATACAAGAACAGGACTGGCACAGGCTACTGGTGGAGTTGCTTAAACACAAGTTTAAGTTTAAAAACAACTAAAAAACAAAAGCCCCAAGGAGGAAAAAGATAAAATATGAAGGTAAGCTAATCAATAATATCAAAATGGATACAAAAAGTTTTTTCAGATATATAAAAAGAGAGGCTAGAATAGATATCAGCCTGTTGGAAAATGATGCTGGAGAGGTAGTAATGGGGGAAAAAGAAATGGCAGACAAACTGAATGAGAATTTTGCATCAGTTTTCACTGTGGAAGACACTAGTTGGATACCAGAGGTGCGAGAATGTCAGGGGGTAGAAGTGAGTGTAGTTGCTATTACCAAGGAGAAGGTGCTTGGGAAGCTGAAAGGTCTGAAGGCAGATAAATCACCTGGACCAGATGGACTACACCCCAGGGTTCTGAAAGAGGTAGCTGAAGAGATTGTGGAAGTATGAGTAATGATCTTTCAGGAATCACTTTATTCTGGTATGATTTTGGAGAACTGGAAGACTGTAAATGTTAATCAAATCTTCAAGGGAGGGAGGCAGAAGAAAGGAAATTATAGGCCTTTTAGCCTGACCTTAGCAGTTGGGAAGATGTTGGAGTCGATCTTTAAGGATGTGTTTTGGAAGTACTTGGAGGAACATGAAATAGTCAGCATGGCTACCTTAAAGGAAAATCTTGCCTGACAAATCTGCAACACAGAAACAGGCTCTTTGGCCCATCTAGTCCTTGACAAATCATTAATCTGCCTAGTCTCACAACCTGCACCTGGACCACAGCCCTCCATACGCCACCCATCCATGTACCTACCCAAATTTTTCTTAAATGTTGATATCATTAGGTAATTATTCCTATTATTAAATTATTAATCATTAGCAATGATCTTTCAAGAATCAGTAGATCACAGCATCGTTCCAGAGGGCTGGAAATTTGCAAACATCACTCCTCTCTTCAAGAAGAAAGGGAGGCAAAAGAAAGGAAATTATAGGCCTGTTACTCTGACCTCAGTAGTTAGGAAGATTCTGGAGTCGATTGTTAAGGATGAAGTCCAGAGTACATAGAAGCACACGATAAAATAGGTCAAAGTCAACATGGCTTCCTTAAAAGAAAATCTTGCCTGACAAACCTGTTGTTCTTTGAGGGAATAACAGGCAGGATAGACAAAGGAGACTCAGTAGATGTTATGTACTTGGATTTCCAGCAGGCATTTGACAGGGTGCTGCACATGAGGCTGCTTAACAACAGCCCATGGTATTACAGAAAAGGTACCATAATGGATAGAAGACTGGCTGACTGGCAGGAGGCAAGGTACGAAGGGACTTGGGAGTCCCTAAAGACTGAATCAGTGGTGAGGAAAGCAAATGCAATGACAATGTTAGCATTCATTTCAAGAGGACTAGAATATAAAAGCAAGGATGTACTGCCGAGTCTTTATAAGGCATTGGTAAGGCTTCACTTTGAGTATTGTGTGCAATTTTAGGCCCTATATCTAAGAAAGGATATGCTGACATTGGAAAGGATTCAGACAAAGTTCTGAGGAGAATGATTCCAGAAATGAAAGGATTATCATATGAGGAGCATTTGATGGCTCTAGGTCTGTACTCAGTGGAACTTTGAAGAATGGGGGGGACCTCATCAAATGTTGAAAGGCCTAGATAGAGTGGACGTGAAGACGATGCTTCCTATAGTGGGGGAGTTTAGGACCAAAGGGCACAACCTCAGAATAGTGGAACACCCATTTAGAATGGAGATGAGGAGGAACTTTTTTAGCCAAAGGGTGGTAGAATTCGTTGCCACAGGCAGCTGTGGAGGCCAGGTCATCGGGTGCATTTAGGGAGGATGTTGACAGGTTCTTGATTTGTCAGTGCTTGAAATGTTATGGGGAGAAGGCAGGAGAACAGGGTTGAAGGGGACTCAAAGGGCCGAAAAGCCTAATTCTGCTCCCATGTCTTACAGACTTGTATTGACCTAATCAAAGCCTTTCATTACTTCAAAGCTTCAACATTCTCTACAGAAGAAATTATCCAGAGTCCCATTGGCATCTCCTTTATAAAACCATTAAAGTTCATGGCATGGAAAGACCAATTATCCATTTTGTCCAAACCAACCAAAAAAGAGCTAGTCAGATTAATTCTACATTCTATG
This sequence comes from Hypanus sabinus, assembly GCF_030144855.1. Taxonomy (NCBI): domain Eukaryota; kingdom Metazoa; phylum Chordata; class Chondrichthyes; order Myliobatiformes; family Dasyatidae; genus Hypanus; species Hypanus sabinus. The sequence goes on from NC_082721.1 coordinate 25,636,323, forward strand.
TCTCAATAATCTTCACATGTGGCAAGAAAGTCTACCTTTCAGCCAAGAGTTTCAGACCTTTTCCCAGAAAACATTTTCTTCAACTCCTGCCAATCATTCAAACAACTAATTATTGTACAAATCCTTCCTGTTCACTCTGTAAAGACCCATTTTGATCTGGTAAAACTCAATTAAATTGTTTGATTTTTTTGGTCCCAAAATAAACAAAACCAATTTTCCCCCATAGCTAAAATTTTCCAGTCCAGCAAGCATCTTTGAAACCATGCACTTCTGAAAATAACCTCTGCAGGTTTCTAAAACTATCACATCCATCCTATCATGTGCAGATGCAAATTGCTCAAAGGCTGCTTTATTAATTTCTAGCATGACATCTCTTTTTATGTTTCAATCACAAAAACCAGGGAAACCATGCTTTCTTAAATACTAAATCTACCAGTCCTACCACCTTCAGGATCCATGTGTCTTCTTAATTACTATATCTAACCTTTTTGCCACCAAGATCTTTATAACTACTCTTTATAGTAACCTATTAAGTACACACTTGCTCAATTGACCTCCGAATCCAGATTACCTCATATTTCTGATTGAAGTCCTTGTGTTTGTTTGTGACACAATTCTTAATTACCCACTTAATTCTTCAACCAATGTACAACTTCCTTCCTCTCCCAAGCACACTGCTAATTCTAATATTGTATGCAAACTTATATTCCCTATTTTTCCCCTAAACATTGACATGTACCAGAGAAAGGATGGAAACGAGTTGGTGAATCATCCAAGACCTACAGCTACATGCAAGGTGAAACAAACATCTGACATGGTAGTTACAACAGTAGGTAAGAACCTACATTTAGTTCTGCTCTTCACTTACAACTCCAGTGCCAGCGTTAGCTTCATACTGAGGTTCCAATGATTTTAAATAACTTCAGTTAAAACTTAAAATTAAGAAAACATGCCACATTTATTTGAATAAATGCAATCATGTGTGATGTTTCTGAGGAGAAAACCAATTGCTACTTTCATTAAAATACTAAACCAGATTTCAGATTTTTTTTTAAAACATCAGAAACATGGTTGATTGCTTTCCTTTATGAAAACAAGATATAGACAAAATAGGCTTCTTGCCACGGAATGATATGAGCTCAGTATAAGCTCCAGGATTCCAAGATTTGCTCAATCCTTCTATCAGTTCCAAGCACTTATAATCTAACAAATATTAATATCACTTGCTCATCCTTTCCATCTGTTTCTGCTTCATGTAGTTTCAATAAGATAAGCCTCACTTCTACACCTGTTAACTTCTCTTTGGAAGTTCTGTGCTGACTGAGATGTTGCCCATCACCCCATATGCACAACACCTACCTACTTACAGAACATCTTACAGACCGCTTACTGCGGAAAGAATAGGGTCTGCAGGAAATCCAAAGCATGTGCTTAGTTTTCTTGCTAAATGAACACGAAGTCGTCAAAAACTCTGCTGCCCATGTCCCAGCTTGTGCCTGTGCTGGCTAACTTACAAAGGCCATTATTTAAAGAACATCTCATTTTTTTAAATCCCCGACTTTGTTTTCAGATCCCACTCTGGTCTCCCCTCATCTCTACAATTTCCTCTTCCTCCAGTCCATAACCTTCTGAAATATCCAGTCCACCCTCCAATTCTGCCCTCTTAAATATCATTCAACTTAATTGAACCACCACTTTCAATGCTTTCTGCAATCAAGACCAAAAGGTTTGTAAAACTCTTCCTCACCCTGCTTATCTCTTTCCTTGATTATGATCGTCTCTAAATCAACAATCTGTCAGAACTTTTTCATCACCTATCCCAGTATCCTTTAATAACATGATCCTTGATAACCTTCTTGTGAACATTCGGATTTTTAATATCTAAAGGGGATACACAAATAAAAGCTGTACTGAAGAATCCCCGAGTTAGTTAAAATGGTTTTACCTGGTAGGTGTGTAGAATCTCCAAAAAGGACTTGTAAACCTCCGGACGTTCCAAGTAACGGTTTTTGATTTTATTCACATAACTAATTGCGTTGTCAAACTCCACGGGGTGTGGATCATTGGATGTCAGCTCGTCATGGTGATCCAGCAAACGTGGAGTGGAGTCTTCGCGGATTGAACGGCGGTCTGTGTGCTCGTCCTTGTGGCCCACCAGAGGGCTCTGGGTTGGAGAAGGATCGGCACGGGCAGCGGGAGCTACGGCGGCATTGGTGGGAGCGGCAGATGCACGCTCGTGTGCTGCCTCAGACAGCACCTGTGGAAGAGTGGAAGGAAGGAATCAGACTACTGAGTCAGGATGCCATTACAGAGCCACATTAAGCCCAGGACTATCTAGATATAGCATACAACACAGCATTAATAGAGACTCAGCTATGGGAGAATATAACCAATGTTCCCTCTAAGGTGTGCGCGCTCTTTTGCTACTAGAACACAAAGGAATTTAAACTGGACAAAGAAGTTGGTCACACTCTACCTTATTGGCATGTTACGTATACTTCATGATCACACACAATCACATTTCTTTTTGTGGTGATGGCATTGACAATGTGGAATTTGTGACAATTTGTTTGCAGATTTTAGAATTAGGTTATTTATACTGTTTTTATTGAAGAAATTATTGATTTACTATGTTGAATTCCAAAGACGCAAGGACAGTGAAGCGCAAAATAACTACTAGATCATTTAAAGTGGAATAGCCTGATGAAACAATACCAACTGCAACACCAAAAGCTCATGAAGCCAGGAACGTGCAGCTATGAGAAATATTAATGTTCAACACAGAAACTGGTGTTACCTGCGTGTATTGTCGTGTTGCAAAAATTGCTGGAGAATTTACAAGTGGGAAGAGTGGAATGATATTCAGAAACTTGACTTTTTGAAGCATTATTTAGCAAGCAAATCACACATGAATGCTGTGCAAAAGCTCAGGCAAGAAAATCCTTCATTACCCGCTATAAGTCTACCACCTACGTTCTGCAAGAGTGCCCATGAACGAGAGTGAAATTAATCAAACTCAGAGATCATAGTTCTTATTGACCATTATTTTATTTCTAATAAGCGATAATCTACAAACTGGACTTGGGAGTTTATTATCCTGAGAGTAGCTTTGGGTTTAATTCCACTTAAAAATTCAGTGCGCACATGCTGGGCAAAACATGGCACAGCACAAGCTTTTTGCACATACTGACCATTACAAATTAGAGGGAACATTGATTACAACCTTTCAGAAAGAAGCAGCCACAAAAGGTCAACAATGAAGAGGCAAACAGCAGAAGCCTCTGGTTCCAACCCCTACATCTATTTAATGGATTTAATTACAAAATGTTACCGTGGACACGGACAGCTCTGCTGGGGACCACAGGCAACGGCCAATGCACTCACCTGAGTCTCAGCAGGGGTGGGTCCATGCACACTCACTGCCTTGTTCTTCTGAATCTCTATTCTATATCCGGGTGGCAGGAAGGCATTGAATCCCAGAATTAGGTCGGGATGTCCTTGGAAGAGCCGGGAAACCCTGTTAATTACACCAGGAGTGTCGATGCTGCAATCCAGAACAAGAAATATTTGGTAATGAAAATCTCACATGTTAAAGTACTACAAACCCCCTCACAGTACAAGTGCAATAACTCCATCAGTTTTCCAAAATGATCAGTTTTGTTCCCCGACACTAAACACTTGGGGTTCAACTATCTATTCAATCAAACTGTAAGCCAGACTGGAGAGAGAAATAGAGCCATGGTACTGTGTGATTTAGGCGGATAAGAAATGACTGACATCGCATTAGCAATACAGCAGCAAGTGGCTGTGTTTTGGCCTCTTAACCCAGTTTCATAACTCAAATGACTTCTAACTGTTCATTACCTTCCTTCCTTCTCCTAGCTTTCATTCTATATCTCTTGGTAACCCAATTCTAAAAGAAGTTGCCAGCACCACTTCTGAAAGCTGCAATTGATCTCCAGAACACACAGCTTTCTGTGGGGCCAGAACCCTTGATTCCATACCCTTTGTTTCTCCCCACCATCAACTGGAACAGCCAAGCTCAAATTTTTAGACTAGATTCCTTGTATTAAAAACATCATTCATCATATTTGTGTTATAGCACACATCATAAAAGGACTTAATAATTGAGCCAACATTGTTACTCAGCAACTTTTTCAAATCTCCTGAATTCCCAACACATTAAATGAACGAGTTGAACAATGAGTAGATGAGACAGCAGTGGCTCAAATTGTGCCCAACAGTTTGAGCTGGCAATGCTCTGAGGTTGCCTGCATACCTTTGAGATTTAAATTCCTTCATGATGTCAAGGAACTCATTGTAAACGGCCGGGTTGTTCCCAAACTGCATCTTAACCTGGTCCAGGTATGACAAGGCATCTTCCACCTGAAAAGCACACTAATAACGTATGAGGTTGTATTAACAGGACTATTCTGTAGAAAACAGAGCACAACATTTTCTGCTTGTTCAAACCCCTTGCTAATGTCATATTTAGAAATTGCAACCCATCAGATTGGCTAAAACTGAGCTTTAAATATTACAATGAGAAACCTGGTCCTAATACTGTAGGAATAAGAAGACAATGGGCAAGCTATTGACGATGATAGATTATTTCAATTTGGGTTATACAGGGACAGGTCTTCACTGGGTATTATAACTTCTTGTGGATCATGGATCTGCAGTAAATGCAGACTGAATTCATATAGAAGGTTCGCTGCTGGGAAAGACGGACATTATTAAATTAAATGATAAAATATCTTAAATGTTTTAAAAAGTAATAAGGGCTTGTTTAGATGTCATCTTAGCTCAAGGAGGTGAGAGAACAACTGTGCAAAATTTGCCCTCTAATTGGCCTGGATTTTATGGTCCAGCTACCCTGACAATCTAAGGATCTGACAAGATTACCTAACTACTCAGTCAACTAAGGCTATACAAGTCATGATGGTGTTGCTACCATAACTTGAAAACAATTAGGCAGTCTTTTCTTACATGAAACCTGCAGCATGGCAAAAACTTAAAAAACTCAAACACACCTCACGCCTAAATGCATTCACAAATGAATATGTACGCAAACGTGGGTAGACATGCATGCTCATGAACGCATGAATTCTATTTAAATATTCTCCAATTCTGTGATGCAATTTTTTCAAATCCTGTGTGGACAAGGTATAGGAAACGTTATCTCCAGGGATCTTCTGAGAACAGACTTAGAAGCATAGTCCTGGTTAAACTGCAAGGCCCCTTTCAGCAAGTAATGCACTTGCATAGTGCACATTGGCCCTTCTGTACTTATGCTAGTGCTCACCATATTACTCACCAACTTCCCCCAAGGGACGTGACCACGTCTGAGAAATATTCAGTTTACAGTAATATTAATAAGTAGTGGCAAAAGTAGATCAACGTTTACCTAGAAGGCAAGGTAACCACAACCCACAGTCCCCGATGATCCTGTTATTTCAGTCTCTGAGGCCGACACGTGAGCAGCCTTCAGGAGGGTGATCCCACAAAAAGCATCCAGCCTCCTATACTAAAGCCCTGTGCCAATCACCTGGCTGGAGTGTTCACTGAGATCTCACTACAGCAGTCTGAGCTATGGAGTCACTTTCAGGGACTCTTCATCTCAGGTTCCTGATATTTATTGCTTATTATTAATTCTTTCTTTTTTGTACTTGCAAAGTTTGTTAACTTTTGCACACAGGTTGAATGTTCAACTTGGCGCAGTCTTTCATGGATTCTATATGGATATAATTCTATTACGGATTTATTGAGTAAGCCTGCAAGAGAATGGATCTCAGGGTTGACATATGTGTACTTAGATAATAAATTTACTTTGGACCATTCAAGCATGTCTTTCCTTCAGTTTGGCTGCCCTGTCCATGTGATTCCCATCTTGATCCACCTGACCCAACTCCAGTCATATTATCAGCTAAAATAAGTTGGAGGATGTGGAGGAGGACAGTGTCTAGCAAAAACTTCAGTTGGAAATAATCTGCAAGAGGTTCAACACACAGCCAATCAGCAATGAGATTTCCTCCCCACATCACCACTGAGGTTCCGAAATGACGTCTGATCAGCGGACTGAAAGATATACAAAGGCCAAGCATTTGGAGGACAAACCACAATCAACTGAACATGTCTCCTTGCATGGCGACGAAACACTTGCCAGTAAATTGCCAAAATTGGAGAACAACTCCACCCAATTAAAATCTTCAATGGTTTGAAGAATGTGACATATTGCCTAGATGTTATACGGAGCATAGAAATTTTAAAGCTCAGTCTTAGTTGTGACAATGAATACCAAAAGATGCTTGAGCTAAGAGTCAACTGCTGTAAGCAACACATCCTGGGGCTGTTGCACAGAGACTCTGGCAAAAACCTGAGCCATACAGTGTACAGGTCCAACATAATCTCACACTCCTCCCTGTGAAATACTATTCTCTGCTCTATAATTTCAAGGGCTGGTGGTTAGACACCCTTTCTTATTGGAGTGGGCAATGCACACCACTTTTATGGTGCAAATGCCACTTGCCAGTTTTAGCCCAAGTCTAAATGTCCTCTAGTGTGGACTGGTTCACTTGCTAAGAAGTTGTGAATGGAACTGAACATTGTGAAATCATTAAAGAGCATTCCTTTTCTGACTTTGCACTGGAAGGAATGCACCAGTGAAGGTGCAGAAGAGAGTTGGGCCAAGGACAAACTCCCAAAAATGTCCTGAGTTTTAGGTGATTGACCTCTAACAAACACAGATGCCTTTCTTTCTGCATGGTGAACTATTTCTCTTTGATGACCCCAGACTTCACAGTTTTACCAGAGCTCCTAAATGCCTCAAGCCCAGAATTCAGTTCTTTGGTCCCCATTTGTATCAGTGAGGTCTGGAACCACTGGGCATCAGTGAGCACGATATTATCAAGTGAGTCCTACTTGTTTGTACAATTTTTCATCTTTTGCACAGATTGATTGCTTGTCCATCCTGTTGGGTGCAGTCGGTCATTGAGTCTACTGTGTTTCTTCTACTTACTGTGAATGCCTGCAAGAAATTGAATCTCAGGGTTGTATATGGTGACAAATGTGTACTTTGATAATAAATTTACTTTATACTTCGCTAGAGCTGTCAAAATCTTTCATCATTTTGCTGATTATTAAGATTTGATAATTAGCCAGGTTAAATTTGTCCAACTTTTTGTGAAGAGAGAAAAAAAATGCAAGCTATTATTCACATCTCAAGGTGAGATGTAAATGCTCTGGTACAGCTTGTTCATAGCCAAAGCTTATTTTCCAGCAAGAGTCTTCAAAATGACAGCTGGAATACAAGCTAAAGCAACGCACACAAAATGCTGGAGGAACTCCAGCAGGTCAGGCAGTATCTATGGAAATGAATCGATAGTCATTGTTTCGGGCTGAGACCCTTCTTCTGTCAAAATCACGTTGGGTGTACAGATGGTTCCTCGAATCAGTCTTACCTTGAGCCTCTGGAACTGTTGTTGCTGCGTCTGTTTCTGCACTGCAAAAGTCTGAGCCTGGATCTGATGGTTCATCTGCTGAAGGTGGGCCTGAATCTTGGCCATAGTCTCCCCTCCGCAACGATGTACCTGGGACGGTGCAGGTTCCAAGTCTAAGCCTTGGGTCACCCCAGGCATCTGGTAGCAAAAGGATAAAAAAAAAATAAGCCTTTGATTCAAAGAGTGCTGGGGATAAAAAGGAGAATAATCGGGAGTAAAGGCTGCTGTCCGAGGAACATGATACCACATCTCTAGGATGTTTTCAGCTTTTTTCATTAGGAATTTTTTCATTAGACCATAAGAATTAGGAGCAGAATTATGACATTCATCTCATCAAGTTTGACTCTGCCATTTCATCATGTCTGATTTATTATCTCTCTCAACCCCATTCTCCTCATAACCTTGACACCCTGACTAACCAAGAACCTTACAAACTCCTCTTTAAGTACATCCAATGACTTGGCCTCCACAACCTTCTGTGAGAATGAATGCCACAGATCCACCACCTTTTGCCTAAAGAAAATGTTTCTGAGGGTATGCCCTCTGGTCCTAGATTCATCCACTGTAAAAAACATACTCTCCACATCCACTCTATCCAGGCCTTTCAATATTCAATAAGTTTGAATGAGATTCCCCACCCCCACCCTCATTCTTCTAAACTCCAGTGAGTACAGGCCCAGAGCCATTAAGCACTCCTCATATGTTCACTCCTTTATTCCCTGAATCATTCTTGTGAATCTCTCCGGACCCTCTTCAATGCCAACACAACTTTTCTTAGATAAGGGGCCCAACACTACTCACAAAATTCCAAGTGTGGTGGTCTGACCAACGCCTTATAAAGTCCCACCATCATCCCCTTGCTCTTCAAAATGAATGGTAACATTGCATTGGCCTTCCTTATCACTGACTCGACCTGCAAGTTAATCTTTCGGGAACCCCGCACAATAGCTCCCAAATCCCTTTGCAATTCTGATTTTGAAATTTTCTCCTCTTTTAGAAAATAATCTAGGCCTTTATTCCTTCTCCCAAAATGCATGACCACACACTTCCTGACACTGTATTCCATCTGCCACTTCCTTGCCCATTCTCGTAAACCGTCTAAAACCTCTGCAGCTTCTGTTTACTCAACACCACCTGCCCTTCTATCTATCTTTGTATCATCACAAACTTGGCCACAAGATCATCCATTCCGTCATCCAAATCACTGACATATAAAGTGAAGAGTAGTCGTCCCAATTATCGACTCCAGCGGAACACCACTTGTCACCGGCAGCCAAATAGAACAGGTCCCCTTTATTCCAATTCTTTTCCTCCTTCCAGTCAACCAACCTTCTATCCATGCTAATATCTTCCCTGTAATACCATGGGCTCTTATCTTGTTGAGAAGCTTTATGTGCTGCACCTTGACAAAGACCTTCTGAAAATCCAAGTAAACAACTTCCACTGACTCTCCTTTGTCTATCCTGCCTGTTATTTGCTCAAAGAATTTCAACAGATTTGTCAAGAAAGATTTCTCCTTAATGAAACTATGCTAACTTTGGCCTACTTTAACATGCTTCTCCAAGGACCCCAAAACCTCATCCTTAATAATGGACTCAACGTCTTCCCAACCGCTGAAGCCAGGCTAACTGGTTATAATTTCCTTTTTTCTCATTCTCTCACTTAAAGAGTGGAATGACATCTGCAATTTTACAGCCCTTAATCAGCACAATGTTCTACCTTCTGAGCTAGACTGCCAAGTTCTTTTCCCACTTCACAGACCTGAGCACACCACCTGGGTTGACAATTCTGAGGAGACATCCATTGGCAGTGACACTGCCTTTCAAATAGTGGATGCAAAGAGCTCCACACCACCATTTTGAAGAACAAGGTTTTACCCCACAGCATGTCAGCCAATATCCAAATAAATGACATTTTAAAAACAGGTTATTTTCCAATCACTGATTTGAGAATTCTCTGTGCTAACGGCTTTGCTATTACATAACAACTATACTTCAGAAACTAAATTTTAAACACTTTGAGACACACTGAAAAGGGTGAAAATAGATGTTACCCAGTACCAGCTTATTTGTTCTTTTTCTCATGGATGTTGGGCACTTAACAACAGCATTATTTAATGTCCATTACTAATTGCTCAAGAAGCTGGTTTAGAACTGCCTTTATAAACCACTAAAGGCTTTGAAGTGAATGAACTTGCATATTGCTCTTACAGTGGGGGTTTCATGATTTTGGCCTGGTGACGACGAAGGTCCTCCAAGAGAATCATAACCGCACCGTTGGGTTTGGAGGCTTGCGTGCCTCAATGACCCAGAGAGCTATGTTGGCTGGAGTCAGGGCCTTGTGCTTTGGCCATGCCAAACAGGTCAAAGAGAAGAGGCCAAACTAAGAGTGGATCACACATCCTCCAGTTTTGGGGGCTCAGCTCAGGGCTAACAACCCTCAATGTAAAAAAAATATGGAAACAGCAATGAAGAATCCTACTATACCTGTGTGCGACCATATAGTCAGACAGAAATGGAGGATCTTCATTGCTGCCCTAAATGCCAGCGGCGTAAAGGGCAGTAAGTAAAATAAATGATGAAGGAACCATCACAGAAGCTTTATCAAATTGTTGCAGTGTGTTTGGTACACCGTACACAGTGAAGTTACTGTATACATTGCTAAAGGAAGTTCAGGATGATGGGGATACAAGTGAAAAAGGCTGGTTTATCCTCAACAGTGATAGGCACCTTCATCAGTTAAGTCGCTGCATGCTGGGAGAGCATTCTTACATGTGTCTTACTCCCTTGCCGCTAACACAAAGAACTGGAAAGTAAGCAGAAACACGCGATACAGTATATGGAGCTTTGGACCTGCATTTGGAGCCAGAGATTGCCAGGCTGGTCCAGCAATATTTCAGTTCAAAGGTGATCACAACCATTATGTTGGAATATTAACGGTGGGGGATTTAGCTGTGGTCCTGACTTTGAATCCTTGTGGAGGTCATTTGAATATTGTCTTGTTAGATTTGGTTACTTTTTACCACATGTGCTGTGGCATCAATGTCACTTGCCAGTTTTTAGCCCAATCCTAAATGCTGTCGGGCTCATATTGCTTCCGGGCATTGTCTGCCTAGTTACCAGAGAAGAAATAATGTGCAATCCTCAGCAAATACGTATCACAATAATCCCTGGGAGTTCAGCGCAGACACCGAGTGCGCAGTCAATCAAATGTCCAGGCTCAGTGCCAATTTAGCAATCAAACCTGAAACTTTCCCACTCTGTGGGGAACATGCCTAGCCACACCAAGGACAGTAAGAAGCTGGGTGGCCGAGGGCATGCAGGGGTGGAGCAAGACATCCCAAAAAACATCTGAAATCACGAGAAAGAAAGCACTTAATCTTGCTCTGAAGAAAACCATGTGAGAGCCATTCTGTACATGGAATAATTTACAGAGGAAGCATTCAGTCCCTCTACGGCTCAGCACACCTGCTCTTACTCTCTTTTGATAAATTGAGATGACAAAATCCTATCAATAGTGAAAGGAGCTCAGCAGGTTAGACAACATGGTGGAAAGCTGATGACTTTACATTGGAAAGGTTAGATATAAATTGGGTCAAAATTCAGAGAACAGAGAGCACGAAGCAAGGAGAGGAAGTGGAAAGCAAGAATGACCATACAGCAACAGACTTAATCCAACCAATCATCCATCCCAACATATCAGTCCTTAACTCCATAGCCTCATCAGTACCGCAACCAAATATTAAAATAACACATTTGCACTTCTAAACAAAAGAGCCATCTCCACTTATACTGCCATCAGTATACAGGCAGATATACTGATTCAACCATGTTAAATATTGCACAGTAGAGATGATAAATGCATCTGCACCATCTGCATTTTGATTTCCAGAAAGAGTTTTTAATCCAGGACAGCGTCTTAAGTTGTAGCTAATTTTTAATTCACACTCGAGCTTAGCTTTTATTTTATTGAAAACCTGCTCCATAGATGAACACTTCATTACTGGCCCAGAGTCTCACCCACCTTGCACTTCATCTGGATTTGAACAAGTCGGATTTCTAAGGCTGGAGATCCACACAAACAGGAAGAATTTCCCACATACAATAGAGAGTCAGCATGAAATCCCAACACCATTTTCCAGCCTCAGATGCTCCCACTTACAGCCATGGGCAGCCCAATGTTTGAGAGACTTTGCTCTTGTGGTAGCCAAGGATTATTTCATAATCTAAGATTCCACATTTACAAGCATTCCGAGATTAGTGTGAAAAGACTTGCAGAAAACTAAAATTATACCTAGTGTCCATGCATTTAGAGACCTTTCTGCTTAACACTGGGCCATTTCTGTAACAATGGCTGAAGTATCCACAGTCTACAAGGTACACAGCAGCAATTTCCCAACATTTCTTAGATGGTACCTCTCTATATCATTCCATTATCAAAGTCAAAATCCTTGGTTTTTAAAGACAAAAGCTCTGTAGAATAGCCACACCACAATAACAGACTCAATAACAGAAATGCTGGGACAGCCCAGTCAGTCAAGCAGCATCGGTGGAAAGAAAACTCAGTTAATGCTTTGGGTTGAAGATCCTTCATCAGAACTAAGAAAGGATGAATGCAATTTGGTCGAAGTAGAACACTGTGACTCGAGCGACTCAAACCAGCTCACAAACATCCCCTTTAATTAATTAGGTTGGCCAACAAACGGCAATTCTGTGAGATACAATATGGATTCAAAAAGTAAAGGTCGCGTTTGGCCAATCTCATGGAAGTCTTCCATGAAAGACCTTTGATAATATAAAATACAATAGTTAATGCCCAGAGTCACAGGACAGGTAGCAGAATGGCTTCTAAAGACAAAAATAAACAACATTTAGGGTGGTGAAAGAAAGGTGAGAGGTGGAAAACGGAAGTAGTTCGCAGAATGATTTATAAAACTAACCAGTCTTAGAAGTCATTAATATGATCATGTGTCCATATTGGCAGTTATAGTTAGTTTAAACGACGACTGTAGCTAAATATAGATAAACTTCAAAAGAGGTTTCTGCAAGACAGCACAATCAGTTAAGAAATGCTCCTTGTCTGCTCTAGATGGAGTCTAAACAAGACACTGAATCTCGATTTCCTTTTGTATTCCAGAGATTAAGTCGCTCAGGGCAGGTAATCTTGCAGTGGGGAGCATCTTTCTATCCTGCAGCCTGCCTATCGGTTGTGACCAGAGGACCATGGAGCAAATTTCCCCAATGACTTCTTGAAACAGCTGTCCCATCCTTAAGATCCACCCAACCTTTCGTCCTGATTCAGCCCAGTCCTTTAACCACAAATCAGCTTGGATAACCATGTTTGTGTGTCTCTTCGTATCTACTTTCCAAAAGTGTCTTGTTTAATTGTATACTGACCTTCCACAGTGGTCCATCCAAATGTCAGCTCCTCATACTTCTCCACACTGAATTCATGCAGATTACCAAAAATACCAACAAATTAAACTCAAATTCACTCCACAATCATGAACTATTTGTGAAACAACCCTTCCATAAAAAAATACATTTACGACACTTGTTTTACAGTTTGCCTCTGTATTTGGTGTCTGTGACAGCGTGAAGTTTCTACCAGTACAAGTGTAAGCTGACTGCAGATTATAAGCAGCATCACACCATCACGCCTAAAATCATTTATGTGCTCGAGTTTTCCAAATCTATTTAAGCAATTTGGAGATTCATTTCACCCAGATCAGACTAAGGAACTAAACCACCAAGCCTCATCAGGTGCAAATGTGCTGCCTCGGGAGGCCTCCTCAAATCCTGTTCCCTCTCACAGCCGAAGGCAATTTGTTTTTAAAACTCTGCATAGCAAACATATTTAATTTATTAAGAAACAAATGAATTTACACAAATTGAACTAATGAAATGTATGGCATTATTTTTCTATAACATCAGGTGATTGCAAATGAGAAGAAATTGTCACTATTAGTAAAAGCACTTTTGGTGACAAACTCAAATAGGTATTTATATATACTATACTCAGGTATAGATAGCAGGGTAGAGGTATGTCCCTACCAAAGGAAGTGCAAGGCCTCCTTCCCTCTGCTAGCTTGCAGGTCATCCTTGGGCAAGGTATAGCACCTGCTTAGCAACTCCATCCCTCACCCAATCACGGTCACATGAAACCATGGAGCGGGTGGTGGATGGCCATATGAGCAGCTGGTGCATATCACAAGTTCTGGTTATGTGACCACCAACATCAGGCAGACAATCTCTGCAGAGCATTGATAATGGCTGGGGTCACCCAATTTGTAAAGACCCTGCCCGGAAGGAGCAATGGCAATCTACTTCTGTAGAAAACCTTGCCAAAAACAACCATGGCCATAGAACCATAGAACATTACAGCACAGAAACAGGCCCTTCGGCCCTTCTTGGCTGTGCCAAACCATTTCTCTGCCTAGTCCCACTGACCTGCACCTGGGCCATATCCCTCCAAACCCCTCTCCTCTATATACCTGTCCAAGTTTCTCTTAAATGTCAAAAGTGAGCCCATATTCACCACTTCAACTGGCAGCTCATTCCACACTCCCACCACTCTCTGTGTGAAGAAGCCCCTCCTAATGTTCCCTTTAAACTTTTCCCCCTTCACCCTTAACCCATGTCCTCTGGGTTTTTTCTCCCCTAGGCTCAGTGGAAAAAGCCGGCTTGCATTCACTCTATCTATACCCATCATAATTTTATATACCTCTATCAAACCTCCCCTCATTCTTCTATGCTCCAGGGAATAAAGTCCTAATCTATTCAACCTTTCTCTGTCACTCAGCTTCTCAAGCCCCAGCAACATTCTTGTAAACCTTCTCTGCACTCTTTCAACTTTATTAATATCCTTCCTGTAATTCGGTGACCAAAACTGCATACAATACTCCAAATTCAACCTCACCAATCTCTTAGGTACTAGGTCATGGAAAGACCATGATTGTCTACATAATACGACACTGCACAAAACAAATGAACTTGGGTATATCGATAAAACTGCAGCATTACTGATCTTAAATACATTAAGGCATGTGACAGCTAAATTATAAACAAATTCGGTCCAACTATGCCAGTTCATTAAAGAAACTGTTACCCAACCAGTACAATTTCTTAAATAAATGGGCTTATATCAGTGCGGATGACACACTGAGCAATGAGGAATTCCTATGTTAAGGGAGGTCAGAATACAAGCTGCAGCAATAAAGTCACAGGACAGAAAGAAGAGAAAGCATAAATAAAAATGTCATTATTGCCTTGATTAATTCCAAGACCAAGGAGTCTAAAATATTCAATGTTCCCCACAGTCTCTCACCAAAACTGTTAATACCGAAAATAACATCAGAAACTTATTCTTTCATTTCTTAGAGGGAAACAGCTCAGTACTGTACTAGGTGCAAGAGCAAGTCGCCACCAAGCAGAATATCTAAATTAGAATTTTCTCGATCAGACTGGCTCCAAACAATTTATTATAGTCAACAGCAGGACTTTGGATTGAATGAAATGACATCCTCCCATACAATATAGCAGGTCTCATTCAGATACTAACATTCATTTCATTTTCAGCAATTAGTGGGTGTGGACATTAAAATCAGATCTAACACACAGGACATTCATAATCAAGCTGTAAGTTCTTTTAACTCAGTTCAGTATCTGTGAAACTTTAGAAAGGGAACAAGAAATCAACCCCACTAATTCCACTAAAGCTTTACTGGCCGGATAATCATTGATTGCTGTAAAATCAATGATCAGTTGAATAAAAGACAGCAATTCACGTCGCATGCTGTTCTTGCTTCAGTCAGCATGTGCTGAACAGAACAGGATTCTCAGAAGCAAAAATTTCATTGAGATTCAATTAACAGAACAAGTATATCATGAATTCAGATGTTTAAACATAAGGCAAGGAGCACTGCAGGGAAGAAAAGGCTGAAGTTATGTTGAGGAAGAGAAAGAGCTAAGGAGGAAGAGAAAATAGGGACAACAGGATCAAGAGATGAGAGGTGTGGGCAGAAAGGATGGAAGTGGGAAGGAGATGCGGGGAGCCAACAGGGTGGAGGGGAGGAGACCACGAGGTTGAGGGAGAGACGAGGGGCGACTAGACAGGACTGGGGGAGGGGCAGTGGGATGCGAATGGGGGGGAGAGTTGTGGTTCGATGGGGTTGGTGGGGGGAGAGAGAGAGAGATGGGGATCCGACGAGGTGGGGTGAGGGGTGAGACGAGGGAGTTGACGGGTTTTGTGGGGGGTGGGGAAGAGGCCGGCGCCCGACGAGATAAGTGGGAGAAGAGACGGGGATCGACAGGATGGGGATGAGGGGGGAGTGCCAACGGCATGGTGTTGGTGTGTGGGGGGGGGGAGGAGATGATGAGGAAAGCCGACGGGATGGGGGTGGGGAAGAGACGAGGCCCCTCGGAGTGAGGGAAGAGGCGGGAATTGACCCGATGGATTTCGGGGGAGAAGACGGGGAGACTGCGGCTGTCGGGTTTGACGGTGAATGGAGGGAGATGGGTGGGAAGCGGGAGCAGAGGGGGCGGTGCTATTCCCGCGCCCAGCGAGGCCTGAAGTTCATGCTGAACTCCCACCCTTGCCACCTATTCCGTCACCCCCACCCCGGGCCGAAGGTCCCACTCTCACCCGCCGCTCCGGCCCGGGACCCGCGCTCCGTCTCTCGGTTCCGGCTCCTCAGCCCCGGCGGCGCCCCGCTTCCGGTACAACAATCTAACCATTCCGCGAGCTCGGTCTCCCACCAGCCAATCGGAACGCAGAACCGGCCGGTACCTCCCAGATATGGTTCGGATGGCGGCTCCGGTCGCCGCCAACGGTTCCAGCCCACGGCTGGCAGGAGGCCTCGCCTGGGAGGGCGAGAGCAGTCACTCCGATCGAGTCAACCCACCCGACCCGGCACAGCAAAGCTCGCTGTCGCATCTCGGATCCTACAAATTAGCGACACAAACCCTGAGCTTGTACTATTCAGTAAGGTCACAATTGAATCTTTATTACAAAACACGTACCATCCAACCCCCAATTCTTTGAATTACTCCAAGGTAGAAAAGTTGAAAGATTCACAATCTCCTGAGTAAAGAGGTTTCTCTTCATTTCAGCCTCACATAGACATTCCCGGTTGGAGATTTTAGGGTTTTTTTTCACACCGGAAAAAAAAATGATGGATCAGTGTATTCGTTGTATCATAAATATCGCAAGCAGCTTTCAAGTGGCGTGCTATGGACCCGCAGGCAAGATCCCTACATTTCTTACTGTATGTCCTCACCTTGCACTTCTAACCAGATTCAAAAGTACATTTAGCCCACCCGCACCAAGCCAGCTTCCGGGAATGATCGCTAATCCTTTATCCCCAATCCTTATTTTTCAGTACTTTACCATTTATTATATCTCGCACGCTCATGAATTTTCGTTTGATTCCTTTCACAATCAATCTAAATTAAAGGAAAGTTCACCTCAGCCAATTTTATCTACCAGCGTGCCTTTGGAGCATTTTTATTGCACAGGCGCGTTGATCCAATTAAGCTTCAATGGTATGGAAGATATGTAACGGCTAAAAGAATGGCGTTTTCCCTGACCCTGAAATCTGAATACACTGTCATAATTAATATCAATGTAGTGATACAACGTGTGTAAATGATTGTTTTATTGCCATAGATTATGTATTCTTACTAAAAAAGATTACTCAGTTTTAGATTATTTAAGCACAAGTATAGCCTTTAATTCTGAATCAATAGCCCAGCCAAGGTTCTTGCTCTGGATGGCTATCTTAAAAGTTATCAAATTTTTAGCTGTTACAGGCATCATTGCCCATCCAAAGGTTAATTTATTATCAAAGTACAACACTGAAATTCATCTTTTCCAGATAGCCATGAAATGCAGCAATTGTTGAGAAGAGATTGATGAGGCACCTTGTTAACCTATGACAGTCTCATGATACTGAAGAGAAGTGCAGCGTTATCTAGGGAAGAGCCCATGACTTATTTCCACATAAGGTTGGCGTGTAACCTGGAAGGGAACATACAGGTATCCACTGTCCCTATTGTCATTGCAATGGCGGGGTGGGGAAGGAGACAGGTTTAGGAACTGCTGTTGGGGTGGCTTCTGTAAATAACTACTGTATATTTTGTAGATGATCTCTCATCCATCGGTAGTACATTCAAACAAGCAAGATAGACAAGAGTTCCAACATGCACCTCCAACCTGAGTGCGGTCTAATCACGGTAGCAGAGGAGCCCATGGCCAGGCACATCAGAATGGAAATACGAAGTTGAATTGAAGTGAGTGGGAAATCTTGCGTTCTTGTGGTGGACCGAACGAAGGTGCTCAACGAAACAACACTCCAATCTCTGCCAGGTCTGACCAACATACAGGAGACTTCACTAGGAACACCAGATACAGTAGATGCCCCCCAACACACTCGCAGATGAAGTGTTACCTCAGCTGGAAGAATTTGTTTCTGAATGGTGGTGAGGGAGGTGAATTCTTGGAATCGAAACATTTGTAAGAGAACACTCTTGGAACTATAATACCAAGTCAATTTCCCTCCTCTCCCAAAACTTTCCAAATTACTACTACTCCGATACTTTCTGAAAGGGCTCTTTGTCACCACCAACTCAGCAGGTAGCATTTCCCAGATTACAATTACTCTGGTGTATTAAAACTTATTCCTAATCATCGTGATGTACCCTTTGGCAAAGTAACCCTTGGGCACTGTTAATGGCTTCCTCTTGTGCCAAGAGGAAGCCATCCTCAAGGTGGAGGAACAACTCCTTATATTCTGTCTGGGTAGCCTCCTATCTGTTGGCATGAATATTGATTTCTCCTGCTGGTGAACAAATTTCACCCCCCTCCCCTCTATTTCCCAATGATTTTTTACCTCTTCCCATCTGTCTGTCACTTTCCCCGGGTCCCTTCCGCCGCCCCTTTCTCCTACAATCCACTCTTCTCTATCAGTTTCCTTCTTTTCCAGCCCTTGATCTTTCCCACCCACCTGGCTCATCTATCACCTTCCATGTAGCCTCCTTCCCCTGGCAATCCTCCCTCCAGCCACTTTTTTTTAAATCTGGCACTCTCCCCTTGCTTCCGTCCTGAAAAAGGATCTGAGCTCAAAAAAACATTCATTTGCATAGATGCTGCCCGACCTGCTGAGTTAGTAGACAACAGACAGTAGGTGCAGTAGGCCATTCTGCCCTTCTAGCCAGCACCACCATTCACTGTGATCATGGCTGATCACACACAATCAGTACCCTGTTCCTGCCCTCTCCTCATATCCCTTGACCCCGCCATTTATAAGAGCTCCATCTAACTCTCTCTTGAAAGCATCCAGAGACTTGGCCTCCACTGCCTTCTGGGGCAGAGCATTCCACATATCCACCACTCTCTGGGTGAAAAAGTTTTCCCACATCTGTTCTAAATGGCCTATCCCTTATTCTTAAACTGTGGCCTCTAGTTCTGGACTCACCCATCAGCAGGAACATGCTTCCTGCCGCCAGCGTGTCCAATCCCTTAATAATCTTATATGTTTCAATCAGATCCCCTCTCATCCTTCTAAATTCCAGTGTAAACAAGCCCAGTCGCTCCAATCTTTCAACATATGACAGTCCTGCCATTCTGGGAATTAACTTTGTGAACATACGCTGCACTCCCTTAATAGCAAGAATGTCCTTCCTCAAATTTGGAGACCAAAACTGCACACAATACTCCAGGTGGGGTCTCACCAGGGCCCTGTACAGCTGCAGAAGGACCTTTTTACTCGTATACTCAATTCCTCGTTATAAAGGCCAGCATGCCATTAGCTTTCTTCACTGCCTGCTTGCTTTCATTGACTGATGTACAAGAACACCTAGTTCTTGTTCCTTCATCATCTGCAGACTTTTTTGTTTATAGTGGTAACAGTTTGTACCTTCTCAAAACCTGTCATGAGCCTGAACCCCTCACCAAAGTTCCTCTCAAACTTCTTTGATCCAAGGGGAACACCAGCTTCTCCACACTTGGCTCCAAAATCCATCAAGAACTTGGCAGTGATTCACAAGTCTACACAGGTTCATATGTCAGCGAAAGTAAGGAGACTGAAATCCAGAATACTGAGGGGGTCAATATTCTTAATAAATGTTGTTGACTCTGGGAAGAAAGCCTATTCTGATAACCATGTCTGTAAATTATGAATGTTATCTCTGCATCCCATCCCCCAAACCCAAGGTGTAATGAACACTACTGAGTACATTCCTGCTGGCCAGTTTGAGAAATCTGTCAAGTCACAGCTGCACCAAGTGCCAGAGCAGAAAGCAACTGTCCTCGAATAGCACCCCATGAGATATGTGAGCAGGCACAGAGCAGCAAAATTAAAAGACCTGCTGCATTTCGGAGGGTTACATGGACAGGGAGAAGAAAGTAGCTCCAAGCTGTCTGACAAAGGTGTCAATATCCAAGGTGAAGCCACTCAAGTCAATCTGCCAAAGCTGTTAAATCCCTCTCTATCTCCCAAATTTCAGCTTCAGCCAGATCATTATTATTAATTGTAGATGCAGCACAGCAACAGGCCCCTCAGTCCCAACAAACCCAATTACACTTGCATGACCAACTGATCTGTTAACCTGTATGTTTTTGGAATGTGGCAGGAAACCCATGCGGTCACAGGGGGAACGTACCAATAGACTGGTGGCAGGTGTAATAGTACTACATGCCATTTTGCAGAAACCAGCAGAGTGGAACTCTCACCATCACAATGCAACAAGTTGTCATCCATTTCAGCTTCCTGTCTCAATCCTTAGGGAAGGTGCAATAGCATCTTTCCCAAGGATTTCAGATAAGACCCAATGACATATCAAAGCAACACGTACAAGAAGCTGTGAGTCCTAACGAAGGGTCTCAGCCCGAAACGTTGACTGCTCGTTTCCACAGATGCTGCCCGACCTGCTGAGTTCCTCCAGCTTGTTGTACCTGTTGCTTTGACCACATAATCTGCAGTGTACTTTGAGTTGGGCATATCAAAGCTCACTTTCACCTCACAGAGCTATATACAAGATCCTGCAATGCTATTGACAATACCCCGAGGCTAATATTTGTCCCTCAACCTACATCAAAGCACTTTGGTAAAGGGGGGGGGGATGAATGTCCTCTTGCCGTCAGGGAAAATCATGCTATCTTCATATCCCAGCCCCAAACATGCCAATAGGTTCAATGAAATAATGGCTTTCTGCAGAAAAAAATTCAAAGCTTCCAATCATGTATGTGGTGGGATTACAACAAAAAAAAATACACTTTGAAGGGCTATCAGACATCACTGGGAAATTAAAGTCACCATACAAATACAAGTTTTATTTTATTAAAACTCCAAACTTCTAAAGTTACTCATTATTCTTAGATTTTCCAACTCAGAATAAGAGAAACTATCAGTTCCCCTTTATAACCTTTTTTTTTCCCTCCAAACTTCTAGTTGATCCAACTCAATTCTTGTACAAGAATCATTTCATAATTAAGAGTCCAAATAACATCCCAATAAATTCATGGTGTGCAAGTTCCAGGGTCAGAAAATCATTTAGATGAGGCGTCTGAAACTACTGACTGCAGTCTGACCAGGACTGTAGCTGCAGCATAACCTCTAACCTCCTGGTACTTCAGCCCTTAAAATTCATCTTTTAGTTTTTTGTTCCTGCACGTATGTGATATTTGAATACATTGCTGCAAATTTTCAGTCTTTTTCATATCTTCTGTAAATTAATGCAAACACTGTTTTTGGGTCCTTGGAAGGAAAAATTAGCCTCCAGTGTTTGCAGAACTCTTGGTGAGGCTGTGCTAGTGAAAAATGCAGAAGAAATGTATCGATTCCTTCTCAGTAATTGAAGTTGGGTTATAACCACAACCCTCAACTGGTATCAGAATGGGGGCAGACTCCAGCCAGTAAGTACCATTTTCAAACTGGACAGAGGTTGGAAACAGCTTCATAGCGACACAAACACTCACTGGTGTCCTGAAAAGTTCTTTATTAGTTTTAGAAACAAAGAAATAAAAAGACTTAAAAACCAAACTCTGGATCACTCATGGCTCCTGCCAGTGAACACAGACGAAGCAACCGTGACCCATGCTCTTGGTAACAGGAGTTCTGTTGGCTCCAGAGACGCTGCAGGTTAAATGCAGGGAGTGCGTGCATACACACACAATCAGTAGCACTGGCATCCGCAAGCAAAAGGGAGACCACACAGTTGGGCCCCCCACCTGGTGCAGTTGCCATGACTGGAGGGTACAATCAGGATGATCACTGACAGCAAGGGCTCACCGAGTGTGCCAGGTTATCAGTGAATGACAGCAACCTCCAAACTCCGAGTAAACGGCTGCACAACCGTGTGCAGGGTGACATGTTGAAAATTCTATCAAACATGCAGCCAGACTGGGCATAGCAAAGACCACCAACACTCTACCGTCATGCCATCTCCTTGCCATGGTGGTCCACACTCAGCAGCCTACTGACAAGAAGGGGTAATGGTGCTGGACATCCTACTGAGAACTGCAGAGTTTGGGCATGGAACCTGCAGACAAGGGCCTACACTCCAGCTATTCCAGGTTAAGCCTCTGCACTCAGCCTGGAGTTGACTGTACTTCCCTCTCTTCCAATGATCATCGCTGCCAGCACACTGCCCACCTCAGACATCCAGCAGCACTTCAGGGAACTCAGCAACCTCATCTTCAAGAGCAGAGTCTGGGCCCACAGCCCCACTGGGCAAGGCCTTGAACCATAATTAGAAATTCATTTGGGTACAGATGCCATCTTCCTCAGGGCACAGCTGGTACACCATGTTTATGGCCATGCTGTGCACAAACACAAGTGTTATCCATGCCATGAGGGGAAAATCACATCTCATGCTTGCAAGCTCCATCATTAAGTCTTCAATTCTCATGCTCACGTTAGGAATTCCCTTACTTCCCACCCAACCTCCAAGCCCCAAACAAAGTTGATGCACCATTCTCTAACTGGAGAGCTAATGCATCTGTACAAATGCATAATATTTAATTAACCATCCAGGAGTAATGCTGAGCTGGGAGAATCGCTTGTACTGCGTGTTAAGGCATAAAAGAACCCCACCCACCCAAAAAAATTGTCTCACTGCTTTACTAGTCGAGGAAGAACCACGAGACAATACAGTAGAGACATTTTCATCTCTTTTCTCCCTTGCTGTCATACTTCAGAGCAGAATTTCACCATAGGCTGAACAGCAAGAATAGAAATTTAATGGCACAGGAGGTAGACAGGTGGCCCACATCCTGTAGACCAAAGAAAGAGCTGCTCACCCAATCTAGCTCTTGGTCTGTAGCCCTGCAGGTCCAGATCTTGTTCAAGTACAGCTTGAGTGTGATGTTAGGTGGGGAGGGGGGGGCGTGCATAAGTTGATTCAAGTCAATTTCAAACAGTTTCTCCAAAGGTAAATTGCAAAAGAAAACTTAAATGTAAACGATTTCACACCCAAGACCCACAGTGGAAAGGCACCCTCACACCAGCAACCTGTGAAATGGGGAGAGCATCCACATGCCCAAGCTTTCAAAGGACCAGAGCAATGGGTCTGAGTGGGGAGGGCAGAGAACAAATGGAACCAGAAGGCAAGGGCAGAATAAGCCAATGAAGTTGAATTTTTAACAATTCTCTCAGACCCATCTCTGATGAATGAATATTCCAAATGAGGGGAAAAGAACTGGAGAAGGTGCCCCCCCACCCCATCTCCTACTCACTCCTCAGGAGAGGCTGTCAGAGGGGAACTAGCGAACCCAGGCACCAGGAAACACCAAACAACCCAGTTGGGCTGCTGGCTCGACAGCATTATGGACGTGTCAAAGTCAGAGGACCAGGATATAGAGTGGAGATTCATACTCCACCAGCACTGGGGCCATTTCCACTCTGTCCCCATCCCTTCAACATACATGGGAAAGAAAGGGTTTGGCTATTAGCTAGAAAGTATCACCAGAGACAATCTTTATCAGCATATTACATGGAGCAATGCCATAACCACCCCATAAATGTTTCACCATTGGACTTTCAAAAAAAAAAAATGACAACTCCGGAAACAAAGACAGGAATACAGCACCCTCCCCCCCACACATCCCCCTCCCAGCCACAGGCTCACAGCAGGAAAAGAGTTTGTTCTGGAAGAGCAGCGTTGTTGCGACTCAGGGCCCGAATACATTTACTGGGGGAGGGTTGGGCAAGTGTCGCAGCATGGGTGTCAGGATTGGGTTCAGTCCCAGAGTCAGGGCAGCCACTGGCCCTGGGAAAAGGGTTGGGGGTGGGGGAGGTGGGTAGGGAGGGGGCAGAAAGGAGGAAGGGGGTTGGGGCTCAGGGGTCGGCTGGTCGCCCCCTCCCGCTGTTGGTCACGATTCCTCATTTCCTGAGTCGTCATCATCGTCAAAGAAATCACCATCCCCATCTTCCTCGTCATCCATGTCATCGTCATAGAGATCATCGTACAGCAAGTCCGAGCTGTTGTCGTGTGGCGGAGCTTTTGTCTTGACACAGTACTCCGCCAGGGTGGTCGGCACCTTCACGCCGTCCTTGTCTGCCTCTGCTTTGGTGGCCAAGACCTGTTTTCTGAGAAAGAATTAAAACAAAATCCATTTTGTCCATGTCATCCATTTTCCCATTCAAATCCAACATTGATCAGTGTAGGATTTACAGAATAAGCAGCTCGATAACAGGAAGACCTTCTCTCACCATTCCACTGAAACCTTCTGTTGCTTTCTCCCCAGGTCTTTACCCAGTTATCTGATGAATGCTTATTTGCCTCCAGCTCAGAGTTCAACGTACACCCCACTTACACAGAGATTCTTCGATCCAGAGTGATGTCCGGGTTTCTGTCTTTGAATCTGCTCCAGTTAGCCTTGTCTACTCAGCAATCCCCACTAACTAAACAATCACAGAACACCAACCAAAAGATCAATGCAGTGCTCTAGCTTGGCACCAACCCGAGAGCTACACATTTCTGAATAGAACACAGACCATTTGAACTATTGCCAGCCGTGTCAGCACTCCACAGAGTCCTCTTATCCAACTAAATACTGAAAGTTTACTTTCCCCAAGTGCCTATCCAATTTTCTTTTGACCACCTCCACTGCCCACACAAGTAGCAAGGTGCAGGTAATTATCTCACAAAATAGAAAGTTCTCCCTCAGGGTAACATCTCTGCTCCACTTAAAGCCCAAGATACCATGTCATTGAAAAAGATCTGTGCACATTAAATCAAAGGTTCCTCTAACTTGTACTCTGAGGTCATTAAATCTGTTACACAATTACACCGTTAAATCTGTACTGGCTCTCTCCAAACTTCAGCACCAACTTTTCCATGTTAAATTTCATCTGCAATTCATTTCCGTAAGAGTATGTACACACATACATGCACATATACATAATTAATACCAACCCACCTACTTCACAGATTCCTTTCTAGTTTCCTAAAATCCATGCCAACAATAGAGAAATGATAAAGGAAATTCCGTGTACAAGTTGTGTAATGCAAAGCTTCAGTTAGGTCTGTCAAGCAGTGTCTTAGATCCCACTGTGCCTGTTAGCTCCCATCCCTCACCCCCCCCCCCCCCCCCCCAAATACACACTACGGGCCGCTGTTAAGTTATTTGGCCTACGGCTATTCAGAATATTCTTACAAACTTTCCTCCATCAGAATTGTATTTGTCACTTTCTAATCATCTAGTACCCCTGTGTGTATGTACGGAAGATCTAAGAATATGCCTTTTCACCCGTTCCCCTCAGCAACCTGGGATGTACAACATCAACACCAGTTCCATCTACCACTCAATACCCAATTATTTGAAAGAGACATCGTCACAAATATTTGGAGTCTGTTAACTGCTCATTTAGTCTCATTCTCTCTTTGCCAATAATATTTTAATCTTCAGTTCTCAAATCTGATATTTGCATCATAGACATTCACACCAATCCTGGCTGAATTCCCTCTTGTCCCACGAAGATTAGCCCACTGCCACCTCAAGTTTAAACTGTTCCCCATTGTTTTATTTTAATCCAATATTAGTTTAAATGTCACAATCATAGTTACTTTTACCCAAGTATTCACTCGTAAGACGGTTGAGCCACTTCATCCCTGACCACCAAATTCAAGAACCTTGGACTCAATGTCAACAAGACTAAAGATTTGATTGTAGACTTTAGAAAGATAAGGCGAGGGAACACACAACAGTTCTCAGAGGGATCAGAAGAGGAAAGAGTGAGCAATTCCAATTTTCCTGGGTGTCAACATCTCTGAGGATCTATCCTGGGACCCAACATACCTCGATGCAATTACAAAGAAGGCACAGTGGCAGCTATATTTGATTAGGGTTTGAGAAGATTTGGTATATTAGCAGACACTAATTTCTCCAGATGTACATTGAGAGTGGGGGGAGGGTGCACAGGATCGAAAGCGAGCTGCAGGAAGTTGTGAACTCGTCAGCTCTATCATAGGCACTAGCCATAGAATCCAGTACATCTTCAGGGAGGGAATCATTAAAGACCTTAATGAAGGCATCTATCATTAAAGACCTCCAACACCCAGGACATGTCCTCTTCTCAATGCTGCCATCAGGAAAGAGGCACAAGAGTCTGAAAGCACAAGCTCAACAATTCAGAAGCAGTTTCTTCCCCTCTGCCACCTGATTTCTGAATGGACATTGAACCCATGAACATGACTGCAGTTCTTATTTTGATTTAACTATTTATATATGTATGCACTGTAATTCACAGCTTTGATGTATTGCACTGTACAGCGGTTGCAAAACACATTTCACGACAAGCCAGTGATATTAGACCTGATTCCTTTTAAACTGTACCAAGATTCTGGCGAAGGAAGCTCTCCCCAGAATAATTCCACCAATTCCTTTTCCTCCCCGTCTAATGCTTAAAACTACGCACTCACCTAATAATCTCTGCATATTCTCTATCCTTTCCTTTGCTGTCTCGCCATTTCCGGAACATCACCGAAGCATCCACATTAGCAGGAGAAAAGGTGTTCGGCTCATTCAAAAGGGAGATGACACTGAGGAGAATTGTTCTGCATTGGGAAACCAGGAACACAGTCACAATCAGAGACATGGACACCTCTTAGGCATTTAATTACAGAAAATAAAGATAAACAACACAGCTCGAAAATAACCTCTATGCTCCCCAGAAGTCTGTACCTGACATTCTGCGTGGGATTCCATCTCTCAGAAGGTAGTTCGCCACTCTGGGGGTCATCGACGGGCGGATGCAGAATTGAAATGCACACATCGCCATTCTGCAGGATAAAGGCGAGTGAAATTAACCCCTCAAATACATCAAATCAATCTATTATAGATGCACGTTTACTATCCTGTGATTCATTTTCTTGCAAGCATTCACAGTCGAACCGAGAAATACAACAGAATCAATGAAAAACTGCACATAAAGAGGGAAACAACCAAGGTGCAAAATGAGTAAACAGACACTGACAACCTGAGTTATAGAGTACATTAGTTGTGCAATCAATTCAGAGTTGAGGTGAGTCAAGCTATCTTCGCTGGTTCAGGAGCCTGATGAAGAATAATAATAACTGACGTTGATTCAAACCCCACCGTAATGGATGCCTCCTTTCATCCCAAGTATTATTCGATGCAATACCGAACCCAATTCTCACAAAGCAAGTGTCACTGCCATTCAAAAATCCACCATACCAGTTAAACCTCTGCATTTAATCATTACTCCAAGGATCAAAGCACACACACCACACCCCAGGAAGGTCATGAATTTATCCAGCCTTGTGAACACATCCTCCTAACCTGAAAAAAAAATGCAAGTTTGGACCCCAGGGTATATATAGGGACCTTGGAATACACATCAAAACATTCCTTGAGGCAGCAGCACAAGGTGGTTAAGATGGCAAAGTGCTGCTTGCTTCAATGGATTACAAGAGCAGGAAGGTTATGGTACAACTGTATGAATCCCAGTTAAACCACAGCCTGAATGCTGTGTTCATATGGTTGGAGGGTGCAGAAGAAATTCAATAGGAATCTGAAAGGTAGCATTTCAGCTACAAAAACAAAAGGAAAGTTTCCTTTGAAGTGGAGACAGCTGAAGGGTGACCTGAACCAGGAGTGCAAAATTCAGAAGGATAGCAAGAAACTCTTTCCCTTAATATAGGCGTCCATGACCCAAAGCCATTATCTGAAGGGGAGAGGTAGGAGATTTCGATCTGGATATACTCCCCAATGAAGGGTAAGAGACAGGCACACTGTCATGTTAAAAAGCATTTAAATGACATGATTACGAGTCAAACATTTGAAATGCCATTAGCGTAGATGGGAATTTGACAGCTAGCAGGAACAGTGAACCAAAGGGCATTTTCTCTGTTGCATGCCTATGAGTTTGTCAAGTTCTCGTTTCCAAGGTCCCCCTGCTTCATACCAATGATTTGTGCGTGCACCCTCTCACCTCCCCTATCCCATCTTACCTCGTAGATATTTGGATGCCACATCTTGGTAAGGAAGCGGAACGATGGTGGAGAGTAGGGGTAATCCATGGGGAACATCAGCTGAGCCTGGCAGGGAGCAAGTAAGCTGTTAAGGGGCTGAGAGCAGAAACCTCATATTCAGTCCTCAACCAAGTTACTTACTTTGACCACCCCCAAAGTACCCTTACCCGAATGGGTCACATCTGTTGCCATGGTTCATGCGCAATGACTCAGCTGGGGAACATTAAAGATCACCACACAAAATGGTAGGGAGTGTATCACTATAGTGCGGGTGGCAATGAGGGAAACATGGTTACAGAAGCTACAAGGATGAGCTGATCAAAACTACACACTGTCTGAGCAATCTTTGGGCAGTCCGCACATGTAGCAAATAACTCAGATATGAATAGTGGATTAATCTAAAATGCAGCTCTGAACAATAGGCTCCTGTGAACCAAGTTAAATTGGAAGAACAGACAATGCTGATTTAAATCTGGTACTTGTGTGTGTAATTTGATTTCTCTAACACAGGGGCAAACAGGGAGGTTTGTTGGTTGGAAGATCCAGGTGTTTGAAACATTTACATGTAGTTCAAAGGAAGGACTGTAAATATGGAATTGTCCTTTGATTTTTTAGTATACAAAATATCATGTAGAGTTGGGCCAGGCAGACCCCTTGCTCCAAAGGCTGTCAGCTCATTTGTGTTATTTGTCGAATCCAGACACATATACCAGTACTCTCTGGTGACTTTGTTCACACAACACATTGATGCTTGTGTGAATTACTACAGGCAGGTTGGCTAAGCCCAGGGTGTGCAATGCCAGTGCCAGCCACTTGGAACTTAATTCAGAGGGTCAACTTACATACCTACTTTGAAAATATTCACTCACTCCCTCTACTTCCAGCCACAAGGACATAAATCTACAGGACAGCAGTAACTAAGACACACTGTTCTTTGTTTCCACCTTCACCTGTCTGAAGGCAATCGCTGACCTCAACACTGCAAGTACTCCTCAGAGGCTCCACATGTGCTAGTGCATCAACACCCTGAAGCTCACAGGCCCAATCTACCTGAGACCATTCCGCATCTCATTGTGCAACTGTGATAACTGGGAACAAAGTATCGACCATATCACTACATCCTACCTTTGATACAAGCACAATGGAGATACATTTAAGATAACTACCTTTTGTAAATGGCACACTGCCGTTTACTAACCTCAATTTCTGAACGTCACTCAGCAAGAATAATGAAGCAACCCTGCTTCTCCACAGGAGCGTTATCAATTAGAACAATTCACCAAAGTATTCAATGAATTTTAAAAAATCAGATCACATGCCAAAGACCTATCAATGATAAAGTCTTACAAAGGGTTTAAATTGCTGGTGGGTAGCAACATTAAAATCAAGGACATTCAAAACCAGAATCACAGGGCTGGGAAAGATTAGAAGCATTTAACAAAGGAAAAACTGCAAAAACAGAAAGGCACTAGTATGTCAACAAGTGGTCACCCTGCCACTGCTAGCAACTCCAAATACACTAAGCAATCCATTGTTGGTCAACTGCTAAGCTCTGCAGCTAACCAATCTAAAGGCCACTGAACAGAGAGGCACCAGAGTGCAATTTGAGCATGTCTCTCACCATCACACACAAAAAAACCCAGCTAGAATAATGGTCAGTGAGCAGTTTATATTTACTGTGTACTACCAACTAAGAACCAGGGAACTGCTCCCCAGACCAGTACTCCAAAATTAAACAGTGACCGAATTGTATTCACATCGCGTTTCATAATATTTATACTCCCAATTATCTGTCCTCTACCAGATCCACTCTCAGCATCCAACACCTGCAGCCTCTTGTATCTACTTAAACCTTTTCTCCCATATGTATGGGGCATTGAGGAAGATTACTCCTATAGAGACTAAGGAAAAGCAGCCATAGAATCTACTAATCCCACGTCTCGCCACCCCATTGTAAATACGAACCCATCCTGGACCTGAACTATTCGAGAACCCCACCCCACACACTCCTACCTAAGGACCACGAGAGCCACAAGTCTGCTGTTCATGGGGGCGGGGAAGGAGAAAGAGGGGACATTCTTTACTTCATTTCCAGGGCGGCAAGGGGCAATGTTTCGACCCAATTACCTTGTACAACATCCGCCGGGATGAAATCAGAACTAAACTACCAGAACAGTCTCCCAGACCTGTTCCATCGCCGACTGGGACAAAGAAGCTTTCAGCCCTGGATTTTTCCCCTTACTCCACAACACTCCAACCCCCATCCCACCCCAGCACCGACTCCCTGTAGTTCATGCACTCACCCAAACGGGGCCCATCATGTTGTGTCTGCAGCCTTACCTTGAAGTAGCCACCCTCATAATGCGTGTTCGGCGGCCCGAAGATTGCCACCTCCCAATTATACAGGTCCGATTCGTCGACCAGGGTAATGCGGAAACCCTCGACTGGCTCCTCCTGCAGGCTCTTCAGCTCCAACATCAGCGCCTTCTGGGAGCTGCTGGTCTGCTGGTGAGCCATGACCGCCCGGGGCCCGGGTCCCGGCACTGCCGGGGAGGGGGTAAACGCGAGGCCGGAACCAGGCACTGAGAGCGTCGGTATGGGGAGCCGCTTCGGCACCGCTATGCAGTTGCTGAGAGGCCGTAGATCAGGCCCTTCAGCCCCGACGTCGAGTGGCTGCTGACCGAATTTGAGGCCCTTTGAGCCCCGCTGTGGAGTAGCGCTGAGGCCGCTGTCCGGCCGCTGCCTGGGTACAATGCCCCGTGACCTGCGGCAGCCAATCAGTACGCAGCAACGAAGTAGCAAATCATAATATGTCCAATCAGAGATGACCACTACGCAGAGCCAATCACCACGCAAAATAACAACTGTATCAAATCAGAAGGGCCATGTGCCCTATCAGAATGCGGAGGGCAAAGCGACCAATCAAAGAGCCATTAGAGGTCTAGCGAATTAAATAGCGGCAGGCTCTATGGAAACCAATAACCATCAGCATCTGAAGTGAACGTGCCTGAAAGCGCGTGATTTATTCTGGGACATGTAGTTTCCTTTAAACGGTGAGAAATGTAAATTATAATTACTAAAAGGTGCTGGAAATCTGAAATGAATATTTGGTCTACTCAATTTAGGCAGTACAATTACACGTACAATTGAGTAGAGAAACAGGATAAATGTTTTGCATCAATAATCTTTTGCCAGAACTGTAGGAAATAACGCGAGGTCACCCTACAATTAGTGCGACTTCTGTACTATTTCCCCATTAATCTTGCTAAACTTTAGTTGTAAAGTAGAAACCGTTAAAGGTCAATCCATTAACTTTAATCCCTTTCCACAAATGCTGAATAATCTGCAGAGTATTTCCAGTATCTTGTTTTGTTTCAGATTTACAACATACGTAGTTTATTTTCCAATTTGCTTTTAAAATATTAATCCAGTAAAGACAGATTAACAGATCTACATAAGGTTTTTATTGACTGGAATTGGGTAGAGGGATTGAAAAGGTGGGGCTGTAATTCTAGATGAAATATCTTGGGCAGAAGCTGCAGCCCACTCTAGGCCTTTGGATAATCAGGATCATGGTAAAATTTAGAAAAAAAGACATTTGAAATTGTGTTATGGACTGGAGTTTAATTGGCAAATGTTTGAGGGGTTCATATATCGAATATTGAGTACACAGGAGTCTAATCAAAAACGAGAAAATCTGCAGA
Source organism: Hypanus sabinus (assembly GCF_030144855.1). NCBI lineage: Eukaryota > Metazoa > Chordata > Chondrichthyes > Myliobatiformes > Dasyatidae > Hypanus > Hypanus sabinus. Next base: position 25,668,018 of record NC_082721.1, read on the forward strand.
TGCAACACACACAAAATACTGGAGGAACTCAGCAGGCCAGGCAGTATCTCTGGAAAAGAGTACAGTCAACATTTCAGGCTGAGACCCTTCATCAGGGGTTACATGTTATCATCTCATCCAGAAATTCAGTGTCCAGCATTATATATGAAATGATAGACATCCAGTTAGTTACCAGCTGGAAGCTAATCAAATGGGTTTTATAAAAAGTAACAATACCCAGAAGTGAATTTCTGTCTGTAAATTAAGGGAGGGAAGAGATATTACACAATATTCAAGAGAAATTACAATCAATGGATTTTAATCCATTAGAGCCTCTGCCACACAATGCTAGAGTCCCAGGTTCAAACCTAATTTGGGATAGGTACTGTCTATGTAATTTGTACATTCTATCGTCGTCGTGACTATCCCTCAAGGTCGAGGATGATGGTCTTCGTTCCGTTGATCTATCACAGAGCGAAGACACCTGTGCATGTATTTGTTTAACGTGTACTTGATGTTGCACTCCAAGAAGCACACGATACTTCACAAATCAACCAATTCCAATGGCATGGAAATCACAATTGGAGCTGATGGATTTATTGCAGCCTTCATCCCCCTTCACAGCCATTGAGTTCAAAGTAACTTTGTCCGCCTGTTCCACCATTGAGGTCTTGGTTGGATTGTTCTTTGTCGGGGACCTCACCCTCAACCTTACCACCATGGGTGACCCTATCAGGAGCATAGCTCCAGACGGCATCGCTCTCGGGATCTCAGGACCACACGAGCTTCTCCACCACGACAAGGTGACAATCCATGGAGAAGATTCTCTCTATATTGAGAGAATTTAACTGTTTCCCCTACATTCCAAAAAAGACATGCAGGTTAGTAGGTTAATTGGTCACTGCAAACTGCTCCTCCTGTGCAGTTGAGTGTCAGAATCTGGGGATTTGATAGGAATGTAGGAATAGTGTAAATTGGTGGTTGATGTGGACAAAGTGGGCTGAAGGATCTATCTTGTGCTGTTTCTCCCTCTAAGAGAGATCAGAGGTAGTAATGTACAGAACTATGAAAATCCAGAAACAAAAACAGGATAATCTTACGGGCACTCAGATTCATCATTTATGTGTTGTCTCATTTGATGTGAGCGATCATGATCGTCCATTTGTCTACCAAGCGAGGGATTGTTGCCTGTGAGAAGACCCCCTTCTTGCTGTTGCTCTATCCATGACCATGATTGTTCTTGGCAAATACTCAAAAATAGATCAGAGTAAAATCTAAATATTTGAATTGGTTAAAGAGTTCGGGGCAGGGAAAACTGAGAGTATATTGTAGACTGGAAACTAATAAAAGGATCTGAATTAATTTACACAATAGCAAATGTCTAGGAGTCAGTTATAGTATGAAGTGTACATGACAACTCAAGAAGGGGAGAAGTTTGAGAAACACATTTTATATGCAGAATAAATAAATTACCAGGGAAAAAGTAATAGGTTGGAATCTCAAAGGAGGAACATGTCAAGGGACTTCAGGGTTATCATAATTTCAATCATATTCAAAAAGGAGATCTGATTGTAGTATCTACAGAGACATTCCTGCTGTCTACCACAGAGAAATCCAGTCCAGCATCGTTCCAATGGATTCCATTCAGGCAGAATTGCAATGAACGTAATCTTTACTGTACAACTGCTCCAAGATAAATGCCGTGAGTGGCCTTAACCACTGCACATTGCCTTTTGTTTTGTCCTCAGAAGAGCTTCTCACTGTTTCAATGAGTCTGTAAAACATCCTGCTCAAGTATGACCGCCCTCAGAAATTAAGCTCCATCCTACATCTGCTAACCACAATCTGAACCCACAAATCTACATAGACCCAATTTCAGTGCAAACTGATGTCAGTAAGATGAGAAATGGGAGGAGAAATAGGCCACCTGGCCTGCTGAGCTTACTCTGCCATTCAATACAATCATGACATACAGCTGTATAAACTCCTGCCACTGTTTCTCCCTGTCGCCACATGGGTTTTCCCCAGGTACTCTGTAATCCTCCCACATTCCAAAGATATACGGTTAAGCTTAGTGAGTTCTGGCATGCTATGTTGGCACCAGAAGCGTGGTGACACTCGCAAGCTGTCCAACACAATCCTCGTTGATTTTATTTGATGCAAATGACGCATTTCACTCTATGCTTCAATCTACACGTGACAAGTAAAGATCATCTTTGCTCAGTTCCACCTACCTGCTTTTTTCCAATAATTCTTAATTATGCAAGGACCAAAATAAAAGCAAGTCTAACTTATCACTACACTTTACCCAAGCTTTTTTAATACCATACCTCAATTTCAAATTTGCCGCAAGAGTTCAGCAGAACTAGGGTACAAAATTAAAAATGCAATGCACTGCAGAGTCACAATCACCCAAGCTTCCGTGTTAGTGCACAGAAACTGATCGTTGACTTATTCACTGAAGACGTATATTAAAACCGGTAAAACAACAGATTTCTACCAACTTGCCTCTGTTACACAACAATTCATTCAGCAATTCAACCCAGGAATAAAAGACAACAAAAAGGCAATGTAATTAATAGACCGCTTCTCATATCTTGAGCTACATCTCGACAAAGAATTATAAGATTAACACACCTTTAGCCACCTAAGCAAAAATATGCTGACTTCAAACCCAGAATAAAGCTTGTGGCCTACAATGCAGCAGTGATCCTTGTCCTCCCTGTTGAGATTTTACACCTCATACCCACAGTCTTCAGAGTTTGATGATGACGTGTTTTCACCCCTTACTCTTGCACGGTAAGTGTGGCAAACGTTGGAGGTACAATTTCTGTCACAATTGGAACAGAATCCTGACTATCTACAGCAGGCATTCAAGAAATAGGCCAAACCTTGTCTCCGCAAAGTCCTCTAAATGCCAGAATAGCCAATGTCAGCATCATCTTCCAGACATCTCAAGCACTGCCTTCCAAATTACACTTAATCGGCTTTGTTGGGTAAGCCAAGTTGCTGGGACACGTGCTACTCCTACAAGAAATTACACTGGACCAACAATATTTTTTCATAAGTGTTGCTTCCTCAGTGTTTTTTTTTGTTTATAATAGACCACTTGAAGCTGAACAGAAATACACTTTCAGAATATTTGTATCACGTAAAAATTTAGAGAAACAAGAAATTAACTTTTATAAAATATGCATTTATTTGCATCATGTTGCCGACACTTGCAGTGGTTCAACTAAGCTAAAAATTTTGCATTATTGATTTTTGTTTGTACTCAGTGTCTGAAGCTTCTTGCTTAAATGTCCAACAATATTCAGCCAGCATTGATGGACTCCAGTTTCTCTGATACCGTTTCTCCACGACCACAATGTCCTGGTGAAACCTCTCACCATGCTTGTCAGACAGCGCCAGGATTTGCAGGGAAGAAATCTAAATGGGAATGTATAAAATTAATCTTTAGTGACATGTTGCACTTCATGGTTTTGTATTCTTGAAGCATGTTGTCAACCAGCTGCACGTTGTTTGGTGCTCTGTAGTTACCAAGACCTCCAAGAGGACCACAACCTTATCATAGGATTTGGAGATTTGCATACCTCAATGACGTGGAGAGCTATGTTGGCTAGAGTCAGGGCTTTATGTTTTGACTCTTGGTAGAGTCACCCATGCCAAACAGGTCAAAGGGTAAAGGTCAGTTGGCCTCCAGTCCTCCAGGTTTGGGGCTTCAGCTGACTGGTAAAACAAAATTGTTAAAGAAACAGCAATGAAGATTCCTTCGACATCTGAGTATGATGGGATTCTTGAGTCTCCACCTGGCACTTGCATGGCCGACAGTAGTGAAAACCAACATAAAACTACTGAAATGAAGTTCTGAACAGCACCAGAGATGGAGAACTTTCATTGTTGCCCAAAACACCAGCAGTATAATGGGCAGTAAAAGATAAAATTGCCGAAAATTTTCAACATCCTTTAGTGCCTTTATGTGATTTTCTCTGGTCTCACTAGAAGTTCTTCAAATTATCTGTCATTTATGACCTGTTTGACTTGTGGACCAACAAAAATGCCTTTGTTAATCTAAGGATCTGTTGTTCTGACTTGAATTATGAATTGAAATAACAATAATAGGTGATTTTTTTTAAAGTGGTGCATGATAGGAAAATTTCATGATGATTTTCATAATCAGCAGCCCAAAATCCATAAGATACACCCAAAAGTATTCAGGAAGCAAAATCTCTGTTCTCCAGTGTTATCAAGTGGACAAAATAATTCAAGATATTCTTAAAGCCTTCTTCAAAAAATGCTACTGATTCATGATCTATGACTGCTTAAAATGGATATGACATACTAAGCATGTTATTGAAAACTTGGCACTCATCATTGAGAGGACACAGAAGAAAACTGCAGAAGGAGTAAGCCATTTAAGCAAACTTCCTGTTTCAATTGTGACAGAGTTTTGTGCATCCTAATAAGGTTAGCCTCATTAGCCATTCAAGAACATAAGGATATGGAATGGAAGCAAATTATCTTCAAACCTTAAAAGATTGATGTAGGGTTTTATGGAGTGGAATCTCAAATACATTTTGCTGTTTTTTTTAAAATATGAACATTCAAATACCATGGACTGAATTTCAGGATAGAATTTAACTGATGAGTGATCCAAGCAAATTTATATTTGTAATAATAGGTATCCTGCGTGAGTTGCAGGGTGAAACCAAATCCTTTTAGAGCATTTATATATATAAATAGAACAAATGCCTGGGAGTAAGATAAAGTTGGAATTGAAATGTGAATTTGCTTGTTCCCCAATTTCTTATGTCAGTCCTGCTTTTAATAATCCACCTCAGTAAGTGCAAAGTATTCCATTACATGTAGGGAATTGTAGAGACATTGTCCTCGTGTTGCTGTCACCAGCTCCAATGAGAATCTGGACATTCTGTTTACCACATTTCTGAACTGACACACGGTTTACAATATCACAGTTTCTGCTGCCCTCCCCCGCAATGATTTGGCCTTGTACGACATCACAGCAACATTATGACTAAAGCAAGCCATCTACATTCAAGCTCAAGTTAGTTCAATTCATTTTGTTCAGTTTTTCAATGAGGTCCAATGGACCAGGGCACCTCAGACGCATGGGTGGTGAAAACAGAAAATGGCTTTGTGGGAACTGCTAACACTGCTGTTCCCATACTGGAGGATATTTGTTTTCAATATATTCTTGGCTGGGTTTGAATGGGCTGCAGACAGGATCCTTGCTTCATTCGGCCTAGGGGCAGATGAAGAAAACGGTTTCTACCAGTATGATATGGATTCCTCCTCCTTCGAATTACCTTCAGATGATGGCATGTATTCTATCATGGCAACAACCATGGCCCAGGGCCGCAACCAAACACGCAGGGATTTGGCAGGAGAGATTTCGATGGAATTCGATGACCTCGACCAAACATTTCAAAGTTTCCAGGTGGGAATGGCTGACGTTTCTAGAGTACATCCCAGGGACATCTCCTTCAGCCAATCATTCCAGAACTTCCCACCTGGAATGGCTGATGTTTCTAGAGTGCATCCCAGGGACATCTTCAACCAATCATTCCAGAACTTCCAAACTGGAATGGCTGACGTTTCTAGAGTGCATGCCAGGGACATCCCTCAAAACCAGTCATTCCACAACTTCCCAGGGGGACCTGCTGATGTTTCTAGAGTGCCTGCCAGAGACAACCTTCAGAACCAATCATTCCAGAACTTCCCACCTGGAATGGCTGATGTTTCTAGAGTGCATCCCAGGGACATCCTACACAACCAAACACTGCAAAACTTCCCAGTGGGAATGGCTGACATTTCTAGAGTGCATCCCAGGGACATCTTCAACCAATCATTCCATAACTTCCCAACTGGAATGGCTGATGTTTCTAGAGTACATCCCAGGGACATCCTACACAACCAAACACTGCACAACTTCCCAGTGGGAATGGCTGACGTTTCCAGAGTGCATGCCAGGGATATTCCGAAGTCACCAACCTCGCTTCGGCGTAGAATCAGGCCGGATTCCAGGAAAATTTACCTCAGAGGGTACCGTTCACGGGGGAGCTCCATTCGTCTGAGACCTGGAAGGCGGGGAAAGGAGTCTCTAAAACGATGGTTTGATGTCTTGATGGAGAAGAAGAAGTAAGCTCGACTCCAAATACCCTTGATTACAAGGTCTAGAATTCCATCATTGTTTTGAAAACAAAAATGGAGATACTTCATAGAGAATGCAAGTCAATGGAGCCCTGTATATCTAAGTTGAATATATAAAAGCAATTTTGGATTCAAACAATTGACCTCAGTTCTGAGCTCCCTTTGCAGGCAACTTCAGATGCCGCCAATCTGGCAGCAGCAACTAATTCACTCAGTCATCTGACAAGAGGACTCCTCTTGCAAACTATTCGCCTTCACCCATCCTGGGAACTTTCCTGAATAAAATCTCTGCTTTACATTGTTTCACTGCAGATTGAGAAAAGATTTCTAGTTCTCTTACTCGATAGGACAGAATGCAAAGCGGGTTTATCAGAATGATCCCTGGACTCCAAAGGGTTAAGTGTGAAGAGAGGTTCCACAAAGGAGGATTTTCCTCCATGGATTTAGAAGGCTAACTGGTGATTTGATCAAGGTTTTCAAGATATTAAGAGGAACTGACAGATTCTATTTCTTCTGCTTGGGGAATCCAAAACAAGGTATTTTCCCAAATTGATAGGCCTTTCATAATTAAACTTTGAAAACATTTCTACTCACTGAGGAACGCAGAATTTTATAACACTCATTCACAAATAATTCATTGTTAAATGACAGGTTGTTGATAACATGGAAAGGGAGTTAGACCTCTGATCTTGTTGAGTGGTAGAACACTCTAGGGGGTGAATAGCCTCCTGTTACAAAATTCCTTCTTTGATACTGATTGTTTTTAGCGGCAGGCTGACAGCTCCAAGTGTCAGTGGCCTGTGATGGCAACCCTCATAGGAGTTCTGGCCTTCTTCCTCCACTCCACAACCCCCACAGGGGTTCCAGTGACCCATGAGGGAAGTCCAAGAGCATTGGTGTACTTCACCAAGAATAAATAATGACAGTCAGACAGGTGGCCTGACACACCTCCAAGGACTGTTGCACTTGGCTGAGGAAAGAAAGTGGTGCTATGATGCCGTCACCTCACATCAAGGTCTGACATCCTGTCCATGTTCGCTGTCTAACCGAGGGCAATTGAGAATTCCAGATCAATCAGAGGTGGTACCTTTGGGGGCAGGTTTATATTACAGTCAAAAATAAGGGGTCCAAAACAGAGAGTAAACCCAAAATGTGAATAGCATTTGTTTAATTTAATCTCGCAATACGCAAGAGTCCTTTATGCAACACTGGTATAAAACAAGTTACAACCAATCAACAATCCTTGATCTAAATCTCCAGGCAGACAATCAAGGTGCCTCCTGCAGTTTAGTAACTTGCTTTCATGTGGTCATGTTCACAAGGTTATATCACTGTGATGCACCTGTACAGGCAGAATGCCTCGGAATGGAAGAAAATCATATGAGACAGTGTTTCCTCACATTGAGGAGGCTTTCTGCTCCCAGCTCCTATCCAGTCCAACTAGATCAGGGGCAGTTTTGAAATTGGTTCCTATCAATGGCATTGGGTTGAGGAATTTATCTGTATTGTTGTTCCTTTTCACGACTTATGGTGCATTGGGAGGCATTTTTTCCACATCTGTAGCATTTAACTTGCTTTTTAACAAGGCTGAGTTGCGAGGCGCTCAACCCAGCATGGATGGAAAGCGTGCAAGGAGCCGGCTGGTTTCAAACCTGGGGCCACTCGCCTCAGAGGCCGGTGCTGATACCACCACATCACCAGCCAGCATATTTGTGTGTATAGAACTCACTTAAAATATACTCACTCAAGGATGTTATGCTGAGGCTTTATAAGGCGTTGGTCAGACCGCACTTGGAATATGGCAGTTTTGGGTCCCTTATCTGAGAAAAGATGTGATGGAACTGGAAGGCGTCCAGAGGAAGTTCACAAAAATAACTCTGGGAATGAAAGGGTTAAGGTGTGAGGAGCATTTGAGGGCTCTGGTCCTGTACTTATTTAGAGTTTAGAAGAATGTGGGGGATTTCAGTGAAACCTATTGAATATTGAAAGGCCTAGACACAATGGATATGGAGAGCATGTTTCCTATAGTGGGGGAGTCTAGGACCAAAATGCAAAGATATCCCTTTAGATCAGAGATGAAGAGGAATTTCTTTAGTCAGAGGCTGGCTATTCTGTGGAACTCATTGCCATGGACAGGTGTGGAGGCCAAGTCTTTGGGTATACGAAGCACATCTTTACAAGTCAGGCATTACGACCAGAAGATTAATTTGGCAGGTGTGCTTGAAGAACTAGGATGGGGATAAGGCACCAGCCTAGGCAAGAAATAATCAGGCACAGCGTGGACAAGAGAAAGGATGGCAGAGGGTGTGTGAGCGTGGAGTTTGCCTCAAGGTGGACGATACACTGTGTCGAGCCAGGCAACGATATGCCAGCATCATGCAGCACTGGCTGAGGGGAAGCATGCAGGGATCTGGTGCCATCATGTCTGAATGAGATTGCTGCCTGCTTCTATTCAGTCAACACATGGGCTTCACTCTCTGGATAAAGAGAGGTGCAGTGAGCTGAGTGAACTCCTCCTGTGTCATTGGTGGGGTGGTTTCATTTCTCCGTAGCCTCATTGCCTGCTCCATGGTCATCCCAAGCTGGTCAGGGCTGAGTTTTGAGGCAGCGCCCAGGCACCCATTGCCACTGGCTGACCCGCTAACACTCAGAGCATCCTGCAGAGCCTCGAGCAGGGCCTGGCACACTGTCCGACTGGCCTCTCCAGACTCTGCCACCACCTCAAACAGCCTCCCGGAAATCTTCACAAAGTCCAGGAAGACAAAGCAAGTGAGCACTCCGTGTCTGAAGATGCTGAAAGGAACTGCCTCATGGTCCCAGCATCGCAATTTCTGGATCAGGGAGCAGGAGGGAGTGCCCGCACTTCCACAAATCTGCCTCAAGAGCTCAGTGTAAACTCTGCCCTTGAGACCAGGCTTTTTCCTCTTGTTCGTGGGGTAGCTTAGCATCTGGAAAGCCAGGGCTGTATTCCTGCTGAAGGCCGGTCTGCTGTAGTGACAGAGCAGTAGCTGTTTAAAGGCACTGGAAATCTGCTCCTGTTGGGAGACCAAAACAAACTCGGTTAGTCTCCTACCCAACTCACCCTTTTTCATTCATCAACCTTCTCTTCCAAGACATCAACAGGCACCTGCTTTCCCTCAAGAAGACGAAGGGAACCTGAATGTGAACACAAAGTGCAGCCTGAATTTGTGAGGGGGCGCCATGGAGGCAAGCACCCTCACATTTAAACAACACCTAGATTAGCTGGTGTGCTATGCAGGGGAGAAGGGTTAGATTGATCTTAGAATAGGTTAAAAGGACCTCTACTTGCTGTAATGTGTTGAAAGTGCCTAAATTGCCAAGGAATAGAAACTCTAGAGCAAATATGGTTATATTAGATGAGTATAATCATAATGTTCTGGAATCTTAAAAAGGGGTATTGAAAAGGAGAGGGTATTGGCAGAGTGCATCAATAGCTGAAGGCCCTCAGACGGTGAGGAGCGGTTGGGGTAGGAGGGAAGGCAGGTAGAGGGGGAGGGGAGAGGGGGGAGGAGAGGAGTGGAGGGAGGGGAGAGGGGGAGGTGGGAGGGGAGAGGGGAGGAGGGAGGGGAGAGGGGAGGAGGGAGGGGGAGGGGAGGAGGGAGGGGGGAGGGAGGGGGGAGGGAGGAGGGAGGGAGGGGGGAGGAGGGAGGGGGGAGGGGGGAGGGAGGAGGGAGGGGAGGAGGGAGGGGGGAGGGGAGGAGGGAGGGGGGAGGGGAGAGGGGGAGGGAGGAGTGAGGGGAGAGGGGGAGGGAGGAGGGAGGGGAGAGGGGGAGGGAGGAGGGAGGGGAGAGGGGGAGGGAGGAGGTGCGGAGATTGAGGGGTAGTTCTTGGGTTGAGGATCGAGCACGGACCCTCTGCAGCGTGAGGGTTAGTCTGATCACGATCCCGCCGTCTGGTTACCTCCTGCTGCCTCGGAACCGGTTTCTCTGCTGTTCCTTCGGAAGCCACCGCTAGGTTTTGGAAGTATTCACCCAGGAAGGAGACGGGGTCTTCGGGCCGATTTTCCAGAACCTTGAGCAGCGCCTCACGAAGTGTGAATGAGAGCCCATCTGGGAGAGGCAGCTCGGCACCGTGTACCCAACCGGAAACCGTTGCCGCCGCCATCTTTCTGCGGGGCGAGGGTTCGTGTCACTTCAAAACCTGTTCCCCACAAAACAGAAGCCGGACGTTTGTCCCGGGATTCCTCTCACTTTGGAAAATGTAAAGACGATTTAAGACAGTGACGATATTTTATCCAGAACAGCTTCTACAAAGCTATTTAGCTTATTTTATTTTATGGTCCAAAGTTAATTATTTATAAAATATAAAGGAATTTGACACTTGAAAAGTGGCAATAGAGTGCTGCTATATTGGAGGTCCCACATGTCCTGTGGAAGGGTCAACGTCGGCTGTATACTCTTTTCCATAGGTGCTGGCTGGCCTGCAGAATTTCTCCAGCACTTTGTGTGCGTTCTTGTGAGTGTCAGATAAGGCTAGCTTTTCTTTGTCACGTCACGATAAAATATTCCAGGGCAAACAGAAACTTCCCTTCCCCCTCTCCAAATTAAGTCAGAGCCTCTACATCACTTTTACGGATTATGTGATAATTATCATGTCCATAAAGCACAGAAGCAAAGTAGACCATTTGGTCCATCAAGTCTGCTCCACCATTCCGACATGGCTGATTACTTTTCCCTCTCAGCACCATTCCTCTGCATTCTCCCTTTAACCTTTAATGCCCTGACTAATCAAGAACCTATCAACCACCTCTTTAAATATATCCCATGACCACTGCCCTTTGTGGCAATGAATTCCACAGATTCACCACCCTCTGACTAAAGAAATAACTCCTTGACTCTTGTAAATGAACGTCCCTCTATTCTGAGGCTGGGCCCTCTGGTCCTAAATCCTCACACTATATCCTCTCAATATCCACTCTATCTAGGTCTTTCAATATTGGATGAGGTTTCAAAGAGATCCCTCCTCATTCTTCTAAACTCCAGCGAGTACAGGCCCAAAGCCGTCAAATGCTCCTCATGCATTAACTCTTTCATTCCCAGAATCATTCTCATGAACCTCCTCTGGACCCTCTCCAATGCCAGTACATCTTTTGTTTGTTAAGGAGCCCAAAACTGCTTACATTACTTAAAGTGCAGTCTGATCAAGGTCTTAAAAGCTTCAGCATCATATCCATATTCTAATTCTCTCAAAAAGAATGCTAACATTGCATTTGCCTTCTGCACCACCAACTCAACCTGCAAGTTAACCTTTAGAGAATCCTGCATGAGGACTCGCTAATCCCTTTGCACTTTTAATTTTTGACTTTTCTCCCTCTTTAGAAAATATTTGACACCTTTATTCCTTCTATCAAAGTGCATGACCATCACACCCCTACACTAAATTCAATAAGACCATAAGACATAGGAGCAGAATTAGGCCATTTTGGCCAATTGAGTCTTCATCCACTATTCAATCATGGCTGATCCTTTTACCCCTTCCTCAACCCCATTCACTGGCCATCTCCCCATAACCTTTGATGCCATGTCCAATCAAGAACCTATCAAACACACCCACTGACCTGACCTCCACATCTGCCTGTGGTAATAAATTCCACAAATTCACCACCCTTTGACTAAAGGAATTTATCCTCATTTCTGTTTTAAATGGACATCCCTCTATCCTAAGGTCGTGCCCTCTTGTCCTAGACTGCCCCACCATGGGAAACATCCTTCCCACATCTATTCTGTATAGGCTTTTCAACATTCAAAAGGCTTCAATGAGATCCCCCCTCATCCTAAATTCCAGTGAGTACAGACCCAGAGGTACCAACCATTCCTCGTATGTTAACCCTTTTGTTCCCGGAATCATTCTTATGAACATCCTCTGAACCCACTCCAATGCCAGCACATCTTTTCTTAGATGAGGAGCCCAAAACTGTTCATAATACATATTCAAGGTGAGGCCTCACCAGTGCCTTATAAACCCTCAGCATCACATCCCTGCTCTTGTATTCTAGACCTTTTGAAATCAATGCTAACATTGTATTTGTCTTGCAACAACACACCATCTGCCACTTGTTTGCCCATTCTCCCATCTATGTGCTTCTGCAGACTCCCTGCTTCCTCAACAAAGTTCAAAGTAAACTTACAATCAAAGTACATATATGTCACCATGAACAACAATGGGATTCATTTGCTTGTGGGCATTCACGGTATGGACAAGAAACATGATAGAATCAATGACTGTGCCCAGCAGGATGGACGAACAACCAATATGCAAAAGAGAACAAACTGTGCTAATAAATTTTTTTAAGGGAAATAATAATAATAATATTACAATACAACCAATGGATGAATATGAAAAACATGAGTATCTGCGATACCAACAGGCAAAGAGAATAAATCAGGGAAAACATTGGACGGAATTCGCTTCAAGGTTTAAGAAAATCTGCCCAACAGAGCTCAAAGATAAAAATATAACACAGGCGATAAACACTTTCACTATGCCCATCTTAATGTATTCTTCTGGCATAATATCTTGGGCCAAAACTGATCTGTAAGTGGAGTTCAATAAAATGTGTTATGGGTTTCATTAAATGCAAACACCTCACTTTGTTTTATTGCGAAAACCTACGTTGGTGACCCTGATGCTCTGGGATGATTCCAGAGTTACTGAACATGTCGGCCAATGCAGTTGCTCTGAAACTGCCAGAGTTTTGGGAGCAGAATGCCGTTGCTTGGTTGGTACAAGCTGAAGCTCAGTTCGTACTGCGGAAAATCACCGCGGATGATACCAAATTCTACAACATGGTAGCGTTGCTCATTTTGTCGTGGTTTCTTGAAATAACCAGGAGACGCAGAAGGTTCTTTGAGAAGTTTAAGTCTTCATTTGCAAACAAAAGCTGAGACAATTAATGAGCGTGTCACTAATTGTCCGCCGAGCCTAGTACACGGTATTCTTTATATTACTTTCTTATTTCAGTTACATTAGCATATACTTGTTCTAGTGCCTTGACTGGTTTTCATACCATCACACCACTCCATGATCCCGTCTACCACCGTTATCTCTAGATGCTTACTTTCACTGTTAGCTACATTCTTAAGGCACTGTTGCGTTCAATAGTACAGAGACAATACAGAGATCACATTCTGGCCAATAAATTGGATACATAGCAAATAGCAAACACAAGGCTGGCCACATAGTTCTGGCCACACAGCAAACGTTGCAACTTTATTCCCCAATATAATCCCCCCTTTGAGACCCATAGGGTCTCACACAGAGAAAGACTAAGAGTCCGCACACAAAAGCCCCAATAAAGTCCAGCACTTATTCCCAAATCTTGGGTTAAACTATAATTTTCTGTGCCAAGACCTCAAAGTATTCTCTCCCTGTTACCCTAGGCTGCCGAGCCAAAAACCTGTCCGTTTGTATCCGAGACAGGGAAAAAAACTCATTAGCCCTTACAATCTACTCCCACACTGTCGTTTTGCTCTTGTTCATCCTGCAGGTGTTGTAGGCTGTAACAATACTTCTACGGTGCTTCTTTCTCCACTGAGCTTGCTTCAGTAATTGCCACGAGCATCGGAAATTGTTTGGTTGCAGCACGCACTACAAGAGATTTGAGACAAGGAAGAAAACAGCACAGAACAAGCGCAAAGCTCAGCAATACAATAGTGACAGTTATTGCCATTTTAGTCAGCCATGCTCCCCATCCTCCGAGTCTACTTTCTAACCAGTCAAATAACTGATGTCCAAACCCTGCATTCTGTTTAACTTCCTTTCTGAGACTTTTCAACTTATACATTGCCTTAGTAAACAATCCTTCTGGACTAGTGTTATTTGGTACAGCACTGCTCTCCAAACATCACACAAACTCCTCCTTTTTCTGCCAACAGCCAGTCCAATGCTCGTCTATTCTGCCATGCCATTTTGCTAGTTGCATCTAACTGTTGTCCCAAGGCCTCCAATGTAGTTGATGAATCTTTGCTTATTGTAATATATATAAGTTATCCATTCAACATTGTTAATAGTTCCCATCAAGGGTAGAAATGCTTCGAAGCCTGCAGCAATCTCATTCCTCGCCTTAAATTCATTAGGTATACCTCTCGGCTGACCTATACTATCTATCCAAATCGTGGAGTTGGGTTCATATTTTCTCCTTTTCCGCCATGGCATGTGTGGTTGGGGAGTTATTTCGACCTCTTTCATTGTCCCTACCATATCTACACTTACCATTATTTTAATGTAATTTTTGTCTTCTGATACCCACACCTCCGGCGTGATTTTCCTCCACACTGTTACTGTTTCAGCACTCTTAACTAAGGGTCCTAAGTCTTTAGACTGATATCCCTCGTTTACCAACAACGTTACGTGGGGTGCAGCCCCTGGTATCCTGTACCATTTTTCTAAAAAGGTGTTCCACTTAACTTGTAAAGCTGCCCCTTGCTTTCCAATTATCACAGCCTCCCCTTCCAGGTGCTGTTGGGTACATGCCTCCAGGTGCCATCTCTCCTCTAACTCCCTGTTCTGAGTCTCGTCAAAAATCACTGTACAATGTAGCTCAGATTTGAGCATTACAGCCCTGGGTAATATAGCCTGCACACCCTTCTTCCGTTTTCCCCAGGTTTCCTGAATCTGATCTGCTATGTCTCCTATCCAAAAAACATTGGCCTTCTTGTCTTCTCGCATTATCAATTAAGCCCCTGCTCTTTCCACACTCAGCCCATTTCTGGTGCATTCTAATTTTAATTCCAGTTTCAATAAGGCATCTCTGCCTAACAAATTAATCGGAGTTCCCTTAGATACTAGCACTGGCAAAACAATTCCTTTAGTTCCCATTCTTAACTGCACTGGAGCTGTGCACAGTGTCAACTGTGTTTTCCCCGAGAACCCTACCGTCTTAATAAACTTTCCTGACATGGGAAGGTGAAGGGCATACTGTGGCTGTACACAAGTGTACGTGGCTCCAGTATCTATCATCATTGGTGTCAGTTGCCCTTCTAACATAACCTGAACAATGGGTTCCTTGTCTGCCTCCCTTTTTATCATTGGGTAATGTCCCTTCCCACTCGAGTTCTCGGGGCACCCCTAATACCTCGCCTAGGGGTTCACAGGTCCGCTTGGGCCTGTGGGGGCTGGTCCTTGGCTAAACTTTAGTTCCCTTCTTATCGGTTCCTGCTGGTGTGTGACAGGCCATAGTGTAAACGGACAATCTCTTCTCATGTGACCTGGCTGATTACATCCCCAGCACAATCTCTCTACCTCTCTTTCCCCCTGTTTCCTCACTGGTCCCCTCTGCCCATAGCTCCTCTGTCCCCCTCCTTGGGACTTCCAGTCCTGTCTGGGCTGTTTGAATTTAGTCTGTTCCTGATAGGGCATTTGTGGGAATTCTCCTCCAAAGACGTTGATTATTGGCATGGGGTTTTCCGGCCCTTGTCTTACAGAATGGTCGGTTCCTCCATATAGCGGTGCTTCATCCAGTTCGATGGCAGTACTCGGACCAGTGGTTGCTGGCAGCATCTTTTTGCTTTTCTCTTTTTCCTTCTTTTTGAGTTCTTTGAGCTGCATTTGTATTAACTTTCTTTGCACCTCTTCCTGCTGCTCAGCCAACCTTTGTTTGTCTTTCCGGTACTTCTCAACCACATGGACTATGTGGTCTCTAAATTCTTGTGGGGTCATTGACATCAGCCCAACCACTTCCTCCAGTTTGGATTTAACTTGCAGAGACATTGCATCCAAAATGCTATGTCGGAACAGTGTGGTGATAAATAAGCTATTCTCCACCTCTTGCTCAGTCTCCAGTCTCCACCTTTTCAACTGGTTTTCTACGTAGGCTGCTGGGTTTTCAGTGTCTCCCAGTGGATCCCCCTTTAAGGCTTTGGGGTCCACTTTGGGTGGATAAAGCCTCTTGAGGGCCTGCCATACCCTCTGCCTCACTCTGTCAAACCCGACTCCATCAGTTCTTGGGTCGTTCGGGTTTATTATGCCAGCCATTTCCATTAGTTCATTAAATTTGGAGGTTCCCATCAACCTTATCAATAGTGCCTTTAACTCTCCCATAGCCAATAATCGTCCCACCGTTTCTTCTTCAAAGGCTCTAATCCATTTCCCTGCTCCTTCATGTAGACTGGGCAGAGTGTTTTTCAGCCCTTCTAGGTCCTGGGATCCCCAAGGGATATACTGCACATGTCCTGATCCTTTTACTAACAACGGCATCATTCTTCATCCTTCTTCCCACCTGCCCTGGCTCTCCTCCTCACCTGACTCCTTATCCATCTCAGGGTATGTCTTTACTGCCTCCCACACAAATGTCTCCGGGATCCTCTTCTTCCCTCGGTCTCCCTGTGGAGTCCTTCCTTTCTGTCCTGATTGAATACTTAGTCGGCCCCTGGAGTACTTTTCACATCACCTCTGGCAATTCCGTCTCAGTAACTTCTCTCTGCATGTTTACTGCACCCGTCAGCATGGGGCACTGCTTAGGGGTTCCTTCCTCATAATAGGGAGGTGGCCTTTCTGCTTCTTTCACATCCGGGTATGGAGCTGAAGCCAGCTTCTCACAGTACCTTCCTCTCTCTCTAACAGGCTGTTTCTCCTTCTCCTTAGTGTCTTCCTCGCTTGTAATCAATATTCTACCTGTCCTCCTCAGCCTCTCTCCTTCCATTCTGAAGAGTTTTAGCACTTCTATTTCTCGTTCTCTGTTTTGCCCTCTTTTCTTAGATTTATCTTTTGGTTTGTAATTTTTAATTAGCGCCTCCATTTCTTCGCACAAGCTTACATCAAATGTTCCTTCTCTTGGCCACTTTGTGACCAGGGTTCTTTTTTCCCATTTTTTCTGAAGTTTTTGTGATCTCACTTTTATTTACCGGGAATTTTTTGCTCAGAATCTCTACTGCTGTTCCTTTATCTGTCATGTTGTTCTCTCTTTTTAAGGTATTTCAGAGATTCACAGTTCATTTACTGGATAATATTATTTACTCTAATTCTATGCCTAGTCTATTGAATATCTACCAGCGCTTTAAACTATATATTGGACTGTCCTTATTTCCTATTCCATTCTGCCCGTGCAGACCTCTACCTAGAGCAGTATCCGCAGAACTTTCTCTTTGCACCTCGTCTATTCAGACCCTTATCTCTTAAAGCGGTATTCACGAGGATTTTCTCTATTTTTCCTTTCCCTGCCCGTTCAGACCTTCGTTTCATATGAAGCGGTATCCACTGGGACTTAACAACACCACGTGGAATTTTTCTTCACTTAACTCGGTATTAGCTTATTTGTACTTACCCTCACTGCAGTGTTCTCGATCAATCCTCTGAGCCTCCTGTTAACCCCCAATTCTGCCAGATTCTTCGGACCGGAGAGACCCTTCGGCAGTGGTTCCACACTTCTGAGACTCCAAGACCTCCCCAAAACCAACAGAATGCTTAGTCCAAATTATCGCAAAATGCGCTTACCTTTTGTTTGGGTGCACCCTTAATTCTGTTAGCCTTGTGGAGGTCCCTGGAGGACCAGGAAGCGTCCCCTATCTGGCATTTCCTTTCCGCGGGTCTCTTACCGGTCCTGTCGCGGTCGCCAATTTTGTTGTGGTTTCTTTAAATAACCAGGAGACACAGAAGGTTCTTTGAGAAGTTTAAGCTTTTATTTGCAAACAAAAGCTGAGACAATTAATGAGCGTGTCACTAATTGTCCACCGAGCCTAGTACACGGTATTCTTTATATTACTTTCTTATCTCAGTTACATTAGCATATACTTGTTCTAGTGCCTTAACTGGTTTTCATGCCATCACACCATCGCACGATCCTGTCCAGTCTACTCCTTGGAACACGTGTCCCCCTTCCCAGCTTTGTCTGGTTTTCATACCATCACACCACTCCATGATCCCGTCTACCACCGTTATCTCTAGATGCTTACTTTCACTGTTAGCTACATTCTTAAGGCATTGTTGCGTTCAATAGTACAGAGACAATACAGAGATTACATTCTGGCCAATAAATTGGATACATAGCAAATAGCAAACACAAGGCTGGCCGTGTAGTTCTGGCCACACAGCAAACATTGCAACTTTATTCTCCAATACTCAGCAATTCGACGGCTGCGAGGGTGGTGAGCCTGCTTGAACACCTGCCTGAACACAATGAAAACCAATCACCGAAAACTCACCTCTTACAGACTTTTGAACTATCGGAGTCTGAGCACACCAAACACCACCAAACTGGTCTCGGTGATGCTAGGCCTTCAGAGCTACTGGACTACATGCTGTCTCTCCTGGGAAATCACCATCCTTGTTTTATTTTTAAAGAATTCTTCATGCAACAAAGTCCCGATCAAGTTCACATAGCCCTCACTAATGCATCCGTGATGGATTATAGGGAGCTTGCTAAAATGTCTGATTTCCTACACTCAGCCGGGCAGCAGTTCACCATTCCTGCTTCTTTCTCTACCTCAATAAGCCCGATTAGCAAGGCCCCCAACACAAGGACGCCTGCAGCTGTGAAGCAGACAACGCCGGGTCTGTGTTTTTACCGCGTCCACTTTGGTGCAAACACCAGAGAGCGCTGGCTGCCTTGCATCTCCGACGGTGCCAGTGCAGAGAACGTTGAACATAATGGGTTCCAGCTGCCAGGGTCGTCTACGGTTCATTATAGACATCCCTTCAAGGCAAAGTTCCACATGTGACCCGGGTGCTCTGGTGAGTGTGCTGCCAGTATCGCCTATTGATGAGAAGACAAAGAGCAACGAAACCTCGCCGGAGACCGCCAATGGCAGCAGGATCCAGACTCACAGGATACGTCAGGGGACGCTCTGCTTCAGTGGGCGACAGTACACATGGGATTTTTCCCTGGCTAAAGTGGCTAGACCTCTGCTCAGAGCAGACTTTCTGTGTGCTCAATGACTGTTAGTCGAATTATGAACTGCCAGCTTGTGGAGGTCCAGGACTTTGTGTCGTTGCTTTACTCCCCAGTAAGTTCCCCACAATGACTCTGTCAAGTGCACACACCACCACATGTGAGTTCCCAGACCTCCCCAAGCCCACGTTCTCCAATACATTCACAAAGCATGGGGTTGAGCACCACATTCCCACAACTGGCCCACTGGCACAACTGGAGTCAGAAAAGCTGGCAACCACGAAGGCTGAGTTTGCAACATGGAAAGAGTCAGAAATGTACACTGGCTGAATGGCCCCTAGGGTTCACCCCTTCATGTGTCCCTAAGTCCGATGCTGGTTGCCGCCCATTGGTGATTACCAACCCCTTAACAAGGCCAACCTCCCCGATCGTTACCAGGTCCCACACATTCAAAACTTTTCAGCATGTTTAGTGGATCTTGTTAGGGGCTACCATCAGGTGCCTGTGTGCTCAGAGGACATTTCCAAAACAGCAGAGATAAGCAACCACTCACAAAATGCTGTAAGAACTCAGCAGGCCAGGCAGCATCTATGGAAAAGGCTGCAGTCCTGTTGAAGGGTCTCGGCCTGAAACGTCGACTGTACTCTTTTTCTTAGATGCTGCCTGCTCTGCTGAGCACCCCAGTGTTTTGTTTGTGTTGCTTAGATTTCCAGCATCTGCAGATTTATTCTTGTTTGTGATTGGATAGCTGTGATAACCCCGTCTGGCTTTTTCGAGTTTCTGCGCATGTTGTTTGGACTGAAAAATACAGCAGAAACTTCCCATGCGCTTAAGCCACCAGCGGTTGATTATTACACCAGCCAAATGCCAATTTGGGTTGTCAACCATCACATCTCCACAGAAGGTGCAAAACCCCTCCCATCAAAAGTAGCCACCTGGTCAGCCTCTCAATAGCGTTCCACCCTCCTCAGGAAATTAAATGTCTTTTAACCTGTTCCTACCGTCCATCACGGTGTACAGCACTCGAGTTCCTGTTGACCTACATATCATCTCATTGGTTTTCATCCGCCATGATGCACACCAACACCCCCCAAGGCCCCCATATGATGGCCTTTTCCATGTTTTGGAACAAGGAGAAAACACTTCTATCAAAGATAAGAGGGGTCAACCTGAACGTATCTCAGGTTTTGGAATATCCCACTGCCGTGTCCCTGGTGTCGCAACATGACCACGAGCATGTCAACACACCTCTGGACGAGCCAGAGGTACCTGCTGTTCCTCCACTCCTGGAAAGCAGGAGCCAAGCTGGGTGGGTCATCCGAGCTCCAGACAGACTCACACTCCTGGTTTTAGTGAATTCTGGGGCGGGTGGTGTAGGGTAAAGTAATGGAGAGAAATGCACATAATTCTCAACCACTGCCAATGAGTTGGGTTTCACTTTAAAAGGCTGGTTTGGTGTGATGACGCTGTTAGGTAAAGAGATTTAGTGTGTTTGTGGTGTAGGTTTTGGAGTTCAATAAAATGCGTTACGGGTTTCATTAAACATAAAATGCCTCACTTCATGTTATTTATGATATCCTATAATATTATCACTACAGAAGAAAAAGTTAACCAATGGAAGAGCATGACCTTCCACAGAAGACATCCTCATGATCTAAGCAGACTAGATGTCCACAAGGAAGCATTGAACATCCTGCTCAGAGTTGGAGACCTCTTCCCAGAAATAGAAGGGTTGCTTGTAGCAATACAGGACCAGGTGGTTAACCCCCCCAAAAAAAATCAAAAATACATAATAAAAGATCAACAAATTCAAGATGATAAATGCAGAAAATGTTGAAAGAAGCTAGAAACAATCCAATGCATTACAGGATCCTGAAGCAGTTTAACTCAATCTGATTATGTACTCAGCCACAATTAAGTGGCAAACATCATTCACCAAAATCTTGCTTTAAAATACAAACTCATAAAAGTAGTTATGCCTTACTTTAAATACAAGCCTGATCCAGTTTTAGAATCAGAATACCACAAATTATATTATGACCAATCTGTTATTACTGATAGGACAATCCATAATAGCCGTCTGGATTTAGTAATACAGTATAAAAAAAGCAAGAACAACCTATTTAATAGATATAGACATTCCAAACACACATAACTTACAGAAATCAGTAAGTGAAAAACACCAGAGATATGCTGAATTAGAAGAGGAAATTGAAAGACTTTGGAACATGAACAGGGTATACATTGTCCTGATAGTAATATCTGCAACTGTTACCATCCCAAAGTCACTACACAATAGCATTAAACAATTAGGCCTACACAGCAATATCTATGTAAAACTCCAAAAGCCACAATACTAAGCAGCACTAGAATAGTCCAGAAGCTCCTAGCAATTGAGAAATGAGAGTACTTGGCTGTGCGCATACCTCAGGTTTTACCAGCTTGAGCTGAGAAAAAAAATAGCAATAAATAAATAAGCAATAAATATTGAGATGAAGAGTTCTTGAAAGTGATCTCAGAGTTCATTATGAACAGTTCAGTGATAGGAGAGTGAAGGTGAGTGAAGTTACCCTCTCCGGTTCAAGAGACTGATGGTGTAATAAATTTTCCTGAAACCTGGTGGTGTGTATCTTACCCACAAACCTGGCCACAAGGTTTCAACATCATCCAAATCATTGTCATATAACATGAAAAGAAGCAGTCCTGACACAGACCCCTCTGGAACACCACTGGTCACCAGCAGCCAACCAGAAAAGGCCCCTTTTATTTCCACACTTTGCTTCCTGCCAGTCAGCTAATCTTCTATCCATGCTAGTATCTGTCCTGTAGTACCATAGGCTCTTACCTTGTTAACAGTTTCATGTGCAGCACATGTCAAAGACCCTCAGAAAACCCAAGTAACCAACATCCATTGACTCCCCTTTGTCTATCCTGCTTGCTATTTCTTCAATTATTTCCAACAGATTTGTCAGACAAGATGTTCCTTTAAGGATACCATGTTGACTTTGGCCTATTTTATCATGTGCCTCCAAGTACCCTGAATCCTCATTCTTATAATAGGCTGCAAAATCTTCCCAACCATGACAGATGAACTGGCCTATTCTTTTCTTTTGCCCCTCTCCATCTTTAAAGAGTGGAGTGGCATTTGCAATTTTCCCATCCATTCCAGAATCTAGTGCTTCTTGAAACATCACTCCTAATGCCTCCACAAACTTTTCAGCTACCTCTTTCAGAACTGTGGGTGTAGTCCATCTGAACCAGGTAAACCTTAAGATTTACTTTAAGGCCTATCAGCTTCCCAAATACCTATTCCTTAGTAATAGCAGCTACATTTACTTCTGCCCTCTGACACTCTCAAATTTCTGGAAAATTGCTGGTGTCTTCCACAGTGAAAACTGACACAAAATACATATTTAGTTCATCTACCATTTCTTTGTCCCTTATTATTACCTCTCCAGCATCATTTTCCAGCAGTCCAATATCCACTCTCGCCTCTCCTTTACTCTTTATATATCTGGGGAAAAAAACTTTTGGTATCTTCTTTTATATTATTGGCTAGTTTACCTTCATATTTCATCTTTTCTCTCCTTATGGCTTTTTTAGTTAACAGTTCCTCTTCACATCTACCACACCATCAGCCTCCACATATAACATATTATCCTATGCAACTTACACCATCTCTAAAGGGATCCTATCATCAAACATATCTTTACCTCTCCTCCTTCTCTCTGTGATTCCCTTGTCTATTCATCCCTCCCCACTAATCTCCCTACCAGCAATTATCCCTGCAAGTGGCCAAAGTGTTACAGTGCCCATTCGCCTCCTCTCTCACCTTCATCCATGGCCCCAAACAGTCCTTACAGTCGAGGCAAAACTTCACCTCTGAATCTTCTGAGTTTGTCTATTATGTCTTGAGCTTTCAATGTAGCCTCCTCTACACTGGTGAGACCCGTTGAAAATTGGGAGGCAGCTTCATCAAGCACCGCCACTCCATCCACCAAAAGCAGAACTTTCCGGTGGTCAAATATTTTAATCCCCATTCCCAATGCAACATGTCGGTCTATGGCCCCCTCTTGTGCCATGATAAGCTCACCCTCAGGATGGGAGAGCAACACCTTATATTCCATCTGGGTGGCCTCCAACCTGATGGCATGAACAGATTATCAATTTCTTCTTCTGGTAAACAAATTCCACCCCCCCTCTCCTCCTTCCTCTAATTCCCATTCTGACATTTTACTTACAAACAAGCTGGATGAGCTCAGCAGGTCGGGCAGCATCCATTAACTGCTCATTTCAACGGATGCTGGTCAACCTGCTGAGTTCATCCAGCTTGTTTGTACGTGTTGATTTGACCACATCATCTGCAGTATACTTTGTGTTTACTGACATTTCACTTCTTCTCACCTGCTTATTACTGCCCCATGGGCTCCCTCCTCCTTCATTTTCTCCTATGGTCCACTCTCCTCTCCCATCAGATTCCTTCCTCTCCAGCCTGTGACCTTTCCCACCCACCTGGCTTCACCTCTCACCTTCCAGCTAGCCTCCTTCCCTTCCCCCCATCTTTTTATTCTGGCATAACCAGGTACTTCATAAATTTCAGTTAGTACAGCTATGGGCATATTGAGTGGTGGGACTGGTTTGAGAGGGAAATGGCCCGCTCTGTTCCTATTTTGTGTGCTTCTACCTTCCTCTGGTGAAAAAAACACATTCATCCTCTTCCTAACCTCTCTCCCGTTTAATTATACAACTTCCCTGTTGCCCACGTTAAGAAAAGTAGATCTTGACTCTGCCTTAGTCCCTCATGACTTTATAAAACTCAGTTAAATTTCCCTTCTGCTTCAAACAAGCCAGCTTCCCCTTATCTGCAACTTGAGAGGAAAATCTTCTCTGCACTCCCTCCAGGCATCACATTTTATTGTAATACAGAACCTTACGCAGTATGCCAACAATGGTTTAACCAGAGCCTACCTCCCTGCTAATATACTCTGTGTCTAATAAAGGAAAGCATCTTGCTTATTGGCCTGTTTGGCCACTTTTAAGATGCTGTAGCCACTTGTTCTTCCATATCATTCGTTATCCCCCCCCCCCCCACCATTTATTATATATTCCTTTGCCTTGATGCACTTTACCAAGTGCATTACATCACACTTCTCTGGATCGAGTTCCAGTTGCTGCCCTACTGCCCATCAATATTCCTCTGCAGTCTGAAGCTTTCTGCCTGAAAACCACAAGATCAATTTTTGTATCATCTGAAAATTCCCTCGTTGTGCCATCTGCACTTAAGTCTAACTCATTAATATGTATTACAAAAGTCAAGGGACTGAGTGATAAGTGCTGTGGAACCTCACAGAAGCAGCCTTGCACTGGTAAATAGCCAACAACTCCCTGCCACTAAACTGATTTTGGATTTAATTTGCCCCATCCGTCAGTACCATGGACTTGTACTGACTTTACCCAGGCTGCCATGTGGAGCTGTGAGAGGTACCTGACCAAGGTTGACATTGACCACATCAAATGTTCTATCTGCCCTGATCCTCTTTGTCACCTCCTCAAAATGATCAGTCAATGCAATCGTCCCTGGATAAACCAGAGGAGTACTGTTGTATGGTAAGTGTCCATTGCCAGGTGGGGTTAGCGGGGGTGTCCAGAAATGTTATTGTCCATTTCTCTTCCCATCCTTGTACCTCCAGCCTCGGTGGAACTTAATCTGGAGCTCTGGGTTGGACTGGCTGGATTGACGGTGGAGATGGTCACAGTGTGTGACGTTGGGGATGGTCATGGAGCTCCCTGCAGGGATGGAGGGGATTTTAGGGTTGTGTAGGAGAGCTGGTCCCTCCCAGCTTCATTAGCAAGCCTTCTCAGGCTCAGTGGAAACCTCAACCAGCAGAATACTGCAGCCAAAGCATACAGTTATTTCTCCAGAGAAAAGTGAGTGTGCGTGTGTGTGCACTTTAAATGATCCTAACACAGAGCACCTTCCAAACTTTACTTTTATTTCAAAGATCAAGAAAAGAATCTGAATCACACAGCTTGATTTACATCCATAAGAATAAATATCACCAGCGTTGGACAGACTCCCTCCATCCAATCCACCCTCAAATTCACACCAAACAATGCACTCCACTCCACTCAGACAAAATTATGTGCTTCATCCAGCAGCAAGGTCCCCAGTACTCCCACTACAAGTCCCATTGCCCACCTTTGTGACTCCCACTCAACGTCCTCAGATGTTTATAGCTTCACAGGCTCAGAACCAGGGAGAGAGAAAATGGGAAAGTCTTCGAAACCACTTCAAATTCACAGGAGGTGCCAAGCTGCTGACCACAGAGTTGCAGACCCAAGCCCTCTCGATGATCTTCTCATGGGATTCAGTGCCATCAGACACCACCAGCTTGAAGTTGGACTGAATTCCCACTTCTCCCACCTTTCTTCCAATGGGATCAGGCTCCCTCACTTTCCAAACCACACATATATCTCCAAGAACACAGGTATAACCTACAGATGCTATCCGACTCCTTCACCTCATCACTGTGAGCACCTTGAGGAGAGCCTCACCCAGTGCATTTCCACATCAAGCATTCCCCCTCTACCTGCTTCCGGTCCTCACCTTCCACGTACACCTCTGCTCCTCAGCGGATCCCTGCTTCCTTCTCCCTCCACCTAGCTGACCTGCTTCCCCATTCGTTGCTCAGCTGTGTTTGTGGGGGGGCGGGGTTAGATTAATGTAATAATTTGATACATGGATATTTACACAAAGCACAGAGACACACAGATTGTACAATCCTGGGCAGAGTAAAACTTTTATCCCATGAATGCCAACATATACTGAGAGACGGGCAATTGCACAGTTCGGACACAAGCCCCTCATACCCTATGACTTCTTCATTTGCCATTTGATCGCGAGTGGTTCTGTACTACATGACAATCAGTTTAAAGTTCTGTCGACTCCTGTTGCCTGACCTCAGATTAACGATTCTCCGTTTGCAGGAAGCAACGTGCCCTGTGAAGTGGCTGGGGCGTCAGGGTGGTAAGGAAGCAGGCCGTGTGGAGCGGGGGTCCCTGCCCGCAACCGTATTCAACAAGCGACCATGCTCTTCAGTTATCCACAGCAGACCCAAGTTCCCGAGCAAAACTTCCCAGTCCTGCCGAATTCAGGGTGACAATTCACAGATCGTATTGAGCTTCACCTGTGAACAAGAGAAACATGCTTAGCAGCAATGGGAATAGCGGTAATGTTTAAAGCAGCCTCTTTGGCTCATCGTACCCATGCCAACCTTATTTTCCCCATCTATACTAATGTCTATACTTAGCCCGCATTAGAATCTTATCCTTCTCTGCCTTAACTATTTAGGTAGCTCTCTGATTGCTTCTTAAACTTAGTAATTATATCTGATTCCAGCACCTTCTCTGACAACACATTCTAGATATCAAGCACTTTATGTAAAAAGACACCCCTCATTTCCCCTTTGAAATTCCCATCCTTTCACCTTAAATCTATGCCGACGTTTTTTCGATACTCTATCCCTATGCCTCTCTCAGTCATATATACTCTAATCATGTATCAGCTCAAACACCATCCATAAATTCGTTGATGACACAACAGTGGTTAGCAGAATCTCAGATGGTGGAGAGGAGGCGTACAGTAGTGAGACAGATTGGCTGGTTGAGTGGTGTCGCAGAGACAACTTTGCACTCAGCATTTGCAGGACCAAGGAATGGATTGTGGACTTCAGAAAGGGGAGGTCAGGAGAACCCACACCAGTCGTCACTGAGAGGTCAACAGTGGACATGGTGAACAGCTTCAAGTTAATGAGCGTCAACCATCTCAGACAATCTATCCTGGCACAATATATCTATGCCGTCACTAAGGAGGAACATTATTAGGAGTTTGAACAGATCTGGTACGTCACCAAAGACTCTAGCAAATTTCTACAGATGTAGCGAGGGGTGCATTCTGACTGGTTATATCAGCGTCTAACATGGAAGCTCCAATGCACAGAATAGAGAAAGGGCTGCAGAGGGTTATACACTCAGCCAGCTCCATCATAAAACCATAAGACATAATAGCAGAATTAGACCATTCAGCCCATCGATTCTGCTCTGCCAGTCTATCATAACTAATCCCAGATCCCACTCCCATACACCTGCCTTCTTGCCATATCCTTTAATGCCCTGACTGATCAGAAAATGGTCAACTTCCATCTTAAATAACCCCACGGACTTGGCATCCACCGCAGTCTGTGGCAGAGTATTCCACAGATTCACTACTCTGACTAAAAATATTCCTCCTTGCCTCGGTTCTAAAAGGTCGCCCCCTCAAATTTGAGGCTGTGCCTTCTAGTTCTGGATACCCCCACCTTGGGAAACATCCTCTCCACATCCACCTTATCTAGTCCTTTCAACATTTGGTAGGTTTCAATGAGATCCCCCTGCTTTCTTCTAAATTCCAGTGAGTACAGATCCAAAGCTGCCCAATGCTTCTCAAGTGTTAACACCCATGCTCACTGGCTTAGGGACATCATGTCCAGTCCATAACTTGAGAAGATCCTTTATTCAACTCTCAATTCAGACATAAAATTCCAAAAGGTGTGGGGACCCTTTCTTGAATATTTTCAGAATTCCCAGCCAAACTAAAGGTTCATCCCTTCTTCCTTTCCTCTACACATAACTCCCTGACTCTCAGCATTCTCTGGTAAAATTCTACGAACTCAGATGTGTGTTAGGAAAATATACCTTCTCTATACCAATGCAGCTCTGTGGGGATAAAGGTTCTGCTTAATCCTTTTTGCTAATGCAATGATGGCTTGGAGATGGGAATTGGGAGGGGTAGGTCCGGGCAGGGAGGCAACCAAAGCATGATTGGTGCATCTCTTTCATAGATGTGAATTGCACATTTGTTACGTACTGCACAAACCTCCTCTGTACTATGCTTCTTGATTTAAAAAACCAATAAAAATATTGCTGAGAAAAGATGTTAACTCCTTCATTCCCAGAATCATCCTCGTGAACCTCCTCTGGATTCTCTCCAATGACAACACTTCCTTTCTGAGATATGGGGCCACATATACACTCTCTTCCTCACCACTGAGGACATCTTCAAAGCAGTACCTCAAGAAGGTCACCGAATTATAGGAAAGATATAAATAAATTAGAGAGAGTGCAGAGACGATTTACTAGGATGTTACCTGGGTTTCAGCACTTAAGTTACAGAGAAAGGTTGAACAAGTTAGGTCTCTATTCATTGGAGCGTAGAAGATTGAGGGGGGATTTGATCAAGGTATTTAAAATTTTGAGAGGGATAGATAGAGTTGACGTGAATAGGCTGTTTCCATTGAGAGTAGGGGAGATTCAAACGAAAGGACATGATTTGAGAGTTTGGGGGCAGAAGTTTAAGGGAAACACAAGGGGGTATTTCTTTACTCAGAGAGTGATAGCTGTGCGGAATGAGCTTCCTGTAGAAGTAGTAGAGGCCAGTTCAGTTGTGTCATTTAAGGTAAAATTGGATAGGTATATGGACAGGAAAGGAGTGGAGGGTTATGGGCTGAGTGCGGGTAGGTGGGACTAGGTGAGATTAAGAGTTCGGCATGGACTAGGAGGACCGAGATGGCCTGTTTCCGTGCTGTGATTGTTATACGGTTATATGGTTATAAGGGAGAATCCATCTTAAAGCACTCTCACTATCCAGGACATGCTCTCTTCTCATTATTACCATCAGAAGGAGGTACAGGAGACTGAAGACACACATCAGATGTTTTAGAAACAGCTTCTTTCCCCCTTTACAAAAATTAATGGATTTGGCTCAGTATGTCCCAAGTAAAGCCCAACCAACCATTGAGCACATTAACAGGGAACGCTGTTGAAGGAAAGCAGCATCTGTCAACAGAGATCCCCACCAGCCAGGCCATGCTCTCTTCTCACAGGTAGAAGGTACAAGGACTTGTGCACCAGATTCAAGAACATTTACTCCCCCTCATCCATCAGGCTCTTGAACAAAAAGGGATAACTACACTCACTTGCCCCCATCATTGAGTCTTTCCCCACAACTAATGATCTCCCTTCAAGGACTCTTTATCTCATGTTCTCATTATTTATTGCTATTTATTTATATTTGCATTTATACCATTTGTTGTCTTCTGCACTCTGGTTGATCTTTCATTGATCCTGTTATAGTTGCTATTCTATACATTTGCTAATTATGGCCACAGGAAAATGAATGTTAGGGTTGTATATGGTGACATATATGTACTCTGATAATAAAATTTACTTTGAACTTTGAACCACCAGATTTTTGAATGGTTCACAAACACTGCCTTATTATTTTGCTCTCTTTTTCCAATATTTATTTTAGTTTTTCTATTTCTCATTGCAGCTTATGGTAATTTGTTCTGCTGCCACAAAACCATAAATTTCACAACATACATCAGTGATAATGAATCTGATTCTGATTCACAACACCCCCCCCCCCCCACCCCTCCCTCAGCCTCCTTCAGTTCAGGGAAAACGAGCCCACCCTAATAAGTCCTAGAGTCCTCCACTCAGGGTACTATCTTTATGAACCTCCTCTGCACTTTCTCTGCTATGACCCCATAATCCCTGTGTTTACACTTTCAAGGGACTATGCACTTGGATCTCAAGGTTTTTCATTTCATCAGTTTTATTATTTATTGAGATACTGCTCAGAATAGGCCCTTCTGGCCCTTCGAGCCGGCTACCTGGCAACTCCTGATACAACCCTAGAATAATCATGGGGCAATTTACGATGACCAATTAACCTACCAACTGGTGCATCTTTGGACCGTGGAGGGAACCCACAGGGTCACGGAGAGAACGTACAGACACCTACAGGCGGCAGTGGGAATTGCACCCGGGTTGCTGGAACAGTAAAGCATTGTGCTACCACTGCACTACTGTGCCACCCTGGGCCCTATCATTTGCTGTACATGTCCCGCCCCAATCTGACTTTCAGGAATTCATCAACTCCCACTCGTCAGGATCAAATTCCATCTGCCAAAGCTCTGCACAGCTGGTATCGTCAACCTTTCTAACGCCGGATAATCTTTCTCTCTCCGACCTCAAGGCAATGTACTGTGATAGGTGTCTGTTGTCCCGGCTTCTCCCAGTGACAGGGCAGCATGGTAGCAGAGCAGTTAGCTCAAAGCTTTTCAGCACCAGCATTCACCAATCAGTTCAATTCCTGCCATTGTCTGTAAGAAGTTTGTACGTTTTGGCAACGACTATGTGGATTCCCTCCAGGTGTTCCTGTTTCCTGCCTCATTCCAAAAAACACGCAGTTAGGGTTCGGGATTTATGGGCACGCTACGTTGGTAGCGTAACGAAACTTGCTGGCTGCCACCAACATAATCTTCAGATTGTGTTGGTTTTGACACAAATGTCGCATTTCACTGTATGTTTCGATATACATGTGACAAATAAAGCCAATCTTTATCTTTACGTATAAATCCATCACTTGAATCTTTGGAGATTTCCCACTCTCATTATGATTGTTTATCAATGACGCATTCTGAGGCACCAACACTCACATCGGCATCGAGTGTGTCCTCTTGATGACCTGTTTCAGACAGACTTCACTCTCAGCCGCAAGGATAGGAACTTCACTCTCAACGTGGTAGCTGATCAGGTGACTGATGCTTTCGAACAGCAGATCCTTCGTCCGCACCTGGAGGGAGAAGAGGGAGCATAAAGCTGGGTGAGTTTAGGACTGACAGGGCACAGGGAGAGGGAATGTGATTCAGAGGGTGGGGACAGGGTAATGAATGGAATATTGTTTTTTATAGTTGAACATAAAAGGGATTGTCAGCAATTGAGCTGATGTGTCTGTCAGGGTTGTCTACTACATCCGGTGCTCCCAGTGCAGTCTCCTCTGTATCAGTGAGACGTGATGCAGAATCGGGGGGGGGGGGGTGGCTTCTTTGAGCAGCTTCGCTCCTCCGCCACAACAGGCGGAATTTCCAGATACCCACCCATTTCAATTCTACTTCCTATTCCCATTCTGACATGTCAGTCCATGGCCTCTACAGCCACGATGAGGCTACTCTTAGGCTGCAGGAGCGACACCTATATTCCCGTCTGGGTAGCCTCCAACCTGACAGCAAGAATATCAATTTCTCTGACTTCTGATCATTTCTACCCCCCTTCTCTCTTTTCCATTCCCCAATTCTGGCCCCCCTCCAGGCCCCTCTTTTCTCATCAACTCTCTCTGGTGACCCTCCTCTTTCTGTTTCCCCCACGGACCACACTCCTCTCTTATCAGATTCCTTCTTATTCATCCCTTTACCATTTCCATCCATCATCTCTCAGCTTCTCACTTCATCCTCCCTCCCCCACTTACTCACCTTTCCCCTCACCTGGTCTCACCCGTCACCTTCCAGTTTGTACTCCTTCCCCCCTGCCCACGTTCTTTTCCTGGCTTCCTTCCCCTTCCTTTCCAGTCCAGTTGAAGGGTCTTTGTTCAAAATGTCAAATGTTCATTCTCCTCCATAGATGCTGCCTGAGTTCCTCCAGCATTTTATGTGTGTTGCTCTGGATTTCCCACATCTAGAGAACCTCTTGTGTTAGAGAGATATTACATGCTGGTCCTGCCGCTGATTTGCCCTTGCCCTAACCCATGGATACTGGTTGTAGCCCTGCCCAGAGACCCGCACAGTGTTGCTCACCACTCCTTCAGGGTCCACCAGCAGTAAGTGCTTTGCCTGTCCATTGTGCATCCCAGTCAGGACATACTGTCCAGGGTTGGTCAGGCTGTCCCTCACCAAGAAGTCCCCATCCTGCACCAGCAGTGCCTCGGCCACTTTCCGATTGATCTTCCCGTGGTACCAGGGCTCCTGCTTTAGCTGCTCCTCCTCTGTATCCCTGGCAGATCCAGGATTTGGCCACAGGCATCCATTTCCTTGGCCACCGCCTCTGCAGGAGGTGGTGCCGTGCAGCTTCAGGGCGTCCTCAAATGGCCCTTTGACAGAAAGATGAGGAGTGAGAAGGCAAGTCAAGACTGTCTGTTTTGGGACCATTGAATATAGGTCCATCCTGCTCAGTCTTTCTTCATTTCATCCATGAATAAGCCTCGAGACCTATCTCTACAC
The DNA here is from genome assembly GCF_030144855.1 of Hypanus sabinus. NCBI lineage: Eukaryota > Metazoa > Chordata > Chondrichthyes > Myliobatiformes > Dasyatidae > Hypanus > Hypanus sabinus. The sequence goes on from NC_082721.1 coordinate 25,700,109, forward strand.
CGCCAACAATGTAAGCACATCCTTAATTATCAGAGACCAACTGTAGGTGGTAGTATAGAGGTAAACTCACCAATGCCCTACAGATTCAAAGTTCAAAGGAAATTTATTATCAAAATACACATATGTCACAATATACTACCCTGAGATTTATTTTCTTGTGGGTATTCACAGTAAGTACGAAGAAACACAATAGAATTAATGAAAAACTGCACACAACAAAGGCAATGTGAAATTGACAACAAACTGTAAATACAAAAAAGAAAAATGCAAAATATTAACAATAAATAAATAGGCAATAACTATCAAGAACATGAGTTAAAGAGTCCTTGAAAGTGAGTCTATAGGTTGTGGGGGTGAGCATTGGGGTGAATGAAGTTATCCACTCTCGTTCAAGAGCCTGATGGCTGAGGGGTAACAACTGTTCCTGAACCTGGTGGTGTGGGGCCTGCTTCCTTATGGCATTAGTGAGAAGAGAGCATGGCCTGGATGCTGGGAGTCCTTGATGATGGATGCTGCTTTCCTGTGACAGTGTTGTTTGTAGATGTGTTCTGTGGTGGGGAGGGTTTTAACCATGATGGACTGTGATAGATCAAACACGAGGAAATCTGCAGATGCTGGAAATTCAAACAACACACACAAAATGCTGGTGGAACACAGCAGGCCAGGCAGCATCTCTTCCTATAGATGCTGCCTGGCCTGCTGTGTTCCACCAGCATTTTGTGTGTGTTGTGTGATAGATCAACTTCTTTTTGTAAGCTTTTCCTTGAAAGAGAATTGGTATTTCCATACCAGGCTGTGACGCAACAAGTCAGTATACTCTCTAACTCGCATCTACTGAAGTTTGTCAAAGTTTTAGATGACATGCCAGATCTTCGCAAACTTCTAAGGAAGTAGAGACACTACTGTGCCTTCTTTGTAATGAAGCTTATGTGCTGGGCCCAGGACAGATCCTCTGAAATGATAACGCCAAGGAATTTAAAGTTGCTGACCATCTCCACCTCTGATCCCCCGATGAGGACCGGCTCCTGGACCTCTGGTTTTCTCCTCCTGTAGATAATAATCAGCTCTTTGCTTTCGCTGACATTGAGTGACAGGTTGCTGTTGTGGCACCACTTGGCCAGATCTACAATCTCCTTCCTACATCCTGATTCGTCACCACCTTTGATTCTGCCAACGACAGTCAGCAAACTTAAAAATGGCACTGGAGCTGCGCTGAGCCTCACAGTCGTAAGTGTAAAGTGAGAAGAGCAGGGGGCTAAACACATGCCTTGTGGTTGGTTTATTTATTTAGTGATACAGCACAGAAGGCCCTTTCAGGCCTTCGAGCCACAGTGCCCCAGCAACCCCTGACAACCTCGGATTAAACCCTAACCCAGTCAATTTGCAATGACCAATTAATCTACCCGGTCATACTCCTTACAGATGATGCCAGAATTGAACTCTGAACTCTGACCCCTACCACAGGTAACAGTATCATGCTAGCCGCTACTCTGCCATGCTGCCTCATATATTACATTCCATCTGCCACATTCTTGTCCACTCACTCACAGCTTTCCATATTGCACCCACGTTGCCAATCCAAACTGACTGGGGTCTGCAAGAGAGGAAATCCAGGGTCCAATTACACAAGTTTGAGGACAAGGTCTTGGAGATTTTTGATCAGACTTGAGGGGATGATGGTATTGACTGCAGAGCAGCAGTAAATGAAGAGCTTCATTTGCTTCAGTGAAGTATGTGTCTTCACTGTCCAGGTGTTCCTGGGTGAAGTGAAGAGCCAATGAAATGGCATCTGCTGGGGACCCGTTGTGACGGTAGGCAAATTGGAGCAGATCCAATCTGCTCCTCAGGCAGGAGTTGATACATCTCTTCACCTGTCTCTCAAAGCGCTTCAATGCAGTGAATGTAAGTGCTACTGGACAATAGTCATTGAGGCAGGTTACCACATTCTGCTTGGGCACCAGTATAACTGAAGCTTGCTTGAAGCAGACTGACAAAGCGAGTGGTTACAGATCAGTGAACACTCCAGCCAATTGATTAGCACAAGTCTTCAGTATTCGGCCAGATGCTCACCCTCTTGAAGGGTGCTCTCACATCAATTCAAAGTTTCCCTACTTCTGTCTCCTGTGCATTAAAAAGCACTATTCATTTAGGGATCATAATTATTACCTCTACTCCCATGCTAACCTTTAGCATTTCAAGGATTAGAGCTCCCAAATTTCTTCATATCACAACATGTAATGGCTTCATTCCATTTAAGTAATACTTTGCTTAATCATTTTCTTCCATCCAACGTGGATAACTTCACATACTCCATCTGCAAATTCTTGTCCACCTTCTTAATTTTCTCATATCACTTTGCATGTTCTTTCTGTCTTCCTCATCTGTAATTCCTCATAACACAACTATTTTTTGTATCATCAGTAAATCCACTACTAATGAAAGAAGATATGCACAAGGTTAGTGCAGCATTTTGGTCCATGATAATTGAACTGTGGAAGAACTATCAGAAACATGAGTGTCTTGCTTCCAAAATCCCCTTCCTACAGGATGAGGTTTCCTCTGTTCTCCCTCCACTCACACCCCAATAGTATGGTTCCTCCTCTGTATAGCCCTCCCAGTATTGGCTATTATCAAACTCTCAGTATTTCAGAGAAGTACCAAACCAATTCAAGTCACTATTGTTGGAGGTAGGAGGGAAGACTGTGAAGCCTTTTTATAAAATTTGTGAATGAACTGTGATCAGATTTAGGCATCATAATTAGTTCCTCTACTACCATGCTAACTTTTTCTGTTTCGTGGATTAAAACCCCAGATTCTCTAAAACGGCATCAAGATCTGATTCTGGTCTTTAGGTTACCTCTGACCCAGGCAGCAGCTTCAGCAAACTTACTCATGTCAAAGACATCCTTCTCAGGAGTGTTGGTTGTGTCCTCCAACGTTTCATTCAACCACTGCTGGGCATCAAGGGACTGGGTATTAACATACATGTGGTCTTCACAGGAGACTTTCCCATATGGCCGAAGGTAGCCATCACTCGACATTCCTACAATCCACAGTACCAAGAGCATCAGCAGTGCACAATGAGTTAAAAAAACAAGAGCAGATGTATAGTGGAGCATGGGCCGGTCTGGGCCAGTGCCTGTGCATGCTGGCTACTTTGATCCTAATTTAAATCAATGTGGATGTCAAAGACATCTTTTTCCCCAGATTTCTACCTTAGACTCTGCTCTGCTGTATCACGTTGTCATAAGACAGCCCATTGGGGTCAAGCCTTGCAACCCTATGCAGGATCAGTTCCAATATTCCGGAGCAACCAAGTATTCTACAGCTGACCTCAGACTCCTGTTGTGGAATGGGGTGAGAGTAAAGTCGCCCTCCCATGCACTTGAATATGAGTGACATCTAGAAAAGACAGTTAAGGTGGGAGCAATCTCCATACCCAGCACAAAAGAGGTCCCCCGTGTTTAGTCCTACTACCAAATAATGCAAGTCTATGGCTCCGAGTCTCTTACCACCATTCAGGGCCCCAAACAGTCCTTCCAGGTGAGGCAACACTTCACTTGTGAGTCTGTTGGGGTCATCTATTGCATCCAGTGCTCCCAGTGCGGCCTCCTCTACATCGGCGAGACCCGACGCAGATTGGGGGACTGCTTCATTGAGCACTTCCGCTCCATCCGCCACAACAGACCGGATTTCCCAATTGCCACTCACTTCAACTCTCCTTCACATTCCCATTCGGATATGTCCATACATGGCCTCCTCTACTGCCATGATGAGGCCAAACTTCAGTTGGCGGAACAACATCTCATATACCGTCTGGGTAGTCTCCAGCCCCTTGGTATGAACATCAAATTCTCCAATTTCCGGTCATTCCCTCCCTCTCCCTTCCCCCATCCCACCTCTACTCTGTCTCTTCTAGCTGCCTATCACCTCTCATGACTCTGCCTTCTTCTACTACCCATAGTGCTTTCCCCTTAGATTCCTTCTTCACCTCTCCTGCCTATCCCCTTCCTGCTTCCCCTCTCTCACCCCTTGATCGTTCCTCTGATGGGTTTTCCACTACCTTCTTTATAGGGCCCCTGCCCCCTCCTTCTTTAGTCCTGATGAAGGGTCTCACCCGAAACGTTGACTGCTCGTTTCAATGGATGCTGCCCAACCTGCTGAGTTCATCCAGCTATTTTGTACGTCTTGAGTCTTTGACATGTCTGCTAAAAGGAATAATTTGATGCTCCTCACATCTCAGTTAAATCTCTCCTCAGTTTCCTTTGTTCCAACTAGTTTCTAATCATCACCAACTTTCTTATGCCCTGAAAAATCCTCACAAATCTTTACATATTTTCCATTGCTATCAAGGGAAGAGAACAGGATAGTGTGCCTAGAGGAAATACTTTTTGATACAACTCAGGTGTGTGTCCCACCACCTTAAGAGCTGTCCCGCCTCAGGATTCTGCCAAAGACTTTGAGAATGGATCGCCACTCACCTGCCACGAAGAGTTTTGCTTCTTCACTGTGATCGTCCATGTTCTGCTGGGATATGTGGCCGTTTGCCTTCTGCAACGAACCGCTGAGCTGGAATGAGAGGCACGTAATGTGAAGGACTGATCTGCAGGAGTAACTACCCATAAAATTCCACAAGGGAGCCAGTAGTAAGAGCCCTGATCTCAGGAATCCTCGCCAGAAATGTGTCAGGGCCTTAAAGCAATAAACACCATCATCCAAGACACCACTATCAAACCTACAAAATTACATCACAAAAGGAGGCCTTTCATCCCATTATACCCTGTGGTTCATTCCCTGCAGGTTATAATCCTTCAAGTGCTCATTCAGCGACGTGGTTTGGGGATTTGCCTCCAGCAGCCTTTCAGGCAATCAGTTGAAATGCCATGATGCTGGGAAAAAATATTTTTTTCTGAACTCCCTTCTAATTCTATAAATTAAGAAATTTGTTCCCTCCCCCCCCCCAAGTTACAGATTTCTCTAATAAGAGAAATAAGATTGTTCTATTTACCCCCTCAGACACTCAGAGGTTTATAAACCTCAATTAAATCTCCCCTCAGTCTCCTTCATTTGAAAGAACTTCTCATTCTCACTATACTGTAATTATCCAGCCCTGTCAATGTCCTCATAAATCTCTTCTTCATCCTCTTTGATGCCAGCACATCCTCTGTGTGGTGGTGGTGGCCGGAACAGTGAACACTATTTGAGCAATGGGCTAATCAGTACTTTTTACAGTTCTCGGAAGATCTGCCTGTTTTTGCATTCTAACTGTGGCCAATAAAGGAAAGGATTTTGTAACGCTTGCTATCTGCTATTTGCCCAGCTGGTACCTTGCACACTATGAACTGAAGATCTGACCCTGGTCAAAATGCAACCCCCATGTAAAAGTTTCTAGAACCTACAAGATTCTGTTACAAGCATACACTGTAAGTGTAAATGACAATCCATATGAGCCACACTGATACTACGTTGTGATGAATGCTTCACAGTTTAAACAGCAGAATTTGAACATCTGATTCACAGCACTCTCCATCAATCAGAATTTGCTGGCCTCGTGTCTGGATGTGTTGCAGATTAATCAATAGAAAATAATAGCTGTGACTAGTCAACAGCTCCATAACGATTAGGTCATGTCATTAGAAGAGCTGTTGTGGACTAACTAGATTGACCTTGGATTTATCCTCATCCAGGAACTCCTGTCTTACCCACATAATATTCCCAGACCAACGATTACTAAGTGTGCTGTTACTGAAGGCAGTGAGGCAAGTCTAAAGACAAACTCATTCAGCCTGCACAAGATGTAATGAAACAACATTAGACAGGTTCAGCAGAAGTGAGGCCATCCACTCCACCAGAACGGTCTTAAAAGATGAAAACGGAGCCAGATCACTGCTAATAATGCGACACAAGAGATCCTGCAGATGCTAGAAATCCAGAACAACACCCACAAAATGTTGAGGGAACTTGGCAAGTCAGAGAGCTTCGACTGAGGGAATGGCTGGAAGGCCCAAAGTGCCTGTCCCTGTGCTGAAGTGCTCTACAGTAATAGCTAGGGCCCATAAGTAGACCAGACCACATAAAGACAGCAAGTTCAAAAGCAGAAAGTGCTGGACGCAGTCAGTAGATCAGGCAGCTGTGGTGAACTACGTATACCTGTCTGGCCCCCCCTCCCCTGCCGCTGACTGCTCCTGTGGCTCCTCCCACAGACCCCAGTATAAAGGCGATTGGAGGCACAGCTCCTCCCTCAGTCTCCAGTATGTTGTGTGATGGTCTCTTGCTGCTGATAGTGCTCTCTTCCAGCTAATAAAAGCCTATCTCTCGCCTCACGTCTCCGAGAGTTATTGATGGTGCATCAACAGCATCTGTGGAAAGAGCAGCAGAGGCAACGTTTCACATCTTAAACATGAGTAGCCAACTGTTTCTCCTTCCATAGATCAGCCTGGCCTGCTGAGGGCATCCAGCATTTTTTTGTTTTTATTTCAGATTTACATCGTCTGCATTTTCTTTATTTTTGAAGGAGATCAAAATTTCCTTCCCTGAACAGCATTAATGAATTAAATACGTCTTTAAGTCTTTTTAGTTGTTTAATGGCTATATCAGTGCTGAGACCAACTCTTTTGTGCAGAATTAATTTAATTGCCTGAATATGAATTCCTCAGCAGCTACAGTGGGAGTTAAAATCATATCTCTGGATCAATGATCGATTGGGATTAAGGTTCTCAATTAGGTACAATCGATGATCAGAGAATAAACTGCTTATTTTGAGTTTCCTTTTCTCAAATTCTGCATTTTTTGCATATTATCACATATAAAATCTTCCACTTCTGTTTCCAAATAAACTCTCTATTCCTTAATGCACATATGGGCAATAAGCCATACAATTTGATTACCAGAATTGGAACTAGGTTTAATAAAAAAACAGGCATTTTAATATGCTTCTCATACACCTTCTCAAAAGATCCTGAAATGAACTGACTGAAAATGGCTTTACAGAACGATACAGAATGACTTCTCTTTTTAACCCTTTTCTACAAGTAGCTTGAAAATGCATTACATCAAAAAATATTACAGGCTAAATAAAAGTGCACTATTACCCACAAGTGTGTTAGATTATTGACAATGGGTTAGAGTTGGGGAGGGGTCTGTGACTCACAAGAAACTGACTATTGTATCCTGTAAGGCACACTTAAAAGAATGATCAGCACACACAAAATGCTAGGGGAACTCAGCAGGCCAGGCAGCGTCTGTGAAGGCAAACAAACAATTGGTGTTTCCGGCTGGGGCCCCTCATCAGGACCAGAAAGGAAGAGGGTAGAGTCCAGAATAAGAAGGTGGGGATGAGGAAGAGTACAAGCTTGAAACATATTGATTGAAACATATAAGATTATTAAGGGATTGGACACGTTAGAGGCAGGAAACATGTTCCCGATGTTGGGGGTGTCCAGAACCAGAAGCCACAGGTTAAAAATAAGGGGTAGGCCATTTAGAATGGAGTTCAGGAAGAACTTTTTCACCCAGAGAGTTGTGGATCTGTGGAATGCTCTGCCTCAGAAGGCAGTGGAGGCCAATTCTCTGGATGCTTTCAAGAAAGAGTTAGATAGAGCTCTTAAAGATAGCGGAGTCAAGGGATATGGGGAGAAGACAGGAATGGGGTACTGATTGTGGATGATCAGCCATGATCACATTGAATGGCGGTGCTGGCTTGAGGGGCTGAATGGCCTACTCCTGCACCTATTGTCTATAAGCTGGTAGGTGATGGGTGAGAACAGTGGCTGGGTGGGGGAGGTGGGATAATGTCAGAAGCTAGGAGGAAGAGTTCAAGGGCTAAAGAAAAAGGAATCGCAGATAGAAGAGGACAGAGGACCATGGAATAAAGGGAAGGAGATGGTGAATCAGAGGGAGGTGCTGGGCAGATTTAAAAGAAACATCACAGAGATTAATTTGTTACACTAGTGGGGCAATTTATGGGTTGATAGATTTTAAATATCCTTAGAAATTTCAAAAACTAAATATATGCAAAAAGTAATTTGTCTCTGAAAAGAAGCCTTGGTCTTTGTCTCGGAATCCTCTAAGAGGATCTTCTAACCTTAGATCTACATCATGGAAGTATTTGTACTTCTGAAAAATTCACACAGGGAGATTTGTAATCAGGAGCACAAGGAAAGTTATTGAAAGGAAAGGATTGTCCTGCAGTGTACATTCAGCCTGACACTTTAAAGAAAATAAAACAGACCTGCAGATAGTCGAAATCTAAATAAAACAAGAAAAAGTATTGGTAATACTCAGAAGGTCAGATTGTATATGTTGGAAAGGAATAAAAGTTAACATTTCAGGTCAAAGACCCTTCATCAGAACTCATTTTAAGAATCTGTAAATCCTTCCATGTTGGTCAAACAGTTCAGAGACACAGAGAGACTCCCAGAGCTTTATATTGGAGGTTTTAGAATGACAGAAAGTGGAAGTCCAGACCACACATTATTTCTGAGCAGGATCTCACTGTTCCCAGTTCAAAGCAAAGAAAATTCCCAGAAAGAATGGCTTGTTGGCTGAGTCATATGAGACTGAATCGGCCCAGGCTGACTGGCAGTGTGCAGTACCGTACTCCAATCTTGCCACATTATTCTCTTCTATCGGCAGAAGTGGGAAAGAGAGACAGTGAATAATTGGTGATTCATTTATTTTAAATGTGTTTTACAATATTCTGGCAAGTCACTGTGAATTAACTTAAGTCTGCTCTATAGGACGCACAGCAGAACAGCTCCTGGGACAGCACTTTCCAAATCCACGACCTCAGCCAGCTCGAAGGACAAGGGCAACAACAGCATGGGAAAACCACCAACTGGAAATTGTCCCCCCCCCCAAGCCACATACCACCCTGTCTTAGAAAAGTATCACTGTTCCTTCACCATTGTTGCCAAATCTTGCAACTCTACTGTTGTGGATGAACCTATACTTCACAAACTGCAGTAGTTCAAGAAGGCAGTTCACTGTCATCTTCTCAAGGGCAGTGAGGGATGGGCTGGCTCAGTCTACAAAGCCTACATCATTTGAATGAGTTAAAAAACTGAAGATTCATTCAGTTCAAACCTATGCTGTACTTGGCAGGAAGATTTCAGACAGCCTTCAGCTACTCACATATACCCCCAAATGTGTGTGGAACACTGGGGGGGGGGGGTACTATAAACACATCAAGAGGTGGTTGAAGTGTACAGCTGAGGTGAAGCTGAAACTGCAGTTGTGGGTATCGTGCTCCTTCTCAATTGCAGAAACAACCCTAGTGTCAAAGAAAAATGACTCTAAAGACCAGACTTCAAGTGGTGATACCTTTATTCAGCATGATATCATGGAGGGCCTGCAGAAATCTGCAAGGCTCTGAGTTACAGAGCAATTTCAGCCTATATTTATTCTGAAGAACAAGCAAGTATGTATTACCAGGAGGAAGATATCTTTAAGAGACAAATGACTGAATGATATGAGTGTGTGTTCCTCTTTTCTGCCATTTGCACTCAGTGCTGCATCCTGATTGTGACCGTCTGTCTGCTGTCTGCAGCCCTGAGCTTAGGACATTGGGTTACGAAGTTCAAATGGAGAAATGAAAGATAGCTACTGAGTTCATTACCCCTTCTTCCATACCCGGTCACTCGGTGTGACATGGCTCTTGGCCATTTCTCTATACATGGTGCAAGTGTGGTCGGTAACCAACTACTACACCAAAGTAGTCATTAAACCCTTCTCTATTTCATCTGGATCATGTTCTCAGAGACACAATGTGCAAAGCAAAAGAGTATTAACAGATGACTCGAGCTGCGTGAAGATGTTTCATGTGCAATACCAAGAGTCACTACCTGCTCAACTTGTCATTGTCTCCAGTATTGTGAAAAATGGGTCTGGTCACGCTGTCACAGAGCTGGACTGTGTCGCACAACCTGTCTCTAGGGATGAAGCCTAGGTAAAAGAACATCTCTGTCCTCAAGCTTACTACAGAGGTGTGAACAGAATACTCTTGAGGGCCGTAGGGAAAGTAAGGTGGTAGACTGTGTTGGATGGTTCCCGAGATGCGTGCCAAATCAGTTGGCGGGATCACCAGAGCCGCCAACCAATTATCAAGACAAAACCAGGTAGCAAGTCTGTGGTAGAAATGGTTAAAACTAGTGTCTGATGGGATACTTGACCATTCTGGAGTAGCTGGTCTTAAGACTGCCGATGCACGTCGAGAATAACCTTGGATGATAAGCGCAGTACCAGGAACTCCAATTAATAAGATACTAGACCCCTGGAACCAGGAGGGAGGATGCGTCTGGGGGTAAATTATGAGTCCTGATAACAGGGAACAAAGACGACTGTTAGACTCGTGCTGAGGGATAATTGACATGTCTTTTAAACGATTGATCTTGTACTGATCGTGGGATGCCAAACAAAGTTATGTGTTGTTTGTCTTGCTGTATAACTATGAGCTTTGTACAACCTAAAAATCAGTTCTGGTGGTGGTGGAGACTGTTGCAGACTCTCCATGATATCATGTTAATAATCTCTTGAAACGAAACTCAAAGTCACTCTGGTTTCCATGACAAAGTCCAACCCGATGGCATGAACACTGGTTTTCCAGCTTCAGGTAATTCTCACCTTTGGCGGGTGTTGTCCCTTTCTCCTCTCCTTGTGAATCCTCCTCCATTCGTCACAGTTTTTGTCGCCTTTCCTACATTGCCCTCCACTACAGCCCCCATTACCTGCTTCCATCCAACCACTACAAAAAATATATGTTGTTAATATTTACAGGGTATCGGTGGGCACCCATGGTACTAGTACGGGTACCCATGGAATCTCTGATGTGATCAATGCTAGAGCCTAGATACTAAAATCTAGCCAGATGGGACCTAGCCATGTGTGCTGGGTTATGTGGGTACTTCAGGGTACTGAAATACATTAATCATATTTTAGCAACACACACAAAATCCTGGAGGATCTCAGCAGGCCAGGCAGCATCTGTGGAAAAAAGTACAGTCGACGTTTCAGGCCAAAACCTTTTGACAGGACTGGAGAAAAAAAGCTGAGGAGTAGATTTAAAAGGTGGGGAGAGGTGGTAGGTGAAACCTGGAGGGGGAGGAATGAAGTTAAGTGCTAGGAAGTTGATTGGTGAGGTGAGGTGAGAGAGTGAAAAGGAGATGGGAAATGGAGAAAGGGGATGGGATTGATGCACCATCAATAACTCACGGAGACGTGAGGCGAGATATAGGCTTTTATTGGCTGGAAGAAAGAACAAGTAGCAATTGACCACCATGCTACATCCTGGAGACTGAGCCGGGGCTGTGTCTCCAATCGCCTTTATACCGGGGTCTGTGGGAGGAGCCACAGGAGCAGTCAGCGGGGGGGTGTGTCCAGACAGGTATATGTAGTTCACCACAGGGGTATTACCATAAGTTTGAGAAATCCATGTTCGTGCCATCAGGTTGGAGGCTATGCAAATGGAATATAAGGTGTTGTTCCTTCAACCCAAGATTCGTTCAACCTCATTAGGTTTTTCAACCTAGTCATATTTTAGTGAGTGATTTCCCTGTATCCAAGACTAGCTGAAGTGTCAAGCCAACAGCATTTAGACTGAATACTTAAACAATAATTAGCTTCCTGGGTCCAGGTTGGATATGGGTCAGGCCAGGCTTTAAATTTATAACCAAGCATTTCACTAGTGAGTGGCTTCAAAACAGCAAACAAAACTAAAAAGGTAATTGTGTGACTTTAGTCGTAGAAGTCTAGTTTATGTAGCACAAACATTTCAGCATAAGTTACTGACCTGCTGGGTGCTCGTGCAGAACAGCGCCTGGGTTTGCACGTGCCACTGTCTGCTGTCCCTCATGTCCACAACCCCTCCCAGGGGAGGCTGCTTCCCAGGAATACTATTATAATAATTGTGGTCTGCTGTCTCCTCCTCTTCACCCCAGGCAGACTCCTCGCTGCCTGTCATCCTACAGTCAGCAGAGATGAGGAACATTCAGATGAAGTTTTTACGACAGCAATGTCAAAGTGCTCAATAAGCTGATCTCTACACAAAGTCTAAGCACCGTTCAGTTCATTCCTCGCTGAGACGTCCCAGGATCACTGCACAAGTTGGCAATGGGATGGTGATCCACAAATCCCCACAGGGGGATGGAAGAGGGGTAAAAAGGCAATGGTCCTGACACAGTATTGTGAGCAACTTTGGGCCTCAAATATAAGAAAGAATGAGCTGGCATTGGGGGGGGGGTCCGGAGGAGGTTTATGAGAATGATCCCGGGAATGAAGGAGTTAATGTATGACAAGCGTTTGAGTTTCTGAAGGCTCTGGGTCTCTATTTGCTGATGTTTAGACAAAGCCGGGGCGATCTCATCAGAACATACCTAATATAGATAGAGTGGACATGGAGAGGATGTTTCAAATAGAGTGAGAGTGTAGAACCAGAGGGCAGAGTCTCAGAATAGAAGGACATCCCTTTGGAGCAAAGTTGAGGAGGAATTTCTTTAGGGAGAGGATGTTTAGAGTGGAATTCATTGCCACAGACAGCTGTGGAGGCCAAGTCATTTGGTATATTTAAAGTGGAGGTTGATAAGTAAGGGCATCAAATGTTATGAGGAGAAGGCAGGAGAATGGGATTGAGAGGAAAAGTATATCAGCTGTGAACAAATGGCAGAGCAAATGGGCTGAATGGCCTATTCCTGCTCCAGTGTTTTACGGTCTTTCGTGTCAGTGGTTCCCTCACACAGTGAACAATCAAGGTCTGCGATTCTTCCACAGGGCGATAGGAAGGGGGTTAGTACTTTACCCAAATGCCACCTGTGACACACTGAGAAGAGGAACACGTACCCTACTGCCAGCCTACATCATGGAGAAGGGAGAAACCTGTATTTCAGTAAAAGCATGGCATCCAGGGGATGAAAGGAGAAATTTCATTCCAACACATCAGATTCAGAAGGCTTTATTACTTGAATGATACAGCACATTCAGAGTGCTCTTACCTGTCATGTGGAGCAACCAGTTTTGGGGGGCTGTGCAAGTACTGCTTGAACCTCAGTTCAATAGCCTGTCCTATTGTAGTGATCACAGTCTGTGCTAAACCCTCGCAGCACTCCAGTATATGGCAGGCTACAGGAAATAAACACGAGTCTCTGTTAATTTCAGTCAGAAACAGACCCTTTGGCCCATTACGCTGATGCTGAACATCAAGTACCTATTTATACTAATCCCATCTTCCAGCATCTGGCCAGAAGTTTTCTATGCCTTGATGATTCAAGTGCTCGTCCAAATATTTCCTGTCTCGAGAAGCCCACCACCACACTCAGTGTGTTACAGATTTGAATCACCCTTTCACCCCTTACCTTAAACCTATGCCTTCTGGTTTTACCCTCAACACTGTCATTAATTTGTTTTCCTTAATCATGGCCCCTTCAGCAGCTTTCGCTCTTAAAAATAAGCAAACGCAGCCCACTTGGTCTCTCTTTGTAACTGAAACCATCCTTCCCAGACAACAACCTACTAGTCTTTTCTGCAACCTCTCTGGTGCAATCACATCTCTCCTGAAGCACAGTGACCAGAAATGCACATAATACTCCAATTGTGACCTGACCGATTTTTTTATAGTTGTGTTATAACCTCCCAGCTCTTGAATTCCATTCTTTCATTAATGAAGGCAAGTATATCATATACATTCTTAGCAACCTTATCTATCTATGCCATTACCTTCAGAAATCCTTGGACACGTGCACGGTCCCTCCTTTCCCTTAACATACAACCTTGGAAAAACTAACAACTCTGTTCCTCTGTCTTATGTTCTTAGAAGCCTCAGACTGACATTGTGCATCAGTGAAACCAACTTAGTGCTACACATATGGCAATTATTTCCCATTTCCTGTGTCTGGAATTGTGGTTTAGTGAACCCCTAGAGGTCTTAATTAACTCAGCATCAATCAAGGTTCAAATTTTGCCACCTAAATCAAATTAAATCTCATTTATATGTCCTGGAAATTTTTACAGATCATCATGATGACTACACTTGACTACTCCAAAACTTCACCATGGACAGTCCAAGACAGGCTGGTCTGGAGGCGAGCAACCACATCCCATAAAAACCCAGTAACACAGAACGACCAACAGGGGCTTCATCCTTAGGAGAGGAAGGAGCTTTGAAGATGGGCTACACCTGGAACAACTTGAAGGATTGGCTCAAGACAGAGGACTCTGGCAAACTGCTGTCAGTGGCCTACGCTCAAGTAGGGGTGCTGGGCGAAGGTAAGTAAGTCATAATTCCAAATTATCCTGACCAACCTACCTTGAATTATCGTTTAAACTGTTCCAAAGTCCTGCTGTTTGAATTCTAACTTACACCAGCTCCCATTCACCTACCACACCTGTGCTCACTGACCTGCAAGCTTCCACGTCGATTTTAAAATTCTTCTGTTTTCGAGTAACCTCCATGAACTTACTTCATTTGTTTCTTTAATCTACTGCCACGCAATCCCGAGGTTTGTGTTCCTACAATTCTTGCCTTTTGATCATCCCCGATTCTAATCACTCTACCACTAGTGGTAGCAGCTTCAGCTGCCAAGGTCCCAAATTCTAGCTCACTCTCTCTAAACTGCTTCATCTCTCTTTCCTCCTTCAACGCTCCTTAAAATCTACTCCTCTGGCCAAGCCTGTTCTCATGTGGTTTTTCTTTGTAAATTTCAGTCTGATAATACTCCTGTGAAATGCCTTGAGATGCTTTGCCACATTAAATACATTGCACAGTTTATGATGATGAGTAAACACTCACCTCTCTGGTTAACAGGATCCTTTGCTACATAAGCAACATAATCTGCGGTATCCTGCAGGGGAACAGAGACAGTTATCAATAGGCTCCTAATAAGAGACAAAATAAGGGAGGAACAACTGATTCAACAATAAGTGATGGATCCTTATGAATTCTCTGAACGTATGTAATGAGATCAGAAAACTCGGCAGGTCAAATTTGTGCAATTCCTATTTCTGCTTGATAGATAAGGCAGTCAGTTATTGGATTAATAACAAGGATCTTGCTTATTGATAAAGAGGCACAAATTTAAATTGCTCCACTGCAGTTCAGTATATCATATGCAAGTAATTAAATAAATCTGAAATTTGGAATAAAGCTGATTTTAGTCATTGCAGGCATGAAACAACTGTACTGAAAACCATTTAGTTCATTAGTGTCTGGCAAGGAAAGAAATCTGTCATTCTTACCATCTGGCCAATATGTGACTCTGGACCCCTAATATGATTGACTTTTAACTGCTTCCCAAATCAGAGCAATGAACAATGTTCAATTCCCATCAATGGATTATTAAAAAATCACATTAAAGCAGTTGTTGGAACAAGTCTGTGCCCTCATTATGTGTATTCTCTGAGAAAAATCAGAAGGGTAGGGATTGTTCTAAGACTTGGACAACTGAGATATCACATCTGTTCATCTCCTTCACTGATGACCTCACCCTCTGTGCCATTGGTCAGGGCATGTGCATGTCCTCCGGATTTCAGATTAGGTGGACTGAAACAAGGCCATGGCCCTCTAGGCTGTGACACCCACACAGCCCATGATCAATTAATCTAGTTCACTCATTGCTTCGATCAACTAGGAATTAGAGAGAGGAGAGTGAGGGAGGAGGAATCATCATCACTGAATCATGAAACACACTATTCGTGATGCAAAACTTAACCCCAGACCTGTGACAACTAATATCCTGTTCTTATGCAGTTACTTCACAGCCCATATCTGAGGTCCAGCCAAAATAGGAGATCGTTATTAAGCAGGAAAAAACAGAGATGGAAGTGGTGCGAATTCGAGGGGGTCCTTACCATGTCTCCACCTGAAGCAAAGGAGATGGACTGCATGTTATGGTTTGCGATGATCTGTAAAATGAAATGCACATGACGTTTTCATGGAGACAACCTGAAACAATATGAACCTCCCCACTTCACCCTCTACCACTGCCCCAGGGAAGTAAAACTACATCAGCAATATATGGCCCACTGATTCCCAGGACCTCTGAATCATATCCATTGGGTGGAAGGGAAAGTTCCATGCAAGAATCTTAAGGCTTTGAACTTCTAAAGAGTGATAAGGAACTTAATTTCAACCAGAATGGAGACTACACCTAATAAAGTGGCCACTGAGTGTATGTTTGTGGTCTTCTGCTGTAGCCCATCCACTCCAAGGTTCAATGTGTTGTGTGTTCAGAGATGCTCTTCTGCACACCACTGCTGTGATGCGTGGTTATATGAGTTACTGTTGCCTTCCTGAGAGGTTGAACCAGTCTGGCCGTTCTCCTCTGACCTCTCTCATTAACGAGGTGTTTTCACTCACAGAAGGACACAGCCTCAGAATAGAGAGGCACCCTTTGAGAATGGAGAAGTGGAGTCATTTCTTTAGCCAGAGAGTGGTGAATCTGTGGAATTCATTGCCACAGGCAGCTGTGGAGGCCAAGTCTTGATGTATAATTAAGGCAGAAGTTGATAGATTCTTGATTGGTCAGGGCATGAAGAGATATGGGGAGAAGGCAGGAGGTTGGGGTTGAGAGGAAAATTGGATCAGCCATGATGAAATGGCAGAGCAGACTCAATGGGCCAAATGGCCTATTCTGCTCTTTTATCTGATGGTCTAACTGCTGCTCACTAGATTTTTTTTTTTGCTTTCACACTATTCTCTAGAGACTGTTGTGTGTGAAAATCCCACAAGATTAGTAGTTTCTGAGATACTCAAACCACGCTGTCTGGCGCCAACAATTATCCCCTGGTCAAAGTCACTTAGATCACATTTCTTCCCCATTCTGATGTTTGGTCTGAACAACAGCTGAATCCCTTGACCACATCTGCATGCTTTTATGCATTGAGTGGCTGCCACATGATTGGCTGATTAGATATTTGCATTAGCAAGCAGGTGTACCACATAAGGTAGCTAATGTGTTTATGTTTGAACCTCCTCCCCTAACCATGTATGTGTATCTGCGCTTCTTCCCTTGTACCTATATGTTTATCTGCTCCTCCTATTGGTTCCATTGTATTTTAACAAAGTTCATTAGACATTTATTTCAGCTGCTAGAAAGAATCTTTCTTGGGATCTGTTTGACTGACTCAGTGAGTCCACTATTTTATCATTTTACTTCTGGACACTGTCAGGAAAAATTAGCAGGAAGGGTATTCAGTCTTTCAAATATGTTCCAGCATTCAATTAAATCAGAGCCAATCCTACACTTCCAACTAATCTTTCTGATGGTTCTCCGTTTCCCTGGATTCCTCAATGTCTAGAAAGTCCTCTTCTAAGAGAATTCCCAAAGATTAACAGCTTTTCAAGTCAAGAGTATCTGCTCAGTTTGGGTGCCATGGTAGTGTAGCAGTTACTCAATGCTATTAGAGCTCAGGGAGTTCCGGAGGTCAGACTTCGATTCTGGCACAGTACTGTAAGATGCCTCTCTACGTCCTCCCCACCCTCGGGTGGAATATGTGGGTCTTCTCCAGGTGTTTCCTCCCACAGTCCAAATTCCAGGTAGGTTAACGGGTCATTGTAAATTGTCCTGTGATTAGGTTAGGGCTAATCAGGGTTGCTGGGGCAGCACAGCTCGAAGGGCCAGAATGGCCTACTCCACGCTGTATTACTAAATAAATAAGCACACAATACTTATCCAAACGTTAAGTTCTGAGTAGTTTTGGGCCCCTTATCAAAGACAGGGTGTGCTGACAGTGGAGAGGGTCCAGAGGAGATTTATCCGGAATGATACAGGAATGAAAAGGTTAACGTATGAGCAGTGTTTAGTGGCTCTGGGCCTGTACTCACTGGAGTTTAGAAGAATGAGGGAGAGATCTCATTAAAATCTATTGAATGTTGAAATGTTCAGAGTGGATGTGGAGATGAAGTTTCCAGTAGTGGGAAAGTCTAGGACCAGAGCACCCAGCCTCAGAACACAAGGGCACCCCTTTAGAACAAAGATGAGGAGGAATTTCTTTAGCCAAAAGGTGGTGAATCCATGGGATTCATTGTCAAAGGTTGCTGTGGAGGTCAAGTCATTGGGTATCTTTGAAGTGGAGGTTCCTGATTAGTAACAGCTTCAAAGATTACGGGGAGGAGTCAGGAGAATGGGGTTCAGAGGGATAATAAATCAACCCTGATCAAATGGTGGAGAGACCTGATGGGCCAAATGGCCTAATTCTGCTTCTATGTCTTGGGGTTTTAATCTAGCCCTTAATTCTAGACCAAAGGGACATAGCCTATCAACATTTAGCTACAATCCTCTCCGAATCTCCTATATTTAAAACAAATGACTTCTCATTTTGCTAAGCACCAGTGAATATCATTCTAACTCAAGTCTTTCCCCGTTGGTCAACCCCTGATCCAGAGGACAATCTTGTGAATTGACACTTTATTGCCTCCAAGGAAAGTGTAGCTTTCCATAAATATCGAGACGTTAGCTGTACACAGTGCATCAAACCTGTACGATTACAGCAGACCACTTCCTTTTGAACGCCATTTCTCCTGAAATGAAGAGCAACGTATCACTGATCTTCCATTTGTTACTCCTGCAGGTTACGTTCCGCAATTTTCTGAAAGAGCTCTTGCAGCTCCTTCCCCACACCAACATTACCACATAGAAATTGGTTTTTTTAATGTTATTTTTCTTACAAACCTTCTCACCATTCTAGCTGATAGGATTATATTTATTTATTTATTGGGCTACACTGTGGAACAGGCCCTTCCGGCCCTTCAAGCTGTGCCAACCGGCAACTCGCAACTTAATAAAGCCTAATCACAGACAATTTACAAAGACCAATTAACCTATTAACGGTTACCTTTCTGGACTGTGGGAGGAAACTGGAGCACCCTGAGAAAGCTCATGCATTCCACGGGGAGGACGTACAGATGACTTTGGAATTGAATTCCGACAGCTCGACACCCTGAGCTGTATTACTGTTGCGCTAACCACTGCACCACTGTGGCCCCCCCATGTTACACTCCATCTGTCACTTCCCTGCTCATTCAATTACATCTTTCCACGGTGCACTGTAAATTCTTTGATCCACCCTTGCGGTTTATCTTCACACCTAGCTTTGTATCAGCAGCAAACTCGGGTAAGTTATATTCTGCCTTCTCAACTAAGTTATTACAATAAATTGTGACTAATTTAGGGCCCTGTAAGCCTGAATATTGATACTCTATGCTTTATGTCCTTTAATCTTTCCCATATCCCTGACTCTAACCCTGTGAGTCATTACCTGATGCAGAAATATTTCCTGTCCAGCAGACCTAATACTGATTACTTCTAATGCCTCACTTTGGTAGACTTTTGGTTTCCACAGTTTCACATAAATTCTTTGTCTATTTGTCTGGGAAGGCAAATATAAAATATTGATTTAACATCTCAGCCTTTCTTTATTGTAACTTTTCCTGTCTCTCAGGAACTTAAAATATATTTTCCATTCTCTTCCTCGTCACAAACTTGTTAAAGACTTTTGCAATATTTCTTATTGCTGGCTTGCTGACTCTTTGTCTCCTCAGTTCTTTGATCAGCCAGTACCAAGGATGAGGGATTTGGGCTATGTGAGATAGGAGGAACAGGTTCTTCTCTTTGGAGGAAACACTCAGGAGAATATTTTTAGAAGCATGCAAGATCGTAACTAGTTTAGATAGGGATATACACTTAATGGCCACTTTATTAGGTAACCCCTGGACACAATAAAATGGTCACTGAGTGTACGTTCATGTTTTGTGCTGATGTAGCACATCCATTTCAAAGTTCGATGTGTTGTGCATTCAGAGATGCTCTTCTGCACACCACTGTTGAAATTCATGATTACTTGAGTTACTGTCACCTTCCTGTCAGCTTAAACCAGTCTAGCCATGCTCTTCTGACTTTCCTCACTAACAAGGCATTTTTGCCCACAGAACTGCCACTTGCTGGATGCTTTTTATTTTTCTCTGTGAACTCTAGAGATTGTTTTGCGTGAAATCTTAGGCGATCAGCAGTTTCTGAGATACTCATACCATCAATCGTTCCATAGTCAGTCACTCAGATCACATTCCTTCTCCATTCTGATGTTTGGTCTGAACAGTGACTGAACTTCTTGACCATGTCTGCATGCTATCATGTATTGAGGTGCTGTCACATGATTTGATCAGGTATTTGCATTAACAGGCAGGTGTACAGGTGTACCTAATAAAATAGCACTGTGTGTAAAAGGAATTTTTTCACAGAAGTGAAAGCTCAAGGAGGGGTGCGGATGTAAAATATTCATCAATAGATACAAGGGAGATCCAAGGGGAAACTTCTTATGCAGAACTTACTTATGGTAATACTAGTAGAAAAAAGGTCAATAAGGTCAAAGGTGAATCATACAGATTTTATTCTTGCAAAAGAATAATTTGTAGGTCTCTAGGAAAAGTAAAGAGAATGGGCTGATTGGAGACGAATGAAACTTAGTGTGCTTCCTTTGATGCCACAATGATTCTGGGATCTTATGATTTACAGTTTTAGATCTAAAGCTCTCGTTACCCTCTTCAGCCAAGAATGAGTTGTTCTTCCTCTGGCACTTTTAGTTTCCAGTAGAAAAAATATTTTATGACAATTATGAAGAATTTTAGATGTCTGTCATTATCCATTACAAACTTTTAACTTAAGTTCCCAATTCAATGAAACCAACTTGTGTCCCATACCTCATCTTCAAGGCTTTAAGTTCTGATTTAAGTGTCATTGTTGAACTCAGCATATAATTCCTTCATATTGTAATCCCCTTTCCCAAGATGGTCCCTTACTATGAGGAAGTAACCCGGTCTCATTGCACAACAGTAGATGCGTACAAAATTATAAGAGGGATAGATAAAAAGAATGCACAGTAGGAAACCTTTCCCTATAACAAAGTGGAAAGAAATTTGTTGATACCAAAGGATGAACTTTTTCACCTATGGTTGGAGTTTAGTATAACTTTTCTGAAGTGTTAGTGGAGGAAAGTGCTCTTATGACATTTTTGAAGAATCTACAAGTGCTTAAATCACCAAAGCATAGAGGACTCTGAATAAAGTGCTGGTAAATGGGATTACTACTTGATACTTAACAGGGGTAGCCTCCAACCTGATGGCTTGAACATTGTTTTCTCGAACTTTCAGTGATGCCCTCCCCTTCACCAATCCCCGTTCCCATTTCCCTCTCTCACTTTATCTCCTTACCTGCCCATCACCCTCTCTCTCTGGTGCTCCTCCCCCTTCCCTTTCTTCCATGTTCTTCTATGCCCTCCAATCACATTCCCCCTCCTCCAGCCCTTTATCTCTTTCACCAATCAACTTCCCAGCTCTTTACTTCAACCCCCCTTCCCCTCACCCAATTTCACCTATCATCTCCCACCTTGTACTTCTTCCTCTCCTCCCTCCCAGCTTCTTACTCTGAAGTAAAAGCTTTTCTTTCCAGTTCTGATGAAGGGTCTTGGCTCAAAATGTTGACTTTCCACAGATACTGCCTGATCTGTTTTTCCACTGAACGATTACCTAAGAGACAGCCTGATCACCAGTTGGATCAATGACGTATCAAAAGACTATTGTTTCCATACACAATGGGAGCCACCGAGAATCAGTGTTTGTGGGATGCCCCACTGGAGGTGTGCTCAAGGACCCATCACTCATACCCACCCCAACCCTCTCCTTATTCTTCTCCTCCAGTAACCTACTGGTGATTATCCTCCCCGACACCCACCACGTGCCACTCTCCCCGGCCTCTCCATACCTGCCTTGTAGTGGGTAGAGCCAGGTTTAACCCTTCGATGGAGATGTTGAGAGTGACGCTCATGCCAGCAAATCTTAGGTTGCTCCTCCCGAGAACTGAATGGAGGGAGTGATTTGGAGGCTGAAAGGACACAAAAATAAATCACACAGCTTCCAGGTCGGAGGAATTAACTGGCAGCATATACTGGTCATCAGTCAGCATGCAAGCTAAATCTTATTTCACCATTTTAAAGTATTCAGTTATCCAACACCTCCACCAGCAATCCTTCACTCCAGCCTCTAACTGCCCTGTCCACCCACCCAAAGTCAGCAGACAGAATTATTAGTGCCTGTACCCCACAGAGAGTCAGTGACTGTGGAACGCCAACCCCAGTGACAGCCAGTGCTCCAGGGATAGCCTGAGTGTGGGACCGTACTCAGGTGAAAAGTCGGCTTCGTACCCCCTTTGTGGATGGTGTACCCTCGGGGCTGTTAGTGTCCATCAGACTCATTCTCCAGTATCTGTGGGACCCATCACTCAGTGAGACTATTGAACCATTCTCTTGACAGTTGCTCGTGTAACCCTGCAATCAATTGGAACCGATTACTACTGCAGAAAGCTATTTCTTCAGAGAGAGAGATGAAAGGTCATCAACCTGCAATGTCACTGCACTGCTGTGTATTTTCAACATTCGCCTTTCTCATCTCACTGGGCTTGGCAAGATGCTGTGGGGTTTTAGAGCCAGACACCCTCACCGGTATCACCAGAAACCGTGGATACCCAGCTCCAATGGGAGTGGAAGTCACTGGGGGATATAAATGAGCGACAACACACTGCCTTCCCCACCCAGTGAGATTCATATCCCCCAATGAATATGAGATTCAAATCACCACAACATATAGAAGCAAGATCTGGCAGCCTACTGAGAGTAATATTTGTGAAACAGACTCATGGGACAGTGTGTGTGGTCTTGTACCTTCTTTTTCCAAGCCCCCTTCATGCCCGGCACTGTTTCATGCAGCCGATTAATGGCTTCCCTAAAAAGGAAATGTATTGGGTTAAAAGATTGGATTAGAATAACAGAAGCTGCCTGACCCATTCCTCCTTGTAATCCTGGAACACTGATTCCATGTGATTCTGACAACTTTCAAAGCCTCAAGGAGAATTACACAGCAGTATTATCTAGTAGCAAAGTGTCATGGTCTCAATCTTTGTCACAGCGACCTACATGATCTAAAAACCCATTACGCAGCAGCAAAATCAGAACTCAATAACTCACACCATTCAGAACGGTGGCAGGGTTCTGAGAACATTTCCATTCCTGGAAGGAACTTGTTTATGATTAATTTCCTTTATTTTTTTTGACAATTCGTTGTTCCCAGATTTTTAGTAAAAACTGAAATTAATTTCCTCAACTACCCTTGTGGGACTCACAGTTACTCTTTGTGCACTGTTCTCAGGACATTGCTACAAGCCAACCTCTTCCTCAGTGAGTAGCAGGGCCACAAAGGACAGAAGGCCACAAATTTCATGTCTGCAATGCGCAAAATTAACCCATCTCATTCAAAGCAGCAATAGGTACATTAGCACATGGAGAACAGTGTGTCATATGAAGAGTGCTTGATGGCTCTGGGCCTGTATTCACTAGAATTCAGAAGCATGACGGATGACCTTATTGAAACCTATCAAATGGTGAAAGGCCTTGACAGAGTGGATGCAGGGAAGATGTTCCCTGTGGTGGGAGAGTCTAAGACCAGAGGACACGGCCTCCGAATAGAGAGGCATCCTTTTAGAATGGAGAATAAAAGGAATTTCTTTAGCCAGAGAGTGGTGAGTCTGTGGAATTCATTGCCACAGGTGGCTGTGGAGGCCAAGTCCTTATGTATATTTAAGGCAGGGGTTGATGGATTCTTGATTAGTCAGGGCATCAAGGGATACAGGGAGGAGATTGGAGCTGAGAGGAAAATTGCATCAGCCAAGAGCAGACTTGATGGGCCAAATGGCCTAATTCTGTTCCTATACCTAATGGTCCTAAGATCTTAGACGTTCAACTAAGGAGAGCATCTGTACCTCGGGAAAAGTCTACATACTGTGAATGAAGGAAGGGCAAATGAACTTAGAGTCGTCTATCAGTGAGTAGGTGCACCTACTGATGCAGTATTCAAGAAATTTGGACTAACAAGTGACCAGGTCCAAATCCCACCATGGATGAGGAATTTAAAATCAGATCAATATGCAGTTTAAAAATAATGATCACAAAAGAAACAGGTTATTATAACACTTGGGTTCAATAATGCTCTTCAGAAAAATCTACCTAGTCTTACTTATACATATTTCATTGAATAGCGATGTTCAAAGTTCAAAGTAAATTTATTATCAAAGAACATATATGTCACCGTACACTACCCTGGGACACATTTTCTTGCAGGCATTCACAGTAAAACAAATACATATAACAGAATCAATGAAAAGCTGTACACAAACACGAACAAGCAACCGATGTGCAAATGATGACAAACCGTATAAATACAAAAATAACTAATAAATAAATAAACACATGCAGTACATAGATAAACAAACAAACAAATAATAAGTGAATAGATAACACTGAGAACATGAGTTGCAGAGTGCTTGAAAGTGAGTCGATAGGTGAGGAATTGTTGAGGTGAGTGAAGTTATCCGCACTGGTTTAGAGTCTGATGGTTGAATGTTGTTGATTTTTAAATGGTCTGGTGAGAAATCCTGTTAACATGAATTAGGTTGGCCAATAATGGACACATTGTGGGCTGAAGGGCCAGTATTATGCTGTAGGATTTCTATATTCTATATTCTATGTTCTTCGTCCTGAAAAATAAATACATTTTAAAAAATGCAAAGCTTCAGTGTCCTATTCTTCAGACTAGAAACATCAGCTGGATAAATGATTGCCTGGGGCAACTCTGGGAGCACATTTGTACATATGCTGGTGAGGTTAGGATTGGCCTGTGATATCCTCGAGGATAGAAGCTGTCGAGCCAGACAGGTGAAGAATGAATTATTGAGCAATAATGAACTATCAAAACCTCTCAGTTTATGCATACCCTAGAGAAAGTTAGCATGATGGGAAGGAGAAGGAGTGAGAATTAATTTACATTGTCATTCATCATGAGGACGACGACTATTTGGCTGCACACACTTGAAAAACTTCATATAACTCCCTCAATACTCTCTTCCTGATAAAGAATTCTGCTCAGGATTTCAATGAATTTTTATTTCTCCTTTGCGAGATTGTCTGTGTTTTCAAGTTGGGATATTCTCTGTTATATAAGAGCAAAACTGACTCTTTATGGAGAACCATCAATAATAGATTAGAACTGCACTCAGCTCTCACTTGTGTCTATTGATTGGTGCTGCTGTTTCTAACCCCACTCTCATCACTGTGCACACAGAGCCCATCAATCTGTCAGCCACTTCACATCAACTATTTATGCTCAACACAAAGGGAGGGAGGGAAGGAGGGAGAGAGAGGAGGGGGAAGAAGGGGGAGGGGAGAGAGGAGTGGGGGAGAGGGAGAGGGGAAGGGGAGAGAGAGGGGGAGAGAGAAGGGAGGGGGAGAGGGAGGGGGAGAGGGGAGGGGGAGAGGGGAGAGAGAGGGGAGGGGAGAGAGAGGGGAGGGGAGAGAGAGGGGAGGGGAGAGAGAGGGGAGGGGGAAGGGGGAGAGGGAGAGGGGGGAGAGGGGAGAGGGAGGGGGAGAGGGGAGAGGGAGGGGAGGGGGAGAGGGAGGGGAGAGGGGGAGAGGAGGGAGAGGGGAGAGGGAGGGGGGAGAGGGGAGAGAGAGGGGAGGGGGAGAGGGGAGAGAGAGGGGAGGGGGAGAGGGGAGAGGGGAGGGGAGGGGGAGAGGGGAGAGGGGAGGGGAGGGGGAGAGAGAGGGGAGGGGAGAGAGGGGAGGGGAGAGAGAGGGAGGGGAGAGAGGGGGAGGGGGAGAGGGGAGAGGGAGAGGGGAGAGGGAGAGGGGAGAGGGAGAGGGGAGAGGGAGAGGGGGGAGAGGGGAGAGGGAGGGGGGAGAGGGAGGGGAGGGGGAGAGGGAGGGGAGAGGGGGAGAGGGGGGAGAGGGGGAGAGGGTGAGGGAGAGAGGGGAGAGAGAGAGAGAGGAGGGGAGAGGGAGAGTGAGAGAAAGGGGAGAGAGAGAGGGGGAGAGAGAGGGGGAGAGAGAGGGGAGAGAGAGGGGAGAGAGAGGGGGGGAGAGAGGGGGAGAGAGGGGGAGAGAGGGGAAAAAGGAAGCAATTTCATAATCTGTTCAGAGTCTGTCACAGATGCTATTGGGAATGTACTGGAATCTGCATTGAATGATTGGTGGATTTATTCCCCAAATGAAAAATAAATGTGAAGAATATCCTTCATATCCTTGATGAATAAAATTTAGACATAATGGCATTTTAATATACTTAATCACTTTTGTGTCTAAGCTTCTTCCTGCAAGGATTAAACCAATAATGATCAAAGATTTAGACCCATTCGTTTGCCTATTTTATGCAAGGCTTGTAGGAGCAATACAGATCAGTAGAGGACATAATCCTACCTTGTCACCTGCGTTCTGGTGCTGAAGTCAAGGGACCTCATTGACTTTAACACTTCGATACAGCCCATATACTACAACAAGACAAAAGTACAAACACCATTAAATGTAGAATTCAAGAGATATAGGACTGAGTGATATTCAGCCCATCATGCCTACATACTGGCTCTTTGGAAGAACAATCTTTCCCCCAAATTCCTACTTTTTTTTTCATTTTATTCAAGGAGTTATCCAATTTCCTTTTGAACTTTCTGTGAACCTGTTTCCTCCATTCTCTCAGTAGATCACAACAACTTGCATCCCTTTGATAAGAATTCCTCACCCTACATCGATGACCCCTTCTCTCATCTCCAACCGTCTTCCTCTTCTCGGAAACCCCGCCCTGGTTCTCTGACTGCTCTGGATTTTTTCATCTCCAATTGGCAACGAGACATCAACTGGCTCAACTTCAGCACTCCTCTCTCCTCCTCGAACCTTACACCCCCTCTGAACACACTGACCTCCACACTCTCTCCACACCAATCACAACCTCGCCATCAAACCCACAAAGGGCATTCTGTCATAGTGTGATGGATGTATCTCTACCTTGCTGAGGCCAAGCAGCAACTCTTAGATACCTCCTCTTATGTACCCCTTGATAAGGGCTCAACTCCAGACCAACAGAAAATAGTCACTGGCACCATCACTAACCTCATCAACTCTAGAGAACTCCCATCCACTGCCACTCAGACTCATAGTTCCTTTACCCGCACTGCCCACTTCTACCTCCTACCCTAGATCCACAAAACTGACTGTCCAAGTTGCCACATTGTCTCTGCTTGCTCCTGCCCCACTGAACTCATATCTCTATTCTATCCCCCTTGAATCGGCCTCTTCCCACTTACATCCGTGACACTTCACATGCTCTCAATCTCACAATTTTCGATTTCCTGGCCCTGACTGCCTTATCTTCACTATGGATTTCCAGTCCCTATACCCTCTATGCCTTAAAACTCTCTGCTTTTTTCTGTCTCTATCTCTGGGGACAAACTGTCCACCGACATCTTTTATAAACCTACTGATTCCCATGGCTAGCTTGATTATACCTCTTCCCACCCCATCTCCTACAAAAATACTAGTCCCCTTTCTCCGTTCCTTCATCTCTGCCACATCTGTTCCCAGGATGAGGCTTTCCTTTCCGGGACATCAGAGATGTCCTCCCTCTTCAAAGACTAGGGTTTCCCTTCCTCACTCTTGATGTTGCCCTCACCCACATCTCTTCCATTTCCCAGACATCCACATTTGCCCCCAACTTCCCACGCCACGTTAACAGTGATAGAGTTCCTTGTGCCCTTCTCTTCTGCCATGATAAGGTGGAGGAGCAACACCTTATATTCCAACCTGACGGGATGAACATCAATTTCTGCTTCTAGTAATTTTTTCCTCCCCTTCCCTCATCTTCTATTCCCCACTCTGGCCTCTTACCTCTTCTCCTCACCCGCCTATCACCTCTCCCTGATGCCCTTCCTCCTATGGTCTACTCTCCTCTCCTATCAGATTCCTTCTTTTCCAGCCCTTTACCTTTCCCACCCACCTGACTCCACCTTCTAGCTGGCTCTCCTTCCGTTCTCCCCACCTTTTTATTCCGGCGTCTTTCCCCATCCTTTCCAGTCCCAAAGAAAGGCCTCATCCCGAAACATGGACTGTTTATTCATTTCCATAGATGCTGCCTGACCTGCTCAGTTCCTCCAGCACTTTGTGTGTGTGGCTTTGGATTTACAGCATCTGCAGAATCTCTGATGTTTATTAATTTCCTTGCATTTCCAGTCTGGCACTTTGCCGATTTGGCAGTCCCTCCTGGTTAAGGATGACTTGCGTACTCTCCATTTCTGTGGCCCTTGAGGTGTATGATGAGACCGGACTCTGCCACTCGTGGAGCTTAAGGTGCTTGACGGTGTGGATGTGTCAGCTATTTGGCAGGTAATGCTCTCCTTTTGCCATTCACACTGGGCTTCTTCTAGGTGTTCCAGATAAATAGATTTGAGGTTCTCAATGATATCCTGGATGTCCCTTCTCCAAGTGAGTATGACCCAGAGGATGCTATAGGGTGTGGCGCATTACACTTTCCCAAGGAGGCTTTGAGAATATTTTTAAATTGTTCCCTCTATCCACCTGGTAGTCTGCAATTAATTGACGTTCAGACATCAGTTCCTGGAGTTTTGTGTCAGCTGTGCAACATTACGGACTGCTGATCAGGATCAGCAAAACAAAATTAGGGCTGCAAGTGTGGGATGTAGTTCCGGGAGAGGTTGCTGCTGCTGTTTTCTTTATCCTGCTGGTGGATTTGGAGAATTCATTGGTGGTAACTCTCTGGTGTTTTGAGATGCGCGCTGTAAGTTTTCCATTTTTCTGAGCAGAACTCATTGTTGCCTCACAGAGCCCCGGTCTGAGATTGAGAAAAAGGTGCAGCTTTGTTGAGGTCATTCTGTACTGTACTCACCACCATGGCTTGCACACCATCACATAACAGATAGAGAAAAATTTTGTAGGAAGCCAAATTTGCAAGTAATACTCCATGGACTCTCTTTACTGATGTTATCAAAGGGTTTTCGTGAGATCAAATAAAGAAACACAAAAGCCTTGCATTTCTTTTGGAGTTAATACGCATTGAAAACCAAGCACAATGTATCTACTGATGGATAGAATGAACTTCTTGGGAGAAGACTGCTACAGAAGACCATTAATCTAGTATTGATTTTGCTGGTTTTAGTTAAAAAGCTGATACTTCAAATTAATTCACAACTTTATATTCTGTCATTACTTCTCTTAGTTTTGCTCCAATCCCAGTTCCTCCAATCACCCTCTATCCCCGATAAATCTTCTCTGCATCCTAATCAATGTCTAGTTAGCATTAGTCAAGAAACAAGAATTTAAGTGTGCATTATAACTTCACTGCTTATCTATATTCCAGATAATTAAACAAAGACCCACAGTGATTACAAAGCAGATTTCTCACCACATCCTGTCACAAGCAACTCCATTTAGACCTGATAAATTACAAAAGAACTACTTTTTACAGCCCAGCTTTGGCTTGTTTACGGGTGGACCAGGAAAGATGGCCAGAGGCCAGGAGTAAGGGTTTCTGGTGCTCTTTAATGCCCCTATACCTCAGATGAAGAGAGAAGGTGAGGCTGACAAGCAGAGAAGCCAGAAAAGGGTTTGATAAAGATGAACCACCAAAAAAAGGAAGTACATTTTTCTTCAAACTGTAAGTGATCATCTATTTCAATTACCATGCTATCTGTCAATAAGCAATATAGATCCCTTGGCTCTCCCACTTTCCGACACTCTCTACATCCAGACAGATACACGCAAATACACACATGCAGGACTGAAACATAAAAGGAGGGTTTATCTATCCCACACAAGGACCACATGTTGTGTTTGGTGCTGATGTTCCAGCACGAAGGCTGTGAAAGGCTGTCATCACAGACTGGAAGGCTGGAGAGATGCCGCTGGCTGGGGGAGGGTTGCAAAGGGAGCTTTGCCATGGCTTAAGTTACAGCTTGGTCTATAATGTATTTCATCACAGCTCCCCCTGCACCACACAAGGAGGCTACACCAACAGGTCACAAGTACTGCTGAGGAGGAAATAGGGTGAAGTGCTGACTCATTCTGAATTGAACATCAATTCTGAGTCTCAGTGGCTGCAGCGCTTGGGATGAAACCTGCTTCACTTTGCTAACAAGACAGCACTGCACACCGTGAGCTGCTGTTCTGTCGTGAGATTAATGCAAACCCCATGCATGTTTTTCAGAGGGTCACCCACTGTGGACTTAGAAGCTGTGCATGGCCCAATAGAAAAAGGACTGTGTCAGACTCAGATGTCATGTCCTCCCTGTCTAACGGTGCTCCAGACAATAATCAGCCTAGCTCACAAAATGAAGAAATACAGTACATCTTTGGACCAGGTCCCATCAGGAAATGTCCTTTAGAGAGATGAGTATATTAGCAAGAAAATGAACTGCTTTGCTATTTGAGCAACCTCACCTACAAGTACTGAAGGGATTCACAAACAAGAGGCAATCTGCAAATGTTGGAAATTAAAGTAACAGACCACAAAATGCTGGAGGAACTCGGAAGACCAGGTAGTATCCATGGAAAAGAGTAAACAGTGAATGTTTCATGCTGAGGTCCTTCATCGGGACTGGAAAGAAGTGGTGAGAAGTCAGAGTAAGAAGGTGGGGTGGGGGAGGAAGAAGTACAAGGTAGCAGGTGAAACAGGGAGAGGGGGAGGAGTGAAGTAAGGAGCTGGGAAGTCAATGGGTGAAAGAGATGAAGGGCTGGAGAAGAGGACGGAAGGCCTTGGCAGAAAGGGAAAGGAGAGAGGCACCAGAGGGAAGTGATGGGCAGGTACAGAGATAAGGTAATAGAGGGATATGGGAATGGGGAACGGTGAAAGCCGTGAGTGGCAATTACAGGAAGTTCGAGAAATCGATGTTCATGCCATCAGGTTGGAGGCCACCCAGGTGGGGGTGTTGCTCCTCCAACCTGAGTGTGGCCTCATCGCGGCAGTAGAGGAAACCTTGGACTTGTTCCATTCTCCTCTTTCCACACTCCCAATATCTGGCCGACACTACCACCCCTTACCAGCCCCACCTCCCATTTCTCACTACGAAACTATCTCATCAGGAAAAGAACAGGAGTCTACCATTCCCTGGAACCCACTCTGCTGTCCGCTGATATCATGGCTGGTCTGTATTCTTGTTCCATCCAATCATTTTGTCTCCAACACCCTTAATATCATTGCATAGCAATAATCAGTTTGCCTGGAATTGTATTATCAATTTGATGGACATGTCGCTCAAGGTCTATACTTTGCTTTGCGCGACTATATATATTTTTTACTCGCTAGTCTTAATGTGCCGTGTACGTTTTGCACCTTGGCCCCAGAGGAACGCTGTTTCATCCAACTTTATCATGTATGGTTGAATGATAATTAAACTTGATTTGATTTTGATTTATTTACAGTAATGAACTGAGATAACAGCTACTGCTTTCTGTGAGAGAAAATCCCAGAGTCTCTGTGAAGTATTTCCTTACTTCTGCCATGAAGAGTTTGGCACTGATGCAAAATCCCACCCCTGTTCTAAACTCATCAACTATAAATGTTCAAAATCCCAAACACTGCAACTGCATCTTCCACGAACTTGAAAAGACAATATAAAAACAGTTTATTTTATCAATCTAATGCAGCAAGAGTGAAGAGTGCAAACTGAAAACGTGAGGTAGAAACTTAACCAGCTACTTCACTGTGGACAATTGCCCTGTGTATTCCCGTGCACAAGGCAGTGCAGGAGTCCCCAAATCACTGCCAGAATTCAGAAAATCACTCAGCAAATGAAGAGCCAGATTAGATTGCTGTATCTAAATGTAAGCTAGCCCAATGCACTCCTCAGTACCCATGCACTTAGTCACGTCTCACAATTACCAGTGATCACGCTTACTGTCACGAACCGATACTCACAATTAATTGGGCGCTCGTCTTCAATCACTCTCCCCTTGTGCTCAGACCAGCCGTGTCCCAAGGAAAGCTCTGTCTCTCCTGTAGGCTCACACTCACTTTCATCTGCTGGTGTGCTCTACACCCCACTAATATTTACTTGGTACTCACTCTCACTGGTGTGCCCAGGTGCACACACTCCCTGCCTTTTCCTGCCTTACTTTGGAGCTCATTGTTGCTCCCCGGAATCCACTGGGACTCTCGCTACCGGACGCTCCTGCCTGCGGCTGCTCGCCATTGCTGATGATCACACTCTCCGAGCTGCTGCCTCCCTTCAATACCCCTCACTCGTCACTCCGCTGGCCGCCAGTGCCCACAGTTGCTGCCAATCACTCTTGCACCGACAGTCACACTCACCGCTGCTCTCTGTCACTGCCCTGGGCGTGCAATCACACGCACTGCCACACCCATTTCTCTCTCCCTTCCTTGGAGGTGACACACTCGGACAGTGACAGACTTTGTCCACGCTCCTGTTCTCCACACAGTCACTGCTGCATCGGGTCAATTAAATCTCCCTGGCGCTTTAGAACCTCACACTCACAGTTGCCCATGGATACTCTGGTGCTCAAGCTGTTGCTGCCCCCACCCACCCAGATCTCACACGCTCACACTCACTTCATGGTACTGCCTCCCAAGGCTCACACTCGGCACTGTCCACCCCTGCTCACATCCGTCCTCCTTTCCCCACCACTCGTTCCCACTGCTGTAACTCACAGTAGCTGATGGTGCCAATCCCCCCAACAACTCCCTATCGCTCAGACCCCTCTGGGTGCCCACAGTACCCGTGGTAGTCACACTTGCCAGTGCTCAAGCAACACACACACCGCTGGAGAGATTCTGCAGGCCAGGCGGCATCTATGGGAAAAGTGTGAACAGCCTGGGGGCTTCCTGAAGGATCGGACTGTTCACTCCCGCATTCCGAGTGCGTTCCAGCAGCTGCCCTCTTCGTGCCGGTGCCCTCGCACTGGCGTGGGGAAACCGGCCCCGTGTTGACCAAACTGCTGTTGCAGTTATCACGTGCATTGCTACCCTGTGAAACTCACACTGCCTCTTCCTTTCTGGTGCTGACACTGACTCTCACTTTGGAGGTGAGGCGGTCACTCTCCTTTAGCTTCACACACGGTCACTCTGCGGTTCTCCCCCTCCATTACTCCCGGACTGGCACTCGCTGCCCCTCCCTGCTGCCCACTCCGACACTCTCCTGTCTCACACTTCGCTCGGATCGCCGCCGGGGCCGGCAGATTTTACTCACTCGGACCAGGTAGAAAACTCCGGCTTGGAGGATTTTGGACTCCGGGTGCAGCCAGCCTTGCGGGGGCTTGTTAATGAAGCTTCCCCTGCGATTGCTCTGCTCCCCGGCCAGGCTGACCCCTTGGAGTCGGACGCTGCTGTCGCCGCTTCGGCGGCACCTTGACGGCGGCTGCAGAGAGCACGGAGCGGGGCACAAGGACTCGCAGGATCCCAGGGCAGTGGCCAGCCCTGGTGGCGGCTGTACAGTGTTCGGGGCCGGACTCCGGCCGCCCAGGAAACCCGGGGAGGACGCCGAGAATTTCCAGGGCGGAAGCTTGGGCAACAGCGCGCAAAAGGTGGTGGCATCGTCCGGCTCTTCGGCCACGGGAGTCGCACCGCCGTTCATGGTCAGCGAACCGCACCCGAACCGGTCATAGCGAGGCTTCATCAGCACTGACCCTGGCCGGAGAGCTCCCGCTGACCCGCCTTAGGGTCTGAGAGCTCTCGCACTGACCCGGCGCGGCTCGGCTCGGCTCGGCGCTCCCACCGCCGCTGATGTCATTCGGGGAATTGGCATCAACTGAGAGGCAGGCGAAAGGAGAGAGCCGGCGGCCGGGGGAGGGGGCAGAGGCAAAGGCGAGGCTGCCAGATAACAAGTGAGGGGAAGAGGGAGCACGGAGGAGCGTGTACGGGAGGTTTGGAGAGTGCGAGTGAGCGAAAGCGGAGAGATCGATAGAAAGGACCAGAGGCAGAGACAGAGATGAAGTTAACGTGAAACGAGAGTAGAGTGCACTTGGGAGGGAGAGTGGAGAGCGAAGCGGAAAGGTGGTGGAGTGGATGATGATGGCGAGGAAGAAGGTGTGGGTAGTGCGTGAGGGGGGACGGGAGGGAGGAGAAGGGAGAGGGGATGAGAGGACTGAGAGGTGGAAGGGGAAACGTGAGAGGGGAGAGAGGGCGGAGTGTGAGGGAGAAGGGGTGGGAGAGAGGGAGGGAGGGGTTCGAGAGAGGTAAGTGGAAGAGTGGGGAGTGTAGGGGAAGGGGAAAGAGGAGGGTGAGCAAAGTGGAATGCCGGAGGGGGAGAGAGGCAGAGAGCGAGAGGACAAGGGGAGAGTCAAAGGAGAAGGTGGGATACAGGAAGAGGAGACGGGAGAGAGAAGGGGAGAAGTGAAAGGGAGGGGGAAGGAGGATAATGGGAATAATGATTGGGGTGGGGGAGAGTGAGGGAGAGGAGTGAATGGGGGAAATGTGAGGAGAGGAGGAGAGCGCTGGAGAAGGGGAGATTTGATAAGGATAGAGAGAGGTGGGAGAGTGGGCAAGATGGGGAGCAGAGCAGAAGTGGGTGAGATGGGACAGATAGGGAGAGTGAGGGGAGAGAGGAAGGGAGGGGAGGAGGGTTGAGAGGGGGAAGGAGTATGGGGAGGGAGAAGGAGGGGGAAGGAGGGGAGGAGAGGGAGAGATGAGGAGGGAGTGGGAGAGAGAGGACAGAGGGGATAGAGTAGGGGAGAGATAGTTGAGTCAAGGGTTGGGGACAGTGATGGGAACAGAGAAGAGTGTGGAAGGAGGGAGGAATGGAAAAGGGGAGAATGAAGGGGACAGTGTTGGAGAGGGGGAGAGCAGAGAGAGCATTTCAGGTCAGTGGGTGTTGGGAGAGGGATGGTTAAAGCACAAGAGAAAGGAAAGTGGAGGCAGAGGTTAGGCAAAGAGGGCAGGGGGCAAGAGAAGGGGAGAGTGAGACAAGGTGGGAGATTGACAGAAGGAAGGGGGAGAGAGAGAGCATGAGAGAGGGAGTGGGGTGAGAGAGATGGGGAGAGTTGGGGAAGAGGTAGAGAGGGGAGGGGGAGAAGTGTGGAAGAGTGAGAGAGACGGAAGAGTGGGAAAGTGAGAGAGGGGGTGAGTGAGAGAGAGGGGGAAATGGGGAGAGGGAAGATATGGGAGAGTGAGTGGGGAGAGAGACAGTGAGAGATAGGGAGAGAGTTGGGGAAGTGGTAGAGAGGGGGAGGGAAGAAATGTGGAAGAGTGGAAGAGAGAGTGAGTGAGGGAGGGGAGAATGGGTGGAGATGCAGGAGAGACTGAGGGGCAAAAGTGAGAGGGGGAGAGTGAGCTAGATGGGGAGGGGGAGTGGGGGCGAGGGAGAGAGGGGGAAATATGGGGAGAGATGGGGAAGAGTGAGAGTGGGGGGAGTGAGAGGGGGTAGTGAGGGGAGAGGGAGAGTGAGAGGGGGAGATTGAGAGAAGGGGAGAGAGTGAGGAGAAGGGAGAGAAAGGGAGTGAGGAGAGAGCATGAGATGGGGAGAGGGAGAGAGGGGGAGAGATGGGGAAGAGTGAGGGGGGAGAGAAATGGGGAATGAAAGAGGGTGAAAGAGGGAGAGTGGGTGAGAGAGCAGCAGAGAGTGAGAGAAAGAGAGAGGGGGAGTGAAAGGAAAGGGTCAGAGACAGTGAGAAGGGGTGAAAGTGAGAGAGAAAGAGAGTGGGGGCAGGGTGAGTGAGGGAGAGGAGAATGGGCAGGGAAGTGGGGTGGAGAGGGGTCAGGGAGAGGGGGAGAGAGTGGGGGTGAGTGGGAGGGAGAGAGATGGGAAGGTTGGGGGGAGAGAGAGGGTGAGAGAGTGGGGGAGAGGGAGGGGAGATGGGGAGAGTGAGGGAGATGGGGTGAGAAAGGGGAAGAGAGAGGGAAGA
Source organism: Hypanus sabinus (assembly GCF_030144855.1). NCBI lineage: Eukaryota > Metazoa > Chordata > Chondrichthyes > Myliobatiformes > Dasyatidae > Hypanus > Hypanus sabinus. The sequence goes on from NC_082721.1 coordinate 25,735,827, forward strand.
TAAGGGAGAGTGAGTGGGGAAGAGAGACAATGAGAAAGATAAGGAGAGGAATGGAGGAGAGAGTGAGAGGGAGATAGCAAAAGAGAGGGGCAAGAGTGGGGGGAGAGACTGAGAGATGGGTGAGAGTGAGAGAGGGCAAGATTGAGAGGAGGAGAGAGTGAGATAGATGGGGAGAGTGAGCAAGAGAGAGTGGGGGGGGTGAGAGGGGAGAGTGAAGACAAGGGGGAGATTGAGATAAAGAGGGGGTGTGAGAGAAGAGGAGGGAGAGCATGAGAGAGAGGGAAAGTGGGAAACAGAGAGAGAAAGGGAGTGAGGAAATGGGAGAGAGTGATGGGGAGGTTTGGGGAGAGAGGGTTTGGGGTGAGAGGATTGGAGAGGGGAGAAAGTGAGAGAAATGGGGTGTAAGTGGGGGAGGGAAAGAGGGGCAAGAAGAGAGAGGGAGGGAGATGGGGAAGAGTGAGAGTGAGTGAAAGAGGCAGGAGAGAGAGGGCAGAGAGTGAGAGAAGGAGGGAGAGGGGAGTTGCAGTCAAGGGGGAGATTAGAGTTAGGGAGAGAGAGTGTGAGCGAGATAGGGCGAGAGGAAGAGGGAGAGAGGGGAAGGGGAGGGAGAGAGCACGAGAGAGGAGAGAGAGAGATGGGGAAGGGTGAGAGTGAGATATGGGAGTGAGAGGAGAAAGAGTGAGTGAGGGGGGAACGAGTGAGATAGATAGGGAGAGAGTGGGTGAGTGAGTTAGATGGGGAGAGAGTGGGGAGTGGGAGCAAGGGAGAGAGGGGTATATGGGGGAGAGGAGAAATGGGGAAGAGTGAGAGGGGTAGTGAGAAGCACAGAGAGGGGAGGGGGATAGAGAAGGAGAGTGAGGGAAGAGATTGAGAGAGGGAGACTGAGAAGAGAAGGGAGAGTGGGAGAGAAAGGGATTGAGAGAAAGGGAGGAGAGAGCATGAGATGGGGAGACAGAGAGAGGGGAGAGGGAGATGGAGGAGTGAGAGTGAGAGAAATGGGGGAGTGAGGGAGAGGGTGAGAGAAGGAAGAGTGAGAGAAGAGAAGGGAGAGTGAGTGTGGGGGAGAGAGACAGTGAGAGGGATAGAGTGATAGAGAGGGGCATGGATGAGGGGGGGAGACTGAAAGAGGGTGAGAGTGAAGGGGAGAGTGAGATAAATGGGGAGAGTGGGCAAGACAGAGAGGGAGAGGGGAGAGTGAAGACCATATAACCATATAACAATCACAGCACGGAAACAGGCCATCTCGGCCCTCCTAGTCCATGCCGAACTCTTAATCTCACCTAGTCCCACCTACCCGCACAGCCCATAACCCTCCACTCCTTTCCTGTCCATATACCTATCCAATTTTACCTTAAATGACACAACTGAACTGGCCTCTACTACTTCTACAGGCAGCTCATTCCACACAGCTATCACTCTCTGAGTAAAGAAATACCCCTTCGTGTTTCCCTTAAACTTCTGCCCCCTAACTCAAATCATGTCCTCTCGTTTGAATCTCCCCTACTCTCAGTGGAAACAGCCTATTCACGTCAACTCTATCTATCCCTCTCAAAATTTTAAATACCTCGATCAAATCCCCCCTCAACCTTCTACGCTCCAATGAATAGAGACCTAACTTGTTCAACCTTTCTCTGTAACTTAAGTGCTGAAACCCAGGTAACATCCTAGTAAATCGTCTACACTCTCTCTAATTTATTGATATCTTTCCTATAATTCGGTGACCAGAACTGTACACAATATTCCAAATTTGGCCTTACCAATGCCTTGTACAATTTTAACATTAAATCCTAACTCCTGTACTCAATGCTCTGATTTATAAAGGCCAGTGTTCCAAAAACCTTCTTCACCACCCTATCTATGTGAGACTCCACCTTCAGGGAACTATGCACTGTTATTCCTAGATCCCTCTGTTCCACTGCATTCCTCAATGCCCTACCATTTACCCTGTATGTTCTATTTGGATTATTCCTGCCAAAATGTAGAACCTCACACTTCTCAGCATTAAACTCCATCTGCCAACGTTCAGCCCATTCTTCTAACCGGCATAAATCTCCCTGCAAGCTTTGAAAACCCACCTCATTATCCACAATACCTCCTACCTTAGTATCATCGGCATACTTACTAATCCAATTTACCACCCCATCATCCAGATCATTTATGTATATTACAAACAACATTGGGTCCAAAACAGATCCCTGAGGCACCCCGCTAGTCACCGGCCTCCATCCCGATAAACAATTATCCACCACTACTCTCTGGCATCTCCCATCTCGCCACTGTTGAATCCATTTTATTATTTCAGCATTAATACCTAACGACTGAACCTTCTTAACTAACCTTCCATGTGGAACTTTGTCAAAGGCTTTGCTGAAGTCCATATAGACTACATCCACTGCCATACCCTCGTCAACATTCCTCGTAACTTCTTCAAAAAATTCAATAAGGTTTGCCAAACATGACCTTCCACGCACAAATCCATGCTGGCTACTCCTAATCAGATCCTGTCTATCCAGATAATTATTAATACTATGTCTAAGAATACTTTCCATTAATTTACCCACCACTGATGTCAAACTGACAGGTCTATAATTGCTAGGCTTACTTCTAGAACCCTTTTTAAACAATGGAACCACATGAGCAATACGCCAATCCTCCGGCACAATCCCCATTCCTAATGACATCTTAAAGATCTCCGTCAGAGCTCCTACTATTTCTACACAAACTTCCCTCAAGGTCCTGGGGAATATCCTGTCAGGACCCGGAGATTTATCCACTTTTAAATTTCTTAAAAGCGCCAGTACTTCCACCTCTTTAATTGTCATAGGTTCCATAACTTCCTTACTTGTTTCCCACATCTTACACAATTCAATATCCTTCTCCTTAGTGAATACCGAAGAGAAGAAATCGTTCAAAAACTCTCCCATCTCCCTCGGCTCCACACATAGCTGACCACTCTGATTCTCTAAGGGGCCAATTTTATCCCTCACTATCCTCTTGCTTTTAATATAACTGTAGAAACCTTTTGGATTTACTTTCAACTTATTTGCCAAACCAACCTCGTATCTTCTTTTAGCTTTTCTAATCTCTTTCTTAAGATTCCTTTTACATTCTTTATATTCCTCGAGCAATTCCTTTACTCCATGCTGCCTATATCTATTGTAGACATCCCTCTTTTTCCGAACCAAATTTCTAATATCCCTTGAAAACCATGGTGCTTTCAAACCTTTAACCTTTCCTTTCAACCTAACAGGAACATAAAGATTCTGTACCCTCATAATTTCACCCTTAAATGACCTCCATTTCTCTATTACATCCTTCCTATAAAACAACTTGACCCAATCCACTCTCTCTAAATCCCTTCGCATCTCCTCAAAGTTAGCCTTTCTCCAATGAAAAATCTCAACTCTAGGTCCTGTCCTGTCCTTCTCCATAATTATATTGTAGCTAATGCTATTGTGATCACTGGACCTGAAGTGCTCCACAACACATACATCTGTCAGCTGACCTATCGCATTCCCTACAGGAGATCCAACACTGCCCCATCTCTAGTCGGTACTTCTATGTATTGTTGCAAAAAACTATCCTGCACACATTTCACAAACTCTAAACTATCCAGCCCTTTTACAGAATGAGCTTCCCAGTCTACATGTGGAAAATTAAAATCTCCCACAATCACCACCTTGTGTTTACTACAAATATCTGCTATCTCCTTACACATTTGCTCTTCCAACTCATGCTCCCCATTAGGTGGTCTATAATACACTCCTATCAGTGTTACTACACCTTTCCCATTTCTCAATTCCACCCAAATAGCCTCCCTAGAGGAGCTCTCTAATCTATCCTTCCAAATCACCACCATAAGATTTTCTCGGACAAGCAATGCAACACCTCCTCCTCTGGCCCCTCCTACTCTATCACACCTGAAGCAACTAAATCCAGGAATATTTAGTTGCCAATCACACCCTTCCTGCAACCATGTTTCACTAATAGCTACAACATCATAATTCCAGGTATCAATCCACGCTTTAAGCTCATCCACCTTTCTTACAATGCTCTTAGCATTAAAATAGATACTCTCCACCTCCTCCTCTCTTTTCATCCCTAACAATGCATTCAAATTTATTATCCTTTTCTTTCTTCTCCCCTACATCTTCAGGCTGAGCGCATCCCTTCTCCATCACCTGCCTTTCCTCCCTTACACACTGTCTACTTACTTGCTCTACTGGTGAACTAACCTCCTCTCCCATAGTTTCCTCAAATTGATTCCCGCCCCCCCCCCCATCTTACTAGTTTAAAGTCTGCCCTGTAGCCCTAGCAAACCTCCCCGCTAGGATATTGGTTCCGCCAGGATTCAAGTGTAACCCGTCCTTCTTGAACAGGTTACGCATGCCCCAGAAGAGGTCCCAATGATCCAGAAACTTGAATCCCTGCCCCCTGCTCCAATCCCACAGCCACGCATTCATCCTCCACCTAATTCCATTCCTACTCTCACTGTCACGTGGCACAGGCAGTAATTCCGAGATTACTACCTTTGCGGTCCTTCTTCTTAACTGCCTTCCTAACTCCCTATACTCTCGTTTCAGGACCTCTTCCCCTTTCCTACCTATGTCATTGGTACCTACATGTACCACGACCTCTGGCTCCTCACCCTCCCACTTCAGGATATCTTGGACGCTATCAGAAACGCCCCGAACCCTGGCACCAGGGAGGCAAATTACCATCCAGGACTCCCGATCACCTCCACAGAACCGCCTGTCTGAACCCCTGACTATTGAGTCCCCTATTACTATTGTCCTCTTTCTTCTATCCCTACCCTTCTGAGCTACAGGGCCATCCTCTGTGCCGGAGACCCGGCCACTGTCACTTCCACCAGGTAGGCTGTCCCCCCCAACAGTACTCAAACATGAGTACTTATTGTCAAGGGGTACAGCCACTGGGGTACTCTCTAGTACCTGCCTCTTCCCCTTCGTAACCGTGACCCACCTATCTGCCTCCCGTGGCCCCAGAGTGACCACCTGCCAGTAACTCCTCTCTGTCACCTCCTCACTCTCCCTGACCAGGCGAAGGTCATCGAGCTGCAGCTCCAGTTCCCTAACTCGGTCCCTCAGCAGCTGCAGTTCAGCGCAACTGGCGCAGATGTAGACGTCCGGGAGGCTCGGAGACTCCAGGATCTCTCACATCCGACACCGAGAATAACAAGCTGCCCTCACACTCGTACTTCCCGAATAACTGAAAATAACAAGAACTAAAAGATAAGCCTACTGTGCCCTCTTCTGCCTAAGCCCCCTGAGCCCAAGCCCTACACTCTGCGCCCGGCTCACTCCGCTGCCCGCTGCTTAAGGCTGCATTCTTTTTATATCTTCCCTCCTTCCCAGGCCTCCTTCACGCGCCTGCGCAGTCCCGCCTCTCAGAACTCCAATCTGAGACACAATTGGACAATTTGAAAATGAAAAAGACAAGGGGGGAGATTGAGATAAAGAGGGAGAGAGTGAGACAAGAGAAGGGAGAGAAAGTGGGAAACTAAAAGAAAGGAAGTGGGGAGTGATGGGGAGGTTTGGGATGAGAGGAGAGAGTGGGGGATAGAGAGTAATAGGGAGAGAGAGACAGAGGGGAGGAGAGAGAGTGAGAGAAATGGGGGAGGGAGAGAAGGGAGGGGGATGAGTGAGGGGGAAGTGAGTGAAAGAGGCAGGAGAGAGAAGGAAAGAAAGAGGGAGAGAGGAGTGAGTGACAGGAAAGGGGGAGATTGAGAGTAGGAGAGAGTGTGAGTAGAGAAGGGAGAGTAAGAGAGGGGAAGAGAGATAGGGTGAGAGGAAGGGGGAGAGAGAGGGGAGGGGAGGAAGAGAGCACAAGAGAGGGGAGAGGTAAAGAGAGGGGTGATGGGAAGAGTGAGAGTGGGAGTGAGGGGGAAGTGGGAATGAGAGAGAGATAGGGGAGAGGAGGAGAGATTGAGTGGGAGAGAGAGGGGAGAGTGAAAGAGAGAGGATGGAGGGAGAGAAAAGAAAGGAGAGAGAGAAAGGAAGGGAGCGTGAAATGGGGGGAGATGGTGAGAGGGGAAAGAGAGGGAGAGGAATGGGAGAGAGAGGGATTGGGAAAGAGAGGGTGTAGGAGAGATAGAGTAGTGAGTGAGTGCAATGAGTGAGAGGGGAGAGAGGGAAAGGGAGTGAGAGAGTGAGGGTGAGTGAGGGGGAGTTTGAGAGAGGAGAGTGAGAGACAAAGGTAGGAGAGAGAGAAAGAGATGGGGAGAGGGAGGGGAGAGGGAGGGGAGAGAGATTGAGAGAGGAGGAAGGAGAAGAGCTGAGTGAGGGAGGGGAGAGTGAGAGAGAGGGATTGGATAAGCGAGGAGAATAAGAGGAGGTAAAGAAGGAGTAGAGGTAAAGGGGAGGGTAAGGTGGGAGTAAAAGGAAAGGGGTAAAGGGGGAGTGAGGAGAGGATGGGGTTAGGGGGAGTAGGTAAGGGATAAGATAATTGGGAGGGTAAGAGGTGGAGGTAAAGGGGGAATGGGGAAAGGGTAGGGGTAAAGTGGGGAGGGTTAGGGATGGAAACAAAGGAGGGAGTGTGTAAAGGATGGGAGTAAAGGGAGAGTGGGTAAGAAAATAGAGTAAAGGGGGAGTAAGTAAGAAATTGGGTAAACTGGGAGAGTGGGGTAAGGATTCAGGGTAAAGAGGAATGGGGCAAAGGGGAGAGTGGATAGGGGATGGGATAAAAAAGGAGTGGGTAAGAAGTGGGGGTAAAGGGATGGATATGAAAATGGTGGAAAGGGGTGTGAGTAAGAAATGGGCTAATGGGAAAGTGGGGTAAGGGGTTGGAGTAAAGGGGAATGGAGTGGGATAAGGGGTGAGGGTAAAGTGGGCTGGTGAGTAAGGGATAGAGGGTAAAATGGGGAGTGGGGTAAGAGATGGGGTAAAAGGGGAGTGGGCAATGGATGGGGTAATGGATAAAGGGATGGGGCAAATGGGGAGGGATGGGGTAAAGGGGATGGGAAGGGGTGGGGTAAAGGGGTGAGAGTAAAGTGGGCTGGTGGGTATGGGTTAAAATCAGAAGTTGGGTAAGAGATAGGGATAAAGGGGTGTGGATAGGGGATGGGGTAAAGTGGGAAGTGGAATAGGGATGGGGTAAAGAGGGAGTGGGGTAACGGAGAGGGGTAAAGGGGGAGTGGGGATGAGATGGGGCTAATGGGGGAGTGAGTGAGGAATAAGCTAAGTTGGAGGGTAAGAGGTGGAGGTAAAGGGGAGGGTAAGGTGTGGGGTAAATGGGGAATGGGGTGATGGGGTGGAGGAAGGGAAGAGGGAGGGGAGGGGTGAGGGTAAAGGGGGAATGGGGTGGGGTTAAAGGGGTAATGGGTAAGGAATGGGATGAAGGGTTAGTGGGTAAGGGATGGGATAAGGGGAGGGTAAGAGGTGGAGGGAGAGGGAGAGGAGTGGGGTAAATAGGGAGGGGATAAAGGATGGAAGTAAAGGAGAGAATAGGCAAGGGATGGCAGTAAAAGGGGGTGGGTAAGAAATGGGGATAAATGGGATAGTGGGGTAATGGGTGGGGTAAAGTGGGGGAATGGGTAAGGGATGGGGTAAATGAGGAATGGGGTGAGAGATGGGGCTAAATGGGGAATGGGGTAAGGGATGGGGCTAAAGGGGGATTGGGGTAAGAGATAATGTAAAGGGAAGAGTGGGTAGGGATGGGGTAAAAGGGGAGTTGGGTAAGTGTTGGGGTAAAGGATAGTGGGTGTAAAGGAAACAATGGGTAGGGGTGGGGAAAATGGAGAGTGAGGTAAGGGATGGGGTAAATGGGGAGTAGGTAATTGATGGAGGTAAACAGGGAGTGGGTAAGGTGTGGATGTAAAGGGGGAATGGGTTAAGGGATGGGGTGGAGTGGGCTATGGGATGGGGTAAAGGGGGTAGTGAAATAAGGGATGGGGTTAAAGGGTGAGTGGCTTAAGGAATGGCATTAAGGGGGAGTGAGTCAGGAGTGGGGTAACAGATGGGGTTAAAGTGGGGAGGGTGGGTAAGAGATGATGTAAAGTGTGTGAGTGGGGTTAAGGATGGAGGTAAAGGGAGGAGTGGGTAGAGGGTAGGGGTAAAGGGGAGTAGATAAGGATTGGGGTTAAAGGGGAAGTGGGTGAGGGATGTGTGTAAAAGGGGGAGTGTGGTAAGGGATGGGGGTAAAGGGGAGAGTGGGTAGGGGGTGGGGTAAAGGGGAGAGTGGGTGGGGATGGAGTAAAGTCGGGGAGTGGGTAAGGGGTGGGGTAAAGGGTAGTGTGTAAGTGATAGGGTAAAGTGGGGAATGAGTTAAAGGATGGGGTAAAGTGAGAGTGAGGTAAGTAATGGGGTAAAGGGGTTGGGTAAGGGATGTGGTAAATGGGGGATGTGGTAATAGATGGGGTAAAGTGGGGTGAGAAAGGGATGATGTAAAGTAGGGGAGTGGGGTAAGGGATGGGGTAAAGGAGAAGGGGTAAGGGATGGGGTAAATGGGGAGTGGGTAAGGGATGGGGTAACTGGGGAGTGGGTTAACAGGATAGAGGGTAAGAGCTGGTGGTAAAGGGGGAGTGGGTAGGGGATAGAGGTAAAGGGGAGTGGGTAAGGGATGGAGGTAAAAGGGGGAGTGGGGTAAAGGATGGTGGTAAAGTGGGGGAGTGGTATGTGGTGAGGGTAAAGTGGGAAGTGGAAATAAATGGAATAAAGTAGGGAATGGGTAAGGGATGGCTGTAAAGGGAGAGTGGGTAAGAGATGGGCTAAGGGGAGTGGGTAAAGGATGGGGGTAAAGTGGAGGAGTGGGTCAGTGGTAAAGGAGGGGAGGGTAAGGGTGGGAGTAAAGGATTGGGTAAGGGATAGTGGTAATGTTGGGGAGTGGGGTAGGAGATGGAGGAAAAGTGGGGGAGTGGAGTAAGGGATGGGGTAAATGGGAAGTGCGTAAAGGATGGGATAAAGGGGAGTGAAGAGGTGGGATTAAAGTGATAGCGTGGGGTGAGGGATGGGGTAATGCAGGGGTGGGATAAGCAATGGGGTAAAGTGGGAAGGGGTGGAAAGTGGGTAGAGGAAGGTGGGGTAGAGGTAAAGTAGGAGATAGTGGGAGAAGGGAAGAGAGTAGGCTGGGAGAGTGGGAGGACAGTAGGAGATGATGGAGGGAGTGAGGTGAGGGACAGGGAAAGTGGAGGTGGGTGTGTTAAGAGGAGGGTAATGTGGGAAAGAAGCAGAAAGATGGAGTGTACAGGGAGGGTAGAGGAAGGAGGAGAGTCAGTGAAGAGTGGGGGAAGAGGATAAGGGGTTTAATTGGGGAGTGTGGCTTGGAGGGAAAAGTGTAGGGGAGACAGTGAATAGGAAGGGAAGGGTGGGAGAAAAAGAAAAATGGATGGGGATGGTGTACAAAGCGTGCTGGGGGACAGTGCCTGAATAAAAGGTGGGCTGTTGGTGGGGGAGAGGAGTGTAGGAACAGTACAGAGGAAGTGTGATAGGAGGGAGAGAGGAGGTAGTGTAAAGAGAAGGGTAATTGAGGGAGAGTGGGAGAAGAGGTAGGTGGAGTGGATAAGGGGGAAGGGAAGGGAAAGGGGAAAGTGAATTATGGAGTGACGGGATGAGGAGAATAGAGAGTGGGGTGAGGGGAGCATGTGCAAGGGGAGACGGCAAGCGCAACGTTGGAGCACAGGGGTGGAGAAGGAAGAGGGAGAGACTGGGTGGGGCCAGGAGTAGAGTGGGAGGGGAGAGGGACGGAGTGGGGTTGTGTTTATGTTGTAGCTTTATCCAGCTCTGTTGGGCCATTTCTGGATTACTCAGTTCTGATCACTCCATTGTGGGCAGAGTGTCGAGGCATCAAAGAGGATGCAGGCGGTTTGCCAGGATGCTGCCTGGATCAGAGGGTATGTGCTGTGAGGAGAGTTTGGACAAGCTTGGGTTGTTTCCTCTGGAGCTGCGGAGGCTAAGGGGAGATCCCATGGAGGTGTGTGGGATTGTGGGAGGCATAGGTGGAGGAGAGCCAGTTTCTTTCCCCTTGAGTTGAAATATCTAATACTAGAGGGCATGCATTGAAGGTGAGGGGTGTGGGGAGTAAGCTCTGTGGAGATGTGTGAGGCAAGTTGTTTTTTCCATAGAGAGTGTTGGGTGCCTAGAATGGCAGTAGAGGCAAATGCAACAAAATTGTTCAAGAGGCTCTTAAATTGGAAGCTGAATGTGTAGAAAAGATGAATGGTAGTGTGGAGGAGCAGAGGGATCTGGGGGTACATGTCCACAGATCCCTGATAGTTGCCTCACAGGTAGATAGGGTAGTTAAGAAAGCTTATGGGGTGTTAGTTTTCATAAGTCGAGGGATAGAGTTTAAGAGTCGCGGGGTAATGATACAGCTCCATAAAATTCTGGTTAGGCCACACTTGGAGTTCTGTGTCCAGTTCTGGTCGCCTCACTATAGGAAGGATGTGGAAGCATTGGAAAGGGTACAGAGGAGATTTACCAGGATGCTGCCTGGTTTAGAGAGTATGCATTATTATCAGAGATTAAGGGAGCTAGGGCTTTACTCTCTGGAGAGGAGGATGAGAGGAGACATGAAAGAGGTATACAAGATATTAAGAGGAATAGAGTGGATAGCCAGCGCCTCTTCCCTAGGGCACCACTGCTCAGTACATGGACATGGCTTTAAGGTAAGGGGAGGGAAGTTCAAGGGGGATATTAGAGGAAGGTTTTTCATTCAGAGAGTGGTTGGTGCGTGGAATGCACTGCCTGAGTCAGTGGTGGAGGCAGACACACCAGTGAAATTTAAGAGACTACTAGACAGGTACATGGAGGAATTTAAGGTGGGGGGTTATATGGGAGGCAGGGTTTGAGGGTCAGCACAACATTGTGGGCCAAAGGGCCTGTAATGTGCTGTACTATTCTATGTTCTATGTTCTAAAATGGAAGGATATGGACATTGCGTAGGTAGAAAGGATCATTTTAATTGAGAATTTATTTACTGATTTAATTAGTTTGGCATAGTACTGCCAGCTGAAGAGTTGGTTCCTGTGCTGTATTTCTCTATGGAAGTGGGACAGGAGGTTGGGACAGTGCAGAGGAAGGACAAGGGAACAGAAGGGGACGTAGAGGGAGTGAACATGTGGGGAATAGGAACGCAGCAGAGAGAGAGGGAGGCGTGCTGAGTGAGGAAGGGAGGCAAAAATGGAAGAGCTGGGTAAGGGAGAGAGTGAGGGAAGAAACAAGTGGGAGGGACGACGGAGAGAAATAATGGTGGGGAATGAGGAAAAGGAGGTGTGGAGAGGAAGACTGAAAGACAGCTGAAAAAATTGGGGTCTGGTGGGAGAGGGAGAGAGTGGTAAGAGAGGGAAGAGTGATTGGAGAGGGGGCCAGGGTGAGTGAGGAGAGAAGATATGGGGGGGGGAGGAATGAGAAAGGAAGAAAGGGGGAGGTATAAGGTGTTGGGGAGGAAAGTGAAGGAGAGGGGAGGGAAGACTAGAGGTGGGAAAGGAGGGATGGTGAGGGAAGAGGTGAGATTAGAGGAGAGAAGCAGTGGGAAAGGGAGAGGGAGGAGAAATGAGAGGGAGAGATGAATACTTTGCTTCAGTATTCACTACGGAAAAGGAACTTAGCAATTGTAGGGGTGACTTGCAGTGGTCTGACAAGCTTGAGCATGTAGATATTGAGAAAGAGGATGCACTGGAGCTTTTGGAAAGCATCAAGTTGGATAAGTCACCGGGACCGGACGGGATGTACCCCAGGCTACTGTGGGAGGTGAAGGAGGAGATTGCTGAGCCTCTGGCGATGATCTTTGCATCATCAATGAGGACAGGGAGGTTCTGGAGGATTGGAGTGTTGCAGATGTTGTTCCCTTATTCAAGAAAGGGAGTAGAGGTAGCCCAGGAAATTATAGACCAGTGAGTCTTACTTCAGTGTTTGGCAAGTGGTTGGAGAAGATCCTGAGAAGCAGGATTTATGAACATTTAGAGAGGCATAATATGATTAGGAATAGTCAGCATGACTTTGTCAAAGGCAGGTCGTGCCTTACGAGCCTGATTGAATTTTTTGAGGATGTGACTAAAGACATTGATGAGGGTAGAGTTACAGATGTAGTGTATATGGATTTCAGCAAGGCATTTGATAAGGTACCCCATGCAAGGCTTATGGAGAACGTAAGGAGGCATGAGATCCAAGGTGACATTGCTTTGTGGATCCAGAACTGGCTTGCCTACAGAAGGCAAAGAGTGGTTGTAAGTGTGTCATATTCTGCATGGAGGCCTATGACCACTGGTGTACCTCAGGGATCTGTTCTGGGACCCCTACTCTGTGATTTTTATAAATGACCTGGATGAGGAAGTGGAGGGATGGGTTAGTAAATTTGCTGATGACACAAAAGTTGGGGGTGTTGTGGATAGTGTGGAGGGCTGTCAGAGTTTACAGTGGAACATTGATAGGATGCAAAACTGGGCTGAGAAGCAGCATATGAAGTTCAATCTAGATAAGTGTGAGGTGGTTCATTTTGGTAGGTCCAATATGATTGCAGAATACAGCATTAATGGTAAGACTCTTGGCAGTGTGGAGGATCAGAGGGATCTTGGGGTCCGAGTCCACAGGACACTCAAAGTGAGGTGGGGGAAGGAGAGACAATGGGGGTGCAGTAAAGACAGAGGTGCTGAGGGAGGGCAGAGAGGAAGAAGGTAAGAGGAAGGGAAGGGAATGGTGAGAAGGAAGAGGGAGATGCAATAGTACAGAGAGGGAGTGTGAGTGAAAGATAGGAGTGGGGAGGGTGATAAGACTATAAATCATAGAGGCAGAATTAGGCCATCTGAACCATCCAGCCTGCTCCACCATTCAATCATGGCTGATCCTTTTCTTTTTCTCCTCCTCGACCCCAGCTCCCGGCCTTCACTCTGTAACCTTTGATGCCATGTCCAATCAAGAACCTATCAACCTCTGTCTTAAATACATCCAACAGCCTGGCCTCCACAGCTGCACGTGGCAATAAATTAAACAAATTCAACACCCTTTGGCTAAAGAAATTTCTCCGCATCTCTGTTTTCAAAGGGCGCCCCTCTATCCTGAGGCTGTGCCCTCTTGTCCTAGACTCTCCCACCAACTCTGTCTAGGTCTTTCAACATTCGAAAGGTTTCAATGAGATCCAGCGAGTACAGACCCAGAGCAATCAAACGTTTCTCGTATGACAACCCTTTCATTCCTAATAGGAGAGGGCAGAGGCAGAGTACAGAGAAGGTGGAGTGGAATGGGAGATGGAAAGGGAGAGGAATGGGAGAAAGAGAATGATGGAGGAAAGGGAAGGACTAGAGAGGGATCAGACAGAGAGTGAGGAGAGAGGGAAAAGGAGGGAAGGGATTGAGATTGGAGGAAATAGTGGGGAGGGGATGGAGAAGGAGAGGTGAGAAGGCAAGGGAGAAAAAGTGGGAAGATCTCTTCCACTCTCTTCCCCCACCTTCTCTCTCTTCAGTTGGGAGTTGCACAGAGAAGATGGGAAAATGAAGGTGAGATTAGAATTAAGAGGGAGAGTCATTGGGGGAGCGTTTGAGCCAGGGGAGAGAAGAGAAGTTAAATTGTGAAGAGGGAGGAATATGGAGAGGGGGAAGGAAGTGAATGAGAAGGAGAGTGGAGTGAAGGGGCAGGGGTGAGAGTGGGGAAATGCCAGAAGGACAGGTGCTGAGGAAGGACTGAGTGGTGAGATATGAGGAGGAGGGGAGAGAAAGAAAGTGAAAGGGGAAAGAGGTAGGTTAAGTGGCTAAATGGGATGAATGGAAGGAGAGAGAATCGGTTTAAGGAGAGTAGCACAGGTTATGAGAGGGAAGGTGAAAGAGGTGGGCCATGAGGAAAGCAGGAAGGATAAGGGAGAGGGAAGCTGAATGGTGATTGCTTGGAAGGAAGTGGGAGGGAAGTGTAGGGCATGTGAAGACAGGGTAGAAGATAGAGAAGATTGGAGCAAGGGAATAGTGAGAAGATTGGGAGAAAGGAAGGGGTGGGGAGTTGGCCATAAATATAATCTCCCAGGATGGTAATACCAGGTATCAGTAATGGAAAGACCAATCACCCCTAATCCAAACTACCACCTCCATCCTGTCTGGTCCCTAAACAACAATGACAATAGAAACACTGATTCAGGAAAATCTAATTGAAAGACTCAAAGACCCCACAAAGAAAACTTTGTTCTGGCAGCATCTCACAACCTGGCAATTCCCAGCCGATAGTAGTTTTCAAGTCTGCCTAGAAGATCACTATGAGTAAAACTTTGACTTGTCCTCCTCCCATTGGCTACAGGAAAACACTAAAAAGGGATAAACTAAGAAATTGCAAATAGTTTAAATTCAGTTATGGGCAAATTATTGAAATCAATTTTGAAGTACAGAATTCATATGTCATAGAGAGGAGCACAGAATTACAGTGTACATGTATAGAAAAGGTCTGGAGGATTCTGGGCCAAATACATGCTCAGAAAGACATCCTGATTGGCATGGACAAATTGGGCTAAAGGACCTTTTATTGTGCTCAATAACTCTATAACTCAACAATAAATTAATTAACAACTGTCACCCTGGAGTTTTGACAAATGATGATGACTCACTAATTTGATAGAAATGTTTCAATGAGGGAAGAAGGAATGTCAATGAGGACAGTATGTTTGAAAGAGTCTACACTTGGTAAGAATTTTAATACATGTCAGGCTGTTCATAAAAATTAAAGACCACGGTGTCCAAACCATTTTGGATCCAAAATTGGTTAATATCAAGAAGCAAAGGCTTGTGATTGAAGATGATTTTACCAGAGGAAGCCCATCACCAACAGGGTTCCATAGGACTCAGTACTCAGCTTTTTGTAGTATATATTAATGATTTAGAATTTAATCGCTCTGTCATTGGCAGTTGTGTCTTCCATCTCCTGAAGTCTTAAATGCTGGAATTTCCTCTTTCTGCTTCTCTATTTTTTTCCTCATCACAGAATCTCATGGCAATATCTTTGCCCTTGAGTTAGCTTACATTTTTATTTGATGCAGTTTCTCTCACAATTTGATGGGGAAAGCAACTGAACAATGCAGACAGAGCAAACAGTTTTCAACTGTCCATAAGACAATAAGACATAGGAGCAAAATTAGGCCATTCAGCTCATTGACACTGCTTCACCATTCCACGATGGTGATTTATTATCTCTCTTAAATCGATTTTCCTGCTTCTCCCCATAACCTTTGATGCCCTGACTAATCATGAACCTATCAACCTTCACTTTAAACATACCCAATGATTTGGCCTCCATAGCCGTCCGTGGCAATGAATTCCACAGATTCATGACCCTCTGGTTAAAGAAATTCCTCTTTATCTCTCTTCTTAATGGAAGTCCCTCTACTCTGAGGCTGTGCCCTCTGGTCCTAGACTCCCCCACGAAAAGGAACATCCTTTCCACATCCACTCTATCTAGGTCTTTCAATAATCAATGAGCTTCAATGAGATCCCCACCTCATTCTTCTAAACTCCAGTGAGTATAAGCCCAGAGTAATCAAACAGTCCTCTCTTTCAGTCTTTATATTGTGTATCTGAAAAAACAGTATCCTCTCTTATAGAACTGGTGAGCTTATCTTCAAATTTAATCGCTTCTCTCCTTATCACATTTTAGTTGCCTTCTATTGTTTTTAAAAGCTTTCTAACCCTCTAACTTCCCACTTATTTTGGCTATACTATATGCCATCCCTTTTGTTTTTGCGTTTGACTTCTCTTGTCAGCCATTGTTGCATCATCCTCCCTTTGAAGTGCTTCTTCATCTTTGGGATGTATCTCTACTGTATCTTCCAAATTACTCCCAGAAGCTCCGACCAGTGCTGTTCTGTTATCATCCCTGCTAGTGTCTCCTTCCAATCAACTTTGGCCAGTTCCTTTCTCATGCCTCTGTAATTCCCTTTACTCCACTGTCACTCCATCTGACTTTAGCTCCTCCCCCTCAAACTGCAGGATGAATCCTGTCACATTATGATCACAGTCTGCAAGTGGTTCCTTTGCCCTAAGGTCCCTAATCAAATATGGTTTGTTAAACAACATCCCATCCAGAATGTCCTTTCCACTGGTGGACTCATCCAGCAACTGCTCTAAAAAGCCATCTTGTAGGCAGTCTACAAATTCCATCCCTAGGGATACAGCAGCAACATGATTTCCCCCATCAACTTGCATATTGAAATCCCCCATGACTATCATAACATGCCTTTGCTATCTCCCGTTGTAATTTGCATCCCACTTCCTGACTACTTTTTGGAGGCCTGTATATTACTCCCAGTCTTTTTACCCTTGTAGTATCTTAACTCTGCCCACAAGGATTCTATGTCTTTGTCACCTCTTTCTAATGATTTGATTGCATTGTTTTACCAACAGAGCCACTCCACCCACTCTGCCTACCTAACTGTCCTTTCAATACAATGTGTATCCTTGGATGTTAAGATTCAAAGAACATTTGTTTTCAAAGAATCTATAAATTATACACCTTGAAATTTGTCTGCTTATAGGCAGCCGCAAAGCAAGAAACTCGAATAACCCAATTTTTAAAAAGACCAAATCCCACTGTGCGGTGAAAGAGAAAGAAACACACATCTTGTGAACAATAGAAGCAAGCATCATGAACCAGATAGAGTCTCAGATCCGTTCCCAGAATAGGCCCAAGGCAAGTCTCGGTCCCCAGTTTTCGCATCAATAGGGCAGGAATACACTGCAGCTGGCTCAATTCACAGCCTCAACTTTGTGGAGAAAGGAATGAACATTCGCAGGAGAGCGAACAACATCAGCCCAACCCCACCTCCATTCCCGACTCTTCCCGATGTTTAAATTGTTTAAGCACTGAGTAGTGCCCCATTCCAGGCATTCCGATATGCCCGGGCTGCCCGCCTGAAGCCATTCACGATCGCTCGGGGTGATCCAACCTCACACTCAGGTTAGGTGGACGGGTATCGAAGCTCTTCCACACCGACTCCTCCCCAAATCGCTCACTCCGCCTCCGGCAGCGATACAAATCCGTCTGCTTCCCCGGTGGCTCGAACACGTAGGGCCTCGCGATGCCCCGGCATGGCTCATCCCTCCAACCAGCCTCGCCTCCGCCTGCCTCCTCACTGTCTGCGGTGATAGTTCACCACAATTTGCTTCAGGAAAGACGTCATAAGTACTGTTTTGAGTCGATTCTCTCGCTTTGTGATCTATCAGTAAGCTGCTGCACATCTTTGGCAGGGCCACTTAAACTGGATCCCAACTATGAGCTTCTTTCAGTTATCACTCAGCAATGCCCACAACTTAATACCTACCAATGTCTAACAGTGCTGCATCATCTACCTTATTCCGCATACTACGTGCATTCAAATATATCACCTACAATCCTGTATTCATCACCCTTTTTGATTTTGCTCCCATATTACATTTCAACTCATCCTACTGTCTGCAATTTTGCCCTATTGTCTGCCTGTCTTTCCTCACAGTCTTACTACACACTGCTTGTGTACCAACTGGCCCATCCTCAGCCTTATCACTCCAGTTACTACCCCCTTGCCAAATTGGTTTAAATCAGGTACATACACTCATGAGGAGGAACCAGGAAATGCCCTGGATGGAGGTGAGGAAGGTTTGCCCTTTAAGGCCCCACCTCCACTGTTAGCTGGTCTGGAGGCTCTAATTGTGCTTCTTTATATGGAAGATGTCGAGATTTACTGGTACCTACCACATTTCATCCTCTTCAACTTAATGCCACACTGATGCTATGGACTGTTCGTAGGGACATTTGCTGAGACTTGATGAAAGAAATGTTGTGGTCCATCCCAAACCTACTGGTCTTCCAGTAAAAAGGAACTGTTTGTGCCTGAATATTGCTGATGAGCACAATTCAAGACCCCAGATACATGGTGTGTGATACATTAAAATGAAACTCAAACTGTGTATAGGTCCTATGGGGCAAAAGTATTGGGTGATGCCCTCTATCACCATCAGCACCAAACATCCTTCATGAGGTGTACAGGGAACCAGAGAAAAGAGCAAAATAAAATTGTTGACAGTAATATGGGAATGTATTGTGTCATGTGTATGACTTAAATGTGTATGTATTTTAGTTACGTGGTGTGTCATATTCCGTGGGCAATCATGGTCTTTCCATGACTGTCCTCGGCAAATTTTTCTACAGAAGTGCTTGGCTTTGGTTTCTTCTGGGCTGTCTCTTTACAAGATTGGTGACTCCAGCCATTATCAATACTCTTGAGAGATTGTCTGCCTGGCATCAGTAATCACATAATCAGGATGTGGATAGGCTTTTCCCATTGAGAACAGGGGAGATTCAAACAAGAGGACATGAGTTGAGAGTTAGGGGGCAAAAGTTTAGGGGTAACACGAGGGGGAAATTTCTTTACTCAGAGAGTGGTAGCTGTGTGGAACGAGCTTCCAGTAGAAGTGGTAGAGGCAGGTTTGGTATTATCATTTAAAGTAAAATTGGATAGATATATGGACAGGAAAGGAATGGAAGGTTATGGGCTGAGTGCAGGTCGGTGGGACTAGGTGAGAGTAAGCGTTTGGCATGGACTAGAAGGGCCGAGATGGCCTGTTTCCATGCTGTAATTGTTATATGGTTATATGCACCAGCTGCTCATACAACCACCAACCACCTGCTCCCATAGGTGCAATCAATTGGGGGGGTGGGCTAAGCAGGTGCTACACCTTGCCCAGGGGTGACCTGCAGGCTAGCGAAGGGAAGGAGCGCCTTACACCTCCTTTGGTAGAGACGTAGTGCTACCCCGCCACCCACAGCATTACACTAACCACTTCAGTACTGATCGGTCCCTTTATCTAAAAAGGCTTTAGTAGCATTGGAGACCACTAAAGAAGATTCACAAGGCCAATTCTTGAGTTGAGAGAATGGATCTATTAAGAAGCTAGGCAGTTTGAGTCTGTATTCCTAGTAATGCAGAAAAACAAAGGGTTTTCTTATTCAAACATATTGGATGGTAGTGCAGGGCAGGCTGGAAGGGCCTGATGACTCATGTCAAGGTTACTGATTTTACAGCAACTTTACAAGTTTTTTTTCGTATTTTATTTCTTCCATCAGCTGCATGTGGCCAGGCTAAACGAGATCAGTTTAATTCACTGGACTTACAGCCATCATTGTTACCTGCTGAAGCCATTTTCACCAAATTTCCACATCTGTAATTAAATCTATGAACTTAAATAGCACAGAGGCACTCAAAGTAAGTTTAATATCAAAGTATATATGCAACTCTATCCAACCCCAAGATTCATTTTCCTGTGGGCATACACAATAAATCCAAGAAACATGAAAGAATCACTGAAAGACCTCACCCAACAGGACGGGCAAACAACCCATGTGCAAAAGACAACAAACTGTGCAAAGTATGAAAGAAAAAGAAATGCACTAAGTGAAGAACAGGAGATAAAGAATCCTCGAAAGTGAGTCCTTAGGTTGAGGCAAAAGTCCAGTGATGGAGTGAGTGAAATTACTTCCTCTGGTTCAAGAGCCTGATGGCCGAGGGGTAATAATTTTTCCTAAACCTGGTGACGTGGGTCCTGAGGCACCTGTACCTTCTTCCTCATAGCCGCGAGTAGAGAGCATGTCCTTGATCCTTGATGATGGATGCTGCTTTCCTTTGACAACACTTCACGTAGATGTGATTGATAGCAGGGAGGTCTTTACCCAATGGACTGGGTAAGATTTTGTATGATTTTCCATTCAAGGGCATTGGTGTTTCCATGACAGTCCATGATGCAACCAGTCAATATACTCTTCACCACACATCTATTGAAGTTTGTCAAAGTTTTGGATGTCATACTGAACCTTCACACACATTTGAGAAAGTTGAGGTGCTGCGGTACTTTCCTGTGTTTGTAACCCCTTCCATCTCTGATACCTTGATGGATTGGTGGGATTTGAACTTGTGTCTCAAGTGATCGTTCTAAAACTTTAGCTGTCCTTAATATGCACTTAAAACCGTAAGCCAGGCAACGTACACAAAATGCTGGTGGAACACAGAGGGCCAGGCAGCATCTATAGGGAGAAGCGCTGTCGACGTTTCGGGCCGAGACCCAAGGAAAGAACAGGAGATGAAGAAACCTCGAAAGTGAGTCCAAGCCCACGGGTCTCGGCCGAAACGTCGACAGCGCTTCTCCCTATAGATGCTGCCTGGCCTGCTGTGTTCCACCAGCATTTTGTGTGTGTTGTTTGAATTTCCAGCATCTGCAGATTTCCTCGTGTTAGCCAGACAACGTAGATTGCTTTAAACTTAATTAGCTTTATCTCTTGTGTTGCCAGAATTCGTGCACAAAGTTGGCTTCTACGTAAGTTTAACCCAGAGATTAAAATAATATCCGGATTCTAGGCTCTCACCATCTTTATATGCTAAACCAACAAGAACACATCTCCCTTTCAGCTGATTCCATTAATCCTATAAAAATAAAATTCAGGCTTTTCCCCTTCCAGTAGGCCTTACATTACGACAACTCCACTTTCCCGCCACCGAAGCAACCACAAATACAATCTACGGCGCTGCTCAACCAACCAACCAAACATGTTCCGTTCGCTGATTGGCTCCTGTCTTAAGCGTATCATCGATGAGGCGATACGGCGAGCGCATTCGCTGATTGGTGCATTCGGCTGTCACTCAGGGAGAAGGTGGACTGAGCAAGTTTGGTTGGATCCGGTCCGGGATCACAGAAAGAAAGAGAAAGAGAAAGAGAAAAGCGGCAGGAAAATGGTGAGAAAAGCAGAAGAGAAAGAGGGGAAGAAAGTAAAAGGAGGAGGGTGGAAAGAGAACGTGGAGGATCGGATGGGGTTGTTGCCGTGGTTGTGAGAAAGGATAGATCGTACTAGTGGGATGCTCTGCTGCTTAAGTTGTACTTGCGTTGTTATTTTACAGCCCAATGCCTTACATTTAATTACATTTGTCTCGTCTCTGTGCTAGCAGTGGAGTGAGGGTAATAAGAGTGGGAAGATTAGACGATGGAAGGGGGTGCTAACAACCTCCACGTGATTATGGTTGGGTTAGTGCTCCATGATCTTGCTTGAGGGAGAAAAGTGAAATATGGGAGCAAGAACAGGCCATTCAATCTTTTGAGTTGAGTCCGAGCCTCTATTAATGGTTGCTTGTCTTTTACAGTGGCATTATTAACACACCTATACAAATGTTTTATTGCATACTTTTACCAGCAGTTCTTCAGAGTACAGGTTCCTGCAAATGTTTGCTGAGTGTTCAGTGCTTGCAAGTACTTAATTGCTACAAGTAATGTTCATCGTTGTTGGCAGTGAGATTTGAACTTTGCTTTAAGATTGATAGCCCTGTGCTCTGCTTACTGGACCAGTATCTCATAACCGTACCGTGTCCATTGTGTCTTTTGTTGTCCTCAGTACAAAACCTGAAGTTGCTGTTGGCAGGTAGGTGGGTAAGGTACATTGCCATATCAGTGGGTGCAAATCCAAAACTGAGATGGTTTGGTGGAGGTGGAAGACTCGGCCGTTATTCTAGCACAGGTGGAATTTACCTAATGTACTGTGCGGCAAAAGAAAGTTGGACCATTCCCACTAGGGTTCTGCTAGCTGCTGTTATTGATAGAGTTCAAAGAAAATTATTATCAAAGTGTATAAATAACACCATATGCAACCCCGAGCAAAGGAAAATCTGTAGATGCTGGAAATCCGAGCAACACACACAAAATGCTGCAGGAACTCAGCAGGCCAGGCAGCATCTATGAGGGATAAAAAAGTATGTTTTGGGCCAAAACCCTTCAGCAGGACTGAGATTAATTTAATTGCGGGCATACTCAGCAAATCTATAGAATGGTAACTATAACAGGATCAATGAAGGAACAACCAGAGTGCAGAGACAACAAACTGTGCAAATGCAAATATAAATAAATAGCAATAAATAATGAGAACATGAGATAAAGCGTACTTAAAGTGAGATCACTGGTTGTGAAAACATTTCAATGATGAGTGCAATTGTCCCCTTTTATTCAAGGGCCTGATGGTTGAAGGGTAGTAACTGTTCTTGAACCTGGTGGTTCGAGTCCTGAGGCTGCTGTACCTTCTACCTAGCAAGAAGAGAACGTGACCTGGGTAGTGGGGATCTCTGATGATGGATGCTGCTTTTCTACATTTCATGTAGATGTAGAGGCATTGGAGCAGAAAACTGCACCACGGCCATTTGATGACCCAGTCCAAGGTTGTGTCTTTGGACTATCTGTGTATTTTTAAGGATGATGACCTTCATTATTCCATTCCCTTGGCTCACATCTGGACCAGAACCAGCTAACTCACAGCCACCACTAGTGCCAAAATAATTCATGCTTAAGCTCGGTTTTGAGCCCAAGTTATCCTTCAGTGTCATCTGCTGTCTTCTCCAATGCAAGTAACTAGCATAACTAGCAAGTAACAAGTAACCCAACTGCTCAGCTCCAAGTATAGTGCGAGTGTAATGTACATAATAGTAGCAGCAGCAATCACAAAAGGGAAGCACAAAGGTGAATATTTACTGTCATATGTTTGAACTATATCTATTGCTGAAGATTTAATTGCTTTGTTCAAAATTTTTTCTTGTCATGCCAGAAGGGTACTAATAGGGTAACTAATAGGAAGTCAAAATGGGAACCAAGTTGGTTTAGGAAAATTTGGCTTTGTTTATTATGAGTGAGGTGCCTTGGCTATTGTAGAGAGGTTTCATTGTGTTCTTTGAGTGCTTTCCCATAATGCTACAAAGGAACACTCTTCCAAATTTCCTACTGTGCTTGCATTGCATGATGCATCAACATCACTTCAACAAACTAGTGTTTAAGTAATTTCAGTTTCTCCACATGAGTTTGTTTTTAAGTTGAAGGCCCCTTTGCTAATGTAAAGTTATCTGTAATTAGAAAGCTAACCCTGAGGGTTAAATTATAAGGATAGGTCACACATACTTGGCTTGTTCAAGGGATTGAAATGTGATCCAGTTGATGTATTTAAAGTGATTCGAGGATTTGATGGAGTGAATGGAGAAGCTGTTTGATTCAAAGGGAATCTTAATTTTATGCTTAGTGGAAGAACATTTGGGAATGAAATCAGGAAGCACTTTATGTACAGTCAAGTTTATTGTCACTCAACGATATACTGTACTTGTATGCCACTAAACGAGATGCCGTTTCTTCAGACCAGGGTGTAGTACACAGTGTGTAAGCACAGTCGTACACATAACACAGAATAATTTAGGAAAATAAGAATTAAATCTACAAATGAGTTATGCATAAGTAAAGTGCATGTATTAAATATTGTAGGGTACAGTACAGATTGTCCGGTGACAATTCAAATGTGATATGGCAGCGAGTTCAGAGGCCTAATGGCTTGTGGGAAGAAACTGTTTCCCACCTGATTGTTCTTGTCTTTATGCATCGGAGTCTCCTGCCTAATGGTAGAAAGTCAGAGAGGATGCTGGATGGTTGGGTGGGATCATTGATAATACTAAGAGCCTTGTGTACACAGCGCTCCTGATAAATGTTTCTGATGGACAATAGGGAGACCCCTATGATCCTCGACCATTCTCATAGTCCTTTGTAGGACTTCCTGTCCGACGCTTTGCTGATCTCGTACCAGATTGGCGGGGGGGGGGTGTGTAGGACACTCTCAGTGGTGTTCCTGTAAACTCAGTTAAGGTGGTCGATGATTAGAAGATGCTATTTGGGTAACCACTGACCCACACTACTGTGCAGGGTAGGTGATGTAGATATGTTTGTGCTGTTCTGGGATTAAGGACAAACACTTGGGATAAGGGTTTACAACAAAATAATTTTGAGGCTGGCTCTGTTATTTGATAAGATCATGGCTGATCTGTTATCATCTCAGCTTTCGTCCTCTTAAATGGAAGGTGTCTTTTACTTGTGTCTTAAAAATATTCATTTGTTTCTGTTTCCACAACCCTTTAAGGAGAGTACCATTAGATAAATCAATTTACTCCATCTGTCTCAAAAAGAGCAAACCTTTTATTTTTGAGAGTGATCTCTGTTCTGGAATAACATCTCCACATCTGACAGCAATACCCCTTAGGATTTTGTGTTTCTATCAAGTTCATTCTCACTTTTCTAGACTCCAGTAGATATGTTTTATCCCTCCACTCCTTCCTCATAAGACAACCTTCCCTTTCCATGTATTAATCTAGTTAGCTTATTGAGATGGGTGTGGGAAGGGGGGGATACTGATTTTTGTTTGTTGAGGAATGTGAATTTTCCAGAAGTTCACTCTCTTGTGTCACTAAGTAGATTCAAAGCTGAGTAAGATAGATTCTTGAGGAATCAAAGCAAGATGATCAGACAGGATAATGAAGTTTTAACTAATATTCAGCCAAGAAGTCTATTGGATGACCGATCAGGCTTCAGTGTCCTGTGAAAATGTTTCTCTCCTCCCCCCATTTTTTTGTGAACATGGTATTAAGTGTAACATGGGCATTTAGGGTTAATTTTAAAGATGTAGTCAGAACATTACTTATAATGACATTGAAGTGTGATAGCAGTAATGTATTGTTTGAGGAATAGTGTAGTGAAACTTGCATTTATTTGTAGAAAGATGAGTTTAAAGCACAGTATGAGTAAAAACTGGACAGCATACTTGTAAAATGCAGATGCAGGAAGATTTCCAGCTTCTCTACAACCTCTTGTCTTCGAGGTAAGAATCACATTTAAGCTAATAACGAGGTATTTACATAATACTTCTGTTTGGGGGGGGGGAAATGATCATAAATGCATAGCGAGTCTAAAAAGGTGCAAGGCTCTTCCACTGAAATCAAGTGCAGGTCCTCCCCAGCTAATAAGCCCATGACGTGTTTGCAGCCCGTACATGTGAACGATTAGGTGACCAGTGAGATGAATTTGCTGGCTCTTGTGGGGCTGCTGGCATCTTCTGCCTTGTAACTCGGATCATGGCTATATTTCTAACTTGCAAACCTTTCTTGGGAATGGATCGCTGTCGTAACCTGGGCGGGATGTGTAACTGCACAACTGAAAGTGAACGAATCACAAGTAATCAAATGCAAAATAACTGATGGCTTTCACAATTTTTGGATTACCTGCTGGAATGGATCATAAAAGGGAGCCCAAAGGAAATGCCCAGTATTCTGAAGGCATTGCATTTCCTTGAAGTATTGTGTGGATCTTCATGAAAGCAATTGAACTGCAATGTTGATAGTCATTAAAATAAGCTTGCAGAAGAATAAAGAACAAATGGTCTGACCAGGATTGTTAATAGCAATATGGTTGCTTGCAGCCAGCTGAGGTGCCCGATGCAAACCACAATGGTAGTGTAGGAGTTCTGCCCCTTTCCTCACTCCCTATACCCCCTTCCACCCTTTGCCTGTCCGAGCTTGCATTGTGCAAAGCTTACATTGAGCCAAGACTCCATTATCGCAATACTGGAAGCAGTACAAGAACTAGCCAACCATATTATGTATATTAATCAGTACAGATCCTGATAAACAAATAGTAGATTTAGCATAGCTGCTGGAAATTTAAATCTGTCACCGGAACTCCATCCTTGACTCCACAACAAACCACAGCCTGTGCTGTATCTTATTAAATCTTGTGTTGGATTGGCAGGGAGGGACAGGAGAAGGATGTATGCCTATCACAGGCTTATGATATTAGCATAATAAGATTGTACAAGGGATGAGTCACAGTAAAAACTCACATTGTGTCCCTGTATGAAATTCTCTTGGCTCTTACCCATCTATTCTTTCTTCAAATGCCCTATCAATATGAATCCATGTTTGTTCACCATACTCAGAAATGGCTTCAAGAGTTTTCCCACTGCCATGTTGTTTTTAGTGTCTCCATCAAAGCAGGATCTTAAAACAGACTAGCAATCTACTTACCACAACTGAAGTTCTGGCTCTGCAAAAGTTTCCATCCAAGGTGGAAGGTGGACATTTCCATTTTCCCTCATCATCTCGAGAACCTGTTAAATAAGCTAGAAAGCTGGGTTGAATGTTTTGTTGGTGCAGGCACAGAGTTGGCATAATTGTTCAATCTGGATGTTGCTTTGGGTCAACTCTTATAGAGCTGAAAGAGTTGGGGTGGGGAAAGACAGCGTATTTTAATTTCAGAGTGGGGGTAAGAATAAAGAGAACAACTGTTGAAACAGAGCTGATCTGTCTGAACGAGTATGAATGAGGGAATTAGCAAAGGAATATTAAACATCAACGTGTTGAAGTTGTCTGCACATCGGTTCCTGGAAATAAATGCTCATGATCACCAGGTCAAGTAGCATTTGTAGAGAAAAACCCAATTACTATTATAGGTGTATGATCTTTTATTAGAACTGGCAAATTCTGATATAAACAGGAATGAGTAGTTATTTGAAATTTCTGTATTCAGTATTGAGTACCAAGGACTGCAGAATGCCTGGATAAAAGGCAAGAGGCTGTTTCTTAAGCTTTCTTAGAAGGCAGGAGTTGGGGGTGAAGAGCTGCAGTAACCAGCATCTGGAAGGTCAAGTCACCTTGTGGACTGAATGAAGATGTGCTACAAAGTGTTCACCCCAGTCAGACGGTGGGTTCTTCAGTGTAGTAGAAGTTGTTGAGAGCAATGAAAGCAAACACTTGGAAGTATCAAAGGATTGCTGCTTCACCTGGAAAGATTGGATTCCTGGATATTGGGAAGGGTAAAAGCCTTGATACTGTTTTCTTGTTGCATCGGTAAATCCCACAAGGAAATGAGTAGTGATGGAAGAACAAACCAGAGAATCTCAGAGGGAGAGGTGAAGCTGTATCTAGTGGTGGAATCTCGCTGAATCTATACTGAAATGTTGGACAAATTATGATTAAATTTTTGTTGAATGCGGAGCCAAGAACAAGAGGAAGGAGTAAGAGCTGGATTGTAGGAAGTAGAGGCAACATTACTGTGAGCTTTCTTAATCGTGACAGGCTCCTCAGAAGTTCCCCTTTATTTTCAAAGAGGCCTTGAGTTGTTTTACATGCAACTAAAATGGCAGATAGGACACATCCTGAAAATGGTATCTCAGATTGTGCAAATACTCTTTCTGCACTGAGCTAAAGTATCAGCCTGGATTTTATGGTCAAGCCACTAAAAGAGGGCTCAAATCAGTGATCCTCTCTGTGATACTGTTCACATTGCTTTAGCACAGTCAGTTGCTGTATTGTTCCTGCCAGGGCTTTGTCAATCTGCACCGTTGAAGTTAATTGGACTGCCATATTTGATATCTCCATTTTAAACTGCACCCAACTTTTTCTTTGACACCAGAGATTTTTTTTGGAAACCTTTATAATGTGCTCTGTCCATTTTAAATATCCTGGGCTGTTATGCATCCTCTGCCAGTGGTGGCACTATTTAGCTATGAAAGAGTTTGTGTTGTGAAAGTGAGCTGTGAGAATAAGGTTGTAATGTTTTTGACAGGTCCTGGGTTTGTAGCAGGCAAAATGTTTTCCATTTGTTTGAAGTGTGTTTTTATCTTGACTGGACTGACAGTAATTCCAAGGCCGGTACTCCTAAATGTTATTCAATGATTGATGGTTGTAGCTTATTTCCAAATTGCTGCATCGTTATGTTACGCATTGGTTTGGAGAAATTTATGGCTCTGCAGAATGGGTTAAGGAGCACCTCAAAATATTTGGGTGATGTTACCTGAAATGTTTTAATTCAGACAAAGATAAATTATGCACACTTATTTTAGTGCTAAGCTACTGTAGCCAAAAATAACTGCTGATTTATGCAAACTTTAATTGTAAATACTTTCATTTCTGTTAAAGGTTACAAGAATTTCTGGTTATTTATCTGGAGGTGTGGAGTAGAAAATCAGGGAGGTTACTGAAATATTTAAGTATTTAGCAGGCCTGAGGTTGGGAGGATTGTGTATGATGTTATGGACTGTACAGAAAGACTAGCAAATAATAGGAATGATGTTTGCCAGGAGGTGTTGATTAAAGTGAGGAATGCAAACTTAGGGCCTTCAATTTGTGATTACAAGGTGATGGAGTGACAAGAGAATTGTGTTTGATTATGGCAAGTTACGACCAGGTATCAATCTAATGCTTCAGTGGTTAAATAGCACAAATTTAAATCTTTCTACTAAATAAGGAGGAAGATGGAAATTTTACTTTATCTTGAAGGTGGGTGGAATGTAAATTTCAGTGCCAGCGACTACACAGACTGAGTACTGATTAAAAGTGAGTGGAAAAGCTAAAAAGTGGGGCATGTAAAGGAACAAAGCTTAGGACGTGGGTGAATAAACAATTCAACCACTTGAGTACATTCAACTATTCAGTTAGATCATATACTGTTTCTTAACTCCATCCACGTTACACTCAGCGGCCACTTTATGGGGTTTTTCCAGTACCTAATGAAGTGGCCACTGAGTGTATATTTGTGGTCTTTTGCTGCTGTTCCCCTTCCACTTCAAGCTTTGTCATGTTGTGCATTCAGAGATGCTCTTCTACACACCACTGTTGTAACCTGTGGTTATGTGAGGTACTGTCACCTTTCTTTTAGCTTGAACCAGTCTGGCCATTCTCCTCTGACCTCTCATTTACAAGGTGTTTTCGTCCACAGAACTACAACACACTGGATGCTTTTTAGCTTTCACACCATCCTTTGAAAATCCTAAAGACTTGTTCATGAAAGTCCCAAGAGATCAGCAGTTTCTGAGGTGCTCAAAGCACTCCATCTAGCCCCAACAATTGCTCCGTTGGCGAAGTCACTTGGTTCACATTTCTTTCCCAATTCTGATGTCTGTCTGAACAGCAACTGAACCTCTCCATCATGTCTGCATGTTTTTATGTACCGAGTTGCTGCCTC
This sequence comes from Hypanus sabinus, assembly GCF_030144855.1. NCBI lineage: Eukaryota > Metazoa > Chordata > Chondrichthyes > Myliobatiformes > Dasyatidae > Hypanus > Hypanus sabinus. Next base: position 25,764,577 of record NC_082721.1, read on the forward strand.
CTGATTGGCTGATCAGATATTTGCACTAATGAACATGTGTACTTAATAAAATGGCCACTGGGTAAATATCCTTTCTATAGCCCTTTGCCCTCTCCAATAAAAATCTGCGCACAATACCAGAGGAGCTCAGCAAGTCGGGCAGCCTCTACGGAGGGGAATAAACAATTGATGTTTCCCTGGTATCAGCCCAAAACAGCAGCTATTTATTCCCTTCCATAGATATAGGCTGAGTCAACAAAAATTCATTACTTGCTTTGGAACTTCCTGGCCAACCCTACAAGATTAGGGATAGGTGGCAGCACCTCTGCCATGATTATTATCAACATCGGTGCTCCGCGAGGATGCGTCCTGATACCTGTAATCTACTCCTTGTACACTCATGACTGAGTGGCCAGATTCTACTGTAACTCCATCTATCTATAACAATTGGTTTGTTGATCATTGTTGTACTTCTTGCTGTCTCAGTCAAACAGGCAGCATAATCAAAGACTGCCCACCACTAATTCCAAGGGCTGCTCATTTTCTGCTGTTGTCATAGACTATTGAATGGTTCCCTACTTCTATCTCCCAGCGTACGGTACTCTGCGAAAGTCTTTGGCACCTATATATAGTTAGAGTGCCTAGGATTTGCACAGCATTGTATTTGTTAATGTGGGAGCAGAGAGCGAGTTTGTAAACCTGGCATGAGAAAAGGAATGTTGAGAATGGCGAGGGTGGAGCGATGTGGGACAGGTGATACAAGGACTACCAGGGCTGGGGGTGGTGGTGCAGTTGCAGATGCACCCACCCCTGAGACACTAGGCAAGGTCATTTGATTCCAACCAATTGTTTTATTGATCATTACAGAATGTCTCTCTGGTGCTTCCTGCTCCCTTCCCTCCCCACTTCCCCTTTTCCCAATCATGATTCCCCTCTCCCTGCCCTCTTCCCACTCAGCCCACAACAGAGACCCATATCAAAATCAGATTTATCATCAATCATGTGTCATGAAATTTGTTTGTTTTTTGCAGCAGCAGTACAGTGCAATATATACAATTACTGTAGTACTGTGCAAAAGTCACCCTAGCTCGGGGGTCGGCAACCCGCGGCTCTGGAGCCACATGTGGCTCTTTTACGTCTGTGCTGCGGCTCCCTGTTACTTTGGGAAATAATTGGTTGTGGCGACCCTTTTCCTGGCACATCCGAACCGACTCACAATTAGATAGCCTACGGAGGTTTGCGAGCACAGAGCTTTGGAGCCTCTGCGCCATGGGGGGCAGGTTGAGGGAGGCTTAAAAGTGAGGCTGAAGATTTCGAATAAGGTTTTTTCCTTCGACTGCAGTTACCGACTCCGTGTCGTAATTTTAGCGCTGCGTGTAGCACACCGCTACATGGTCAGTATTTAATTAAAATGTATTTTATGTTAGTTTGTTAGTTTTTGAAATGTAAATCTAAATTTGAAGATTATGGTGATCTTGTACAATCTAAATAAGATGTTGTGGCGACCCATTTCCTGACACATCCGAACCGGCTCACAATTAGCCAGCGTTCAGGCTAAGGGATATAGCCTACGGGGGTTTGTGAGTACGTGTCTTTTGCAACATCCGCGCCCATGGGGGGCGGGTTGAGGGAGGCTTAAAAGCAAGGCTGTTTAGTTCGAATAAAGCTATCTTTGACTGCAGTTTACTGACTGCGTGTAGCAACCGCTACGTGTTTTTATCGCTGGCTGTCCAGAGGGGAGGTGCTGAAACGCTTTGTCGCGTGTCTGGAAGAAGTGAAAACTTTCCTGGGCAGCAAAGGGCTCAACTTTCCTGAGCTGGAACAGCCAGAGTGGCTGGAAAAGCTACACTTCATGGTAGACATGACAGCGCACCTGAACACGCTGAACACAGCTCTTCAACGGGGTAAGGACGTACAGCCCTGCACATGTTGGAGGATGTTTTGGCATTCGAGCGCAAGTTGACGTTGCTTGCCAGAGATTTACAGAAAGGCACATTGTCTCACTTGCCCAATTTGAGAGAGTTCAAACAATGTCACGACATGATAAATTCGGAGTATTTACATTCTGCAATCATCGCAATGCAAACATCGTTTGGGAAACGCTTCTGTGAGTTCAGAGAGGAAAAAAACACATTATCCTTCCCGGTCACTCCCCTAAGCATCGATCCATCCCTACTGAATACGACTGCATTGTCAGGTGTGAGTCAACCTGAACAAGTATGATAAATATTTTAATTGCCTATTATTTTACGTATATTCATATGTTTTCATTGTTCAGTGAAATAGTCCTTTTATTTTTCAGGCTGACAGCTGGCTGATGTTATTTTTGATTTGCTGCTGGCGGCAAATTTAAGTTTGGCGTTTTTCATAAATACAAGGACTCAAATAGACGTTGAGTATTTTACTTAAAAGTAACCTTTAACCTAACGTCTTTTTTTCGGAGTTCAAAATGTTTCTGTTGCATGCAGAAATGTAATTTTGTTTTCTCTGCAGGAGTTCATCAATTTCATAAATGCAACACATTATAGTTTGTTTATACATAGCATAAAGGCAAAACAAAACGTTGTATGCAGTGTTATTTCATTTTAAATGTCAAACGGGTTTTGCGGCTCCCAGTGTTTTCTTTTCTGTGGGAAACGGGTCCAAGTGGCTCTTTCAGTGGTAAAGGTTGCTGACCCCTGCCCTAGCTATATATATATGACTTTTGCACAGTACTGTACCTTGTTATGATGTTGAATCTTATTGTCTATCTTCACTGCGCATTCCCTATAGCTGTTACACTTCACTCTGCATTCTGTACCTCACACTACCTTAAAATACACTGGGTAATGAATTGATCTGTATTAACAGTATGTAAGACAAGTTTTTCACTGTTCTTTGGTACATGTAACAATAATAAACCAACTCCAATTCTTTAGGTTGATCCCACCCCCTTGAGCTTCAGCAGTCCTTTGGGAAGAGAGAAAAAGAGATTGGTGCATTTTAGTGTGAAGATGTGCATTCCCAACTTGCTTTGGTTTTAAGATGATCATTTGTGTGTCATCTTCCCCCTCTTGATTTTATCTCTTTTAACTGACAGTTTGTTTACAGGAAGAACAGAAGGGTTACATTGCTAATTTGTTTGCTGTATGATGATTTTTTTTCCCGCAAGTGTGTCAAAAGTTTCAGTGTACCTGGTTTGAAACTATCCATATTATTGACTTGGGTGAGGGACTGGAGTGTAATAAGTTTGCTGCTACTACAAACCCCGATGGTTTATAGTAGACATAAGATATTGTAGTAAGCAGGAATAAGGTATAATGAGGTTTTTAACAACATCTTTCAAGCCTTACGTAAAAGGACAGAACAGCAGGTTCATGGGAATACCATGAACTCCCAACATGTCACACATTATCCTCACAATGGGATATGGAGAAGTGAGCAACTGGCAATGTGAATGTTGTGTTGACTTTCAGAATCCAGGAGTAATGAAGTTGTTAACTCTAGTACTAGTTGGTAGTGAGACAATAACTGGAGAGTTGTGAGCAGCTCTAATTTAATAGAAGAAGGATTAAATTTGTCTAAGATTCTCCAGGTTAATTCATGGGTTCAGCTGGCTGTCTCATGGTGTGAGATTAAGTCAGACAGGTTTATAATTCCTTTTTATCAATCTTTTTATTAATTAAAGAAACTGCATGTATATAAACAAGGAGAATTATTTCAAGTATCTACATTTTTAATCATATAAAAGAAAATAAGCATTATCGAGATCATATATAGTATTAATCAGATAGTATATAATAAAAATAAGATAATCAATTCCCCTCATCATTCCATAAAAAGATAAAGAAACTTTTATAATTTTTATATACATAAAAAACCCCGCTAAACAAAAAAAAAACAGAAAAGGAGGGGGGAAAGCCCATACTGAGAGTAAAAGCAAGAAAAGAGAAACCTTATGATCAAATCCAAAGTTTCGAGAAAGTAACTGGAAGATCAATAAATCAAACCACATGAAAATATTGAATAAAAAGTTGCCAGGTTTCTTCAAATTTGAAGGATGTATCAAATGTCCGACTTATTTTCTCTAAACTTAGACAGGACATAATGGAGGTAAGTCAATAAAAAACAGTAGGTGGATTTGAATCCTTCCATTTAAGCAAAATGGCTCTCCTAGCCAATGAAGTTGTAAAAGCTATCATCCATTGAGCGGAAACAGGAATATATCCTGCTTCCAGTGGAGTGATCCCAAAAATTGCTGTAAAAATAATTTGGTTGCAGGTCCAAATTCAAGACTTTTGATAAAGTTTTAAAGACATCTTTCCAAAAATTATCTCTCTTGATACAAGACCAAAACATATGAGTTAAAGTAGCCAGCTCAATATTACATCTGTTACAAATAGGATTAATATTGGGAAAGATAGGGGTTAATTTATCCTTTGACATATGTGCCCGATGTACTACCTTGAATTGTATCAAGGAATGACAGGCACAAATAGATGAAGTATTTACCAGATGAAAAAATTTATCCCATTGCTTATCTGAAAGTGACTCTCGACATTCCAATTCCCACGCAGCTTTAATTTTATCGTTAGATACAATTGGCAAATTCAATAACCATTTATAAATTATAGCTAACAGTCCTTTTTGAAATGGTTTAACCTGGAAAAAGAGTATCTATCATATTGGGTGAATAAGCAGAAGGAAAATTTGGAAGTAAACTACGTAAAAAATTCCTAATTTGTAAATATCTAAAAGAACTGTGCATTAGATAAGTCATATTTGTTCACTAACTAAGTGAAAGACATTAAATAATCCCCCATAAACAAGTCTAGAAAGTTATTATTCCTTTGGTTTTCCAAATTAAAAAGGTCTGATCAAAAACTGATGGTTTAAAAAAAAAATTAAGATGGATTTTATTAGAAAGAACAAAGTTATTAAACTCAAAAAATCTACGAAACTGAAACCAAATTTGTAATGTATGTTTAATAATGGGATTGAGGTCTCGACTACCAATCGTAGAAAGCAAAAAAGGAAGAGGAGCTCCCAGTAAAGAGGCCAAAGAATACCCCTTCACCAAGTTTTTCTCCAAATCCACCCATAAAGTACAGTCATGTATGTCTGAGTAATGAATCCAAAATGAAATATATCAAATATTAATTGCCCAGTAATACATTCTAAATTTTGGCAAAGCCATACCACCATGCTTTTTTAATTTCTGTAATAGAGGTTTACTCAATTTAGGAATTTTATTATTCCAAATATAAGATAGAATTTTAGAATCTGTTCTATCAAAAAAAATTTGGGAACCAAAGAAGGGATTGCTTGGAATGCTTACAAGAATTTTGGTAACTCTTATCATTTTAATAGCATTAATTTGACCAATTAATGATGATGTCATGGGAGACCATTTAGAAAGTATTTGTTGTGTATATTCAATTAATGGAAGGAAGTTATATTTATACAGGTTCTTAATTTTTTTGGTAATTTTAATACCAAGATAAGTAAAGTTATTTTTAGTAATGCTAAAAGGAATTTGATCATATTGATCCGTAGTTATTAATAGGAAATAACTCACTTTTGTGCAAATTTAATTTTAATCCAGAAAAACTACTAAATTCAGAAAATATAGATAACATAGAAGGAATAGATTTCTTAGGATCTGAAATATAAACTAACAAGTCATCTGCATACAACGAAACCTTATGCACTTTATCTCCTCTCTTAATACCTTGAACATTGTTGGAGTCCTGAAGAGCAATAGCAAGAGGTTCTAAAGCCAGGTTGAATAACAGTGGACTAAGAGGACAACCCTGCAGGGTACCTCTGAATAGCCTAAAATAAGGAGATTTTTGATTGTTAGTTATAACTGCCGCCATAGGAGCCTGATAGATCAGCTTAATCCAGGAAATAAAACCTGGACCAAAATTAAGTCTTTCTAAAACCTCGAATAATTAAGACCATTCTACCCTATCAAAGGCTTTCTCTGCATCGAGGGAAACAACACATTTGGATTCTTTAGATGGAGAGGAATGAATAATGGTCAATAATCTCTGAATATTAAATATCTATTCTTAATAAATCCAGTTTGATCCTTAGAAATAACCTTAGGTAAAATATAATCAAGACTGTTAGCCAAAATCTTAGAAAGAATTTTAGAATCCACATTTAATAAGGAAATTGGTCTGTAAGAGGCACATTCAGATAAGTCTTTTTCTTTTTTGAGTATTAATGAAATTGATGCCTCTTCGAAAGTTTTCAGGAGGGTCCCAGAAGATACAGAATCAGTGAAAATTTGGCATAAATGAGGTGTAAGTATTTTAGTAAATGTCTTTAAAAAATTCTACTGTAAATCTGGTCCCGGAGCTTTACCTGATTGAAAAGAGGATATAGCCCTTGCTATTTCCTCTCGTTTAATAGGCTCATCTAATATATTCATATCTTGAATAGAAATTTTGAGTATATTTTGGCAAGAATCTATTCATAAAAGTAGTGTTGTCTGGAAAATCAGATTTATAAAGGTTAGAGTGAAAATCCAAAAATACCTCATTAATTTCCTGACAATCTGATGTTTCAGTTCTATCAGTTCCTCGTATTTTCAAAATCTGCCATCTAGCCGTAGTTGCTTTAAGTTGACAAGCCAACGATTTACCTGACTTATCTCCATGTATATAAAATTGACTTCTAGATTTCAAAAGTTCCTGCTCAATGGGAAAAGTTAAAAGCAGATCATGCTGCGTTTGAAGTTTCACCCTTATATAAATCTTCACTAGCTGTTACTGAATCTTTATCTATTTCTTTAATCCTGTTAGTAATCACTAAAAGCTCCACTTTAGTTTTCCTCCTTAAAGCTACTGAATATGAGATTATCAGTCCCCTAAGAAAAGATTACATTGTATCCCAAATAACCAAATTTGACATACCCTCAGTTGTATTTAATTTTAAAAATAGAGAAATTTGCTCTTTAATAAAAATTACAAATGCTGAATCATGCAGCAGGTTAACATTAAATCTCCACTGAGATGCATTTCGTATATTATCAGGGAACTTCAGTATTAGTTTCGTGGGCACATGATCCGACAACGCAATAGCGTCATATGCACAGTCAGCGATAAAAGGCACCAATCGCATATCCAACAAAAAATAATCAATTCTTGAATATTTATGATGTATACGTGGGGGGAAAAAATAAATATCCTTGTCTTTAGGTTGGAGAAATCTCCAAATATCGACCAAACTGTATTCTAGTAAAAAAGAATTAATACAGGTCACAGCCTTATTAGGAAGCTACAGATTGGTTGATGACCTATTAATTGAAGGATTGAGACAACAGTTAAAGTCACTGCCCATGATCAACTTATATTCATTTAAATTTGGCAATGCAGAAAATAACCTCTTTAAAAAACTCAGGAATGTACGTTAGGTGAATACACACACACACACACACACACACACACACACACACACACACACACACACACACACACACACACACACACACACACACACACACACACACACACACACACACACACACACACACACACACACTCACACACTCACACTCACACTCACACTCACACTCACACTCACACTCACACTCACACTCACACTCACACTCACACTCACACTCCTTCCTTCCTTCCTTCCTGTAGCAATTAAGTATCTTCCACTTGAATCAGTGATGTATTACAATGTACAAAAGGGATTTTAAAATTAATAAAAATAGATACCCCTCTAATTTTAGTTACTGATGAAGAATGAAACTGAGAGCCCCTCAAAAATTAAAAAAAACGGTTTTCATCTTCCCTAAGGATATGGGTCTCTTGTGCAAAAATAATATCAGCTTGGAATGTTTTTAATTTCTTAAAGATCGTTATACGCTTAATAGGTTGGTTCAAGCCATTCAGGTTCCAAGAGATTATATTAATTTTATTAACATCCAAAATAAGGGTTTAAGTTGAGATTTTATAAAATAAGTTAGTGCACTGACACAGACCAACTCCGCAGGGAAGAACAAATTATGGATTCGATCAGAGAGAAAATAAACATGATTGACAAGAAAACCTCTCAAGACTGCCCAGTCGAAAAAGCCTAAACTAATAGCCCTGCCCCTCTCCCCACAAAGCCCAAAAACCCCAATAGGTGGACAGCATGCTAAACTAAACTCCCTAAACCCCTTGTCTCCAATAGGCAGACTCTTTTTAAAAAGTTATATGCTGACACCACTGACTAAAGACACAACAACAGATAGATAAAGAGATAAACAAATTCCAAATATTTTGATATTGTGTATAATAGAGGTTAGAATGTAGTTAACAGCGGCTATCTTAAATTCATTTAATAAAAATTCATCATATATTCACAAGAAAGATAGATTCAACCAAATAATATGTTACTACTGCTAGTGGTAAACTCTCACAAATCCTAAAGGAAAAAATAAAACAGCGAAAGCAATGTCTGGACAGACATAGAACGTAGATTGAACTTTCAATGATCCAGCTACAAATGACTCTCGGCTAAGGATTAAGTGTTTGAGTTGCTTGCAAGACAGGGTTAAGCTCCTTTATAAATTTCCAAGCCTCTTCTGGGGAGTCAAACTGTTTTGAGCGAGCATTAGGCGGGGAGATTCTCAGATGAGCTGGATAACTCAGAGGGCTGACAGTTCTTAGAAAGTTCAGCCATCACATCCTGATTTTTAATTCTTTCTGCATAAACCTCAGGGGCAAAATCTTCAACTGTACGAATCTCTACTCCATTATAAATTAGCTTCCCCCACTTCCTAGCATCTCGAAGAATTGCTTCTTTAGTAGCAAAGTAATGCAAACATAAAATCACCGGGTAAGGTTTCATCTCCACCGAAGGCTTCAGGCGGGAGATTCGGTGAGCTCTGTCTATCAACGGAGGAGCTTCGAGTATCTCACTAAAAAGTGAGTGTAGCATATTCATAAAAAACTTCAGTGGCTCACTGGTTTCCATGTTTTCAGACAAACCCAGTATGCGTAAATTTATCCTACGACTTCTGCTTTCAGGATCAATCATTTTCTTCTTAATTATTAATAATTCCGAAGAAACCTCAACAATTTTCTTTTCCATAGTAGATATCTTTAACCACTTGATTCATTGTCTCCTGTTCTGATTCTATTAGTGTCCTTTTTAAGTGTCTGATACTGAAATTCCAGATTCCTCAAACATTACTGGAGAGCAGAGACAGTTTTTTCAAGCTTTTCATTAGAGTTCGTCAGTTTATCAATCTTAGTGTCCAGCTTTCCGATCTTGGTGTTAATATTTTGCATCAAAAAAAACATTCTTTCTGAAGTAGAGACTTCCACTGCCTGCTTAGTTTGTTCAGTTTCAGAAACAATTTTGCCATCTCTTAATTCGATTGCAGTTTGGGTTCCAGCCATCGTAATTAAATTGTAAATCCTTCACTAAAAGTAGTAAATCTTCAAAGTTTAAACAAAACTAGCAGTGGAAAGTAAGTTGTAATGGGTATTTTACCTTTCACCCTTAACCTATGACTTCTAGCTCTAGTCTCACCCAACCTCGGTAGTAAAAGTCTGCTTGCATCTACATTCCTCATAATTTTGTATACCTCTATCAAATCTCTTCCCATTGTCCTTTGCTTGAGGGAATAAAGTCCTAACCTGCTCAACCTTTCCCTGTATCACAGGACCTTGAGTTCCAGCAACATCCTTATAGATTTTCTCTGTATTCTTTCAATCTTAGTGATATTTTTCCCATAGGTTGGTGACTAGAACCACACAATACTCCAAATTTGGCCTCATTAGCATCTTAGAAGACTTCAAAATAATGTCCCAACTCCTGTACTCAGTAATTTGATTTATGAAGGCCAATGTGCAAAAAGCTTTCTTTATGTCCCTCTACCTGAGACGCCACTTAAAGGAATTGCGGATCTGTATACCCAGATTGCTCTGTTGTTCCACACTCCTCAGTAGAGTTATAGAGGAAGAGCTCAATGAAAGAAGCTATTCTTTAAGGGGCTTGAAAATACTGATACTGAGTCAAGAATTAAGAAGTCAGCCATTTAGGAGCAAGATGAAGAATTTCTTCACTCGTGTTTTAGACACAGTTCTTAAGGCAGATTGATTTGTGGAATATTGTTATGGACAAGAAATTGGTGTTAGGGTTGAGGATCTGCTGTAATGTCATTAAATGGTGAAGCAGGCTTAAGGGACAGAATGGCCTGTTAGAGATCTATTTCATTATCATTCACTTCTGCTAGATTAGCTACCCCCAAACACCACCAGATTAAATCAGAGTAAAAAAGTACATCAGAATCATTCTGTGGAGTCCATTTGGCCTATTGTGCCTATCTGGGTGTTCCTTTGAAAGAGCTCTCCATTGGTTTAAATTGATCACAAAATCCTGTAACCTTTTAACAACTTCAGTTAGATCACCTTTAATTTTCTAAATTCAAAGAAATCAAAATTGATCTGTGAAACGTGTCTCATGGAGATTAAATGGACCAAGTTTTATAATTCCTGGAATTAAGAAGAATGATCTCAATGAAAGAACTGATTCTTAAGGGCTTGAAAAGATTGATTCGGTTAGGAAGCAAGAACCTGTGTGGGTCTCAGTGTTGTTATTGATGGATCTCTATCTGCATGTATGGGGTGTCTAAGGAGGAGTAGCACCTCTGGTGGGGGGGCCTGCCGTGCCCTTTTCAGGGCAGCACGTCCACCTTTGGTCACCACCTGGCGCTCAGCTCTCACCAGTGGCTCCAAGTAGCTGTAACACGCCACATCCCCGGTAAACTGTCACAGCAGACGGGCTAAACCAGGTGAGGGTAGCTGACAGGTCTTCGACCCTCAGTTAAGTAGGGCATCTGTCTATCCCAGCGTTTGAAGTCTGTCCCTGGCAGATTGAGTGGAGGAGACCGATTAATGGTCCAACGGTCAAGAAGGCAGGCCAGCAGGTGTTGTGGAGCGCTAAGAGCACGACAAGACACTTAGACGTCCTGGTCATCCACTGCAGCAGGAGAGGTGTCCAGCCGTAACGGTTGTCTGTACCATTGGATCGAGAACTCTTCTGCTGAGAGAGTGGGATTGCCCCTGTGCAATGGCTGTTCCACTTAAAACTCCATCACGCGTAGGTTTCTGTGTCTTCTTCGAATCCGAAGGACTACCACTACTGTCTGTGCTCCATGGCTATTTTTTTCACTTCCCTCTACTCACTGCCCAGAACTGAATGCAGTAACTTCAGGTGGCTTCTAACTAACTAATATAAATTATAGCACAAAATTAAACCTTTTTGTATTGCGGAGGAGCAAAACCTATTTATGTGTAACCTCTTTGCATTATCAGATAACCACCATTTCTTAACACCGGCTTCGAGTTTCTGGGAAACTGACAGGCAGTTGTTTCTGTTGCACTAGTATCAATTATACTCCATTAAGAAATGTAACACCTACTGATACTTCAAGACCATCAAAACCAGCCATTGTGCTAGGGACATCCTGATTCTTCGCTGCTACGCTCCAAAAACAATAAATATACTTGTGTTAATTGGCCATCTTTCTGTGGAGATATGGTTAACGTATTGATTTTTTTGTGTGTGTGTGTATTTTCCAACTTGCAGATGCATGTAAAGACAGCTTGTTTGTACTCAGCGGCGGTTTCTGTACTATTTTGGGTGGGATCTGCACTGGTTATCAGAGCTTGCCTTGTTATTAGTTACCCTTTAATTAGGGGAGCTGCTGAGTTTTCGGGGGAAATTTTGTGGGAGGTTGTATTTCAGTTGCAAATTTTGATTATGTGAAGCAGATCCTTCTGTAAGATTTAATTTTGTTCTTGTTTCAGCTACCCCTCTCATTACTGAAGACAGCACAGAATCATCCCATGGTGAGTCTGGTTAAAGCCATTAACAGGTATTGATAATTTTGTATGCTAGTCATGCCCCTTCACCCACTTGCAGTGGCATCTGGAGAACGTCCTGTGGAACCCACCAACAAGCGGCTTGGTATAATTTTTGACTAGGTTTCTGAGAAGTCGCCTTGCACTTTTTTTAGTGAAATCCAGATGCTGTAGAAAAGTAAGTTGTTCAAAGAAAATAGAACACTTTTTTAATGCCTTAAGATCCTCCCCAAGTACTTGCTCATGTTATTCAGGGGTTTAAATTTTAATTTCTGAGAACTCTGGCATTGATGACCTTGTAAGGTTTACCAACTGAGTAACTTGGGGATTGAGAGCTCAGGAGCTGACTCCATCATCTGCCTGGTATTAAACGGCTTTGTGTAGATGGCAAGCTGTGCTGGTCAAAAATGGTTTCGAATTTGTAGAAAGCTTTAATTCAGGCACTAAAACACCTCAGACCAATCTCCCAATTCCTGTTTCTACCAGACTGTCAGGCTCTTTGATTGCACTCAGACAGCTGTCTGCACGTTCCAGTTTTCTATAGCATGTCTCAGTATCCACACCCTTGGTGATATGTGGTAGGGTTTGACGTTGCCGAGCCTGTCTGGAGAGCTTCTGTTGACAAATGTTTGTTTGTGGAACAGACGCAGTCAGGCCGCCTGGTGCCTGTCTAGGTTGAGTTAATGCACAATTTCAGGAGCTAACATTGCTGAGACTACTTTGCATTCCATGGAACCTCTTTATCTATTTACACCTCTGTTTTATTTCTGATGCGTATCAGAAAAGAAAAAGGGAGAGAAGCAGAGAAATAAAGGAAAAACAGCAATGGGGAAAATTGGGATCCTTTTGAGATCTGCAACTGTAAAATGTTGAAACACTTCACTCCCTCGCTAATTTTGCTTAAGCTTTCCCAATCCCTGAATATTCTGTGCTCTGGTCTTTGCTATATGTGATGGGAAAACCTCTTGGGAAATCCAGGAAGGGATTTTTGAGTCATTGTATCATCTTTCACAACCTTGACTTTGCAGTGCCCAATGCAGCCAGATTTGTTCTCTCACCAGTCGCCCATTCCCAGCTGCTGCAGACTGGATGCATTTAGAGCTTCACCGTCCTGAGAATTGCTGGATGCTAAAAGTGCTCTTTTATTATTTCAATGATTTGTTCGTGGGGCAAGGCTTTGATGTGGAGCTCTTCATCCCACTCTTAGCTTGCCTTTGAGTAACAAATGTTCAGTGCTTTCCAGGCAGTCTCAAATTGAGGTTGCTGGCTACACATTCTCTCAGGGACCCAGTTTGTTGCACTCCAGCATCAATGTTGGGCTACCCTTAACACTCCAGTTATAATAGCCCGTAACACTGCTAGTGTCATGAGAAAGGGCAGACCTTGACAGGAGCTGATTACGGGATTAAATTCACCTAAAACAGTGGAATTAATCTCTTGGAATGCAGGCTGAGGACTATCTAAAGAATGCCAGAGCAAGGTCATGGCAATATTTCAGAAATTATGTTCCATTGAATAAGATGTGTATTTTGTTTGACAGCTGGTGGAGTTGAAGAATGGGGAGACGTACAATGGTCATCTGGTCAGCTGTGACAACTGGATGAACATCAACCTGCGGGAGGTCATTTGCACATCTCGGGTATGTGGCTGTCAATCAGCATAGCTTTTTAAAGTTATTCAGGCTGTTCACTGAACATTTGAAAGCAAGACCTCAAGGTATAGGGAACATATAAATTGTGGTATGGAGTGAGGTTTCAGTGACGTGATTTGTAGACGGAGGAGGGGGTTGAGTAAAACAGGGCAATGGAAATATGATTCTTTCCATTCCAAGGATTTGGTCCTGGGGGTTGGATGAACTGAGAAACTCAAAATGGGTGCTTCTTTTGTGGGGTAAATATCTCAAGGGGAATGAAGTTGAAATTAACACTGGCCATTACGTGATTGAATGGGGAAGGCCTTCTCCTGTTTGTGTTGTTAACAAGATTGTGTACGAAAATGATCTTTGAGAATCAGTTTAGTGAAACCCATGATTTGTGGAACATGAGCAGGTAATAAAATATTTTGAGCACAATTATTTTGTGGCAGATCACAAAGTCTATCAGCGTTGCCACAAAATACTACTGGCATCAGGTTCTGTATGAATACTAATGGTGTCCTGTCACTGAAGCATTAGGCTACGGGGAACACTAACCACTACTGGCTTTGATGATTTTCCATTCGACTTGTTTGCTTTGATTTTTGTCGAGGTTATAAAGGAGACTCTGTTGATTCTAAGTAAGAATGAGGAAATGTGCTGCTTAGACTGTGGATAGGAACTGGGTAGTCACTCCACTAAGCCTCTTAGATTGATTATTTCAAAATAAAGATGTTGTGTAAAAATATTTCCTTAATGACTAGTGTGCCCAATTTAATGTCATTTAATCTAAATTTTACAAATTCCTCTTCAGTGTTTGGCACCTTTGATCAGATTCTTTCACAGGCTTCATTCACAGTACAGAAATAGACCATTCAACAGACATGTTTCACTGATTCTCCTTTACCCTATCATCTTGCTCTCACTATGTTCTTTAGAGAACAAAATCTTCAACCTTACCTTGTCTGGGCCACATGTCACCGTAGACCCACCAGTGATATAGTGGGTATGGTAGTTAAAAAACAGATCTGCCAGTGACCTCCACATCCCATGAATAAATAATTAAAACCTGTACGTTAGCTTGATTCAAACACATTTCTGCCAATTATCTTGATGGTGAGTTCTACTCTCAATGCAAGAACACTGCACTTCCTAATGCATTTATTAGTGACCATTTTCTAGTTTTGGATTCTTCCACAAGTGGAAACATATTCCTTGTCTATGTGCCAAGGTTCCCACCTCGTGGCTGCTTAGTGAGGGACCTTCATTGTCTCCAGTTCTCCACCCTCCTTAGATTCTAGAGATTGCAGTTTCAGTCTGTTATGAAAGTGAGACTTTCAATAATAGTAATGTTTTCCGTGAGGACTGTTACTGGAACTCTGGGCTGCTTGGGGGTGTAAGCTTATCTCCCTCTTATGCAAAACCTTTGCTTCTCATACACAGTCATTGATACGGGTGCAGACTCCGAGCCCATCTGGCCACTCGTGCCCAGCTTGTCTCCTAGCTAAAACCCTGAATTTCCTCAATTTGTTTCCTGTTCAGTCAGAAAATTATACACCACCTAAGGAGATCCACAGATTTTTATTGTTAAGTCATTGTTCCAATTCCTTTTTGAAAAGTTTCATTGAAAGTGCTTCTGCCACCCTTTGGGCAGCTTATTCTGGATGACGGCTCTCTGCAGGAAGAGAGTTTCTCCTCTTCCCTTCTCTGGTTTCTTTGCTTTCTTCCATTATCTCCTCTAATGTAGTTATTTAATCAACTGTAAAATATCACAGCTGATTTTTGATGAGGTGATAATTAGAACAATTAATTGATAATCTTTTGTTTGTATGCCAATGACTGCAAGAACCATGACATCAGGTTTAATTGTTACCTGGAAAACCACCAGCAGCGAAGAGTCTGTAGATGTACCCACTTTGCTGTGATTGACTCCCATAATGGAGGCACATTCAACTATCTCAGTGCAGGAAGTTTAGGCTACATCCACACTACGCTGGATAAATCCATAACCGAAGCTTTTTTTCTTCATTTTTACCCTCCATCCATACTAAAATGGCATTTTACTCCCCTGAAACCAGAGCTTTTCAGAAACGCTTTCCAGGGTGGGTATTTTTGAAAATGCTGCTTGGGCAGATCAGTGTGGACAGGGTAACCGGAGACTTTTGAAAACACTTATCAGATGGCAGTGCACTATTTCGTTATTTTCTTGAACGCAACCTAACAATTTCAGAACAGACGGCAAAGAGACTGAAGCCAGAAGGGTTAGAAATGTACTCACCAAATACTTTGACCCATAACTTACTGAATAAATAAGTATACTCACTTTGCCCTGTTTTCTGTCCTTGCATGTATAAAGGTGGTTTACTTATTTATGCAAGTACTTCTCTGACAATAGATGCGTAACAGCCTAATGTAACATTGTATGGAAATACAAGATAACACTGATGCAGACATGTTTTATACATTTAACAAGGTGCTTTATTAATGCAACAGAGTTAGTCAGTTTTTCAATGTTCGTCATCAGCCGGGTCAGTCTGTCCGTGAACTTCCTGTTGGTTGCCACCGTACGCTCCAGTATTTGTTTTTTTAGTTTTAAGTTCGCTTGCACGAGAGCCAACAGCTGTCCATTGTTTTAAGTTTTTCTAGTCTGTAACTACACAAATGCGCACTTTTACGGCAAGATTTGACATCGGTAGATGTGTCCTGCGCATGCGCAAGAGGAGGAGATTTGCCGAAATCCCCATTTCAGTGTGGATAGAGATATTTTCAAAAACGCATAGTGTGGACGCCTATCGTTTTTACACAAAACAGGTGTTTTCAAAATTATCCGGTCTAGTGTGGATGTAGCCTTAGTCTATATTATCTGGAGTATAAAATAATTACAGGAAAGGTGGTCATTTGGATCCCAAAACCAAAAGGGTCATGCAAGCCCTTTAATCCCACTGCCCCAGGGAATCTGCCTCCGCACTTAGCATTGCAATGGATTCCTGACTCTATCTGCTGACAACACACACAAAATGCTGGTGGAACACAGCAGGCCAGGCAGCATCTATAGGGAGAAGCACTGTCGACGTTTCGGGCCGAGACCCTTTGTCAGGACTAACTGAAAGGAGATATCTCTTAGTATTTTTCCTTTCAGTTAGTCCTGGCGAAGGGTCTTGGCCCGAAACGTCAGCAGTGTGTCCTGACAAAAGGTCTCAGTCTGAAATGTCAACAGTGCTTCTCCCTATAGATGCTGCCTGGCCTGCTGTGTTCCACCAGCACTTTGTGTGTGTTGTTTGAATTTCCAGCATCTGCAGATTTCCTCGTGTTTGCTCTAACTGCTGACTATTTTTTTAAATAGACTTTCCTCTTTTCACTTTTTTGTGCATTCATTCTGTGTTGTATGGTTTTGAACTCTTCTGCCAATAACAACTTCTCTTTATCTGTTCTCTTCTTGATTTGTTTTTTTAAAAAATAACTTTTGTTACTTCTTCTCAAAACCTGCCCTGGTCTAAGAAGAAAACCACAACTTCTCCAGTTAATCTGCATTACTAAAGATCTTCATCTCTGGAATAATTTTAATTTCTTTTGTGACCTTGTAAACCCTTTTCATCTTTCTTGTAAAGTATTGAATGTAGGACTCCACTTCATTTGTAACCATGATTTGTAATCATGATTTATTTGTTCTGGAAGCTCATCCCTCTATTATAAACATTTGCTTAACTGGATGCATGTATAAGAAAGGTTTGCAGGAATATGTGCCAAACACAGGTAAATGGGACTAGCTTAGCTAGACAGCCTTGTCTACATGGATGAGTTGGGCTGTGCTGTATAACTATGACTCTCAAGCACAGGATAATTTGTGCTTTCCCAATCTGCCCTACTATTTTCAAAGAACTTTTGCACATATGCCCTTAGACCTTTCTGTTCTTGTACCCTTTTTAAAAATGTATCTTTCTAATTCATTTCTTTGTTCTTTCTACCAAAATGCAAGAAAACATGACATACATTCACCATTAAATCTCCTCTGCTAATTATTCCCCATTCTGCAGTCTTGTCTGCATTTCCTTGAAGAATGTAACTATCTTTCTCAGAATCTACATGGTTTTTTTTTAATTCATTGAGAGACTTGTACGAAAATTCACCCTGCAAAACCAGCTTCCTTTTTGGTTGCTAAGGCAATGCACAGGAACTTAGGATTTGTGAGATGCTTTGGAGTGTTTGTGAACAGTGTGTATTGGGTCACAGTAACTTACCACAATAAGTCATCTGCAGGCATATCTCAGAGGGCAGGTTAATGTACCATGTGGATTGTGAACTTGTGGGAAGGCTGCCAATAGCTGGAGCTCTGCCATGTCCATGAGCACCCATCTCTTAGTCTGCATTACTTGGGTACTTCCTTGAACACGACTTCTTTGTGTCGGTTATGCTCTGAGATATTACTACCTCCTGGTGTAACCACTGGGTGGCAGAACAGGCTTTGCTCTTGCTGTGGAACCAGTCAGATGTATTTCTTTTCAGCAGCGCTGTGGCCTGTTGACTTGGCATCAGTATGCTCCATTGGACTGGACGCAATTTATGACTTCGTCATAGGCTCACAGCCTTTTGCAATATCCTGAGAATGTAAAAGGTAACATTGTAAATCCTAAGCCAAAGTTAATTTTATTTCTCATTTTAGCTATTTCTTTCCCACATTACGCCAGTGTATAACACTGTTTTAGTGCTGATGGGTCTGACACTATTATCGCACTGGGATCAAAGATTCAAAGTACATTTATTATCAAAGTATGTACAAATTATACAACGTTGAGATTCGTCTGCTTACAGGCAGCCACAAAAAAACAGAAACCTGAAAGAACCCAGTTTAAAAAAAGATCAATGCGCAGGGTTGGGGGCGGGGGGGGGAGTATTTATATTTTTTAAAAAAACACAATAAAAGCAAGCAACAGCATTCAGAATGAAATGCAGTCCATAGACCCAGATCCTGGAGCAGCTGGAGTAGGTCCATAGCGGTCTCAGTTCATCACACAGTGGGGCAAATCGCCACAAAGCTCGCTGATACAGAGCCTGGTACAGCCTCAGCATTGTGGGGAGAGAGAGAGCATTAAATGTCGTGGAGGAGTGAGCGGAATAAGCCCTACCCTTGCCTCCCATCCTGACAACCTGCCTTTTCAGTCCAAACGCTAGGTCATCCCCCGGCATGAGGACCTGGGCCCCACTGCAGCCATACACTCCAGGCCTGGACCTTGCTACTCAAACTGTGGCCGGCCCATATGCAAACTGTCCAAATTGGCTTGGTGCTTAGATCAATCCAACCTCACTCTTGTACTGGTGGAAACGGGTCAGGCAATACATGAGACTGAAGAACATTATTAGGCAGAGATGTATCTGTGCTGAGTATCATAAAAATTCAGCATTGGTGGGCACAGAAATGCTTTTCTTCCCTCAGTTAGTTATGGCTATGTGTTGCAAAAGAACTAGCGACACCACGTAAAGTTCTAGAATTTCCACCCATTAGTTTGGTGACATGCTGTGTAATAACTGTACTGTGTTGGTGTAGCTCCTTTATATTCTTAGTTGATTATGTTCCTGTATGTGGAGTGAAATGCTGACTCATGAAGATGCATCATAGCCCCCATCCCCTGATCAAAAAGATTGCCGTTCCCCAGCACACACACCCCATACCATCACCCACCTCTCCACTGGTCTGATTTGTTTTATTTTCCTCTCTCCCCTGCTCCACAGGATGGTGATAAGTTCTGGAAGATGCCAGAATGCTACATCCGTGGCAGCACCATCAAATACCTCCGGATCCCTGATGAGATCATTGACATGGTAAAAGAGGAGGTGCTTTCAAAGGGTAGAGGTCGAGGTGGCCTCCAGCAGCAGAAGCAGCAACAGCAGCAGAAGGGGCGAGGCGTTGGTGGCGGGGCTGGGCGAGGTAAGTTCTCAGCTTGATATATAATGGCAGTGGCAGACCTGATCATAGCCAAGGTCATGGACTAATGGTTAGATCAAAAGCAGTGTTACGCAGTATAGTACTGCTCTTCACTGTTATTAACTCCAGCCACCTGTGACGAAAGACCATCCCCCGGCTGGGAAGCATCAGTCAGACCCCACTCTGGGCTCAGAGTGAAGGGGGAAAAAATCCTCATTCAGCCAGAGCTTGGGTTCTCCACTCAAAAGGCCTAATTGGTTTATCATTGCTATTAAGGGTAGATTTGAACTCTTATTGCTGTTGGGTTGGGGGAAGCACAGAAATTATAGAGCACCCAGTATTCCTGATCACTTTCCAATACCCCCCCCCCCCCCCCCAGGTTTTACAGTCTTAGAATGTATCATAACACCTCATAACCAATGCCATCATTATCATCAAAATACATAAAATATGCAGTCGCTTCCCACAAACCCCAATGAACAGTTTACATTTTTAGTAATGTTCTTGGAAGGATAGGGATTGGCTTCCAATATAGCCAAGCTAAGCCACTTGCTGTTTACAATAGTACCATAAGCTGTTTGATGTTACCTGAGAGACAAGGCCTCAGCTTAATATCAAAACAGAAAATGGTAGAAATATTCAGCATGTTGGACAGCATCTCTGAAGAAACAAACACTTGTTACTCTTTATCTCTCCCAGCTGTCTGGCCTAGTTATTCATAGAATTTTTTTTTGTTTCACTATTTCAACATCTGCAATTTTATTTTTGCCTTTCAGCTCTGTTTAATGTCCTGAAGTTGTATTGCCTTAATAACTGATATGTCATCCTGGATTACTGTCCTGATTCTTTGAATTGGAGAGGATATGGGATTTTCTGATTCCTATAAGTTTTATGACTAATACTCAACTAAAACTTGGGCTGGCTGGGACTAATTCCTCAGAGAGAGAGAGAGAGAGAGTGGGGGAAATCAGGGGTCAGTAGGGCCAGTTTATCATCTAACCTGTTGTGGGGGGGGGGGGGACCCAGCACCCCAAATCTGCTGTAGGTTTTAGTGGGATCCACTCCTCTGGCTGAATTTGTTTTTACTCTGGGTGTTTTGAAGGTTGCAGATTGAGCTCAGTGTAACCCAGTACTTTTCGCTGTCAACAGGAGTGTTTGGTGGCCGTGGTCGAGGGGTGGGAGGAACAAACCGAGGACAAGAGAAGAAACCGGGAAAACTATCGGGAGTGAAGAAGCAGTGAGGAGAACAACAAGTGTGCGTGCTTACGTGTGTGTGTGTGAGAGTGTGTGGGTGTGTGTGCGTGCGCCCATCCACTAGCTTCTGACGGTATTTGCTTTCTGTATAAATTGTGTAAATGAGTAACAAATCCACGACTGGAGATTGGTTACCTGGGTTTTGTAAATTATAAATAAATTGTGTTTGAAGGAAGTCTAAGGAGCAGACTTCTTTACCAGCAGTTTGCAGCTTAACCAGCAGTAACACTTCTTTGAATTTGAGAGACTGGAAAATAGTTTTATGTAGTCCAAGGATGGAGGCTGGTAGTCTCTCTCTGAGCAATGGGGCATTTGATTTGAAGTTCTGATATGTGTGCAGGGAGAGCTTGAAAATGTTCTGGTGTCTGGGTGGCCCACTGGGAGTGTTAATCCAATAGCAAAGCTGTCAGTTGTTGCTCTGTTATTATAGCCTCTCCCATGGATCAAGCTGCACCTCAGCCCACTGTCACTATACATGCTCTGTTTATTCAGAGAATTTTTAGTCAGGAGCAGTTGCCAGGCCATGATTCATCTGGGTGTGTTCTTGTATTTATTCTCCGAGATATGTCAGCTTGGAATTGCTGTTCTGCTTCGGATTGAAAGCAGGAGCTTGCATTTCTGAACCCCCACCCCAAGCCTGCCAATCACAATGATGTGTCACCTGCCAGCTGCTTCCCATCACACTCACTGTCCCCAGTATGCACTCTTCATGGACGTAACACCCCCCTGCTTAGCCATTTTCCAAACTCTTAATCCATGCTCTGACCTTTGCCCTTGCAATTGGTGACACAAACGGGAGTAAGTATGGAGTTTGGTGTTGGGGGCAGATTGGGGGGTTTGGAATTGTTTTCGTGGGACAGTTAAGCTTATTTTCCCCCTCCACCCACTTCTGAGATGCTGAACGTCCACCCCTATCTCTCCCACTCGTCGGGGTAATTCATGGCTCATGTAGACACTCAACAGCTGCCTTTATTTACTGTCAGTATTTGATTTATTGAATCTTATCCCTTGTGTTCTGTAAACACTAAGCAGTGAGCAAAGAGGGAAACCCTCAAAAGTGACATTTCTTTAAACAAAATAATCAAACAGTGAAATGCTCCGCATTTATGAGTTGGTTTTGCACAATTTCTGCACAGGCTTTGGACATATACTACCTGGAATGGTAGGGTTTCCTGGAGACTGGACTATCCAGTTCCAATTGGTTATCACTGCTTTTGGTTAAGTATCTGCGAGCTTGGTGTGGATGGGAGCAGAGTTTGTCAAATCATTCTTGGTTAATAAGGAATTTCAAACCTGTAGCTAGACTTTTGTGTGAGGTACGTATAAATTCATATTGCACCTACCAATCCAAGTTGTTTTTTTGGTCAAACAGTATATTCCACCCATTAAACAGATAAAGGAAAAGCTGTCGCCAAGTAACTTGAACACCACAGCAACACAATATCAACAAGATTGCTTTGGAGGATCCTGGAAGGGAAGGATGTATGGTCTCTGAGGACTCTGTTTGAATGGGAGGTGGATCACTGAAAATGGGAAAATATCAAAATGAGGCAACTTGTCTGGCAAGCAGTTCAACAAAGTAGCAACCATGCCCCAAGGTAGACCAGAGATCCTCATCTTGGAATGCTGCCTGTATCGCTGTTCCCTGGACTCGAAATACTGTGTGCAAACCCTACTAGAACAACCTGAAAGACTGACAACTCCTTTCTCCCCCACAGATGCTGTTTGACCTGCTGAGTTCCTCCAGCAGATAGTTTGTTGCTCCAGATTCCAGCATTTGCAGCCTCTTGTCTTCAGCTGGGGAATTTAAATTAATTAAATAAGTCTGAAATTTAATTATACTAAATCACAATAGCTATGAAACCTCTAACATACTTTGAATGGGGGAATGGGGGTGGAATCTGTTAACTTAACCTAGCCATATGCAACTCCAAATCTCTCAAAGTGGTTTGTTCATGATTGCTGCTGCTTTTAATGGATAATTACGGATGAACAATAAATGCCAACGTGCAAACCCCTTGAATGGATAAATAATAATGATAAGAAAGACAGAGTTCTTCACTGTGCTTATATTGTTTAGATTTGGATTAGTAGACAGTGTGTCACTATGTCACACAATGACAGAGCCAGTGGTCTTTTGGATGCCAGGGACCCCACCTTCACTGTGCCCATGTTAAACAGTGATGAGCTTGTACCCAGCAATCTTGTATCTTAATCTCACAAACGATAGTATTATAGAGGAAGAGCATTGACTTGGTTTTTCTCCTTCTAAGTTTGCTGCCTAGCCTGATCGCTTAGAATTTTCTTCTTTCCAATTTCCAAAAGCTGTGGGGGGGGTTTTTTGGCATATAGTCCATCCTGTCCTCACTAGTCCCTTATCCCAGGAGTTAGCAGGACAGGTCTGTACCACAAGTATTGAGCCCCTGTGTTGCACGTGATAGATCTGTACTTGCCTGGATTGGACCCTAGTGTTATAGTAATCCAACTTTGCACAGTGACATGATTACACTAATACTGATCCAAGCCTTACACATCATGAATTGAACTGGGCAGGACAAGATTACATAGGTAAATGATGTTTCTCCATGTTCTCTTCCCTGTAACCCTGTTTCTCATTTTGAAGTAAATTTGCATTTTGCATTTCTCACCAGTTGGGTTTGTCAAGTGAAATAATGTGTTGATGGTAGTCACACCCCAGACATCAGCTTCCGGGCAATTTATCTTCCATTTCTGCTCCAGATAAACCAGTTGGGGCAGATTGTTCATGCCCGGAGAAGTCGGAGGTGGGTAATGACTAATAATAAGAGTCTCAATGTTTAGTATGATGATATGAGTCTGATCAGCACTTTCTGTCTCTGGTTGAAATGATTGGTGTGTAATTTAGTGTCTGATAAAGAGAATAAGTTCAGCTTTAAAGACTTACTGGGTCTAGACTTCTAAAGGCCAAAGACCACCTGTACTTTCAGATGCAGATGGAGCTTTGAATGTTTCACTCAGTGCCCAATTCAGGCTGTGTGAGAAGATGTGTCCATTTGTCAAAATCGGGTTATTTCACATGCTGGGCTGATGTTTCTGACATTTACTCAGTTCAGTCAGAGCCAAGTAATTTCCCTTTTCTTTTTAAACTGTTCCGGTTTTTTTTGGAAAGAGGAAGTGAGAATTTTAAAGTTTGTAATGTGATCCTGGTTGCTTCCCTTAACTTCGTGTACTTTCCAACCCACTTTGAATTTTCTCACATCCTGATGTGTGCACTTCTTTGCCAGGTTAATCCATTCCTTTAGGTGTCAGTTAGGATACATTTATAAACAGTTTAGTAATCCAAGGCATAGACAAGAAGTTGGCTCTTGTACAGCTCCATCCCTGGTATGGGACAGGAGGATGACTGCTAAGGTTGAATAGAGTGATATTACTCTGGTGACACTAACAGGTGCAAAACAGCCAGCTGGGTAAACGTGTCTCATTAAGAATTGTCATGATAGAATCTCTGTCTTGATCTTACCTTAGAAACTTTTGAATTAAAAAAAATGTGCATTTATAGAGTGCTTTTCACCACAAAAACACTTCACTAGAGGTTATGTTTTGTGGAAGGTTATAAAAACTGCAGCAGCTAGTTTGTACACAGCAAAATACCATAAAGACCAAAAACAACAAACTGGTCAATCACAGAAGATGATTTACATGTGAATTTTATAACAAATTTCCAGGTGAGAATTATGCTGTACCTGATGAATTTACATTAGGCAGGAAACTAGAATTGAGTGACGATTTTATTCAGGTTTAGCAGTGCTTTCTGAACAACCAATTGCTTTACCAACCAATGATTAGCTCAATCTTGCTGCTGTCCTTCCAAATATACACTGGCCTGTAATACTTTTCTCTCCAATATGGCAGCATGTGTACTGGCACTGGACAGTGCCAACTGATGTCTTTAAAAACAAATACTGGAAACACTTGGCAGTTTAGGAAGCAACTACAGAAAGCGAGTCAGTTTATTCAGTGTCTGGGCCAGGAATCTACATCAGAACTGGAAAAGAGAGAAATCAGGTTGGGTTTAGGAAGACTAGAAGGGAAACTAGAAGCCACCAAAGGTGAATAAAAGAAAAGGAAAGACAAGACCCACTGGAGATCAGAGGAAAACTTATTCAAAGTTAGTATTCCTGAAAGCGAAGTTGACAGTAAATGAAAATAAAACAAGTACGATTGCTAGAAATACTAAGCAAACCAGGCAGCTTCGGGGGGGGAGGAAAGAAAGTTAATTTTTGGTTTCAGGTCCAGGATTCTTCATTAGAGAGAGAATGAGTTAGTTTTCAGGTTTACAGCAACTACAGTTTGTTCTGTATCACAAACCCCTGACCAGGATTGGCTGCAAAATCATCACTGCTGCAGGATTTCAGCATGTGGGGAGTTGATAAAGGTAGAAAACAAAGACCCTGCATTCCAGCTTCAAACTGTCCATCCAGTCTAATTCCTCACATTTTTCTCCCTCCACATCTTCCTCATTCACAGCAATATCCTAGAGATTTACTGTATCAATAATCCCTATTCAATTGGTAACTGCAGTTCTACATCTGTCATGCCTGTACAGGGAAAGGGAAGGAAGAGGGAGGAGTATGAGGGGAATGTTGGCTTAAGTTTTATTTTACCATCCACATACTAATCAAATCCAAGGATATGCAGTTCGTGCAGAAATGGCATTTAGATGAAATATCAGCCTTGATCTTGTTGTTGGAGCTGGCTGGCCTAATGCTTCTGTTCTTGATGTGTTCACACAGTTTTCAGTTCCAATCTGTGCTTCTCTTTAGCTGCCTTACTGAGTGGGATTTCCAGCCTCTCTCAACCCCTGCTGCAGACAACGCAGTCATCAAAAGATGTCAGTGTTGCCATGGTGTTAGATGCTGGCTTTTCTGTCATAGGCTGCTGCTGATGCAGGCAGAGCTCTAAGGTAATAGTCTCCAGGCCCAGATTATTTTTAGCTTTTGTTCAGAAATGGCTCTTTGTCAGATGACGTCTGAGTCTGACGCACTTGATGACGTCTGAGCCTGATCCATTCCTAGGACGTGTCTGGAGAATGATGTGGAGATCAGGGCACAAACGATCAGCCATGTCTTTATTCATGTAACTTCTTTACTATGAAAACTGGCTGACTCAAAGTTCAGCCTGACATTCTCCATTTTTGCCACTGAAAGTGATTATTGGAAGGGGGGGGGGGGCAATAAGAATCATGAGGTTTTAATGTGAAGTCAGAGGGCTGGCCGGGAAGTAGCAGAGGCATTATGTTCCACTGGAAAAGTGAGGGTACGGGTTGTTCTTTTGTAGGGAGAATAGAAAAGCAGGAAATCCTCTAAATGGTATGAGAGGAATGAATGTTCGGAAATACCAGGCTGTCCTTGATCAAAAAGCACAAAATTAGTGTGTCTGTACATCTTGTACAAAGGGAAGCAAATAGCATGTTTGGTCTTAATTGCAAGATGAATAAAGTACAAAGACTTGCTACAACAGGGCCAGAGTGAACTCACAAATGGAGCACTGGTAATAGCTTTGATCTCCTTGCTTGAAGTGGCTGGTTCATCTGGAAAGACTGAACAAATTGAGGCAATACCCTCTGGAGACCAGAAGAGCAGCAGGATGCTTTTTGAAAATGATTTTGAGAGGGTTTAACAGGGTAACACTGTATTTATTTTTTTTAAAAAAATAAATAAATAAATGAACCCCCGGTGCATTAGACAAGACATAATTTTAAAGGAAAGAGCTGAGGAAGGAATTGCTTTCTGAGTTTGAAATTTTGGAGTTCTCCACCCCAGAGAGCTGTGAAGGATGAATCACAATGCTTTCAATCCGGTCTCAATATAGATGACTGCCAAAAAAGGCCGAGTCAGTGTCCCAACACTGTGCTTGATCTTTCTCACCCTGCTGCTATATACTTCACCTCCTAGCCTGCTTCCTACTGGTGCGGGACTGTACTACAGAACAAAAGGAGAAACTTCAAACAAGTCACTTCCACTCCACCTCAACTTAGGCTGTACTGTGCGGGCAATGCATGAACATACACATATTTGGACCCATCACTGGCTCATCCATTGATCCAAACAAGTGCAGATCTCATGGTCTATCGAGCAACAATGATCCCTGCACTCGTTTCAGTGGCTTGTGGAGACCCCTGTTCTAAAAAGGGATGAGGAACATTCTGGGAGGCAATAAATTTTTGAGTTGGAAGAATACACAAACCAATTATAAATGGCTATGGGAGCACCCACCTTCCAAGCTACCCATCCTGCCAAGATTTCTTTCTCCAGCTGTGGAAGAGTCTTTGTGCCAAACTGGCCTTATCAGTCACCTCAGAACTAATTAAATCAGACTAGAAGGGAGCTCTTTGATCCTGAAGTACTGCCTAAGAAGATATAAAAGGGTCAGTTGTTGTCAATGGAATTGGTGCTCTACTAAGAATTGAAAGTTTGTGCAACCTAAATCTTAACAAGAGTCTTTAATGCGGGGGTTCCCAATGTTGTTATGCCATTAGCCAAGGGGTCTGTGGACCCCATGTTGGGAACCCCTGCTTTAGTGAGAGTGTAAATTAAATAGGGACCCTTCTACCACACAGTGAGAGCCCATATCCCCGAAAGAGTCTCTAAGACCATAAGGTACAGGAGCAGAATTAGGCTGTTTGGCCCATCTAGTTTGCTGTGCCATTTTATCATGGCTGACCCAATTATCCTCTCTCCCCGTATCCCGCCATGCCTGACCAATCAAGAAACTATCAACCTCTGCCTTAAATTTACATAAAGATTTGACCTCCCCAGTTGCCTGCACACAAAATCCCACAGATTCACCACTCTCTGGCTAAGAAATTCTCACCTCCGCTCTAAAAGTATGGCCCTCTATTCTAAAACCGTCTCTGGTCTTAGACTCTTCCACCATAGGAAACATCTCCTCCACATCCACTTTATCAAGGCCTTTCACCATTCGATAAGGTTTCAATGGGATCGCCCATAATTCTTCTGAATTCCAATGAATACAGGCCCAGAGCCATCACTCTTCATGTCCTGAAAGTTTTGTGAGCCTCCTTTAAACCTGCTCCAGTTTCAGTACATCCTTTCTAAGATGAGGGGTCCAAAACCTCACTCAATACTCCAATTGAGGCCTCAGCAGTGCCTTATAAAATCTCAACATTACATCCCTGCTAGCCCCCTATTCTGCTGGGGAATATTCTAGTCCCCTTGAATGCTAACATTGCATTTGCCTTCCTCATCACAGACTCAACCTGCAAATTAAACTTTAGGGAATCCTGCACAAGGACTCCCAAGTCTCATTGTGCCTCACTTTTTTGCATTTTCTCTCCATTTAGAAAATAGTCAACCCTTTCATTTTTTTTCTACCAAAGTGCAAGACCATACTGACTTCCTGACACTATTCCACTTCTGTATTCTGCTATTTCTTTGCCCATTCTCCTAATCTGTCTTGTCCTTCTGTAGCCTCTGTACTTCCTCAAAATTATCTGCCCTTCCACTGATCTTCATATCATCTGCAAACTTTGCAACAAAGCCATCAATTCCATCGTCTAAATCATTGACATATAACTTAAAAAGAATTGGTCCCAACAGAGATCCCTGTGGAACACCTCTCACCGGCAGCCAACCAGAAAAGGCTCCCTTCATCCCCACTCTTTGGCTCCTGCCAATCAGCCTCTGCTTTATCCATGCTAGAATCTTTCCTGTAATAGTATGGGCCTGTGTCTTGTTAAGCAGCCTCATGTGTGGCATCTTGTCAAAGGCCTTCTGAAACCCAAGTACACAACATCAACTGATTCCCCTTTATCTATCTTGCTAGTTATTTCTTCAAAGAATTCCAACAGATTTGTCAAGCAAGATTTTTCCCTTGAGGAAACCATGCTGACTACAGCCTATTTTATCCTTCCTCATGTGCCTCCAAGTATCCTGACACTTTATCCTTAATAATCGACTCCAGCATCTTCCCAGCTACTGAGGTCAGACTAAGTGGCCTATAGTTTCCTTTCTTCTGCCTCTTTCCCTTGAAGAGTGGAGTGACATTTGCAATTTTCTGGTCTTCCGTAACCATTCCAGAATCTAGTGATTTCTTGAAAGATCATTATTAATGCCTCCACAATTCTTCAGCCACCTCTTTCAGAACCCTGGGGTGTATACCATCTTGTCCAGGTGATCTACCTACCTTCAGATCCTTTAGGTTCCCAAGAGCCTTCCCTCAAGTTATGGTAACTTCACACACTTCATGACCCTTGATACCTGGAACTTCCACCATACTGTTAGTGTCTTCTACATTGAAGACTGATGCAAAGTAATTATTCAGTTCATTTGCCATTTCATTGTTCCCCCATTACTACCTCCCCAGCATTATTTTCCAGTGGTCTAATATCCACTCTTGTCTCGCTTTTACACTTTATGTATCTCAAGAAACTTTTGGTATCCTCTTTAATATTATTGGCTACCTTACTTTCATACTCCATTTTTACCTTCTTAGTGACTTTATTGCTTTTTTTTTAACCTCTAACTTCCTACAAATTTTTGCTCTTATTATATGCCCTCTCTTTGGCTTTAATGTTGGCTTTGACTTCTCTTGTTAGCCATGGTTGTATTACCTTTAGAATACTTCTTCCTCTTTGGGATGTATATATCCTGTGCCTTCTGAATTGCTTCCAGAAATTTCAGCCATTACTGCTCTGCCGTCATCCATGCCAGAGTTTTTTTCCATTCATTTCTGGCCAACTCCTCTCTCATGCTTCTGTAATTCCCTTTACTCCACTGTAATACTGATACATCTGACTTTAGCTTCTCCTTCTCAAATTTTAGAGTGAATTTGATCATATTATGTCTCCTCTTTCTAATGACTTGATTTAATTCTTTTTACCAACAGAGCAACACCATCCCCCTCTGCCTTCCTGCCTGTCCTTTTGATACAATCTGCATCCTTGGACATTAAGCTCCCAACTATAATCTTCTTTCAACCATGAGTCTGTGATGCCTACAGTATCATGCCTGTCAATCTGCAACTGTACTGCAAGTTCATCAACCTTATTCTGTATACTGCGCGCATTCAAATACAACACCTTCAGTCCTGTATTCACCTTTTTTGATTTTGTCCACCTTTTACATTGCAGCTCATCCTGTTAACTGCAATTTTGCCCTGTAGTTAGGGCCTCTCCCTTGCTACACATTGCCTCTATTTGTAAACCAGCTACCTCATCTTCTGCACTATTATGCCTCCATGACCTCTCCACTAACTGTTCTGACACTCTGGTTCCCATGCCCCTGCAACTCTTAAGTTTCATACTGAACTGAGACCACTGGACAACAAAGATTTTGCTTCCTGAATACCTTTAGGTGTATCTTATAAATTTTGGGCTACTGACCATGAAAATCACCATGAAGTTTCCCTATCACGCACCTTTTTTTAAATAAACTTACGTTTATTATTTCAATTTGTAATTCAAGTCAATTAAAATATTGCCTACAATGTAAGCTGGAGAGTTTCCTATCTTGTCCAGGCATGCTTGGGCAGTATGGCTGCTGCATGGCAGGACAGGTTTTAGTAATAATTATTCAGGACTGTAAGGATGGAATCTGCTATCATCAGGCACAAAAATTTCTATGAAGGATTTTGATATTTGAGACAGATTGCTTCCCAGAATAACTGATGCCAAGATTAAGGAAAGCATTTTTGTTGGTTCACAAATCAAACAGGTCATCAATGACAGGCAATTTGAAGAATTTCTAGTTGGACTGGAGAAAATCACATGGAAGGTATTCATGCAGCTGGTTGAAAGCATGCTTCAAGCTTATGTTTCAAGCAAATCCAACATGTCACTAAAGATTCATTTTCTGCATTCCCATTTAGACTTCTTCCCTGCAAATCTTGGTGCTGTCAGTGACAAGCATGGTGAAAGGTTTCACCAGGACATTGTGGTCATGGAGAAAAGATACCAGAGCAACTGGAATCCATCAATGCTGACAAATTATTGTTGGACATTTAAGCAAGAAGCCTCAGACACTGAGTACAAGTGAAAATCATTAACAAAATATTTTTCACTTAGTTGAACTATTGCAAAGCATCAGCACCATTATGCAATTAAATGCATTATATTCAATAAAAGTTAATTTGCTGTTTCTCTAAATTTCCACGTGATACAAGTATTCTGAAATTATATTTGTGTTCATCTTCAAGCAGTCTATCATAAACAAAATAAAAATTCTCAAAGCAACACTTATGAGAAAATTTGTTGTCCAGTGGAATTAGTGTTTATGGGGCCTGCATCTCAGTGAGTGCATCTACGGCAGGGTGATTGGTCAATCCACATTCTGACAAACTACTTCTGAGAAGAACTTATTAAAACTTCTGCGCTGTTTAAATATATTCAATTTTGCTTATTGTGTGGTTTTGCTAATAGCTTGGTTAATTAGTCAGTTTGAATGGTCTTATGATTGGTAATTAAATTTGGCAATTAACTCAAAAATGTGCACTTGTACCCAAAATGCATAAACCATTTACTGCCATTGTGGAAGTCACTGACTGCTTTACTGTAACCACATACATCAGTAGAGTGTGAAGTCAATTTCCTTTTTAACCCCTTTCTGACCACAGTTAGTTAGGAAATTAAATTAAATCCTTGTCAGAGCCAGTCAGGTACCACAATTTAGTAGATATCTTGATGAATTAAAGAGGGAACTTGATTTTGAATCCCGTGGAAGCAATATGCCAATAAAAGTCAACATGTACGGAACCAGAAGACAGTGAAAATATAGTTAAGGTAATAGCATTTTGTATTACCACAAATCTCTATTTGAATGCAAGTTCAGTAATAAAAGGGTTAAACAAGATTGTAATATGCTGCGCCCATCAGGCCTGCCCAGTGAATAAATATCACTCCACCCCCAGTCTCTGAGTGGAAATATATCAGAATGTGAAACAGATGTTTGGGAATCCCCAAGCCAATTAGCATGGAAACACAGATAATGTCAAGCCTTCTTGAAACTTTGCCACAAGGTCCCATGTTAGGGTGTGTGACAAACAAACTATCCTTCCCACAACTACGTCAGTTTTCTGTACCGCAAGGTTGTGAAATCTCTCAGTTCCAAGCATGGGTCACAACAACATTTGAAGAATTAAACTGCACGGAAGTAACAATGGAGCACGCAACACCATAATTTGAAATGATCTCTCTGCTGATCTAAAATTACCTGAGAATTTAATGACTGTTCTGTCCATTCACAGTGATTAAAAGAAAACTGCAAATGTGCTATTAATGAAAAATGTATAGTTTAGAGCAACAGTGCATCAGAAAGCATTTAGGAGGTTAGGCTCTGAATTAGTATTTGCTTTCACTGAGCTAACACAATAGATGCTGCCACTGTAAACTAATGCACTGTTTTTTGGGATTTGTATTTTATTGTTATATTTATGACTCTGATAAAATTTTTGGGATCATATTACATTTCCCTTAAGTTATAAGCTCTCTTTCCTGGGCTGGTTTAGGGTGGGGATTCCCAACTTGGGGTCAACTTTCCTGTTGCATTAGACTCATTCTTTGCTGCTGTGTACTAGTACTCTGCCACCCAATGGTAATACTTAGAGTTAGTATTCTTGCCTGGGATTAGTGTTCTGAACATCCGAGGTGGTGCTCTTTTGCTCTTAGCGTACACTGTTTTGCCTCAAGCTCATTTTTAATTGCTATGGGTTTGTATTCTGCTTGCCCTGTAACCCCAATGTTTTCTGTGCAGTATTGGAAAAAGTACCTAAATTACTTGTGGGTTTCAGTCACACACCCATATACATCTGCGTTACTGTTGTGTTTCCACAGGTCTAAGAACAAAGCAGGGTTCCCATGCAGTTTATCAGTGAAGATTATGAGGGTGGGGGAGAGACACACAAGGCAAGGAACAACAACATCATCATTTTTTTTACAGCAACTTTAAGTTGTGGAGAGAAGCACTACAAGGGTTTTACACAGGAGTGTATTCAAACAAGAAATTAATTCCCTGTCACTTAAGGCAATAATATGACATTTATGATCAAAAGACTGATTAATGTGGTGTTTAAGGATCATTTTCAGAAAGAGGGGAAAAAAGGGGGAACTGAAGACCAAGTCAGATGAAGACATCGGCACTAGTCAAGGAAGAATTAAATTTGGGTCTGATTCAAAGTGAGGGGTTTGGAGATCTTTAGGAGTTGTAAGAGTAGAGCAACTTGCAAGGGACGGGCACAAGACAATTGAAAAAAAGAAGAGAATTGTAAACTTAACTAATCAGGAAGTTCAGGGATGGTGGGTGAATGGGACTTGACACAACTTGGGACATAGCAACAGTTTAAAATTACCTTACATTTACTGAGAATAATATCAAGACAGCTGCAATACATAGACAAGCCTGGAGATAACAATGCCGGAGTTAAGGCTTTCAGCAACAGGTGAGAAAATAATACTGGGAAGGAAAATCAAAGGAACTGTAGATGCTGGAGATACTTGGCAGGTGAGACTGCCTTTGTGGGAAGTGGGACAGGGTTAAAGTTTCAGATCATAGACACTTCATTGGAACGTTTTGATGAGGATCTTTGACCTGAAACACTGGCTCTATTTCTCTTCCTGCAGATGTGGCCTAATTTGTTGAGTATTTCCAGCATTTTCTATTTTTGTCTGAGGGCTGTACCAGCTTGGGTGGTGAGTGATCAAAGTGAAAGAAAATAATGGTGACAAAGGCAGGAGTAGATGCAGCTATACAATCAATAAAAATGTGTTAAATGGAGTGAATGTTTTGAAAGAGTTGTAAGAAATGACTGTATATCATTTAAGGAAGACGAGACAGGGCTGGCTGGAGGTAAGGGGAAGACTGAAACAAGAAAAATAATATAAGAAATAGGAGTGGAAGGAAGCAGTTTGGTCTTGTGAGCCTGAAATGCCATTCAGCAAGATTGCAGCTGACCTTTCACCTTAAATCCATTTTCCTATCCAAAACAGATGTCAAAATAGCATCTGTTATCCATAAATCTAATGATACTTGTGATAATATGGTCACAGAGAGAGAACCCATACAGTACTGTTGGATAAAAAAATTCCAAACATCCTCAGACCTCCTGAGTGAAGAAATTTATCTTCATTGTTCAAGAAAGGGAGTAGAGATAACCCAGGAAAGCCCGGCGAGTCTTACTTCAGTGGCGGACAGTTATTGGAGACAATCCTGAGAGGCAGCATTTGGAGAGATATAATCTGATTAGGTATAGTCAACATGGCTTTGTCAAGGGCAGGTCATGCCTTTCGAGCTTGATTGATTTCTTTTAGGATGTAACAACATGCATTGATGAAGGTAGAGCAGTGCATGTAGTGTAAATGGATTTCAGTAAGATATGGTTTCCCACACGAGGCTCATTCAGAAAGTAATGAGGCATGGGATCCAAGGAGACCTTGCTTTGTGGATCCAGAACTGGCTTGCTCCCAGAAGGCAAATGGTGGTTGTAGATTGTTCGTATTCTGCATGGAAGATGGTGACCAGTGGTATTCCACAGGAATCTGTTCTGGGACCCCTCTTCTTTGTGATTTTTATAAATGACCTGTATGAAGAAGTGGAGGGGTGGGTTAGTAAGCTTGCTGATGAAACAAAAGTTCAGGATGTTGTGGATGGTCTGGGGGTTGTCAGAGGGACATTGATAGTATGCAGAACTGGGCTGGAAGTGGCAGATGGGAGTTCAACCCAGATAAGTATGAAGTGGTTCATCTTGGTAGGTCAAATTTGAAGACAGAGTATAATAATGGTAAGACTCTTGGCACTGTGGAGGATCAGTGTGATCTTGGGGGTCCATGTCCATGGGACACTTAAAGCTGCTGCACAGTTTGACAGTGGTGTTGAGAAGGCATATGGTGAGTTGGCCTTCATCAACTATGGAATTGAGTTCAAGAGCCGTGAGGTAATGTTACAGCTATATAAGACCTTAATTAGACCCCACATGAAGTTCTGGTCACCTCACTACAGAAAGGATGTGGATATTAGAGTGTAGAGGAGATTTATAAGGATTGGAGAGCATCCCTTATGAGAATAGATTGAGTGAACTTGACCTTTTCTCCTTAGAATGACGGAAGATGAGAGGTGACCTGATAGAGGTGTATAAGATGATGAGAGGCATTGATTGTGTGGATAGCCAGAGGCTTTCTCCCAGGGCTGAAATGGCTAACACAAGGGGGCATAGTTTTAAGGTGCTTGGAAGTAGGTACAAGGGGGATGGGGGACGCCAGAGGTAAGTTTTTCAAGCAGAGAGTGGTGGGTGCACTGCCAGCGATGGAGGTGGAGGCAGATACAATAGGGTCTTTAAAGAGACTCATGTTCATGGAGCTTAGAAAATGTAGAGGACAATGGGGTAGGGAAATTCTGGGCAGTTTCTAGGATAGGTTACATGGTCGGCACAACATTGTGGCCAATGGGCCTGTAATGTGATGTAGATTTCTATGTTCTATTTCAATCCTAAATGGCTCACCCCTCTGATTAGGATTGTAATGATCAGGAAGGCCATATACAGTTGCAAGGAAAAGTTTGTGAATCCTTTGCAATTACCTAGTTTCTGCATTAATTACTAATAAAATGTGGTCTGTTCTTCATCTGTCATAATAATAGACAAATACAATCTGCCTAAACTAATAACACACAAACAATTGTACTTATCATGACTTTATTGAATATACTGTTTAATCATTCACAGTACAGGCTGGAAAAAGTATGTGAAACCTTGTATTTAATAACTGGTAGAACTTCCTTTAGCAGCAATAACCTGAACCGAATGTTTCCTGTAGCTGCTGATTAAACTTGTACAATGGCAAGGAGGAATTTTAGACCATTACTCCATACAAAACTCTTTTAGTTCATTGATATTTCTGAGATACCTTGAATGAACAACTGCCTTCAGGTCACACCATAGTATTTCAATTGGGTTAAGATCTGGATTCTGACATAGCCATTTCAAAACATGAATTTTCTTATTTTTAAGTCATTCTGTTGTTGAATTATTCTTGTGTTCCAGGTAAGTGTCTTGTTGCATCATCAAGCTATATTAAGCTTCAGGTGACAACAGACCACTACCCTGACATTCTCCTGTAAAATGTCTTGAAACAATTTTGAATTCATTGTTCCCTTGATGATGGCAAGCTGTCCAGGCCCAGAGGCAGCAAAGCAGCCCCACACCATGCTTCACAGTTGTGATGAGGTTTTGGTGTTGGTGGGCAGTGCCCTTTTTGATCCAAACTGTGGTGTGCACTTCTGCCAAAAAGTTTAACTTTAGTTTCATCTGTCCACAGCGTATTGTCCCAGAAGTGTTGTGAGACATCCAGCTAGTCCCTTGTGAACTTGAGACATGCAGCAATATATTTTTTTTCACAGGTCAGTGATTTCCTCCATGGTGTCCTTCCATGAACACCGTTCTTGTTCAGTGTTTTTCTTATAGTAGACACATGAACAGATACTTCAGCCAGTTCTAGAGATTTCTGCAAGCCTTTTGCTGTTACCCTTGGGTTCTTTTTCACCATCTTCAGCATTGCACATTGTGCTCTTGGTGTGATCTTTGCCCACTCTGAGGGAGAGTAGAATTTCTTCCATTTGTAAACAATTTATTTTACTGTGGACTGATAAACACTGAGG
Organism: Hypanus sabinus; assembly: GCF_030144855.1. Classification (NCBI taxonomy): domain Eukaryota; kingdom Metazoa; phylum Chordata; class Chondrichthyes; order Myliobatiformes; family Dasyatidae; genus Hypanus; species Hypanus sabinus. Next base: position 25,800,859 of record NC_082721.1, read on the forward strand.
TCTTAAGAAATGCTTTTATAGCTTTTTCCAGCTTCATGCATCTCTGCAATTCTTCAAAGGCCCTCTGGGAGTTGTTTTGATGGAGGCATGGTACACATAAACAGATCTTTCTTGAGAAGAGCAAGCTCTGTCAATAACCTGATTCTGTGTGTCTTTTTGTTTACATAGGGCAGGGCACCTCTACAACCCCACCTCCAACCTCATCTCATTAATTGGAACACCTGACTCCAAACAGCTTTGTAGAAGGCTATTTGGTTTGCATACCTTTTTGAAGCTAGACTGTGACTATTTAAATGGTGTACTCAGTATTGACGAGAAGTACAACTGTTTGTGTGTTATTAGTTTAGGCAGATTGTGTTTGTCTATTATTGTGACTTAGATGAAGATCAGTCTACATCTTATGAGCAACGAATGCAGAAAACCAGGTAATTGCAAAGGGTTCACAAACTTTTACAATTGTAGTTGGGACGATGGGATTCACAATGCCAAGATGGCAGATGTAGAAAGATGACTAATGGAGAGAGAACCAACCCGTGTAAATATGCAAAAGTTAATGACTCTAGAATTCTCTGCCGCAAGTGGAGGCTAGTGCAGTGGGAAGTATTTTTGGGGAGCTGATGCAGAAATCAAATTTGGATAGATCAGCCATGATCATAGAATGGTGGGACAGACTTGAAGAGCAAGGTGGGCTACTCATTCTCCTATTTCCTTGTGTTTCTGCAGAAACTCAGTGCGAAACAGTGAAGATTGTCTTCATCAATCATCACCCAAAATAATCACTTGGATAACTTTGTTTAGAAATGAGTGATAGACAAATGATTGAAGAGGATAAGCACTAATCGTTGTATCAGAGTTTGATGTCTTAAGTGAAAATGGCTGTGCTCCATGCCACAATTCATAACACAGATAATGAGAAAGACACTAATCTTATACAACCACTCTCAATAAACTATTTTATCATTCTGATGGCTCATAGCAACACACCCACAGCCCATTGACACACCAACATTGGGTCAAAAAAACTCCCCAAGTCAGCAACGTGCCAATCCTCCTACCTCTTGTCATTTGAAGAGTCCAGTGACAATACTCTCCTCCCACTCAACTATCACCCATGTGTCAGAGCAGAGTTAATGATAAGTAAGGCTCCACAGAGTAGGGCCAGGGAGAAATATCAACAAAATAGGGGAAATGCTGAAAAGTGTAATTAGTGAAAGATTATATCAGCTCGAGTGGATCACTTAGCAGAATACTGGATAGCATTTCAAATGTGGACTCATCAACACTAATCTAGCCACATCAAAACTAAATAGTGCATTAAGAAGAATAATGAACAGAGCTGCAAGGACCGGCTTGGAACTGTAATGTGATGTGACATTTGCAGCTTTCAAGGTATTGATCCTTAAATTGCAAAATGGCTCAAAATCCATTTAGAAATCAAACATAATCAATATGGTTTTATTAAAGTGAAACCGTTTGATAGATTTGCTAGCATAGAGAGATGGATGACTGTAGATAAAGGAAGACCAGAGGATTTATGTGTAAGAGGTCATGAGGCTGGAGAAAATGGCATCGATAGGGCAGTGACCTATTAACAGAAAACAGGAATCATGATAAATGGGCTATTTTCGTATTATCAGTTAATAATTAGTGAGGTGCCAAGGGGATCAATGGTAGGACCTCAACAATTTACACTAATACATTTTGTTGAACTCAATAGTGTAGTTGTGACGGCCCATCCCATCTGGAATACTAGGTAATTTTTATCTCTGTTATTAAGGGTTGATGCACCTGTAGGCGCTGCAGAATGCACGGGCTGATTCATGATGGGACTGATGAATGCAAAAATGCTGATGAGACTGCGACTGTGTACGTTGGAGAATAGAAGAACGAGAGAGGTGTCTTTACTGAACATGTAAGGTTCTGAGGGAATTGACATGTGAATGCTGAAAGAATAGTTTCTCTTGTGGGGACTTCTGAAACCAGATCGACATTTGGGACAAAGACAGGGGGGAATTTCCTCTTTAAGAGTTATGGCTCTGGAATATTCTACCCCAGGAGCTGTGGAGGAATCTGTTCAAGGTGAAAACTGACCAAAGCGTTTCAACTACAAGGAAGTCAAAGAGCATGGGAGAAAGCCGAGAAGTGGTTACGAGGCCCATAATATCTCAGTCCATTATTTTACTGAATGGCACAGCAGGTTTGCGAGGCCAACTCGCCTACTCCTGGCTCATGTTCTTATCGAATACAGTATTAGTGGAGAAAGGACGCGGAGGAAGAGTACAGAGACAGACTGGGGGAAGAGTACAATAAATGAAAATGGAGGTAGAAGGAAGAGGTATAGAACGTGAGGTAGGAGAGTGAACGGAGAAGGTAGGAGAAGAGAAGGATACACTGAGTAAGACTGGGTGGAGGGTGGAAGTTCAGAGGGACTACTAGTGTAAGGGAAAGAGAGACTGGGCGGGGGAGGGATAGCGAGTGGGAGAGAGCAGGAAGCGGGGATGGGCTGAGATCAGTACACAATGAGCCGTTCTGTACATTGACGAAGAGTTGGGAAGGCCGTCGGGGGTTGAAAGAGCAGAGAGTCGGGTAGGGCATATCAGTTGGATCTTGACAAACTCGTTCTCCGACCTTTTTCACTGTACTTCCTTATTCAAACTCATTGCAAAATCTCAAATCTTAATACAGGGCGTGTGATTTCTTGGCACGCATTCATTTCGTCCTAAATATAGGCGTGTGCTGATTGAAGTGCGCTGCAGCAGCGTAAACCAAATAGGGTCTGGGCGAAACATGAACTGAGTACCGCAGAGATTAGCTCCACTGCCCAATGCTTAAATAAGAGGCGTAAACATATCTGATTTCACCGTCTGTCGGCTTCAAGGAAACTTTCCTTTCGATGTCTTCGGAAAGGCGAATTACTTATCGATTCACCCACTCTCAACCCACACCGATTGCAAATGTCTGATCTGACGTGCGCCTCTGCACTCACTTCCCGCCAAGCGCACAGGCACCCAGGCATCTGTGTGTGTGTTTACACGCTCAGAGCACGTATACACATTCACGTAGACTCACGCATTCTTTATTTCATTTAGAAAGACCTGGGAATGGCCTCATACTTTCTCCAGGCGTCGTGTGGTAGCAGCAACGGGACAAAAGGGAATGGTCAGATTAAAAAATGAATCCTGTAAACGACCAGACCTCACATAACTGTGTACAACACGAGGTAAAGACAGTGTTGCCGCTTATTAAATATTCCAATCTCTTTGTGTAACAGCGGGTCATTCTATTTTACTCCAGACCACAATATAATACAGTATATTCAAACGGAGAGATCACTTATCTGTGGTGACTGGGATACAGATGTTATATTCTGATTACTGTGTGAACAGTAAATGTTGCCGCCCAGTCTGAGAGAAAAAGTGAAATCAAATCCCGAGAAAGAGGTGACATGGGATCTGAAGATGCAGAATCATTGTGAGTAGATTTAAGAAAGTGCAAGGGTAAAAAGACCCTGATAGGAGTAACATACAGGCCTCTGAACAGTAGCCAGGAAGTGGGGTACAAATTACATCGGGAGATAGAAAAGGCATGTCAAAAGGGCAATGTTATGATAGTCATGGGGGATTTCAAAATGCAGGTAGATTAGGAAAATCAGGTTGGTGCTGATTTTAGACCCCAAGAGAGAGATTTGTACAAGGCCTACAAGATTGCTTTTTAGTGCAGCTTGTGGTTGAGCACACTCGGGAATCAGCTATTCCAGATTGGGTATTGTGTAAAGAACCTGATTTGATTAGGGATAAAGGGGTAAAGGGACCCTTGAAAAGCAGTGATCATAACATGATAGAATTCACCCTGCAATTTGAGAGGGAGAAGCTAAAGTTGGATGTATCAGTATTACAGTGGAGGGAAGGGAATTACAACGGCATCAGAGAGGAACAGGCCAAAGATTGGAAGGGGACACTAGGCAGGATGACAGTGGAGCAGCAATGGCTGGAGTTTCTGGGAGAAATTTAAAAGGCGGATAGATACATCCCAAAGAAGAAGTATTCTAAAGAAGTAAAAGAAAGAGTGCATATAATGGAGCAAAAATTAGTGGGAAGCTTCTAAAAACCAACAGAAGGCAATTTTAAAAAGCCATAAGGAAGGAAAAGCTGAAATATTAAGGTAAACTAGCCAAAGAGGATGCCAGGTGTTTTTTTTTTCAGATATATAAAGAGTAAAAGAGGTGAGAGTGGATATCAGACCACCTGAAAATGACACTGGAGAGGTAGTAAGGGGGACAAGGAAATGGCAGATGATCTGAACAAGTATTTTGCATCAGTTTTCAGTACAAGTGCTGCAGGCTTGAGAGCGTCAGAAGGCATAAGTGAGTGCAGTTGCTACTACTAGGGAGAAGGTGCTTGGGAAGCTGAAAGAACTGAAGGTAGATAAGTTGCCTAGACCAAATGGACTGCACCCAAGGGTTCTGAAAAATGTAGCTAAAGAGATTGTGAAGGCATTTGTAATGATCTTTCAAGAATAATTAGATTCTGGCATGGTTCCAGAGGACTGGAAAATGGCAAATGTCACTCCACTCTTCAAGAAGAGAGGGAGGCAGAAGTAAATAAATTATAGGCCAGTTATCCTAACCTCAGATGTTGGGAAGATGTTGGACTCTATTGTTAAGGATGGGGTTTGGGGGTACTTTGAGACACATGATAAAGTAGGCCAAAGTCAGCATGGTTTCCTTAAAGGAAAATCTTGTTTGACAAATCTGTTGGAATTATTTGAGTAAATAACAAGCAGGATAGCTAAAGGAAAACTGGTGGATGTTGTGTGCTTCGATTTTCAAAAGGCTTTCGACAAGGTGCCATACATGAGGCTGCTTAGCAGAATAAGAGTCCATAGTATCACAGGGAAGATACTAGCATGGTGGATTGGTGAATGGTGAATCACCTATGGTGAATCCACCATAGAGTATTGGTGGATTGGCAGGAGGCAAAGAATGGAAATAAAGGGAGCCTTTTCTCATTGCCTGCTGGTGACTAGTGGTGTTCCACAGGGGTCAGTGTTGGGACAGATTCTTTTTATGTTGTATGTCAATAATTAGGATGACGGATTGATGACTTTGTGGCCAGTTTTGCGGATGGTACAAAGATAGGTGGAGGGGCAGGTAATGTCGAGGAAGCAGGCAATCTGCAAAAGGATTTAAACAGATTTGGAGAATGGGCAAAGAAGTGGTAGATGTAATACAGTGTTGGGAAGTGTATGGTCATGCACTTTAGTAGAAGGACTAAAAGTGAAGACTATTTTCTAATTGGGCAGAAAATTCAAAAATCTGAGGTGCAAAGGAACTTGAAGTCCTCGTGCAAGCTTCCCTAAAGGTTAACTTGCAGGTTCAGGCGGTGGTGAGGAAGGCAATGTAATGGTAGCATTCATTTTGAGAGGACTAGAATATAAAAAAAACAAGTGTGTAATGCTGAGGCTGTATAAAGCACTGGCGAGGCCTCACTTGGAGTATTGTGAGCAGGCTTGGGCCCCTTATCTAAAAAAGTATGTGCTGACATTGGAGACGGTTCAGAGGAGATTCATTAAATTATTCCAGGACTGAAAGTCTTATCAAATGAGGAGCGTTAATGACTCGCTGGAATTTAGAAGAATGGGGGGGGGGGGGGGTAAAATCTATTGAATATTGAAAGGCTTAGATAGAGTGAATGTGGAGAGGATGTTTCCTATAGTGGTGGGAGTCTAGGACCTGAAGGCACAAACTTAGAATAGAGGGACATCCATTTAGAACAGCAATGAAGAAGTATTTCTTTAGCCAGAGAGTGGTGAATCTGTGGAATTTGTCGCCACAGGCGGCTGTGGGGGCCAAGTCATCGAGTCTGTTTAAGGTGGAGGTTGATAGATTCTTGATAAGTCAGGGCATGAAAGGTTATAGGGAGACGGCAGGAGACTGAGGCTGAGAGGGAAATAGATCAGCCATGATCAAATGGCAGAACAGACTCGATGGGCTGAATGGCCTAATTCTGTTCCAATGTCTTATGTTCTAAGCATCTGGAAGAGTAATTTAAGAATGATGTTGGTGGAGGGAGCATGAGTTAAGGAGGGAAGCTTCTGCAGTCAGCCTGCCCATTAAGAAACAGAGAGTCCATTCCAACAGTTTTTTTAACCCAAATCACCGCTTGTACCCACCGCACACCAAGTATCATTTAGCACAATCAACAGCATGTAGTGCTGTCCAAAACACCCAGCATTATACAGCCTAGTGTACCCAGAGGAACCCAGGTCAGCCAGTAGCCGTCAAGCATACCCATTACATCCCAGCAATCCTCTGCACGTCCAGCATGTGGGTCACTATTGCCAAAGGCCAGGAGTGGGTGCCATGTGCTCCATCTTAACATGTATAAACAAGCTGGATGAACTCAGCAGGTCGGGCAGCATCCGTTGACTGCTCATTTCAACGGATGCTGCCTGCCCAACTTGCTGAGTTCATCCAGCTTGTTTATATGTGTTGATTTGACCACATCATCTGCAGTGTACTTTGTGTGTGCTCCATCTTATTGTCCAGCACAGTTCATATCTCATCTCTAGCTACCTATATTCCACCTGTGTAATATCATTCTTGCAAAACCTTTAGAGGAGTTGGCAGTCCTGGCTCTGTGCAGGCAGTTGCACTGAAGCTTACTGTTATAGTTGGAATCATTCTAGACCTGGGTGCTGCGACTTTCTTCGCCTTACCATCACAGATCCCATTGGCTTGCGGAGGATATTAGAGAACTCGCTGCATGAATTAAGTAGGAGAAATGTTCTGGGCTTTTATAATCACTGCTGGAGAAGATGAGGCTACTTGCACAGAACATCGCACACCTCCTCCATCTGGAGACCTGCCTCAGCGCAGCAGAGGAGAGCTGACCAGCAAATGGCAAGTATTAGAGGTGGAAGTGTCCACTCTGCCCGAGCACTGGACAGGACCGCCTCCTTGCGTTTTCCCACAGTGCTGGTCATAAACCAACTGGTGGCCGCAGTGCTTTGCTTCCTGTTGAGTGCTTTAATCCTGTTCCTGCTTTTACTGTCATAATGCAGAATACACCTGGTGATTTTGTCTTGGGCCAGAGGAAACCAAGACTCTACACAGCTCTGAGCCTGCGAATTGAAAAGGTCATTTAGTTGTTGATGTATGTCCTATTAGATTAACTAATTTATTTATTAGATTAGGTTTATTTATTAGTCACAAGTACATCAAAACATACATTGCAACCATATCCAGATGATGACTCTCTGTCTTGGGACCCTGCAGAATTACCTGTATGTACAGCATCCTCCCAGATGGTGTGTGTTGGTGATGTATTTGAGATGTTGCTGCCTCCAAACAGAATCTGCACTTCTGGCAAAGATGGGGCCTCCGTCAGGATGGCTGGGAGTGGAGCAGAGCAGATGGTGGAGCAGCCACATACTCTCACCATTGTTTACAATTTAGCTTGAATCATTCAAGACCTGGATCCTGGAATTTCCTTGTGAAGCCAGTCCCAAATAACAAGCCATTCCTCATTCTTTCTGTCCTGTTTCACTCTGAACAAAAACTGCTCCTGTACTTTCCCCACTTCATCACCTTTGTCTGCAACTCTGAAATAGAGGGCCAACGGTGGTCCATTCAGTGAGAGTGACACAGAAAAACTTCCACGGAAGATCACCCCTTATTGATGTTGACTTTGGAAACTGGGGGTGGAGAATATTGCAAAGGGAGTTCTGTACAACAGTTTCTAACATTGGAGTCTCCCAGGCCACTTGTGATTTTTGCATCCCGAAGGAGCCCATGTCCATGAGTGTTAAGGGTGCATGAGGTCGCTGCCTTTGTTTGAATATTTATGGGGAGAGGGTCCCACGTTCTGGATGCACATCCATCCTACCCTCCTGATCAGGGGTAGATCATAAAGCAATACACCCCCCTTTAACAGTTTATCCTTAAGATCGGCCAAAGTGCCCATTGATAACTATTTATGCAGTCTACCTATCCCTTTCTCGAGTTCACACCTGCTTGGTCCCTTGTAAAGGCGTGTGAGGTATCCACTAGCTCACTGGAGCCCCTCTGAGGCTGGTCGACTCCATCAGGATATGTTGTGGGTTCAGAGAATAACATTTTTAGAATTTGTGATATTTTAACAAAGCACTTTTAAACAAAAAAAAACTACAAAAATAGAGCCTAGAAAGTAAAGCCCCCTCTACCCACACCTCATCTACACTGCCCCGTCCTTTCTCACAGCAGCATTCCGTGCTGCATCAAGAAATGATGCAGCAGCGTCTCTCTCTGAGATTGTGTGGCCCAGGCAAAAGGAATAAAGAGCAGTTTATATTTATTCCCGTCAATTTGTCCAAAACAGGACTGAGGTTGTATGCTGTGAGTTGGAAGCTCTGGAATGATATTTGTGTAGTCAATGTGTGGAACAGTTCACCCACCCACGCTCTGAATGGGGATCTGCTGCGCCCTGACTCATAATCCGCCGCTCCAAAATAAAGTAAAATCTTCACTACTCAGGGAAGGGGGTTTGTAGTTTTGTAAAATGTCAGTGATACACTGAAGGAATGATGCTTTGTAATGTAATTCCTATCATTATGCCTTCCCTGTTGAGTGGGAGGATTAGCAGGAGCTGTCCTTTAATCTCACTGTTTGTCTTTCTACACAAGTATAATCACCCCACCCATTCCTAACATTATAATGTGCTGTAGTATTGGCACAGAACTTATTAACTGTTTGAAGATTCTTCAGTTGACATGCACTCCTTAAATATGGAGTAAAATATGTATATTTTAGTTTGGGCTGCGTTATTTGAAATCACAATGTTTTCAGAATAATGTAGCTGGTTCACTGATTGTGATTCCAGTTCCTGGCACTCACCTTCCTTTGTCCATAAATAACACTGACGTGATCGCTGATGTGATTCCGACATCTCTGTTTAAGGGGGTGGGTGTGGCTATCGTCAATTATAAACAACCCCAGGCTCACAAAGGGAAATATGCTGAAATCACAGGGTGTGAACTGATCGGGTTTGATGGGTGTCCGGAAACTAGAACGAGCAGCAGCTGCCCAGAGAAGTGGTTAAAGGTGATAAAACAGCAGAGAGTTTTAAGCAGGAAGTGATGCGTTGGGAAGGGGGTGGGGGGGAAGCATGGAAGGCGTTTTTTTCAGACATGTTTTAAGGAGGTAATTAAATAGTTTTAAGGAGAGGTGCGAATGCCTCGGTCGAGATAGAAGGGGGTCAAGAGGAAATGAGATAGAACGAGGCGCGATTCAGTCACAAGAAGTGAGAAAGTTTTTTTTTAAATCTTAATTTTATCATATTTAACTATCGGGTTCAGCTTGCTGATCATATTGGGTAAACTATTTTATAATTAAGCGAGTTGGTTTAATCTCTGCTGCAGGAAATCATGTTATCCTCATCTGATCCCTCCGTTTCAAGGGAAGTGACTCCCAATCTGATTGATTTTTCCTGGTAGTTATAACCTCTCAGTTTCCATACCAATCTAGAATTTTTAAAAGATTCTCCACATTTTTTTTACTCTGGTTGTTTTATTCGATTGCTGTTTGCGTTTGTTGTGTATAAATTAGCCAGTACATTTCCCAGCATTGACTAAAATTCGAAACTGCAAAGAGCGATTGTAAATCCTGAGATTATGGAAGTCGCCTTTCAATGGTAATATGTTATTTATCTAAATTTCCTCTCTTCCGTGTGGCCCTGCTTACTTCTGCACAACACTGTCACTTCAGCCCGGTTTCGTCCCGGCCAAGAGTCAAAGGTCACCCTCAGTCACTGCTTGCTACGTCCGTTTTCACCCCAGTCCCTGCATTTCAGTGCTATAGATGCACACAGCCTGTGTGATGCTGATCTCTTCCTTATGTCTGTATATAGCAGAATCTGCTATTTGTTACGGTCTGCTACACCTATGTAGAATATGCATGTTAACAAAATGGGAGGGAGCACTATCGGGAAAGGAGGAGACAAAATTGTAACTCTTAATCTTAAGGCAGGGGTTCCGAATCTTTTTGATACTATGGACCCCTAGCATTAACCAAGGACCCCGGGTTGCCTTATGGAGAAGAGTGGGGTTGTTTCCTGATGAGAATAAACACCTGAGGGGAAAGGAGGGAACCATTTTCTAGTGAGAAAGTATCAAGAGGAAACTATTCCCTACTAGTCAGTTAACAACTTCAGAAGAGAAGGAAACTGGTATCCCAGTGAAATTTTAGCACTCTCTGAAAAGATCAGGTTCCCCAGTCGGAGACAGCACCCTGGAGAATTTAATCAATCATGTTTCCACTCAGTAAAGATGCAAGGTTGCAAAAGAGATACACCAAAAAAATTTTTTTTGGGTAGATTAGAGAAACAGGAATTGCTTTACTTGCAAAAGGTTTGTGAGGGGATATGGTATTTAAATCATGAAGGGTGTAGGAAGAATAGATGGTATGATAACAGTTTTCCTTTCTCAGTGTGGTGAGAAATGATGGTAAATAAAATGATGGTGACTGGTAATTTTTTTTGAAGTGCTTGTTTACTCAAAGAGGTCAGGTGTGGAATGGCCATTTAGGGGTAGTATTATAGGCAGGTTCTATTGCAGCATCTGAAATGTTTGCAGGGCTGTGGGGAGGTGAGTTGGACTAGCTGAACTGTTTTTACATAAAGCCAGAGCAGACTCGATAGGTCAAATGACTTTCCTCCATACTGTAAGCATTCCTGTGATTTTTATTTTCAGAAGGAGCACTCCCCATTCGGGTCAGCAGCGTGAGGAAAATATTCCAGTCAGAGACAGTGCCTTCTCTCTGAAAGGAGAGGGGGACCTCTTAAGGAGAGGGAATGCACTTAACCTGGAAATGCTCTTCCTTGGAGAGAGGTTGAAGCTGGGTCACTGACAGCATTCAGGAAGAAGCTAGATTAGGACTTTTCTTCCTGAGACACAAAAGGCCTGGTGCTGGGAGACAGGATTAGTACAAAAGGGTTCTCACTGGTCTGCAACGGCAAATCAGAGGTGGAGAGAGTCAACAATGTCAAATTTCTGTGTTACCATTTCAGAGGATCTGTCCTGGAAAACAAATCACAGCAGTGCCTTTAGAAGTCTGCAAAGATTCAGTATGTCATCAAACTCGTATAGATGTGTGGCGAATATATTTTCTGGATGATCACAGCGTGGTATGGAACCCCAACGCTCTTGTATGGAAAAACCTACAAAAAGTAGTGGATATGGCTCAGTACATTATCAGCAAAGCCCTCCCCACCATTGAGCATACCTGCATGGAGCACTGACACAGGAAAGCAGCAACTATCTTTGAGGACCCCCACCAACCAGTCACTGTTCTGTTCTGTTCTCACTGCTGCCGTCAGGAAGAAGGTACAGGAGCCTCAAGACCCACACAACAGATTCAGAGTTACTCCTTCACACCCTATCACTGAACTATTCCCACAATCTATGGACTCACTTTCAAGGACTCTTTGTTTCATGTTCTGGATATTTATTGCTTATTTATTAGTAGTATTAATTTTTCTTTCGTTTTGTATTTGCACAGTTTATTGTTTATCTTTGCACCTTTGTCCTGTCGAGTGCAGACTTTAATCGATTCTATTGCGTTTCTTGTAGATACCGTGACTGCCCACAAGAAAATGAATTTCAGGGTTGTATTAGGGGCCACGTATGTAATTTACAAATAAATTTACTTTTCACTCGGAACATGGACGAGTTGGGCCAAATGACCTGCTTCCATAATATGAAGCCGATGAGGTCATATGCCAAGCAGGAATAAGCAATACAGCAAACCCCCAGATCCCAGAAAAACAGTAAATAAATTACGAACTTTTCAAAATATGTAGATTGCTCCAGTTGTTTGGCTGAAAGAGAATTGAGGCTGGTGTTGTGAAGGAAGTTCCGTAGCTTTGTTGAACAGCCTCTGCGCAATGCATGAGCACGCAGAGCAGGAGCCGCCGAGTTGTGTGTGTTCCTCATCTGCCTTGTTGTGGAGGATCACACACAGTAACTCTCAGCAAATGTTCTCATTTCAAGGTGAAGGTCGGCCACTTGTTGTTTTAACCTTACTCCTCCTCCCAGCCATCTCACTTTACCTCTACTTCAGTTAACGCCCCCGGAACACTGAGCTGAAATTTGTTGGGAGCCGAGAGACCAGCTCCACAGATCCACCTTAAATAAGGCAGCCACGTGCCTCAAGTCGCCACACCCCGAAACCATTACGTCACCCCACAACACACCGCGCTATTTGGAGTACACAATCCGTTTCCGTGACAACGATTGGCCAATGGTCGAGCCACATGCAAAATAACTGTGGAGGAAGACGTCACTGGCGGCCAATCGGAGGACAAACATATGACATAATGCAATCAGGTGAACACGTGGACGAGGGGATATAAAGGGGCAGGTGGGAAGCGAGCGGTAGTGAGCTACTTGTCTGCAGGAGGAGTCGTATCTGTGTTGTCGGAGCTCGGTGTAAACCAGACGCGGAGACCGAGGTCCGGGCGTCCTTTCCCAGCGGCTGTCTGGACCCGGCATGGAAACGCCCTTCTACCATGACGATACCCTGAGCACGGTCAGCAGCATGAAGAAGAGCCTCAGCTTGCCTGTGTCCGACAACGGCCTCAAGAACCAACGCGACTCCGAGGCCCCTCTCAGCTCGCCCGACCTGGGCTTCCTCAAACTCGCATCTCCCGATCTCGAGCGCCTCATCATTCAGTCGAGTGGCCTAGTGACCACCAGCCCCGGGCCGGCGCAGAACCTCTTCCCCCGCAGTGTGACCGACGAGCAGAACTCGTTCGCCGAGGGTTTCGTCAAGGCGCTGGAGGACCTCCACAAGCAGAACCAGCTGAACGGCCTGGCAGGCCCGCAGGCTCCGCTCCCTGCCCCCGGCCCGGTCTCGGGAGCTGGCGGAAGCTCCGGCGGCTTACAACACTCCGAGCCTCCTGTCTACACCAACCTCAGCCCGTACAGCGGGACGCCGGGCCCGGCGCCGGCAGTCACCTATAGCCCCGAGACCTCGACCACTGCCGCCACCTACCCACCACTCGGGCACTCTCTCTGTCCGCAGGGCCGTCTTCAAGTCCCCAAGGACGAGCCGCAAACCGTGCCGGACGTGTCGGGTCTCGGCGATAGCCCGCCTGTCTCGCCTATCGATATGGACACTCAGGAGCGTATCAAAGCTGAGAGGAAGCGACTGCGGAACCGCATCGCCGCCTCTAAGTGCAGGAAGCGCAAGCTGGAGCGCATCTCCCGGCTGGAGGACAAGGTGAAGAGCCTTAAGTGCCAAAACTCGGAGCTGGCCTCCACAGCCAGCCTGCTCCGGGAACAAGTGGCTCAGCTCAAGCAAAAGGTGCTGACCCACGTCAACAGCGGCTGCCAGCTGATGATCAGTCCGCAGGTGCAAGCTTACTAGCGCCGGGCTTGCGCACATCTACCCCCATGGACCATATGAGGACCCTGCGGGCTTTACCCTGAAACCTGGGGCAGGACACCACCCACAGGCCATCAGAGGAACCATCGCTTTGAAGCCTTCCAGACGCCCGGGGGAGCATCCAGTCCGTGATCATCTGTTTACACACCAGGTGCGAACCCATTAGACTTGTGGACCTGTGCAGGCCATTATAATACTCCGGCTACATTCGTCTTTCAGCACCTAGCCTCCTGAGGCTTGTCCATCCACCTCTCTCCCACAGAGCATCCTCCAAAATATCCTTCCCAGGCTCGTGGACCATGTTTAAGATTGCCCTTCCAGCAGTGAAGTCGAGTTTGAAGAACTCTTGAGAACTCTGCCCAGAAGGGCAGACCAACAGTGACTTTGAGATAATAACTTGACAGTTCTATTGACCAAAAGCCAATAGCTATGTCTGGCACTGCATGTCTGAGTCCGTGTTGACGTGCGCTCAGTGTACTGGTCTCTGCTGTTTGTAGAAAGCTGATGCATGGACTAGCTGTGGTCTTAAAAACCACCGACGGACTAACATCGGATGCCTGCTCGTTTTGTGCAGTGTTTGTGTTTGCATCCAGGTGCAAACTTTTAAATAATTGTAAATAAGTGTCTGATTCTGTTACAATATTGTTGGAATGTTTGTTTTTACCATTTGAAAGATGCTCTATTTATATACAGTAATGGGAATGGTCTGACTAGATTCCAGGTTGCTATACATTCCAATGTGTATTGCTACTATGTGATTTTTGAATAAAAGTATTTTATGTCTAAGATGTTAGATGTATTTTGCATTTAATTGCAAATGGCGAGTAACCCACATCCCAAGCCTGCTTAAGTGGAAATATTTTGCATGGGGAAAGACTGGGGTGGTTCTTTGTTCAGAGTTGGCCCATTTTAAGGGGAATTCTGTAACACAGTAATCTCTGGTATTCCATACTTGTGGATGTTTTTGGAGTTTGAACAAATATTTTAAGCATCTTTGCTGATGTAATGCAGAATGAGGAATAGGACACAGTTATTCATGTTGCCCTATTCCGCAGCAGGTCAGTGACAACACTTAATTATCTTTGTACAGTATTGCACTGGTGTATTAAGGGTGCAAGAATTGAAGAGGCTGCTATGTTGCTGTTTCATTAACAAACTAATCTTTTTTTCCCCCTGAATCGGAAGCAGGTTCACTGTCACCAAGTTTCAGGACGGTGACAATGAACCTGATTCTGAGGAAATAAGATCAAATTAAACAGTCAACTAGCAGCCTGGTTGATTCTCTCACCCACACGGCGGCAATATATTTTTGCTGCTGCTTGCTTCTCTGTGAAAACACCAGTCAGGCTGGTCATTAACTGGTTATCAGCCACTCAGCAGGGGCCGATAAGGTTTATTACGCAACACGGAACAGCCCTGAGTTGTTCAGTCAGCACTGTTATCTCACCTGAGTTCCCTGGAGTCACCAGGGAAGAATGCTAGAATTTAGATGAGGTTGGGAATCATAAGTTTGTTATTTGTACTAAAAAAAAATCTGACTTCTCTACTGTTTCCTGTAGTCCTATAACTGACTATGTATTCAGCTTCAACTAGAACTACTTACTGGCACTTGAGGTAGCACAAAAATGTCTTTTAAAGGAAAATTCAGCCAATTTCAGAAATATTATGAAGTTGTGGGGGTGAGTTACACAATATCCAAAGATTGACAGTGATGGGTTGATTTGGAGTGTGGGATTATTTTTACCAATCCAGTCTTGGGATGGGTGTGGGCAATGTGTAATTACTGTTTGGGTGGTATCCATTCACAGCGGTTATGGATATGAAATGTACTACTTCAGTATTGTACTAGCTAACTCTGTTTCGATTGCATTCCCCCACTGAATGACGCTGCTTCCTAGCGCAGATTAGGGACGGGGAAGTGACATGTGGGACTGCAAAAAAAACCCACAAACACAATGGGGATTGGGCAATATTCTGATCAGCCTGCCAGACTTGGTTTCCCTATCACTGGAGCAAGATGACTGTCTGGATCGGTGACCCTTGGTCCACCACACACTGGAGATTAAAGTTGCTTTGTACTCAGTGCTGGGGGGGTCGGGGCGGGGGGGCCTCAGCTGGCAATGGTTGGATTTGATGCCATCGGAGATGGTGAAATTCACACTGTAAAAGCTTGAGGCGAATGCTCTGTATCATGTCTGGAGCGTGCTCTTGTATGGCAGAACCATGTATTGACCTCCATCCAGGCATGATATAAGGGGTACCATCCACAGCCTGGTGAATCCTGCCTGTGGATATTTGTCCAACTGGAAACCTGGGATGATTGAAGTGGGCTTGCTTCTGTTGGGATGTGATCACTAATTCAATAAGGTACACTGATTAAGATGGGTTAATTACATTGCATCTCCTTTCCCTTGAATGTTATCTCCAAAAAGATTTGGAAACTAAGTACCTCAGGTGATGAACTTAGTAATGAACTGAGAGAAAGAAGAACTATGGAATGTTGCAATGTGAAATTATTGACTTGAATGTAGTAAAACAATTTAAAAAAAGCAAGCCACGTGATAGACCAAAGGTTTCATAAGCAGTAGATTTTAAGGCACATCTCGAAAGAGAAGCAGAGAGATTTAGTGTGTGTATGGCAGTAGCGTGAGGTGACTGAAAGTATGAAGAGCATTTTGACAGCCCAAGGAGTTATTCAGTGGAGTTTTAGAAGAATGAGTTTGGGGGGGGGGGGGTGTCTCATTAAAACCTACAGAGTCTTGAAAAGGTCAAGGTAGAGTGGATTTGGAGAGAATGTTTCCTGTAATGGGGGAGCCTAGGACCAGAGGCCACAGATTCAGAATACAAGGGTGACCCTTTAGGACAGAGGTGAGGAGGAATTTTAGTCAGAGGGTGGTGAATCTATGGAGTTGATTGCCACTGACAGCTATGGAGGCCAAGTCATTGAATGTATTTAAAATGGAGGTTGATGTCTTCTATGTTAAAGATTATAGGGATAAGGCAGGATAATGGGATTGAGAGGGATAATAAATCATGGAATGGTGAAGCAGACTCAATGGCCTGATTCTGCTCCTATGTTTTGGATCAACTGCTAAAAGTAACAAAACAATTAAATTCAGGAATGCTCAGGGAGCCAGAACTGGAGAGCTATAAGAGTTTAGTGAGATGGGGAGAGATTATCATGAAATGATTTGGAAACCAGTTTTAAATCCGCAATGTTGATTAATGGGGTAGCAACGATGAGGAGTAATGATGAACAAACCTTGATGCAAGTTAGGACACAGTGAAGTTAAGCTCACGTGGAACGGTGAAATCTGGTGAGGACAATGGATGTGAGGATATTATTCCCACCAACACTGATTCTCATTTGGGTCAAGTCCCACAGACCCTGGTGGACCCAAAGATGCTAATTTGTACTGGGATATGAATTCCACAGATGTTTTTGAGAAAAGAGGGAAAAAAAAGCTGACCAAGAATAACATAGAAGATTAAAGACACGGTTCTGGGTTGGAACTCAAATACTAGGTGCACCATGAGAAAATTCATCTTGCCCCACTGATATAAATACTATCTGACATCACAAAAGCGACCCCTTTTGCATCAATTTTTCTGTTGGTATTACTGACATTAAGTTGGGAGTCCTGATATTTACTGTCATGGGTGTGCCCTGCTGCCTTCATTAACATTTCTCTAATGTCCCTGGTTCTAATAAGGTGGGAGAGTGAAAACCCGATTGGACGAGGACTAACCAATCAGGAGGGACAGACTATGGGGTTATAAATACCACTGGACTAGATGTAGTCAGGCATCATCACTGATGAAGACAGCGAAGTTTGTCATCGAAGCATCGGTTATAATCGATACCTGTACCTGGCTGGAAGCCCGAGAAAAGTTTATTCATCGTATATGACAGGAAAGCACTAGATCCTCTATCACTAGTTCTGTTCTGTTACACCACTAACACTTCCACACTGATATCACTGAGGGAATGTCATTGATGATGCCAATCAAAGTCACATGAGTGGTGCTCTTTATGATGTCACAACAATTTAGAATCTGAACCAGCCAATGAAAAGTCGGTGCTGAGTGATTGCATAGAATGGCTTTCAGTTAAACAGCTTGAAGCTTTGAAAAGCTGTGGCAGACTGTTGGCAATCCCAGGAGGTGACGGTGAGTGAGCCCACATCGAAACGCAGAAACTGATGTGTACCACCAATATTACATATAGCAATGTGTAAACAAGTCTGAGTTGAGAACTGAATTCTGGGCACTAAACTTTAAGCATGTTAAGGCCTTTGGGTCAAGAGATTTTCCAGGATATTCCGAGAGCTGGTGGGTCTTCAATTATCAAGGAGGTGGTAGAAGCTGTGGGTGGTTGGGGGGGGGGGGGTTGAGTCGGAGTAGGGTAGAAATTCTTTTGCTACACCCCCATTTATACTTCCTCTGCCTTTCAAAGTCTTTTAAAACATTGAATGACTTGGTTCAAAACATGACATGTTTTGGAAGGGAAAGTGGCAGGGAGGTTAATATCTAACTGGCGCAGGGATCAGCGGAAAACATAAGGAGATATACCATTGAAATAAGAATCTAAGACAGCAGATTAATTAGTGAAAGTCAGCACAGATTTATAAAAGGCAAATCATTTTTAACTAGCCTGATTGAGTGTTTTTGATGAGGCGAGATGGCTGTGGAAAGAAATGCAGTTGATGTGGTTTATATGGACCACATGAGAGAGAAAGGCCATTTGAGGAAGACCGCAAAGTAGGCTTGTTTGCAAGGCGACAGCCGACAGTGTAAAATGGGCAGTGGCAACAAATGACAGAGCACAGTGGGGTAGACGGTAATGTTCACCAGGCGCCAATGCTAGGACCAGGGCTTTTCCTGACTTATTTCATTGATAGTGCTACAAAGGGATTCATTTAATCTGTAGATGACAAACATATTTAGAGGAAGTCTAGGAGAATTGAGGAAAATAACAAATTGACAAAACATTAAAAGCTGCCAGAAGATGGAAAACCTGTGAGCAGTGGCTGATACTAAAACATTTTATAATTAAAGAGAAGCCAAAGGACACTTGCCTCTTTAAAGGCAGATAATTGTAAAGAAAACAAGGATGTGGTGGACAATGCGGCCGGTAGATGAAGAACATAAAGTAAAAGATAAGAGTAACAAAATTAATTCAAGAGAAGCAATTAGCTGAGTTCAACATTCTTGAAAATTAGCAATGGTGAAAATAATGGGACTTTGGGGAGGTAAATTGCCAGCACCCCCGGCCATAAAGTTACAGGTGATGAACAATACTTTTTGAAGTATCATCTGGAAATTGGCCTATTAGATTGGAGATATGCCAATGTCATTCCATTATCAAAGGAAGGTGGATCAGAAAAATCATGACTTTCAATATAAACAATATTCTTCAGTGAAATCTAGAATCAGTCACAAGGGTCCAAGTTCATGTTCCAGGCCTTCACTGGGAATGCTTCTCAACCTTTCTCTGCTAGATTGACCATTGCATTGGTGCTGCTTCATGCACTCATGCTGAGCTCATTAACCTTGCCTCTAACCTCCACCCTGCCCTTAAATTCACTTGATCCATTTATTACACATCTCTCCTCTTTCTCAGTCTCTCTGTCTCCATCTTTGGAAACAAACTGCTGAAATCTTTTATAAACCTACCGATTCCCATGGCTATCTTCTATACCTCTTCCCACTGTGCTTTCTGTAAAAATGTTATTCCCTTTTCTCAGTTCCTTCATCTCTTCCACATCTATTCCCAAGATGAGGCTTTTCTTTCAGAACATCAGGGATGACCTCCTTAAAGAACAGTGTTTTGCCCCACTATTGATGGAACCCTCAACTGCATCTCCTCCATTTCCCAGACATCTGCCCTCACCCCATCTCCGTGCCACCTTTAATAGGGATAGAGTTCCTCTTGTCCTCACCCACCATTCCATGAGCCTCCACATCCAACACATCTTTCTCCACAACTTCTGCCATTTTCAGTGGAATCTTACTACCAAATACATCTTTACTGCCCACACCCTCCACTTTCCATAGGGATCACACCCTCTGTGGTCCCTTGTCCATTCATCCCTCTCCACTGATCTCCCTCCTGGCACATATCTCTGCAAATGGAAGAAGTGCTACACCCACCCCTTTGACGTCCTCCCTCGCCTCCATCCAGGGTGCCAAACCGTCCTTCCCCGTGAGGAAACACCTCACCTGCAAATCTGTTAGCATCATCTACTGAATCCAGTGCTCCTGATACAGTCCCCTCTACGTTGTTATGACCAGGCGTAGATTGGGGGACTTCTTTGTCGAGCACCTTTGCTCCATCTGCAAAAAGCAGGATTTCCTGGTAGCCAAGCCACTCTAGGATTAAAGGAGCAACACCCCACATTCTGTCTGAGTAGCCTCCAACATCAATGTAGCATGGACATCAATTATCCTAACCTTTGGTAATTCACCCCCTCTCCCTTGGTCCTGCTCCTATTCCCCACTCTGAATCCCTCCTTTTCCTCTTCTCACCTGCTTACCACATTCCCCTGGTGCCCCTCCTTTTTTCCTTTCTCCCATGGTCCACTCTCCTCTCCTATCAGATTCCTCCTTCTCCAGCCCTATACCTTTTCCACCTATTAACTCTTGGCTTCCTACTCCATCCCTCTCCCACCCATCTGGCTTCATTCACCCATCAAAGTTCAAAGTAAATTTGTTATCAAAGTACCTATATGTCACCACACACAAACCTGAGATTAATTTCCTTGCAGGCATACTCAATAAATCCACAGAATAATAACCATAACAGAATCAGTGGAAAGACCACACCAACTTGGGCGTTCAACCAGTGTGCAAAAGACAACAAACTGTGCAAATACAAGAAGAAGGAAATAATAAGTAAATATGTAATAACTATCAAGAACATGAGATGCAGAGTCCTTGAAAGTGAGTCCATAGGTTCTGTGAACATTTCAATGATGGTGTGAGTGAAGTTATCCCCTTTGATTCTAGAACCTGATGGCTGAGGGGTGATAACTGTTCCTGAACCTGGTGATGTAGGTCCTGAGGTTCCTGTACCACCTTCCCAATTACAGCAGTGAGAGGAGAGCATGTCCTGGGTGGTGGGTTCCCTGATGATATATGTTGCTTTCCTGTTACAGCGTTTCGTGTAGTTGTGCTCAAAGTTAGGGAGGCTTTATCTGAGATGGACTGGACCATATCCGCTACTTTTTGGAAGATTTTCTGTTCAAGGACATTGGTGTTTCCATCCAAGGTTGTGATGCAGCCAGTCAATATAATCTCCACTACACATCTATAGAATTTGTCAAAGTTTTGATGTCATGCAGAATCTTCACAAACTCCTAAGGAAGTAGAGGCACTGCCGTGCTTTCTTTGTAATTGCATTTACATGCTGGGCCCAGGACAGATCCTCTGAAATAATAACAAAGATGAATTTAAAATTACTGACTCTGTCCACCTCTGATCCTCCAATGAGGACAGGCTTGTGGACCTCTGGTTTCCTCCTCTTAGAGTCAATAATCTTAATTGAGTAAGAGGTCCTGACGAAGGGTCTGGGCCCGAAATGTCGACTGTACTTCTTCCTATGGATGCTGCCTGGCCTGCTGCATTCCACCAGCATTTGTGTGTGTTGCTTGAATTTCCAGCATCTGCAGATTTCCTCGTGTTTGAGTAAGAGGTTGTTGTTATCGGACCACTCAGCCAGATTTCCTATCTCCCTCCTATAAGCTGATTCATCACCACCTGTGATTCGGCCAAAGATAGTGGTGTTGTCAGCAAACTTGAATATGGTTTTAGAGCTGTTTAGCCACACAGTCATAAGTGTAAAGTGAGTCGAGCAGGGAGCTAAGCACACAGCCTTGTGATGCACCTGTGCTATTGGAGATTGTGGAGGATTTGCTGTTACTGATCCAAACTGACTGGGGTGTGAAAGTGAGGAAATTGAGGATCCAATTGCACAAGGAGGTATTGAGGCCAAAGTCTTGGTGCTTATTGATGAGTTTTGAGGGGACATTGGCATTGAATGCTGAACTGTAGTCAACAAAGAGCATCCTGATGTATGCATCTTTGCTGTCCAGATGTTACATGGTTGAGTGAAGAGCCAATGAGATGGCATCTACTGTGGACTTGTTGCTCTGGTAGGCAAATTGGAGCAGATCCAAGTTGCTTCTCAGACAGGAGTTGATATGTTTCATCACCAACCTCTCAAAGCATTTCATCACTGTGGATGTAGGTGCTACTGGACAGTAGTCATTGAGGCAAGTCAATACATTCTTCTTAGGCACCGGTACAAATGAAGCCTGCTTGGAGCAGGTGGTCCCCTCAAACTGCTGAAGCGAAAGGTTAAAGATCTCAGTAAAAACTCCAGCTAGCTGATCAGAACAGGTTTTTAGTACTTGTCCAGATACCCCCATATGGGCCAGACGTTTTTCATGGGTGCACCCTCCTGAAGGTTGGTCAGCCTCAGAGACTGAAATCATAGGATCATTGGGAGCTGTGGGAGTTTGTGATGGTTCCTCCATCTTTTGACGGTCAAAGTGAGCACAGAAGGCATTGAGCTCATCTTGGAACCAAAGCCCCGCCTATGACACTTGATTTATAAGAGTATTGAAGCCCTGCCACAAAGGACGAGCACCCTTCATTGATTCAACTTCAGTCCAAAATTGCTACTTTGCCTGTGAGGTGGCTTTCCAGAGATTGTAGCTGGCCCTCTTGTAACTTTCTTCTACACCAGGTTTGAATGCCTTTGATCTGGCTCTCAGCACTCTGGGGCTCTCATGTTTCATGCAGGACTTTGGACTGGAGAGAACTTTGAAGGACTATTGTGTGGATGCATTTGCCTTCCATAAAGTCCATAGCAACCATGGTGTATCCACTCAGATCCACAGATGAGTTCTTCCGGCTTGTTCTCCTCCTCCAGCTCCCACCTTCTTATTCCAGCTTCTTCCCTTCCCCTTTTCCAGTCCTGATGAAGGGTTTCGGCCCAAACTGTTGACTGTTTATTCATTTCTTAGATGCTGTGTGTTCTGCTGAGGAACAAGGAGTTGGCAATTTCCTCCCTCCTGACTGCTGTGCCATTCAATACGATCTTTTCCCTCGGTTCCACTTTTCTGCACTGACCCCTTATCCCTTAATATTCAAATATCTTGTTTGCCCTTTTGAATCAGTGACTCTGCCACCACAGTTTCATTGCCCTCGAAGTGAAGAGTGTTCTTCTCCTCACATTCCTAAATTGCCATCTGTTATTCTCAGCCAGGGTGATCATCACTCCTCCACCTACCCTGCCTCACCCCACGACAATTCTGTATCTTTGAATGAGATCGCCTCATTCTTCTAAACTCCAGCAGAGAATCTGTGGTCTCTTGTGCCGCCAATGACCATAATGGAGACACAACAGACTGCAGATTCTTTCATCTAGAGCGATGAACGATGCACGGTTTCGTTCCACAATTCCTTTCCGCCTATAGATGCTAGGTTCAGCGGCAAATTTATTTTTTATTTTATTGAGATACATCACGGAACAGGCCCTTCCTTTTGAGTCGCCCTGCCCAGCAACACCCCCCCCCCAACCCCGCACCCAGTATAATCCCAGCCTCGTCAGGGGACAATTTACAATCACCAATTAACCTACCATTTGGTACATCTTTGGACTGGGGGAGGAACCTGAAGAAACCCACGCAGTCACAGACAGCCGTGGGAATTGAACCTGGGTCACTGGTACTTTAATGCGCTGTGCTAACCACTACACTACCGTCCTGATCCATAATGGTTGGTTGATTCAAGGACCTTGTTTGCTTAATCTCCCCTAGTAGGACAATTCACTGAAATCTGACATTTCCCCAGCCCTTAGTTTACCACCTGTTTTTGGTACATTATAAACCCTTTAATCTAAATGTGCTTTTGATTTCTCTTGATTCTTTAAATATTAATAAGACTTTAATAAGGCTTTTGAATATATTTCACTTAAGGTATTAATGAGTAACGTTGGAGTGCATGGGATTTAGAATGTGAACCGTGGATTAGCTGATGGACAGAAAGCAGAGAGTAAGGATAAAAGTGAAGGGTCCTGCCCAAGGGTCTCAGCCCAAAATGTCGACTGTACTCCTTTCCATCGATGCTGCCTGGCCTGCCGAGCTCCTCCAGCATTTTGTGTGTGTTGCCTTGGATTGCCAGCATCTGCAAATTTTCTCTTGTTTGAGTACGATGAAGAGTCTTGTTTTGATTTGAGATTCTGGTAGGGTGGCTTGCTGCCAAATGCCCTGCAGTTCGTGTCAGTGATTTAGTTGAGGTATCAGTCCGAGTCTGGTGGTTGATACAAAGGCAAAGAGAGTGCAGGCTTTGATGGGGATGCTGAGAAGCTTCAGAAGCATGTAGACAGGATGACGGAAATCATGCCCCCTTGCTCCCCAGTATTTAGATTTAAAGTCCTCCCTACAGGCCTTGCTATTTGGTTTGCTGAGACGCTGGTCCCAGATTGATTCAAGCGAAGCCGATTAAAGTGGAAAAGGTCACCCTTTCCCCAGCAGTGATATGAGGTGCAGCCTATTTCTCTGTCCCAAACTTTGAGCTATGTATTCAGCTCTGGTCTTACCGACCCTCTACCAATGTGCACATGGTTCAGGTAGTAACCCAGGGGTCATTATCTATGTAGCTCTGATTTTTAATTTAAACTGTAGCTGCTCATTTTCTATCAGCAGTATCTCCTCCTTTGTTGTGTCTTTGTTAATGGTTACCACATGCACAAGAACAACTGGATCTTCCCTATATCCCTACAAGTTCCTTTCTCAGTTTCAAGGAGGCACAAGGCACTAATGCAAATTTAAGAGTTCTTGCTTTTAGCTGTAGAGAATAATATTTATCCTCTCAAGTATATTCTTGCCATTCACTTGAGGCCCTCCTTTGGTCAGGGTTGGCTGTGGATATTACGTGCCAGCTGTCTATGTGATACACACACCGGGGCAGTACGATACGGAGAGCAAGCTGTTGCCCTTGTAGCAGGCTCCCCCTCTCCACGCAGCTGATGAATCCAAAGGAATGGCAGAAACTGATACAGTTTGGCACCAGCGGCATCACAGAAGTTGCCAGTCAGTGTTGATCCCAACGTAGGACTCCTTTAGGGACTCCAGCTCCAGATTTTTCCTCAGGGTTTACTTCCAAAGCCTCCCCCATGGGATTTCAGCTCATCAAATCTGAACTAATGCTCCTTTAAGTTGCAGACCCTTAATAAAGATGTGGTCACCATGATTTACCACATCCTGTACTTCCATTTTAATCTAAATTATTTGTTTAATATTTTAATCAATTTCACTCCTTCACCTTTGATTTTAGAACATAGAACATAATGTTCTATGCCCATAATAGAACTATTATAATATTCTATGCTCCATAATGCTCACAATGTTGTGCTGACCATGTAACCTACTCTAGAAACTGCCGAGAATTTCCCTACCACATAACTCTCTATTTTTCTAAGCTCCATGTACCTGTCTGAGAGGCTCTTAAAAGACCCTGTTGTATCCACCTCCACCACCGTCGCTGGCACTGCATTCCATGCACCCACCACTCTCTGTGTTTAAAACTTACCCCTGACCTCTCAGTACCTATTTCCAAGCACCTTAAAACTATGCCCCCTCATGTTAGCCATTTCAGCCCTGGGAAAAAAAGCCTCTGACTATCCACACGATCAATGCCTCTCATCATCTTATACACCTCTATCAGGTCACCTCTCATCCTCCGTCAGGTCCAAGGAATAAAGACCAAGTTCACTCAACCTATTCTCATAAGGCATGTTCCCCAATCCAGGCAACATCCTTGTAAATCTCTTCTGCACTCTCATTTACCAAAGTGTTCCCTCTAAAGCCTCTTTACCAAATGAGCACTGCAGCCATGCTCTTCAACAAGATGATCAGAATGAGTCAGCATTGGCTCTGCTAAACTCTTACCTCAATAACTGAGTTGTAATCCATCTCGAAAAGAATTCTATAAAGGTAGATAAAGTATTCTAGAAAATATTCCATCAGGTTTGACTCCAAAGATTATTGGTGGGAGGGGGCCTTATAATAGAAGCAGTAAAGGAATATGGATTGGGATCCAAGGTGCCGCTCAGGCACCATCTAATCGTATGAAGAAGTCGATTCATGAGGCTGTACGTCTCGTCCCAAAGTGTCGTGAGGAGTTGACATCTGACTATTGGGATTCATTTCTCAAGGTCACATGTACCAAGATACAGTGAAAAGTTTGTCTTGCATACTGTTCATGCAGGTAAAATCATTACACGGGGCACTGAGTTAGAATATGGCAAAACAATGACAGTGCAGATTAAAGCATAAAAACTGGTGAAAAAGTGTGGTGCGGGTGAATGATAAAGTGCAAGATCAAAATGAGTTAGGCTGTGAAGTCCAGAGTCCATTTAATCATATAAGAGGACTGCTCAAGAGTAATTGGTATGAATTGCTAGGGATTTGCTGAATCGCTTTGGCGTCCTGAGGATGTAGAGGCCTTGGTGAGACTTCTTGGCCAGGACATCAACACATTGTGTTGTATTGGCTGTTAGGAGTCCTGTGTCCAATAGTGATGTGAGGTTGATTCGCCTACGGTTGAGAAACTGCTCAGCTGTGAACTTCCTCCCTCTAATCTACACTTAACCTTTCCAATTTCTCTGCTGACATTGCTTCTCTAAAACTGGAGAACATTAATGAAGTGCCCATTAAGTAAATCAGATATCTTCACCTTCATGTGCCAATTCCTTTATTAAAGTTATTAATCTTTATCTTTCTTCTATTCTATCTATAAAAATTGAATTCTCCTTTATGTTATCTATCAAATTTATATCTCCCTTTGCACCGCCCCCCACTTACGAGGTGTGATTGATAAGTTCATGGCCTAAGGTAGAAGGAGATGAGTTATTAACTTCAAACTTTCTGCATAATCACTCAAAGAGTTGAACTGCACGTGCATGTAACGAGAGCTGTATAACTCATCTCCTTCGACTGTAGGCCACGAACTTATCAATCACCCCTGCTGTGGACACTTTCTGGAGGTCCAAGATCCGTATGCTCCATGACCATTGGACTAAGTGTGTACATGTAGGAGGGGACTATGTTGAAGAATAAATGTGCTAGGTTTTCTAAAATTGACTCCTTCTATCTTAGGCCACGAACTTATCAATCACCCCTCATATTTCCATTTCCCCTTGTATATTCCATTTTCAGTTTGGCCTTGGACTTGATGAATCTGGCATCCAGTATATGATAGAACAAAAGGACATCCCATATCTGAACAGAACATGGTGAAAAGATTCAGCAGGCCAGATAACGGCAGAGAAATGTATTGAAATGAAAGACCATCTATCTTGATCTCAGTTTCTCCCTCCAGAGATGCTGCCTGACCTGCTGAGCAGTTCCAGATTTAACTACGAACCCTTTTGCACTATGCTCTATTTGCAGCAGGAGTTACGGACGTTCTCCAAACTCCGTCATCTCTGAAGGCCTCATCACTGGACTACTGTCTTATCTGCCAGCATCTTGAATCCAGTCTCCTTAGACCATGTCCGTTTTCATTCACTGAGATTAGTTCACTTCAGTTTGACTCCTTTCACTTTACACTTTTCCATAACTACTCAATCTGGATTCTATTGTTATTGTTGTTATATATTCTCCACTGAATGTTTCCTCCATTTTATTCACCAGAATGACAAAACAGCGCTGCCTTCTTCATTGGCTGGAGAACAGCAAAGCTCTCTGCGTGCATTTTAGGGTCTTTTTCTTCTCAATCCCAGTCTGAATATTAATTAAATTACCTGTTGTCACTGCATGTCAGTTCTTTCCTCCCTTCTCTATCTTCTTTGTGTGATTTGATGGCCTTTAGTACGTAACCACTAATCTGCATAATAATAATTATTTCTCAGCTCTAACCATGGTTAACTACTTTCTACCTATTATTATAACCATTTCACAATAATAATTTTCATCAATGGAGCCACCATGAACATAACTTCATGATTTGGTTACAATAGAACGCTGTTTTTAAATCAGTTCTCTGTGATTGCCACTGTATCCCAGTCTCTGTGATTGCCACTGTATCCCGGTCTCTGTGATTGCCACTGTCTCCCGGTCTCTGTGATTGCCACTGTATCCCGGTTTCTGTGATTGCCACTGTCTCCCGGTCTCTGTGATTGCCACTATATCCCAGTCTCTGTGATTGCCACTATATCCCAGTCTCTGTGATTGCCACTGTCTCCCGGTCTCTGTGATTGCCACTGTCTCCCGGTCTCTGTGATTGCCACTGTCTCCCGGTCTCTGTGATTGCCACTGTATCCCGGTCTCTGTGATTGCCACTGTATCCCAGTCTCTGTGATTGCCACTGTCTCCCGGTCTCTGTGATTGCCACTGTCTCCCGGTCTCTGTGATTGCCACAGTATCCCAGTCTCTGTGATTGCCACTGTCTCCCAGTCTCTGTGATTGCCACTGTCTCCCGGTCTCTGTGATTGCCACTGTATCCCAGTCTCTGTGATTGCCACTGTCTCCCAGTCTCTGTGATTGCCACTGTCTCCCGGTCTCTGTGATTGCCACTGTATCCCAGTCTCTGTGATTGCCACTGTATCCCAGTCTCTGTGATTGCCACTGTCTCCCGGTCTCTGTGATTGCCACTGTCTCCCAGTCTCTGTGATTGCCACTGTATCCCGGTCTCTGTGATTGCCACTGTCTCCCGGTCTCTGTGATTGCCACAGTATCCCAGTCTCTGTGATTGCCACTGTCTCCCAGTCTCTGTGATTGCCACTGTATCCCGGTCTCTGTGATTGCCACTGTCTCCCGGTCTCTGTGATTGCCACTGTCTCCCAGTCTCTGTGATTGCCACTGTCTCCCGGTCTCTGTGATTGCCACTGTCTCCCAGTCTCTGTGATTGCCACTGTCTCCCGGTCTCTGTGATTGCCACTGTCTCCCAGTCTCTGTGATTGCCACTGTCTCCCAGTCTCTGTGATTGCCACTGTCTCCCAGTCTCTGTGATTGCCACTGTCTCCCGGTCTCTGTGATTGCCACTGTCTCCCGGTCTCTGTGATTGCCACTGTATCCCGGTCTCTGTGATTGCCACTGTATCCCGGTCTCTGTGATTGCCACTGTCTCCCGGTCTCTGTGATTGCCACTGTATCCCAGTCTCTGTGATTGCCACTGTCTCCCGGTCTCTGTGATTGCCACTGTATCCCAGTCTCTGTGATTGCCACTGTCTCCCGGTCTCTGTGATTGCCACTGTCTCCCGGTCTCTGTGATTGCCACTGTCTCCCGGTCTCTGTGATTGCCACTGTCTCCCGGTCTCTGTGATTGCCACTGTATCCCGGTCTCTGTGATTGCCACTGTATCCCAGTCTCTGTGATTGCCACTGTCTCCCAGTCTCTGTGATTGCCACTGTCTCCCAGTCTTGCAGCAGCTTACCAGTTTTATTTATCACACTCTGTGTTTGCGTACATAAGCTCCCAACCCTACTCCTTCTCCTTTCTCTGATTCCGTTTATCAAGTCAAGTCGTCAAGTCACTTTTATTGTCATTTCAACCATAACTGCTGGTACAGTACACAGTAAAAATGAGACAACATTTTTTCAGGACCATGGTGTTACATGACACAGTATAAAAACTAGACTGAACTATGTAAAAAAAACACAGAAAAACTACACTAGACTGCAGACCTACCCAGGACTGCATAAAGTGCACAAAACAGTACAGGCATTACAATAAATAATAAACAGGACAGTAGGGCAAGGTGTCAGTCCAGGCTTTGGGTATTGAGGAGTCTGATAGCTTGGGGGAAGAAACTGTTACATAGTCTGGCTGTGAGAGCCCGAATGCTTTGGTGCCTTTTCCCAGATGGCAGGAGGGAGAAGAGTTTGTATGAGGGGTTCGTGGGGTCCTTCATAATGCTGTTTCCTTTGCGGATGCAGCGTGTAGTGTAAATGTCTGTGATGGCAGGAAGAGAGACCCCAGTGATCTTCTCAGCTGACCTCACTATCCGCTGCAGGGTCTTGCAATCTGAGATGGTGCAATTTCCGAACCAGGCAATGATGCAGCTGCTCAGGATGCTCTCAATACAACCCCTGTAGAATGTGATGAGGATGGGGGGTGGGAGATGGACTTTCCTCAGCCTTCGCAGAAAGTAGAGACGCTGCTGGGCTTTCTTTGCTATGGAGCTGGTGTTGAGGTGTTGAGGGACCAGGTGAGATTCTCCGCCAGGTGAACACCAAGAAATTTGGTGCTCTTTACGATCTCTACTGAGGAGCCGTCGATGTTCAGTGGGGAGTGGTCGCTCTGTGCCCTCCTGAAGTCAACAACCATCTGTTTTGTTTTGTTCACATTCAGAGACAGGTTGTTGGCTCTGCACCAGTCTGTTAGCCGCTGCACCTCCTCTCTGTAAGCTGCCTCGTCGTTCTTGCTGATGAGACCCACCACGGTTGTTTCATGGGCGAACTTGATGATGTGGTTCGAGCTGTGTGTTGCAGCACAGTCGTGGGTCAGCAGAGTAAACAGCAGTGGACTGAGCACACAGCCCTGGGGGGCCCCCGTGCTCAGTGTGATGGTGTTGGAGATGCTGCTCCCGATCCGGACTGACTGAGGTCTCCCAGTCAGGAAGTCTAGGATCCAGTTGCAGAGGGAGGTGTTCAGGCCCAGTAGGCTCAGCTTTCCAATCAGTTTCTGAGGGATGATTGTGTTGAATGCTGAACTGAAATCTATGAACAGCATCTGAATGTATGTGCCTTTTTTGTCCAGGTGGAGGGTGGTGGCAATGGTGTCGTCTGTTGAGCGGTTGGGATGATTCGCAAACTGCTTTCTTCTGTTACCCTTCCTTCTACTCCAAAACACCTAACAAATTAGTTTAAATTGTTGTAATAATTTTCGAGAAGGATTCTGAGTCAGTTCTGTGGAAAAGCAGCCTGTTTATCCAGTTTGCAGCTGTGCTCTGCCCCAAAGCACTCTCAGGAATTCAGGAACTTGAAGCCCTCCTCCTCCACACTTCTACAGCCAGCATTGCCTTACGCTCTTTTACTGTACGACAAGCAGAAAATGCTGGAAATGCCCAGCAGGTCAGGCAGCATCTGTGGAAGATTAAACAGTCAATGTTTCTGGCTTTCATTGGAACTGAGAGAGAGAGAAGTGCAAGTAGGAAGGAAGGGAAGGTGGGGGAGTGATACATGAAAAAAAAGGAGCATCAAGAACTCATTGGATTGGTTTACTGCGGACAATTCTTAGTAATTCTCTGTAATCAGTTGAGTAAAGGCCCCATGGGGCCACCTACATGGAATCTTGGTACAATGGAGCCTCACTCTTTTCCAGTTCTGACGAATGCATCTTTTTGTTAAACATACCCCCCCCCCCCACCAACCTTCCCTCCTCCGCTCCTGCCTACATCTCTGATGAAGGGTTGTGGATCAGAAGCATTGACTCTCTCATTCTACAGGTGCTGCCTGACTGGCTGGGGATTTTCAGCATTAACTGCTCTTCTCCCTCCACGGATGCTGGCTGGCCTACTGAGTTCCTCCAGCATTTTATGCGTCAGACCCTACTGTTCCTCATTTTAATCTGGCCTCTCGAGCTGCCACCCAACAACGTAATCCCAGCCTAATCATGGGATGATTTACAATGACCAATTAACCTACTAACCAGTCCGTCTCTGGACCGTGGGAGGAAACACACACAACAAGGGAAGGAACAGACAAACTTGCTTACAGATGACCGGAATTGAACTCCACTAGGCCAGATGCCCGGACTGTAATGACATTGCACTGACCTTTATAGTATCATGGTGCCCCCAATGCCCTGGCCTCCACAGCCATCTGTGGCAATGAATTCCACAAATTCACCACCCTCTGACTAAAGAAGTTCTTCTTCATCTCTGTTCTAAAGGGGCGTCTTACTATTCCGAGGCTGTGCCCTCTGGTCCTAGAATTTGCCACCATTTGAAACATCTGCAGCATGTCCATTCAATCTAGAACTTTCAGCATTCAGTAGGTTTCAATTAGATTCTCCCCTCATTCCTCTAAATTCCAGGGTGCACAGGCCCAGATGATCAAACTCTCCAGCTATGCTAACCTCTTCATTCCCAGTATCATTCCCGTAAACCTCCACTGGACCCTCTTCAATGCCAGAATATTTTTTTTTAGATATGGGTCCCCAAACTGTTCACAATACTCCAAATATGACCTGACCAATGTCTTAGATTTAGTATTACATCCTTGTTTTTATTTTTTAGTCCTCTCGAAATTCATCTGAACATTGCTATGCTGACAGGCCACGCCAGCGGTCCGCCTTTCAACCTATCGAAGCCCTTGCTGGTGGAGGCTGCCCCCCTCTCCCATTTGCGCACTCAGCTCCCGCCCCCCATCCGTTGTTCGCTCCAGCCCGCGGAGTGCCTCTAGTTTTCAGACCGGGTTTGAGCGACTTGTTCTTGCCTTGCTGGTACCCGCTCCTCCGTTAGGCCTTACGGAGGTTCCAGCCGCTCTTACCTCCCGGGAGTCCCCATCTCCCCCGCGGGCACGGCATCTGCCCCCTTTCGCCGAAGGCATTGTGGCGGCGCTACTTCCACCGCCCACCAGGTGGCAGAGCGCACCCTGTGAGGCGTGAATCGGGGAACGAAGCACTTGGTGCTGACTTCATTCTCAGATTTCTGCGTCGCCTCTCTCCGTACTGCGGCAGCATTAGGCGCTGAGCGAGCGCCTTGGAGATTAAGAGCCACTGCATGCCTTGTGTGTACAGGGTGTAAAGCGGTGCGTGAGAGCGCATGCCTTGCGTTAGACTGGTTGCTCTGCGAGTTCTAGCGTGGATGCGTTCCGTGCGTGTGTGAGGATGCATGCCGGTGTGTAAGGGTGTCGTGTAAGTGTAGCTGTGGATGACTGTGTGAGCGCAGCGACCAACGGTGCCTGTCGGCCCGCGAGAGCCCCGGCTCTGGCGGGTCCAGGTTCGCAAAGTGAGGCCAGGCATGGAGAGAAATGGTCAGGGTCCTCTGTTCTCAGACTGATGATCCCTGGTGTGCCTTGCAGTTCGTCTCCACCAGCCGTCCCTCGGGAGGATGAGAGTGAGTGTGAGGGTCGCAGGCGTTTGAACTGTTTGGAGGGGAGACGGGGAGACGATGTACTCCCTCCGCTGCTTAACCCGGGGTGCTTCCATTGCACGGCCTTCCCGGTCTCAGGTACATCCCGAACGCTCCTTCTCCGCAGTGTGCGGTTCCCCGGAGATGGTGCGCTCCTTCAATGTCCTTTTACCAAGGCGAATGTATTGTTATGCGTACCTCTTGGAGCTGAAGGGATAACTTCACTCGCCCCACCACTGAACTGTTCCCACAACCTATGAGCTCACTTTCAAGGACATCTCGTCTCGTTTTCTCGATATTTATCATTTCTTCTCTTTCCTTGTGTAAACAACAGCTTCTTGCCTTTTGCGCACTGGTTGTCCGCCCTGTTGGCTGCGGTCTTTCACTGACCCTGTTATGGGTTTTGGATTTATTAAGTATGCCCGCCAGAAAATGAAACTCGGGCAACACCTGTAACATGGTGGAGGGACGCAGCAGGTCAGGTAGCATCAATGGGAACGATGTCCGGGGCCGACTGAATCTCAGGATTGTATGTGAAGACCTGTATGTACTTTGATAATATATTTACTTTGAACTTTGTACAAGTATGGCGAGGTGCAATGAAAAACCTGTTCACAACAGCATTACAGACACGCAGGCAACAGGCAGAACATGAAATAAGCATCTATTCTACAAGACTGTGAAGTCGGAGAGAAAAGAAACTGCAAAGTACAAAAAAGCGAATCGGAATCGCCGACATGTCGTAAAATGTGTTGTTTTGCAGTAGCAGTGCAGTGCAATAGATAAAATATAGTACAAATTGCAATAAGAAATGTATATGTAAATTAAATAAGTAGCGCAAATATAGAGAGGTTTAGTGTTCATGGGTTACTAGTCCGTTCAGAAGTCTTGAACGCACATAATCTGTAAGGGTGGTGTACATTCACAACCACGAGAAAGTCCGCAGAAATACAAAGGGAGTCACACAAAACGCTGGGGGAATTCAGCGGGCCGGGCAGCATCCATGGAGAAGAGTCCTGGTGAAAGGTCCCAGCCTGAAACGTTGACTGTTCCCTCTTTTCCATCGATGCTGCCTGGCCGGTTGAATTCCTTCAGCGTGGTGTCTGCAGTCCTTGTGTTGTCTGTCTGACGTGGAGTCAGTTCGCTACAGGTCGGTTCAGGAACCTAACGGCTATCGGAAAGTAGCTGTTCCTGAACTTGGCGGTGTGGGACTTCACCTCCTCCACATCCTTCTCTGTACGCGCCGACGTTCACTCACCTGTGCGACTGTGTTCTGTTTTGCAGATTCTAATTCCCGTGTTAACCGTCGGATCTTTGACGAAACCCCGCAATGGAACCCGTACGAACAATTCCCGTCGCCGTCAACCGGAGGCGGAGGGTGAACAGACCCGATGCCTGGCCGGAGCAGTGTGGCCGGCAGACACTGCACAGGAGAGCCCTCAGATGTAGCAAGGAGGAGGAGAATATCATGGCCGATGAGTTCATGCAAGCCATGCACTGTGCAGCGTCGAAGATCCAGGCGCTGTGGCGGGGGTATTGCACCCGGAAGCAGCTGTGCATCGAGCAGGGCGCCGCGATTCTCCTGCAGGCCTTCTGGCGGGGCTGCCTGGTGAGGCGGCTCCTGCGGGAACCGATGGCCAGACCGCTCCGCATCCACGGCCAGCACCTGGTCTGGGACGGGAGGGAGACTCAGTCGCCTCGCTCCCCCAGGCGAAGAGCCGACCCCATGCCCAGAGGTGCCAAGCAGGTGCAGGAGGACTGCGACCACCCAGCGATCATAGAGCTAAACATTTGGCCGGATCCCTGCGAGAACCGGCGCCCCGAAAAGCAGATCTGCCGCCTGGTCTGCAAGGACCAGCTCCCCACCGGACAGAGCCGCAGCCGGGCGGCGGACAACTGGTTCGCCATCAGGCAAAAATACGATCGAGCTGCCACCGACATCCAGGCGTTTTGGAGGGGGTACCTGGCACGGAGGAATCTGGCGGTCAAAATGGGAGCCGCAGTTTACATCCAGTCATTCTACCGTGGGTATCGAGTCCGCAAGGCTCTCAACCCGACTCCCGAGCCCCAGTCGGAGCCGGAAGATGAGGAGTTGGAGATGGTCTCCTTTAACAATTCTTTCAGCCGACTCCACTACCGTGAGCACGGGCCTGCCCCCGGGGGCTCCCGGAACGTCGGGACCTTCTGTATCAACAACCGCAACTGCTGGCCCCGCTCCTTCTCACGGCCCGAGGCACCGGGCTCGCAGTCGGCCAAAGGCGACACCCGCCAGGCGTCCAGAACGGGCTACGTACGGAGATATAGCCTGGCGTACGGGGAGCAGAGCTCTCCCTTGGACCAGCTCTCCACCCACGGCGGCAACCCCAAGGCGGACCGTTTGGTTCTCGGCTGCTTTTCAAAAGGGGCAGGCGATACCCGGTGCAGCGTGAATGTGGTCTCCTGCCCGGCCCCTCTTCCCTTGGAGTGTGCCAGGCCCCTGAAAGAGCGGCAGGTGGACGGGCCGAACCTGGAGGGTGGGCTCCCATGCGAGGAGGCGGTGGCCCGGCTTGTGAAGTGCGCCTACCGCGCACAGGCATGTCCGGCGCTGGGGGTTGAGATACAGGAGCCGTTACCCGTCTCTCAGTATCTGGCGCCGTCTACCCCAGCCCGGAAACTCGTTCGCTACCGGGACCAGCTGACCCGGGACAGCCAGCAGACCGATTTCCACTTGTCTGACCTGGAGGTGCGGAAAGACGCGGTGGACTGCCCGTCCGAGCCGCCGCCCCGCCGCTCACTGAAGCGGCTGCAGGAGGAGAGCGCGGCGGCCGGTACCATCCAGGCGGCCTGGAAGGGGCTCTGTGCTCGCAGGGCTCTTCAGGAGCAAGCCATGGCCGCCACTAAAATCCAGGCCCTGTTCAGGAGCTACCAGACCAGGAGAGAGTTCGAGAGCAAAGGCATTTACCCGTTGGTCCGCGGTAAGGCCGTGAGCGGGAGTCGCTCGTGTCCGCCCTGTCCCGGGATTGTCCCGGCGGCTCAGCAGCGGGCAGCGAGCGGTAACGTCAAACAGACCCTTCCGCCCACAGTTATCTGCGAACGGGAGACGCCAGTGTTCGCGCCGCCCTGCAGCTCCGGGGTACAGGTTCAGGAATCGGCCGGGTGCCGGGACACTCGCCCCGACCACCTCGAGCACAGGGCTCCGCGCTGCGTGTCAACCAGGCAGCGGCCCGAGGTGAAAACACGGGCCGCCACTGTCATCCAGGCGGCGTGGAGGGGTCACCAGGCTCGGCGTGAGCTTGCCGGTATGGCGCGGGCGGCGGCAAAGATCCAGGCTTTGTACCGGGGTTACCAAGTCAGGAAGTTCCTGCATAGCGCTGGCAAACATCCAGAGAGAGCGGGGGGAAGCGGAGGCTGCGGCGGCCGGGAGCCAGGGGAGAAGGCGGGAGACTTCGCCGAACATCCGCAGCCACACCAAACGGCGAAGTGGGAGCAAGGAGTTGACGAGGCAACGAGCGGCTGCCGACAGGAGGGGACCAGCCGGAGAGCGCAACTCAAACTCAGGGTCCCGGCGATTCTTGTCAAACGCAACGCCTGCTACAACCCCCGCAGGGTGACGATACACGTGAAGGCGTCCGCCACCGACAGCTGCTGAAATCGGCACCGCCACTGTCACCAGTCAAAGATAAACCGGGAGATCGACACTGTCCCTATAATCATAACAATAAAATAATAGCCTAGAAACAGAGCGGGTCGGTCGCTGGTTATTGATGAGGTTTAACACCCGGTACACGCGGTTTCCCGGAGACACGGGAGACTGCAGGGGCTGGAATCTGAAGATGCTGGAGAAACTCAGCGGGTCAGGCAGCATCTGTGTGGAAGGAACTCGCTAAATTCCTCCAGCATCCTTCTGGTGGCTCCTGTGGTTGGTTCTCTGCCGCTTTTTAGGCGCCCCGCCCTCTTCGGAGGCTCCCTGAGAATCGGACATCGACCGTTCCCACTCTACGCACACGCCCCCAACTCGCCAAACCTGCCATCTTCTCGTCGGGTTACAGATAGATGCCATCTACAACATGCCCTCGTTTCTTCTCCACGCTATCCTCGAACTCTTTACCATCTCCCCTCAACACGGCCTCTTCATTCACCAGTTTCCCATCTCCCCACCCCCCCCCCCATCCTTCCTTTCCCCCTCCTGTGTGGATACCGATCGCTCAAAGCCCTTTATCTGCCAGCCCTCCCCCGGGGAGAATGAGATCCATCTTCTCCTCGTTCTCTGGGGAAATACTCCCCCCCCCCAATTTTTCTGCCATTCGTTATGCAATTTCAGCTTTGGAACTGCCACCCCTCCCGCGATCATGTCCTGGAATTAACGACCCTGGAATCATCCAATTGAATCATGGACATCCCCTGCCTTTCATTAGGTTTGATGTGGGTGCGAGAGATCCTAGACAGACGAGCAAGGTTAGAGATCACGCAATTTGGCGGTGGGGGGGGGGGGGGGTGACGGCAAACTCTTCTAAGAGGGGAGTTGCTTCAACCTCCTCTGTGGTCACTGTAACCTCTGGTCCAAAAAAATAAAATAATGTCAATGAAGAAAATCTGAAATATAAGCCCGAGGACGTTAGGAATACTGGAGAGGCCAAGCAGCTTCTGCCGGAGCTGTTTGGACTACAGTAGGTTGGGGAAATTGTAATGAGGCCCAGAATATCTTGCATTTCCCATTTTCTCCTTACAACGGTGAAAGACATTTGGCCCATCAAGTCTAGTTCTCAGAGCATCCCCATCAATCCCACTTACAGTAACCCACCTGCCCCACTCCATTCATTTCTCTCACACATACCTACTAATTCCAACCTAGTTCTCTGATTACCCAAACCCAGGCAGTTATCCTACCAACCTTTGGGATGTGGGAGACAGCTGGCTGTGGGAGAAGCTGACGGAGCAGCCCAGGACGTGGCCATGCACCATTGTGCCTCCTGTCTGCTATCAGCACCTTTCCCAGACTCAGACCCCAGGTGATGAAAGATTGTTGAAATGACGGGTGCTTGGCACAAGAATCCCTTGGATAGCATTGTGAAGAAACAACTTCAAGGGCTTTCTTGCCCTCCCTTAACAGTCATGGGGGAGCTCTATAGAAATGACTAGATCTGAGTCCTTTGGTATTTTATGGAAATCACCATGGTTCTGGAGAATCTGGTGGAACTGAGGTCACTGCAGACCATGAGATCTGCACCATAACCTTTACAGGTCATGCTCACTGATACTAGTGCGAGACTGTCACCTGACACTCTGAAATGGAACAGGGTTGTGCAGGAGGGTGAAGGAAGGAATGGTGGCAGGGCAGCAATCAGAGGAATGGATGCAAAAACAAAAGGGGTGGGAGTGGATCAGGGAGTAGGAGATTACAGTAAATCTCCAATGATCGCTATCCAACATTCCCAACATCCCAACGGATCGGCGACTAGGTTGCCAGCTGGTGCTTGCTCCAGTCCTTCTCACTGACTGGAGTAACGGCTTTGGGCTCCTCAGGGCCTCAGTTCTGTTTATTATCGGAGAAGGAACTCCGTGTACAACCTGAAACACTTAGACTTTGCAGACATCCACAAAAAACAAAACCCCGAAAGACTGAAGGACAGAGAAACGTTAGGACACCCAAACACCGTCTTCCCTCTCCCCCATGCAGGCATCGACTTCCTCCCCACTCACTTCAGCAAAATAAGCATCAGCACCCACCACCCACCAAGCACCCAGCGAGACCGTGATCTGCAGTCAGTAAAAACTATTGTTCATCCAACAGCTTGACATGCTACAGACTCTCTGTCTGTCTATCTGTCTGTCTCTCTCTCTCTCACTCATTCACTCACAAGGGACAGAGTGACGTCACCCACTTCAGTGCAAAAGGGGAGATTAACAGTAGGCATGGCATCTAATAATCTGGAAAGATCAGCAAGGTCTCAAGCCTGCCAGGTTATCAGTTTTGCTACATTAATCATGGGGTCAGAGAGGAGCAGAAGAGGGCAGGAGAGTGAAAGCAGAAAGGAAAGCACAAAACCAACATGCCCACCACTGAGGCTGAAAGTTAGAAACAGGTTGGCAACTGAAGGCTCATCTACCCATAGCAGAGTGTTGGAAATCTGAATTACAATC
The DNA here is from genome assembly GCF_030144855.1 of Hypanus sabinus. Taxonomy (NCBI): domain Eukaryota; kingdom Metazoa; phylum Chordata; class Chondrichthyes; order Myliobatiformes; family Dasyatidae; genus Hypanus; species Hypanus sabinus. Next base: position 25,839,484 of record NC_082721.1, read on the forward strand.
AGCCCTGGAAACTGCGGTCACTTCAGTGAGTTGTGTGCTTGGGTGAGGTCTAGGAGCAGAGGAGCTAGGAGCATCATCATGATAAACGACGGAACCTAATTTCTCTGATCTGATTATTTGAAAAGATATCCATTAACATGAGTTTACAGGATTAAATTGGGAAGACAGTTTGCGACATTGGATACTGTATTTCCCCTGAGTTTATGATGATCGGAGCCCCTCTGCTCTTTGTGACGTCTATAAATAACTTAAATGAAGAAGTAGATAGGCGGGTTAGTAAGTCTGCAGGTGGCATGAAGATTGGTGATGTTGTGGATAGTGTAGAAGATTGTCATAGGTTACAGTGGGACATAGGTAGGATGCGGAGCTGGGCTAAGAAATGGCGGACGGGGTTCAATCTGGAAAATTATGAAGTGATACAGTGCAGTGGAATAGAGGGATCTTGGGGTCCAAGTCCACAGAACCCACAAAGTTGGCACACACGTTGGTAGGGTGGTTCAAAAGGCATATGATGCATTGGCTTTCATTAGTCAGAGGAATGAGTTGAAGAGCCATGAAGTAATGTTGCCGCTCTATAAAACAATGGTTAGACTACACTTGGAGCATCATTGTGTTCAGTTCTGGTTGCCTCATTATAGGCAAAATGTGAAAACATTAAAGAGGGGCAGAGCAGATTTACCAGGATGCTGCCTGGATTATGGAACATGTCTTATGAGGAAAGGTTGAGCAAGCTAGTGCTTTTCTCTTTAGAGGATGAGAGCCGACTTGTAAGTGATGTATAGAATTATGAGGGGCATTGATAGAGTAGACAGACAGCATCTTTTTCCCAGGGAGGTCAGGGGGTGGGTGATACAGCTAATACAAGGGGACATATTTTTAAGGTGATTGGAGGAAAGTATAGGGGAAATGTCAGAGCCACACACACAAAATGCTGGAGGAACTCAGCAGGCCAGGCAGTACCTATGGAAAAGAGTAAACAGTCGGCATTTTGAGCCGAGACCCTTCATCAGGACTGGAAAAAAAGACAAGAAGCCAGAGTAAGAAGGTAGGGGGAGGGGAGAAAGAAGTACAAGGTGGGAGGTGAAACTGGATGCCAGGAAGAGGTGAAGTAAAGAGCCAGAAAGTTGATTGGTGACAGAGGTAAAGGTCTGGAGAAGGAGGAATCTGATAGAAGATCAGTAGAAAGGGAAGGGGGAGGACCACCAGAGGGAGGTGATGGGCAGGTAAGGAGATAAGGTGAGAGAGGGAAATGGAAATGGGGAATGATGAAATGGGGGCAATTACCTGAAGTTTGAGATATCGATGTTCATGCCACCAGGCTGGAGGCTACCCAGATGGAATATAAGGTGTTGCTCCTCCAACCTGAGTGTGGGCTCATTTCAGCTGTAGAAGAGGCTATGGACTGACATATTGGAATGGGATTGGGTGGCCACTGAGAGATCTGATGGATAGAGCTCGGCAAAGTGGTCCCCCAGTCTAAGTGGGGAAATGTCGGAGGTAGATTTTTAACACAGTGCTAAGTGTCTGGAATGCACTACCAGGGTTGGTGGTAGAGGCAGATACACCAGGGATATTTAAGAGACTCATATAGACACATGAATGAAAGAAAAAGGTAGGGCTGTGTATGAGGAAAGGATTAGATTGATCTTAGAATAGGTTTAAGGGGCAGCACAGCATTGTGGACCGAAGGGCCTGTAGTGTGTTGTACTGTTCGATGTTCTTCTAATCATTAATTACATGATTCAGATGGTGGATGAAAAATGAACAAGACAGCATAATTTTTTAAATTCTGCCAGGCAATTTGAGGGTGAAGTGAATTTGCTATCGAAAGTCTGGAGCTCTCTCCTTCAAAAGTTCAGTGTTCAATTGAAATGTTCAAGACTGACCTTGATGGATTTTTTGGAATATAAGGACTGTAATGTGCAGTAAAGTTAGGGACATGGAGGGAAGATAAATATTAGCCAGGGATAGAACAGGGAACAGAGGAAGATGCAATTAATTAATCCTGACAACTCATACAAGAACTTCATTCTCAACTTGGGTCCGATGAAAAGGTCTCATCGCTTAGGCATTTCTGTCTCTTAACCTAGTCCTCTAGTTATCTTCCTACCAAAGGCTTTTTTTGCCTGACCATTAAGCCCCTAAATATCATTAGACATTTGGGGATCCAGATCTGAGGAGGGCCCTTACTTATCCAGAGACGGGTGAATTCTGGGAATGCAGAAATGGTAAGAAAGAGTGGTGGAAGCCGAGATACTGAGGGAATTTGAGACGGGAGTAGACGAGGAATAGAAGGTTAGAGGACAAGTGCTGGAAGAGGGAGATTAATTACAGATGGATTTCCCACTGGTTGGCCTGGTCCTAATGGGCTGAAGGGCATGTTTCCATGCCGTATGACTCAATAAGTGTTTGGCTGGATGGCCTCTTCCTCTTCCTATATTCCTATGTAGGTCAACAGAAGGTCAAAGTGTCCCTCCTAAGGCAGAATGGACAGTACATAACCGACATCTGAAGGTGATTAATAGCTACTGACTTTCTCTGAGAATGTAAAAGAAATGAAAGGAAATAAATTGTCAATGACTTAATCGAATCAATCAGTCACATGACTTAGAATCTGGGACTGTCTTGAGAAGCCACTGGTGGCAATTAAGGCACTACGAAATAAACCAAATTAAATTGGAACGGGATTGGCGTGAGATAAGGGACCATATCACACTGTAACATTCCCTCAGATTCACACAGCAATGGGAACATCCTGGGAAGCAAGCTGACTTTACTAATATTTCAGATCTCAAAGGCCAAATGGAACTGTGGTCAGCAGGAGAAATAATGTTATTTTCAACGGCACCCAGGCCTTCAAAAGCAGGCAGAGAGCTGGCTATTACTATGGTGATAGATATCTAGAGGATTATATTAACACACAGGAATGTCATGAGACCTCATCAGTTCCAAGTGGAGAATAAGGTTCTTGTAGGTATTGTCAGGAGCAATCAATGTACTCTCCTCTGCAACCTGATTGGCTCAGGAACAAAGACAATTGGTGGTGTTAGTGTGGCAATGAACAGTCCAATTGCAATGGGGGCAAAGGTGGCCCAAATGGATCAGACCTGGACTGAAGAACTTGTGCGGTGTCTTCTCATTAGAGGAAAGCAGAAGGGACAGGAGGGAGATGGATCCTGGAAACTAAATATAACTACTTACTCACTGAAACCTTGAACAACTCGAGAATCAGGGATCACAGAGACCATGGGAACAATGTTCAAAAGGGAAGACTCTATGCTTGGGATTCAAGAGCACACAAGGAACCATACCTGTCTGAGGCTGATCCCCCACGTCTTGGGTCATACAATGTATAATATACAATATACAATGCAATAATATACAATGCAAGTTCTTGTACTTGTCATAGAGTCATAGAAAGTTGCAGCACAGAAACAGGCACTTCAGTTCACTGAGCCTGTGTCATTTACACTGATCCTTTATAAATCCCATTACCTTTCATTCTCCACATGTTCCCTTTGAATTGTTGTTACACTTAAGAACTTCGATGAAGTTAAGCACATCTTTCACCAGTTGTCATTGGTGTGACTCAAAAATGTGTATATTTGGCATAAAAAATGAAGAATGAGATTGTCGAAATAGAACGATCTAGGGGACACCCCAGCTTTACTGTCTAAAAGAAAATATTCAAATAGTGATTTCTCACACCAACATTGAAGACAAGTTACGAAAAGAACGAAAGTTTTTTTTAATATGGCATGTATTTAATAAAAGAGGCAAAAAATAACACCCCCCTTGGGAATACCAATAAATATAACACCACAAGGTTTAGGAACTTCCTATAACCCTTGATGCCCTTACGAGTCAACAACCTATCAATCTCTGATTTATATACCCACTGACTTGGCCTCCACAGCCACCTGTGGCAATGAATTCCACTCGTCCACCACCCTCTGGCTAAAGAAATTTTCTCCTCATCTCTGTTCTAAAGGGACATCTTTGTACTCAGATGCTGTGCCCTCTGATCCTAGATTCTCCCAATATAGGGAACATCCCCTCCACATCCATTCTATCTAGCCCTTTTAATGTTTGGTAGGTTAAACAGTCTGGTCTGACATCTGTCTAGGTATCAACAGGAGAGGACTGGATCCTGGCAAATTTGATTTGATGTCTTGATGATGAATTGAATATCAGTGCAGAGGGCCCCAATTAGTCTCAGTGATTGTCAAAGAGGAAACAGCTTGGTCATTCCAAATCGTGGCCACTGGTGGTGTGAAAGCAGCATGGTGTAACATACTTCCACCCATGGGGAAGAAACTATTGATGACAATATACTAGCTGGGTTCCACCCAGGACGCAGTCTGTACCAACCATGCAATAATAAGGACTTGTTGAGATCAGCGACCTGTGGCTGTGCTGACCTCTTATAAAGGTTAAAATGACACTTATCCTGGTCTTTGTGATCTCATCAAATGTGGCAGCTCGTCACCTGGTGATATCATGCTGTTTACACCCAGCAAACTGCAGGTTATTTTGAGAGAGGAAGACAAGAATATAGAGTTATGCACACTAGTTTAACGTTCTGACACAATCTCACGGAAAGACTTCGACTGCTTTCTTCAGAAAGGACCTCAAGGAGGATATGCTTTGAGCCAATAGGCAGCCATCCAATCCAGACCCTATGCAGCTCCAGACTCAGTCAACTTGGTCCTGTTTGTATTCATAGTCCTTGCTCATTTGACTCACGAGGTTTGGAAAGGTCTGTTCTCTGTGCCGTTGGTAGATAAACCCCGAATCTGAACACAGAGGTCAGAGACTCGACAACTGAAGGTAATTGCAAATTATTAGAAGCAGAAACTCTTTCTGGATAACTGTGGCTTCACCAAACACACCTATCAGTAACAGCAGGTTGCCTAATAGCGGAACGTAAAATTGTGATTCATCACTCCTCAATTAACTCTTTAGCATTCAAATCTATCTGCAAACTCACTTGTGTTTACAATGTGCTGTTAACATTGAAAATGTACTAAAAGACTAGTCTTGAAATTAACAGCAACAAGAAAGCATTAGGGCAGGTGACCAAATGCTTAGAAATTTTGGGTAGAAGGTGGGTGATGGGACTAGCCTTATTGCTCTTACTAAAAAAGTCTGATATGTATGGACTTGACAGACTGAATGGCATTTTTCCTTTACCACTCAGTGATAAATGACCTTAAAGATGAGCTTTCCCATCCCCCTGCCAAATTGGTTTAAACCCTCCTCAACAGCTCTCGCAAACCTGCCCACAGGGATGTTGGTCCCACTCGGGTTCAGGTGTAACCTGCCCCTTTTTTACAGGTCATACCTTTCCCAGACGGGATCCCATTGATCTGAAGCTCTGCCCCCCCCCCCCCGCACCAGTTCCTCAGCCATGCACTCATCCGCCAAATCATCCTATGCTTACCCTCACTGGCACGTGGCACGGGCAGCAGTCCAGAGGTTACTACCCTGGAGGTCCTGCTTGTCAGTTTTCTACCTAACTCTGTAAATTCTCTCTTCAGGACCTCATCCCTTTTCCTACTTATGTCATTGTTGCCAATAGGTTCCAAGGCGTCTGGCCGGTCACCCTCCCCCTTTAGAGTGCCATGGACCCGACCTGAGACATCCATGGCCCTGGCACCTGGGAGGTAACATCCCATCTGAGTGTCTCTTTCACTTCCACAGAATCTTGTGTGTACTCCTCTAACTATGGAATCCTGTATCACTAGTCCTCTTCTCACCCCCCACTCTTCCTTTCTGAGCCACAGCGTCAGAGTATGTGCCAGAGGCCCAGCTACTGCAGCTCCCCTGTGGGTCATCCAACTCAGCAATTTGCAAAGAGGTATCATTATTATTGAGGGGAATGGCTACAGGAGCGCCCTGCACTGCCTGCCCATTTCAATTCCCTCTCCTGAGAGTCTCCCAGGTATCTGCCTCCTGCAGCTTAGGGAGGCTAGCTCCTATCTATCACCTCTTCTTTCTTCCGCTTGAGCTGAAGGCCATTAAGCAGTTCCTGGAGCTGCAGCTGTGGTTATCCCAGGAGGCTGGAGGTCCCACATCTCACACAAAGAACACAACACAGCCCCTGGGGCCATTCCTACTGCCCTAACTGTGCACTAACATGAACAATGAAGATGAAGGAATTTACCAGAAACTTGCCTTGCCAAAGCCTGCTCTCACCTGTCCTTTGAGCAAAAGCCTCCCTACTCTTCCACTGGTCCACACCAGCAATAGCTGCTCTGCTTCCCACTACTGTATCTTCATTGCCCTTGTAACTATCTTTCAAGAATCACTAGACTCTGGAGTGGTTCCAGAGGACTGGAAAATTGCAAATGTCACTCCAGTCTCTAAGAAATGAGGGAGCCAAACAACAGGAAATTATAGGCCAGTTGGCCTGGCTTCAATGGTTGGTAAAATGTAAGATTAGAATGAGGTTTTGTGGTACTTAGGCATGTGATAAAATAGGCCAAAGTCAGCATGGTTTCCTTAAAGGGAAATCCTGCCTGACAAACCTGTTGGAATTATTTGATGAAATAACGGGCAGAAGAGACAGAGGAGAATCAGTGGACGTCAGTCACTTGGTTTTGCAGAAGGTCTTTGACAAGGTGCCACACAGTAAGCTGCTAAACAAGATAAGAGCCCATGGTTTACACAAAAGGATGCTGGCATGGGGTCAATGCTTGTACTGCTTCTTTTTGGATTATATGTCAATGATTTGGAGGACAGAATTGAGGGCTTTGTGGCCAAGTTTGCAAAGATAGTGCTGAGGAAGCAGAGAGTCTGCAGGATTTAGGCAGATTGGGAGATTGGGGGAATGAGCAAAGAAGTGGCAGATGGAATACAGTGTAGGTACGATAAGTGTATGATCATGCACTTTGATGGAAGGAATAAAGGCATGGACTATTTTCTAAAAGGGGAGAAGATTCAGAAATCAGAGGTGCAAAGGGACTTGGTAGTCCTTGTGCAGGAAACCCTAAAGGTTAACTTGCAGATTAAGTCGATGATAAGGAAGGCAAATGTAATGTTAGAATTAATTTCAAGAGGAATAGAATATAAAAGCAGGGATGTGATGCTGGGGCTTTATAAGGCCACACTTGGAGTATTGTGAGCAGTTTTGAGTCCCTTATCTAAGAAAAGATGTGCTGGCATTAAAGAGACTCCAGAGGAGGTTCATGAGAATGATCCAGGAATGAAAGGGTTAACATATGAGGAACATTTGATGACCCTGAGCCTGAACTCACTGTAGTTTGGAAGAATGGCAGGCGGTGGGGAGGTGGGGGGGGGGGGGGGGTAGGGGGTGGGGAGGTGTAGGATCTCATTGAAACCTAATGAATATTTAAAGTTGAGATAGAATGGACATGGAGAGAGATGTTTCCAGTAGTGGGAGAGTCCAGGACCAGCAAGCGCAGCCTCAGAATAGAAGTACATCCCTTTAAAATAGAGCTGAGGAATTTATTTAGCCAGATGGTACCATTGGGTATATTTAAAGCAGAGGTTGATAGGATCTTGATTAGCAAGGACATCAAAGGTTATGAGGAGATGGCAAGGAGAATGTTCTTGAGAGGGTTAATAATGATGAAAAGGCAGGACAGACTGAATGTGCTGAATGGCCTGTATCTGCTCTAATGCCTCCTTCTTGGCCTTAGGAAACTACAGTGTTAAAAGTGTGATGTAATTATTGTTGTTTATTGTCTCTGGTGTTACTTTCCAAAACCTTGCCAAGAACCATGCAAGGACCATTTGAGCTGTCTTTCCCAGATTCATTGTTCACTCTTTGGGCTTTCCTGGAAACTCTATAAGCTAGTGGTATGAAATAGCGCGTTAAGACTGACTAATTCAGCTGTTGTATACAACTCTGTTATCTGAATTTCTCCTCACTGTGGACAAGAAATCTTTGCAAAGCAGGATGGAAGAACAGCAGTGTGTTGGTCTGTGGCTCGAGAAAATAGATGATAAAGTAAATGAAGAAAAGGAACGAAAAAGAGGAAAAGAGAGAGAAAACCGTAGAAGCAAACACAAAGAGAACAGGAGAGCTGAAAAAAGAGAGAGCAGGGAGGAAGAGGAGAATATCCAGAAACGAGAAACAGGAGAGGAAGTCAGAATAGATAAGAATGAAGAGGAATCAATAAATAATGACTACGAAGGTAACTTTTCCTAACATAAGGTTGCTCTGAAATCTGCATAGACATGTGAAGAGTTATCACAGGTACTGACTGAGTTATATTGGGATCAGATTAAGTGGTTTAAGGGGCTACCTCTAGATAAATCTGATTATCTGGCAGTAAGTTAAAAGTTTGAATCTAAATTCGGGTTTGGGAGCTTTGTATATACAATAACTGGTGTAAGTTCTAGCCTGGGATCTATTTGAGAAGTTTGTTGGTTTTACTTATGGATTAATAGATAGCTGGGAATGCAATAAAGGCAGGGAACTGAGTAGCGATTTCAGTGTGAGTTTACATTCTAGATTACAGATATCCAGGGGTGCATTACGGGCAGGAGTATTACTGAGTGGTCCTGGGTTTATATAGAGAAGTAATGATACCACTAGTAAATAACAAGTTAGAATTCAATGAAGGGGTTCAGTGAGTTTATAAAGTAATTGATTTCTAAAAATGAGTTCAAGCCGGAATCTAATGTAGAAAATCAAAACATGAATACAGATACTGAAAACTTCAGATATACGACAGGTCAGGTAGCATCTGTGCACAGAGAGAAAGGGTTGGCATTTCAGTTCCATAATACATTGGCAGTGTTGGTTCCTAAGTTGTTAAATAAATTCCATTTTTTTAGAAAATACATATAAGTTAGGAACCTAAATTTAACAACAGTTTCAGAGTTGTTTAACAGAATGAAGAACAGATACGTGGAGGTGGGTTACAGGCTGCAAGTTATTGTAGAAGTTAAAAGAAATAATGCACAGAATAAAAGATATATGGGAATGAACGGTTTAATAGTTAGGATCCAGTGAGGTGAATGAATCCTTCATTTTCTTGGATTGCTGCCAACACAGATCTGTAAGAACCAGCCTTAGCTGTAGGATGAACTTTATTGAAACACTCTCTCCCTTTCCCTGTACTTGGTTCTGTCTGCCCATCATTCTGTCCCCACCCAGTTCCTCCTTTCACCCACAACCCTCTGCCCCACCCATTCCTTGTACTGTTATATACTGGCATTCTTCCCTCTCCCATCTCAGACTTGATGCAAGGTCTTGATCCAAAGTGGCAGCATAGACATTTTACCTCTACAATTATTGCTTGAGTCTTTTGTTCTCAAAAAAAGTTATGCTTCATTTCTATTCTTTAGAATAATTTGCAAAAGTTCGTACTTTATTCTAGGCTGCAAACAGTTTAATCTGGATAAACAAATTTTAACTTTCAAACAATATTCCATATGAGCTAATAATTTTGTCTCCTGCTGAAAATGACTGGTTATCCTTCCTCAGATGTCGGCCATCAACCTCTGTGCGTGATTGGGGAGTGAAGTGGTGGCAGTCCGTACTGAAGGGTGGGGTTGCTTTGCTCCCTCTCATTAGACCGGGGATGAACTGCCCCAGCATTCAGCTCAATCCTGAAATGGGGTTAGTTCCACCAACCAAGGCTCTGCTCCTCACCAGCAGCAGGGGCTGACTTTCCCACACCTCCCCAGGCGGTTCAATCACCCCCACCGTTCTCTCTGCTCTTTGATACCTGCCCCTTCTGACATGTAGCTAACAATGTGTCTAAAGAACAAACTGGGAAGCACTCTTTAGAGAGCTGCATTCTGTGGAGATTCTAGTATTTTCATTTGTGATGCTGTCTGACTCACATATACATTATGACAAAAATGATCCTGTTCAATCCATTGATTCCATGCAAAGTCCTGATGAAAGGTCTCGGCCTGAAATGTCGACTGTACTCTTTTCTACAGACGCTGCCTGGCCCGCTGAGTTCCTCCAGAATTTTGTGTGTGTTTTCTCCTGTTTGTGATTATAGCCCTGCAACTTAATTTTGCACATCCCCAGTGTCTTCCTCCTTTGATACCTTTTCACCACTTACCTACGTTAAAGGACAATTAATCTAAGTTTGGGATGCAGGAGGGCATGGAGCTCAGAGGTGAGGTGAGGAATGGTTAGAATGGATGATCAAATAGGATGTCTTCTTCTGGGTGACATCAAGCTTCTTCAGAGCAGTTGGAGCTGCACTCAGCCAATATTGATGTATTGATAGAGGTATTCCATCACAGTTGTGGCAGAAAGGCCACGCGGCGCATCACTATATCTTGCCGCTGACTCGCTTCTGGTCACAGCACTTGAACTTTAATAGTAGGGACTTGCTGAGGGTAATGTTATTTAGTGTCTAAGTAGGTGGTTGCACTGTTTCTTGTTATAAATAGTCAGTGTGTGGCCATGATGTGGTGAAGAGTGAAAGAGGATGGCAAAGGAATCAACTCACAGGTTAGATAGACCTGGGAATCCCCATTCCGGGGAGGTTTTAAAGAACTTGTACAGATTACAGCTTTCAATGGGATGTGATTAAAGCTGTCAAAATGATGAAAAGGATTGATAAATTGGGTCAGGGTAACCTGTTCAGACCAACATAAAGAAAGAACCTAGATTTGCAGGGGGAGGGAAAGCAGAGTGTTAGAGCAGATAGTGAGGTGAAAGAGGATAAAGGTCATGCGAGAACTGTAAGTTAGTGCATGGAGTAAAGCCAGATCAGGGAGTGCAGCGTAGGTTCACAAGGTTAATTCCCGGAATGGCGGGACTGTCATATGTTGAAAGATTGGAGCAACTGGGCTTGTATACACTGGAATTTAGAAGGATGAGAGGGGATCTGATTGAAACATATAAGATTATTAAGGGATTGGACATGCTGGAGGCAGGAAGCATGTTCCCGCTGATGGGTGAGTCCAAAACTAGAGGCCACAGTTTAAGAATAAGAGATAGGCCATTTAGAACAGAGATGCAGAAAAACATTTTCACCCAGAGAGTGGTGGATATGTGGAATGCACTGCCCCAGAAGGCAGTGGAGGCCAAGTCTCTGGATGCATTCAAGAGAGAGTTAGATAGAGCTCTTATAGATAGGGGGGTCAAGGGATATGGGGAGAGGGCAGGAACAGGGTACTGATTGTGTATGATCAGCCATGATCACAGTGAATGGCGGTGCTGGCTAGAAGGGCCGAATGGCCTACTCCTGCACCTATTGTCTATTGTCTAACATATAAAGAGGCTTTGAGGAAAGAGAAGCAGAATGAAGGGTGTAAAGGTAGTAAGGTAGAAGGGCTAAAGTGCGTGTACTTCAATGCAAGAAGCATCAAGATCAAAGGTGATGAACTTATATTTTTTAGTAATTATGACACCTAAACATGTAAAAGAATCCGTAACTTTCAACATATAACTTTATCATATATAGAGACAGATTCATTTAAAGGAAGTAATTCACTTTTACTAAAATTTATTTTATATCCTGAAAAATCTCCAAATTTGTCAAATAATTTTAGCAAAGCAGGAATAGATTCTTCAGACTTAGATATATATACCAATAAATCATCAGCGTAAAGAGAGATCTTGTGCATGGTCTAATTCACAAAAATCCCATGAATATTTTTGGCTTCACGAAGAGCAATAGCAAGGGGTTCTAATATTAAATTAAATAACAAAGGACTTAATGGACAACCTTGTCTTGTCCCCGTGATAGCTGGAAAAAGGGAGACCTACAATTAATAGTGACAACAGTAGCAACAGGAGCTTTATATTTAAACTTTGTAGTATAAAATATTTAAACCTTGTAGTACAATTTATCGTAATTACTTTTTTAAACCTTCCTGGAGTGATCCAATTTTTTTACTTTGGAAAAATAAAGGTATTAATTATTTTTTGGATTTATTTAAAGAAGGCAGGTTGATGTCTTTTGAACAATTAGTTGATAAATATTCTCGCTCATATTCACACTTTTTACAATACCTTCAAGTTAGACATTTTTTACAAAAATATTTAAGTAATTTTCCTTACATATTGGAGGCTGACTTGTTAGATACTATTATGAATATGAACCTTTCAATGAAAGGTTCTATTGGAAGAATTTATAATTTATTATTACAAAGGTGATGAACTGAGAGCTTGGATACATACATGGAATTATGATGTAGTGGCCATTACGGAGACTTGGCTGGCACCAGGGCAGGAATGGATTCTCAATATTCCTGGATTTTAGTGCTTTAAAAGGGATGGTGGGGAAGGGGAGGAGGGGTGGCATTACTGGTCAGGGATACTATTGCAGCTGCAGAAAGGGTGGGTAATGTAGCAGGATCCTCTTTTGAGTCAGTATGGGTGGAAGACAGGAACAGGAAGGGAACAGTTACTCTATTGGGGGTATTCTATAGGCCCCCTGGTAGCAGCAGAGATACCGAGGAGCTGATTGGGAAGCAGATTTTGGAAAGGTGCAAAAATAACGGGGTTGTTAGCATGAGTGACTTTAACTTCCCTAATATTAATTGACATCTGATTAGTTCCAATGGTTTAGATGGGGCAGAGTTTGTTAAGTGTGTCCAGGATGGATTCCTGTCACAGTATATTGACAGGCCGACTAGGGGGAATGCCATACTAGATCTAGTATTAGGTAACGAACCCGGTCAGGTCACAGATCTCTCAGTGGGTGAGCATCTGAGGGACAGTGATCACTGCTCCCTGACCTTTAGCATTATCACGGAAAAGGATAGAATCAGAGAGGACAGGAAAGTTTTTAATTGGGGAAGGGCAAATTATGAGGCTATAAGGCTAGAACTTGCGGGTGTGAATTGGGATGATGTTTTTGCAGGGAAATGTGCTATGGACATGTGGTTGATGTTTAGGGATCTCTTGCAGGATGTTAGGGATAAATTTGTCCCAGTGAGGAAGATAAAGAATGGCAGGGTGAAGGAAGTGAAGTGGAAAATCTAGTCAGGTGGAAGAAGGTAGCATACATAAGGTTTAGGAAGCAAGGATCAGATGAGTGAGGTTGATGTTCTGGAGCATGTTGATATTAAGGGAGAGGAGGTATTGCAGTTGTTAAAATACATTAGGATGGATAAGTCCCCGGGGCCTGACGGAATATTCCCCCAGTTTGCTCCACGAGGTGAGGGAAGAGATTGCTGAGCCTCTGGTTGGGATCTTTATGTCCTCGTTGTCCACAGGAATGGTACCGGAGGATTGGAGGGAGGCGAATGTTGTCCCCTTGTTCGAAAAAGGTAGTAGGGATAGTCCAGGTAATTACAGACCAGTGAGCCTTACGTCTGTGGTGGGAAAGCTGTTGGAAAAGATTCTTAGAGATAGGATCTATGGGCATTTCCAGAATCATGGTCTGATCAGGGACAGTCAGCATGGCTTTGTGAAGGGCAGATCGTGTCTAACAAGACTAATAGATAGAGTTCTTTGAGGAGGTGACCAAGCATATAGATGAGGGTAGTGCAGTGGATGTGATCTACATAGATTTTAGTAAGGCATTTGGCAAGGTTCCACTACGTAGGCTTATTCAGAAAATCAGAAGGCACGGGATCCAGGGAAGTTTGGCCAGGTGGATTCAGCATTGGCTTGCCTGCAGAAGGCAGAGGGTCGTGGTGGAGGGAGTACATTCGGATTGGAGGGTTGTGACTAGTGGTGTCCCACAAGGATCGGTTCTAGGACATCTACTTTTCATAATTTTTATTAACGACCTGGATCTGGGGGTAGAAGGGTGGGCTGGCAAGTTTGCAGATGACACAAAGGTTGGTGGTGTTGTGGATAGTGTAGAGGATTGTTGAAGATTGCAGAGAGACATTGATAGGATGCAGAAGTGGGCTGAGAAGTGGCAGATGGAGTTCAACCCGGAGAAGTGTGAGGTGGTACACTTTGGAAGGACAAACTCCAAGGCAGAATACAAAGTAAATGGCAGGATACTTGGTAGCGTGGAGGAGCAGAGAGATCTGGGGGTACATGTCCACAGATCCCTGAAAGTTGCCTCACAGGTAGATAGCGTAATTAAGAAAGCTTATGGGGTGTTAGCATTCATAAGTTGAGGGATAGAGTTTAAGAGTTGTGATGTAACGATGCAGCTCTATAAAACTCTGGTTAGGCCACACGGAGTACTGTGTCCAGTTCTGGTCGCCTCACTATAGGAAGGATGTGGAAGCATTGGAAAGGGTACAGAGGAGATTTACCAGGATGCTGCCTGGTTTAGAGAGTATGGATTATGATCAGGGATTAAAGGAGCTAGGCCCCTTACTCTCTGGAGAGAAGGAGGATGAGAGGAGACATGATAGAGGTATACAAGATATTAAGAGGAATAGAGTGGACAGCCAGCACCTCTTCCCCAGGGCACCACTGCTCAGTACAAGAGGACATGGCTTTAAGGTAAGGGGAGGAAAGTTCAAGGGGGATATTAGAGGAAGGTTTTTTACTCAGAGAGTGGTTGGTGCGTGGAATGCACTGCCTGAGTCAGTGGTGGAGGCAGATACACTAGTGAAATTTAAGAGACTACTAGACAGGTAATTGGAGGAATTTAAGGTGGGGGAGGGTTATATGCGAGGCAGGGTTTAAGGGTCGGCACAATATTGTGGGCCGAAGGGCCTTACTGTGCTGTACTATTCTGTGTTCTACCTCCATCACATGAGGATGACCAAAGCTCTCCGGAGTCAATGAAGTGCTTTTTAAAAGGTGCTGGTTCTTTTATTGTAGGCTGCACTGCTGCTAATTTGGTGTATAGCAAGACTGCACAGACTGTAATATGGTCATCTTCAGTGATGATAGTTGAGGGGTAAATATCTATTCGGTTCATCATCAAAATAGGGGCTACTTTTTAAAAAAAATTAACGTCCGCTTCAGCAAGCAGACAGGACTTCATCTGAAATCCACATTTAGCGCTCTCTCCATAACTCTCTCGGGAACAGACGGCCCAGTCATTGGGTATATTTAAAGTAGATGTTGAGAGGTTCTTGATGAGAAAGGGCATGGAGTGTTATGGGGAGAAGGCAGGAGAATGGGGTTGAGATGCATAACAAATCAGCCATGATGAAATGGCAGAACAGACACGATAGGCCGAATAGACTGATTCTCCTCCTACATCTTACAGTATCGTCTTATGGAAAATCAGCCTGGGCTCAGGAGGTTGAATTTACAACCTTCTAATCCAAAGGCGATACACATGCTGACACGGGGGAATGACGTATTACGCAAAGAGGTGAGAAAATTGTTCAAAATGGTTGCAAGTGATTATCAGGGGCAGACAGAACCGACACAGGGTCTGGGATGGCTGCAATCAAAAGAAACACGATGTCCCCACAGTAGCCTCATGGGATGAGGGTCTCTGACTCTTATCCGTTTCTTCTAGAGTTACCCAGTTTTAAAGTTCCTGATTCCCCATTCTTTTTAACATATGAAGAATGAACACTATCTCGTGCCCATTTCCCGTAACCTTTTTCTGTACCATCTAATAGTTTACCCATAAATCTCGCAGAGGGAGTTACTGACTCTGTCGTGACATTTACTGCATCCAGAACTCTCCATTCTTTGACAGATTCTTATCAAAGCGCCGTTGACTGCTCACTTGTATTATGAAACTTGCTATAAGAGACCAATGATCACTTTAGCTTTAGCAAAATTCTTATCGTAGGCAAGAAATTACATTAATATTAGTAATTCATCAAATCAATCTCTTAATCTGTTATCCTATTTGAATAAAGAGCCTTCCGCATTGCTGTGAGGCCCTGGGAAGTGTTAAACATTTCCTAACGGAAAATTCTGTGTGTTTTCAGGACAAATAATGGACTACGGGAATTCGGAGAACCTCGCCCAAATTCTACTGAATTGCCAGGAGGACTACTTGATCGTTCAGGAGGAGAAACCTGAGAAGTGCGTTAAATCTGCTCACAGCAGAGGGGAAACGGGCGACTCCGGGTCAAAGGGGAAGTCGCGGGATGTTAAGCATGGCAGCCGTCACAGGCGCTCCAGGGGTGAGAGAGACAGCAAGGGCGGTGGAGAGAGGATCCTCGGCCTGCCGGAGCAGGTTCCTTTTCCAGAGCCGAGAAAGGGAAGCTCGGAAATCCTCAGAGCCGCCTCGGAGAAGCTGGAAAAGTGGATGGATCCCTGCATCTGCTCCTTGTCTGACGGCCCGAAGTACACCTACTGGGATAACGTGGAAAAGGATGAGGAGAACTTCCGACACCATCACGAGAGGCAGAACTGCCCCTCGCCGGAGACCGCCAGGGGTCCGGACTATCCAATCGCCCACATCATACACACGAACCTCAGCAGCCCGGAGCCGAAGGTAAAACAGACCAGGCACCGCAGCCCAGACAAAGCGGCGCGGCTCGAAGGCAAGGATTCGCACAGGAAGCACTCAAAAAGCCGCCAGAGCTCCAGTTTCCAACTTTACATGTCCGAGTTGGCTCCTCACTCGCAGACCAAGAGCTCAAACCCAAGCCCACAGGCGGGCACCCCTGCGTCGTCCGAACGGAGCAAGAGGAGGTCCCGGAGGAGCTCCAAGCAAGACACCGGGACCTGCGACTGCACGCACACGGTCCGCGCTGACCAGGAGACCCTGAATGCGCGGGACGATGACAAACAGAAAATCATCTCCGAGACCCCCAGAGAGACGCCAACAGAGGCTGGTTCGAAGGAAAAGTCGCGAGGAGGCAAGTATTACCGCGGTTACGGGGGAGAAAGAGACAGTAAGGCGGGAGGTGAGACGGCTTCTCAGCCCGGGGCGCACCCAGATCACAGTCAAGGAGGGTCGGACAGCCACAGGAGAGTCTCGGGGACGAGGGACAGCTGCGACGATCCCTGCCCCAAGCACAGCTCCCAAGCCAGCGAGGAAGAAGTGGAGATCGAGGGCGACCCCGAGAAATATTCAGGCCCCTGTTGTGTGCCCGCCGAACCCAACCTGAGAACTTCACAGACAATGGACTACCCGGCATTGGCCGACATCGTAAGCCCCGAAGTCGGGCGGAAACATGTGAAGCACAAGAGTTTCTCCAAGAGTCAGCTGAGAGGCGAGGCTGCCGCGAAGGAACGAAGGGAAATTCAGCCGGAGCAGAGTATGGCCGCCGAACTCACCACGTCAAGTACACAGTCGAAATCCGCCGTGGCAGCGGAGACGATGCCGAGCGGACTCGGGGACGTACCGCTGTCTCCGAAAAAAACGCGGAAAAGTTCCAGGGGAAAGAACACGGTGTCTGTCAACACTCCCGAGTCCTGCAATGGTCAAGAATCTGGGAGAGCTGCCGTGAATAATGGCGATGGATATGGCGAGGGCGGCATCGTCAAACCTGGAGGACCAAAGAGTTTGAAGAACTGGGGAGACGGGGTCTTCTCACCAGAGATTCATACCGTGGAAAAACACAGGTTTCCCGAGGCCGAGAGAAAGGAGAAAAATCAAGGAAGTCGGCCACACCATTCGAGAAGGCCCAGGTACAGGTATGCTACAAATATAGATATGCAAGACGAAAACTTCCATCCATTGAACAAAAGTATAAGTTCTTGTTCTCAGAGGCCGACTGATTCTGTGTGTAGAATTACCAAGTCGGAATATATGGTGTCTTCCTCATCAATTTGTCCTGAAGTCAACAGGAAAATGGTTAAAATTACCAACTCTCTAGGGAAACAACCGTCATCTCTTTCCAACTTCACCAACAAAGACAAACAGTTTGAAATCGCCACATCGATGCACTCGACAGGCGCCCACGGGTCACCAAACATGTCGTGTTTCTTGTGCTCGGCTAGTCCAACCAAAGAGCAACAACAGAACCGTCCCGATGGCCTGCACTTCGGTGACACCGCTTTAACCCCCAAGTCCCCTGACCCCGGGCTTCACGTGGAATTAAGCGCCGCCAACTTGCTGGATAGGTTGAGCGGAGAAAAACAGGGAGACCTTCCCTATGGAGACACTGGCCGCGAACGCGAGAAGACCCCGGCGGAGGGCGCCCATCAGGCTTCCACCCACTCAAATCCGTCCTTGCGCCATAGAGCGAAGCCGTCTCTGGGAATGACATTAGCCGATAGCACGGTGCGCGTAGATATCCCGAGCCGTACAGAGTCGGAATCCGGGAACGACCTGATTGAAACTTCACGGTACGGAGCGGAGGTGATTCAGCCGCAAACTGGCCACTTCAAGGACCAGCATCAGAAACCTCAAAAGAGGGTATTGCAGACTCGAAAGCGCTACCAGGAGGAAATGAACGCCGCTGTGACTATTCAAGCTGCCTGGAGAGGTCATGTGATCCGGGCACACATCCGGAAGCTGGCAGAGGCCGCCACCAGGATCCAAGCCGCCTATCGTGGCTACCAGATCAGAAAGATTATATCAGGCGCCATCTGTCAGAATGAAGCAGACGCACTAATTGACATCCAGGAAGAAGAGTGGCCTAGGTCAGAGTATGCAGAGGTCTTTTTCGATGAACTTTCACGCAGTGACTATAGTGGGAGCGATCTCTATTCAGGGGAGGACTGGCTTGAGTCACCAGTCGGCATAATGATAGACAACCCGGGGAGTAGCAACGGCGAGACCCTGAAGTGTGAGGACAGCGCCTCCGATGAGTGTCCGCCAAACCCCCTTCTGCAATACGAGAGTGTCTATCCGTCACAGAATTGCAACTGGGGAGGGATTTAGAGCAAAGGTGACTCTCTCTTAGTTCTTTATTCCTTTCTAAAGATAGCGGCGCAAGTTTAACATTAAACCATCACTTGGAATAAACACCTTAAATAAATACCAAGTGCCAGGAGTCTGTCTTTCATTGTTCACAACGATGGCCAGGGTAGAGGACGTGTGCACATTTAACGCTCACGGTTTCTCATGCCGACGATCAAAAAACCTTGAAGGAATAAAATCTGAAAGTTGGGGAATTAGCAGATCAGACAATTTCTATAAACGAAGTAAAGATGATCTGTTAAAGGGGAGTGTACTTTCGGCACAGGTACTGACCTTTCCTGTTCAAAAGAACCGTAACAGAGTTTGCAAAATTTACGTAGGTAACAAACTCCATCGTTTCAATCTCTCTCTAAATCTGTAATCCCTTCTAACCCAAGAATTTCGACAATTTCAATCTAAAGCTCTCTGAATTTAATTTCTCACAACTGGTGATCCCAAACTGTCCGGGTCCTAAGTTCGAAGAGTCTGTCCTACTTCCGTACATCTGTCTCTCCTTTTGGACCCCTCTCAAACCCCACAAATTCGATCATTGTTTACCGCATGGTCTGATATATGGTGCCTTGGTTTCCTAATCGCTCCCATGAATCCCCTGAAATATTTAGGAAAGGTATAAATGAACATGTGAAATAGGGGGAGATGGAGAATTCTCACCACGAAAGATTACCCGATTGGGGGAAATCAATGCAAGGGGAAATAGTGAGCAAAGGGAGTTCAGAATTCGATAACGAAGTAACAAGATAATTGAGGGAATGGTGAGAGATTAAAGGAGTGGGAAAACTGGGATTAAGGAAGTACTGGGCAGTAGATGGGTGATTGAATAAAGGACCCACATGGGATTGAGGGGGAATGGAGAGAAGTAGGAATAAGTATTCCAGGAGGGGGAAATGAGAAGTGAAGTAGGATTGGGAACTGAGGGAGCAGGCAATGAGAATTTGGATGGAAAATGAAATGGAGGGAGGAGCGATGGGAATTAACATAAAAATGAGAATTGAGGGAGAAGGTAATGGAAATTGGAATAGAGGGAGGGTGCGATGGGAATTGAGATGGAAATTGGAATAGAGGGAGAGGTAATGGGAATGAAGATTGAGGGAGTGGGCAATAGGCATTTAGGTGGGCAACTTTGTCATATGGTGTGAGCAGAATCATCTGCAGCTTGATATGAAAAAGACTAAGGAGCTGGTGGTGGACCTGAGGAGGGCTAAGGCACCGGTGACCCCTGTTTCCATCCAAGGGGTCAGTGTGTACATGGTGGAGGATTACAAATACCTGGGGATACGAATGGACAATAAACTGAACTGGTCAAAGAACACTGAGGCTGTCTACAAGAAGGGTCAGAGCTGTCTCTACTTCCTGAGGAGACTGAGGTCCTTTACCATCTGCCGGACGATGCTGAGGATGTTCTACGAGGCTGTGGTGGCCAGTGCTATCATGTTTGCTGTTGTGTGCTGGGGCAGCAGGCCGAGGGTAGCAGACACCAACAGAATCAACAAACTCATAAGGCCAGTGATGCACTGGACTCTCTGACGGTGGTGTCTGAAGAGGATGCTGTCCAGGTTTCACGCCATCTTGGACAATGACTGCCATCTACTCCATAATGTACTGGTTAGGCACAGGAGTACATTCAACCAGAGACTCATTCCACCGAGATGTAACACTGAGCGTCATAGGAAGTCATTCCTGCCTGTGGCCATCAAACTTTACAACTCCTTCCTCGGAGTGTCAGACACCGAGTCAATAGGCTGGTCCTGGACTTATTTCCACTGGGCATGATTAACTTATTATTATTTATGGTTTATATTGCTATATTTCTTCACTATTCTTGGTTGGTGCGGCTGTAACGAACCCAATTTCCCTCGGGATCAGTAAAGTCTGTCAGGAGCGGATGAGATGAGGCTGCCCTTCCTGCCATCGCCACTGGGGGGCGGGAACGGGCAATGGGCCTTGGGTCTCCGCTGAAGCCTGAAGTATCGTAGGGAAGCAGCCCGTGTCCAGCGCAGGGAATGCCCTCACCGCCCAACCCGAAACCTTGCTCAGACACGATGAGACCTGCCTGCTGCCTCGGGATGTGCCCGGAGCGGGAGCGGTCCGAGCGCCAGAAGCAGGGTCGGCTGCACCGGCTGGAGCTGGTGACGGGAGCGGCGGTGAAGGAGTGGAGGCGGCCGGCGGCAGGTTGCGAGGCGGTGGCCCCGGGGGATCTGCGGCCGCCCGCCGTGCTGCTACAGACGGTGAGGCACCTGATGGAGAAGGTGGTGCCGCGGGCTGAGCTGGGCCCCGAGCCCTGGCCCGTGGTCCACGACTTCGTGATGGACCGGCTTCGCAGCGTCCGCCAGGACCTGGCCGCCCAGCGGCTCGGGGGAGGCGCGGCCGCCGCCATCCTGGAGCCGAGTCTCCGCTTCCTGCTCGTCGGCCCGCCGCCCTACCACCCCCGGCCGAGGGAGCCCGGCTCCATCGATGCCCAGGTGCGCGAGTGCTTCAGCCGCCTACTCGCCACGTACAGCGAGGGCGAGCATAAAAACCAGGCGGAGTTCGAGGCCCTAGCACTGCTGTACGACCTCGGTACGTGGAGGGTTGGAGGAAAGAGGGGAAGGGGTGGTGGTGGTCTAGAGTCGCATAGCACGGTACCCAGGCCCTTCAGCCCATCTCCTTGATGCCGACCAAGATGCCTATTCAAGCATTTGGTTCATAATCTCCTTAACCTTTCCTATTGGTGTACCTGTCCAACTGTCTTTTAAAAGTTGTTAAAGTGTGCCTACCTTAACAACAACTGCTGACAGTGCATTACCCTGACTCTGAAACAAAAAGTTGCCCCTCAAGCTCCTATTAAATCTGCCCCCTCTCACTTTAAACTGACATCCTCCAGTTTCCAAACACTAGGAAAAAAACTGAGTGCTTTCATCTTGTGTCCTTCATGATTTCATATACCTCTGCTGGATCACTTTAGTCTCCTCTGCTCCAGGAAAAAGGTCTTAGCCTGTCAAAACTCTCCTGTCCTAGCTAGCAGCATCCTTGTAAATCTTTTCTGCACTCTTTCCAGTTTAATAACGTCTTCCCTATAGCGTAGAAACATAGAAAGCCTACAGCATAGTACAGGCCCTTTAGCCCACAAAGCTGTGCCGAACATGTCCTTACCTGCGAAATTACCTAGGGTTATCCATAGTCCTCTATTTTTTTCTGAGCTCCATATGCCTGTCCAGGAGTCTCTTAAAAGACGCTATCATATCTCCACCACCGTCCCTGGCAACCCATTCCACGCACTCACCACTCTCTGTGTAAAAAAGAAAACAACTTACTCTGATACAGCCTCTGTACCTACTTCCAAGCACTGTGCCCTCTCGTGCTAGCTATTTCAGCCCTGGGAAAAAGCCTCTGACTATACGATCAATGCCTCTCATCATCTTATACACCTCTATCAGGTCACTCTTATCCTCCGTCACTCCAAGGAAAAAAGGCCGAGCTCACTCAACCTATTCTCATAAGACTTGCTCCCCAATCCAGGCAACATCCTTGTAAATCTCCTCTGCACCCTTTCTATGGTTTCCACATCCTTCCTATAGTGAGGTGACCAGAACTGAGCACAGTACTCCATGGAGTCTGAGCAGGATCCTGTACAGCTGCAACTTTACCTCTCGGCTCCTAAACTCAGCCCCACGTTTGATGAAGGCAAATGCACAGTATGCCTTCTTAATCACAGAATCAACCTGTGCGGCTGCTTTGAGAGTCCTATGTACTCAGATCCCGATCTGATCCTCCACACTGCCAAGAGTCTTATCATTAATACTATATTCTGTCGTCATAGCAGTACTCACTGCCTTGACTGATGAATGGCAGCATGTCAGAAAGGACAGCCCAAGAAACGATCAGCCAACATCTCCCTTTGCTTTGTACTATCAAGCCAGTTGTCCCCAGATTCCACGTGATCTAACCTTTCAGAGCAGCCGATTGATCACCTGGAATCTTATCAAAGGCCTTACTGAAGTCCTTGTAGAACCTGTTCTCATCGACCTTCTTGGTCACACATCAAAAATCAAATTCATAAGACATGATCTACCATGCAGACTGCTGTGCTGACTACTCTAAATTAATCCCTATCTTTCCAGATGCATATGTACCTTATCCCTCAGAATCCTCTCCAGTAACTAACTTACCACAGATGTTGGGCTTACTGGTCTATAATCCTCAGGTTTCTCTTTGCAGTTCCTTAATTGAAGACTCATCTTCTACTACCCTCCAGTCTTCTGGCACCTCACCAGTGGTTAACAACAATGCAAATATCTCAGCCAGGCTTCAACAATTTCTTTTCAAGTCTCCCAGTATGTTGTCAGGCTTCAGAGGTTTGTCGATCTTCCTACATGTTAAAATGTCAGCAACTCCTGTAATGTGGTCCATGCCCAATGCCCGTTAACTTTACCTAATTCCCAGGTCTTCACATCTTTTCTCCAGGGTAAAAACAGAGGAGGAACATACATTGAAGACCTTGCCATCTTGTGTCGTTGCAAACATGGATGTCCTCTTTGTTTTTTTTTGAGGGTCCCATTCTCTTCCTGGTAACTATTTTTCTTTAAATATACTATAAAATATCTTTGAATTTTTGTAGTCTTCTCTGCCAAAGCTGTCTCATGCCCCCTTTTTGGTCTTCTGATTTACTTTTTTGAGTTTACTCCTGCAGCCCCTATTCTTCTCCATGGATTTGCATGATCCCAGCCACCTGTACCTGACCCTTGCCTCCTTTATCCTGGCCAGGGCTTCAATATCTTGTATGGTCCAGGGTTCCTTGCTTGTGGCTCTTCACTCTTAAGAGGAACCTGCAGGCCTTGAGTTCTCACTTCCTCATTTTTAGAAAGCTCCCACTTGCCTGTGGTCTCTTTGCCCACAAACATACTGCTCCAATCAACCTTGGCAAGCTACTTTTTCATACCTTCCAAATTCCTGTTGTCCCAGATTAGACCATGAACATGTGAAAGAGTTCTGTCCCTTTCACAGCTTAATGGCATAATTCTGCTCCTATGTCTCTGGTCTTTCCATAGCTACTTTAAAACTGATCAGTAATCCCTCATTGGTCATCTCAGTCACTTGCCCCACCCTATTATCCAAGCTTTGCCCCTCTCTGGTGGGATCCTCTATAATCTCAGTGGCCATTTTATTAGGTATCTTCTGTATGTAATAAGTGGCCTCTGAGTATATGTTTGTGGTCTTCTGCTGCTGTAGCCCATTTACGTTTAGGTTTGATGTAGTGTGAGTTCAGCGATGCTCTTCTGCACACCAATGCTGTAAAGTGTGGTTATTTGAGTTAGTGTCACCTTTCTGTCAAATTGAACCTGTCTGGCCATTCTCCTCTGACCTCTCAATAACAAGGCCTTTTTGCCCACAAAACTGCTGCTCACTGGATGTTTTTTTAAAATTTTTGCACCGTTCTCTGTAAACTCTAGAGACTGTTGTGTGTGAAAATTCTAGGAGATCAGCAGTTTCTGAGATACTCAAAGCACCCCGTCTGGCACCAACAATCACTCCACGGTCAAAGTCACTTAGATCGCATTTGTTCTCCATTCTGATGTGTGGTCTGAACAACTGAATCTCTAGACCACGTCTGCATGCTTTTATGCATTGAGTTGTCGTTGCGGTAGTGTAGCAGTTAGCACAACGCTATCGCAGCTCAGGGCATTCCCGAGTTTAATTCCAACACTATTCTGTAGGGAGACTACGTGCTTCCTGTGAACTGTGTGCGTCTCCCCCCCCCCCCCCCCATGTTCTGGTTTCCTCCCACAGTCCAGAGACATACCGGGTAGATTAACTGATCATTGGGGTTGCTGGGACAGTTGGCTCAAAGGGCCCATTCTGCTCCATATTGTTAAATAAATAAATATGATTTGCTGATTAGATTTTTGCATTAATAAGCCTCGTGTACAGCTATACCTAATAAAATGGTGATTGAGTGCATATTGCCTAGGGAAACTTTCCAGAGCGCACTTACATTCCACCTATCTCTGCCCTGAACTTCATAGCAGTCCCAGCCAATGGTAGGAAATTTAAAATCCCCTACTATGACAAGCCTGTCTGCACAATCTCCCTGCATGTTTGTTTCTTGAATTCCCATTGACTAATTGCGGCCCATAGTACAACCACATCACGGTGACCAACCCCTTCTTATTTCTCAGCTCCATCATAAAGCCTCACTGGATGATCCTTCAATAATTTCATCTCTCTCTACTGCAGTGATGTTCCCCTTAAGCAAAAATGTTGAGGGTAGGGAGCGGGCAGTGGGTGAATGGTTGTAGAGGGGTGAGGGGTGCAGTGCTACGTATATAGAAAGGAGGGTGGGGAGGGGAGATGGGTGAGGGTGTGATAAACAGCGTGGAGGTTGGTGGAAGTTGTGGAGAGGGAGGGGGTTGACAGTATGGGGAGGGTAGTAGGGGATTGGTGCTGAGGAGGGTGTGTGTGAGGAATGGAGATGGAGGGGTATTTCAGATGTGAGTCATGGGGAGGGCGTGGTGAGGAAGGGAGAATGGAAAATCAAATAAAATATTTCATATGCTGGCAATCTAAAATAAATCCAGAAAATTCTGCAAACACTCAGCAGGTCAGGCAGCATCTATGGAGAGAGAAACAGTTAACATTTCAGGCCAAAGACCTTTCCCCAGCGTGGTAGGGTGAGTAGAAGCAGATGTTGTGGAGGGATTGAGAGGAAGGAGGTGGTGGGGAAGGGTCAATGGGAGAGACGTGAGCCCAGGCCCTGTGGGAGGGATTGAGAGGAAGGAGGTGGTGGGGAAGGGTCAGTGGGAGAGACGTGAGCCCAGATGCCCGGGGGGGAATGGAGAAGAAGGAGACAATTGGGAGGGGAGGAGTGGTTTAGGGAGGGGTTTTTGGGAGAGATGTGAGTTTAGACCCACTCTGGCACTGTGTGCACAGACTCTGTCTTGCGTCCCCAGGATCGGATAAAGCTTTGCATCATGCCTTGCAGTTGCCTGCCCGCATCCAAGACTCGCCTGAGATGAAAGTGGCGTTTTCCATTAACCGCGCCTTGGCCGAGGGGAACTATGTGCGCTGCCTGCGTATGGTGCGTCGCCTCCCCTTCCTGGAGAGTTGTGCCATCTATCGACACATCTCGATGCTCCGACACCGATTGCTTCGTGCATTTAGCCACGGTTATAGTTGCCGCAACTGTCGCTACCCTCTCCGGACTCTGGTGGAACTGCTGGCCGTGGACTCTCAGGACATTGCTGCTGACCTCTGCCAACGACACGGTCAGCAGGTGACAGGTGACTCGGTCTGTTTCCAGAAGAGCAGCTACAGGGACCCTGACACCAATCCTGGACTTGAGGAGCTGGAGCTGGTAACCAGAAAGCGAGGAAACAGGACAAGGTCAAGTATTATCCAAGCCACAGAGTGACAGCAGCTGAGCTCTGAGTAAGCAGGGCTTGTCATCTGCTGGCCTTTCGATCAGCCCTAGACAGGGATGGTTCTTACCTGTTTCCCTCCACTCTTTCACTGTGATAGGTGTGGTAAGGGAGGATATTACAATCAGATGAACTGTGCTAAACCCAGACTGACGAGACCAAGGGGATGCCCCCGCTAAGGAAACTTGCTCTGAATCTAATTTGTGCTATCCGTCTGCTGGGGTGTTTGAAGGCACATTTTAGGTGGAACTTTAGTTTATGTCCAGTCCTGTTTGGGAGATGTTTGATGGGACAATACATAGTTTTCCTCCATGTCTGACTCAAGTTGACCCTTACTGGGGGTATTTGACTGTCCATCCAAACTGTTCGATATCTGTTCTGGGAGTGTTCGATGCTGGCTGAAATGGGTTGTGCCGTTTTTCCCTGCAGTGCCAGGACGTTTACTTGCTTTTGTGGGATGTGGACTTTTATTGACTTGGACCCATTATCTGAGTTTGCAGCTCCATTGAGAAGTGAAGCACACTGGTTGCTATGTGTGTATTGCCTTATCTCTCCCCAAGCCACTCTCTATCTCCCCATAATTCCTACCTCTCTGAGCTTTCTGTGTCATCCTTTTCTTTATAAGGAGCTGTAGATTAAAAATATTTACAGTTAACATTTGTTTCCTTTGCTGTACTCTGTGATGTTAATGGTGAAAACCAACTCCTCTGCTTGATGAGCTGTCTCTTAAATCTTGACCTGGAAAAGACAACTATTGAAAAATATAAATGTGTGGGACACTAGTAGATACACTTCCTTATGGCTGTAGCAGCCCAGGTAAAATTCTGATCTCCAGTGTTGTGTGGCGTTTACATCTACTTGCAATTGCTTGGGTTTCGTTTGGGCATTCAGATTTTCTCCTGTGTTCTGAAAATGTGTGGGTTGGTAGGTTAATTGGTGTCAAAAGGTTATCCCTCGTGTGTAGGTGAATGGGAGAATCAATGTAGTAGGGCTGGTTTATGGGAGTGTGTGGTGATAAGATGGGTTAGGTTAGGATTAATGCAACAATGGATGCCTGGTGATTTGCATAGATTCGATGAGCCAAAGACCCTGTTCCTGTGCTCTATCTCCTAAATGAAAAACTCTTACATCCCAGGGACAGCTGTGTATTTGATAACCAATGACGTACTTTACTAGTGCAGTCCTTGTTGAAATCTATAAAATACACTAACTTTTCATAGACTAGAATCATAGAAAATTTCTACTGTAGGCCGCCAGGTGCAACATAGTAAATGTGCTGGTCAAAAAGAGCTGGTTCAGCATAACCATCTTTAGACACTATGTCCGTAGCTCTGCAGGCCACATCATGGTACTGTTCAAAAGTTTATTTTCTGCCTGTACCACCTTTTCAGGCAGTAACTGTCAGACACATACCACACTCTGAATGATAGGATGTTTACTCATCTCCCCTCTCAACATACCAATTACTTTAAATCTGTAGCTCTTGCTTTTACACCCCTCTGCTATTGAAAATAGATCCTTTCTATTCACTATGCCTAGGCCCTTATTAATTTTCAATACCTTGGCCATCACTGTTGCACAGAAAGTCAGTCTGCCTCTTTCCAACAAAGCTGCATTGTTTCTGTCCTGGCAACATCTTCATAAATCTCCACTACAAATTCTCCAGAGCAATTTTCTGCGATGGCATATGCAGAAGTAAAGCTTCGTGTTGTATGCAGTTCCAGCATCTCCTCCTTGCTAATAAGAAGTTTCTTTTTCAGTTATGTTATTGACCTGTCCTGCTAATTTTAAAGATATGGATGCATAAACCCTGGGGTTCTCATTAAGAACACTCAATGTCAGTAAGAGCAAGGAATTGATTGTGGATTTTCAGAAGGGGAAGATGGGAGAACAACATACTAGCCCTCATCAAGGTCTGCAATGGAAAGGGTGAACAGCTTCAGGTTTCTGGGTGCCCGCATCTCTGAGGATCTATCCGGGGCCACACTAATGCAATTATGAGGTAGGCACAGCAGCAGGTACATTTCATTTGGAGTTTGAGGAGATTTGTTATGTCACCAAAGACACGTGCAAATTTCTACTGATGCGCCATGGAGAGCATTCTGTCTGGCTGGCTGCATGACTGCCTGATACGGAGGCTCCCGTGCGCAGGATCAGAAAAAAAAATTGTATAGGGTTGTAAACTAAGCCAGTTCCAACATGGCCACCATCGAGGATGCCTTCAAAAGGCAATGTCTCAACAAGGCGCCATCCAGGACGGACCCTTTTCTCATTACTACAATCAGAGAGGAGTACAGGAGCCTGAAGATACACACTCAACATTTTAAGAATAGCTTCCCCTCTCTGCCATCAGATTACTGAACTGTCTGTGAACACGACCTCACTGTATTGTTCTCATTTTTTTCACTACTTATTTTTTATCATTCTAACTTAAGGTAATTGTTAATGAATTGTACTGTACTGCTGCTAAACAACAATGGAAAACTGCCAAAATGTGAGAATGTACAGAAATAGAATTATGAACAGACAATGCAGGAAATAAAGAAACAAGCTGAACCAGCATTCCAGGATATTCTTCAGCTCCACAAATGCTGTGTGTCTTGCAGAGTGTTTCCAACAATATCTTTTAATTGCTGATTTCCAGCAGCTGCAGTCATTTTGCTTTTAATTATTACAGAAATTAAATCCAGGTAACAAAATACCTCTGCACCTCAATGCAGATTTAGAGATACAGCATGCCAACAGGCCTTTCTATCCCACCGAGACTACATCGCCCAATTAACCTACTAACGTGCATATCTTTGGAAACCAGAGCACCTGGAGGAAACCCATGCAGCCACAGGGAGAACGTACAAGCTCCTTACAGAGAACGACGGGTAAGTAATAGTGTTATGCTAACCATTATGCTACTGTCCCACCCCTCTGAGGACCTCTTGATGCAACTTGAGTTCTAAAACTGGTTTCAAGTTCATCTCGTTAATAACCTCTTATTTAGGGAGAAGAAGATAAATGACAAACCAGTTTCTTGGAAGAAATTGATTCATTTACAAATTTGATGCATGTTCTCTGGACCTGTGACTGGGGCATCTTGGTTTGGCTTTATACCTAGTAAGGAACAGCAGAGTTGTGGTTAAATTATGGACTAGTAATCCAAAGCTCTTGGTAGATAATCAAATTGCACAATGATTGTTGTAGAAGTTACACTGAATAACCATGGAATAAATCAGAATATTCTCATTAATGGTTACTAAATCTTTAAGAAGGTTGGAAATCTGCTGTGTTTGCCCATCTGCTTTATATGCTTTCAAATTGGTAGCAATATACACTCAGTGGCCACCTTATTAGGTACACCAGTTCATTTATGCAAATATCTGATCAACCAATCACATGGCAGCAACTCAATGCATGAAAGCATGCCAACATGGTCAAGAGTCCAAACAGCAGAATAGGGAAGAAATGTGATCTAAGTGATTTGAACCATGGAATGATTGTTGGTGCCAGGCAGGGTGGTTTGAGTCTCTCAGAGTCTGCTGGACTCCAGGGGTTTTCACGCACAGCAGTCTCTAGAGTTTACAGAATCTGGTGCAAAAAACATCCAGTGAGTGACAGTTCTATAGACGAAAATGCCTTATTAATGAGAGGTCAGAGGAAAATGGTCAGACTGCTCCAAACTGACAGGAAAGCCAACAGTAACTTAATCACGTGTTACAACTCAATGCACAGTACGCCAAACCTTGAAGTGGGTAGGCTACAGCAGCAGAAGAATACACCAGGATCCACTCCAATACATAATACAGTGGCCACTGAGTGTAGTTGATGGTTAACCAGCTTCAGCAAGCTAATCAATTGCATCAAAATTGCTACATGAATCAAGAATTTAGTGGAGGGAACAAAGAGAATGTGGTATGGTAAACCCCATCAGATAACAGTGACACCTGGACCAAGGGAGGGCGGTAAAGGCAGCTGGACCTTGGGAGGTGTAAACAGAAGAAGACAAGGCTAGAACAATGGAATATAGAATACACCTTTCCTTGGAAATTTTGAAAGAAATGAGAATGGTGAAGAGCCAAGGCAGCATCTGTGGAATGAAGCAAACTGTATAACAAGTTGATGCCTTTACTTCAGGCCTGGCCAGTTCTGCCACAGAAAGTAAGGACTGGTTATTGCTGGTCCCCATCATTACTGGGAGAAGTTTAGCAAAGAACTTTCTGCCTGTTGGCAAGACTATCTCCACAGTTCACGTAGATGGTTCACTGGCGCCGTCTAAAGGTAGGTTACAGATGGATCACAAATGCTGATCCTATTAGTGATGCCCTGATCTGGAAAGTAAAATAGATCAAGAAATTCGTGAAATTTTGAATTCAGCACTGAATCCCAAGGATAGTCACCAGCCTAGTCTTTTTCCACACATAAGCTTTCAGCCCCGTTCTCCTACCCAGAGAAAGGATAGGGTCTTTCTTGTCCTCTCCTATCTCATAAGCCTCCACATTCATTATACCATGCTCCATAATTTCCTCCACATTCAATGAGGTACCAGCAGCAGACATGTGTTCCTCTTTCCAGGGACAATTCCTCTCCAGTTCCTTGCTTCACACTTTCATCTTCACCAATGTGATATTTCCCCATACAATTGCAAGAGAAGCAACATGTGCCATTTTATCTCTTCCCTTCACACTTTACAGGGACCCAAACTCTCCTTCCAACCAAAGCAATAATTCACTTGCACTTCTTCCATTTGCATTATATTGCATTTGTACTCATCATGTGGTGTCCTCTATACTGGAAAAAATAAATCACTTTGCAGAATGCCTCTGCTGTTATAATGATACAGGGTCCATGTATCATTATAATGATCCATTGGGTCCATGTCATTTCCCATGATGGCGATCCTGGTGGCCCCTTCCTTTCTCCTGTGTCCCTGTAAACCTGCAACAACTTCCCTTTGCTACTTTGTTTTGCTTTTAACATGGAGTTAAAGTAACCGGAAAGAAAATAACTGAATGATAGAACAATCACGAGGGATGAAAGTACTTTTGACCCGTGGTCTTTCTTTGCTGTATTAGTATTGTTAGATAAGCAAGTATAAGAAATGACTTATCAATATCTTAATATGAAATTCATACTTGTACTTTTATTCCTTTCAGCAAATTCATATGCAAGCACTCTTGATATATCGGTCATCCTGAATTTGGTGCCTGCAGTCCCCATCACCTGAACTTTTTCCTGGATGTAGAGAGCTAACCCTTCGCACCTAAGAACCAGAAAACTGCAACAAATTGAGTTCAGGCAAGCCCCATCCCCGGGAATAACCAGCTTTTATCAAAACCTTCCCAATAACCTTTAAGTCAATGATATTTAAATAATTAAATAACAAGTATACAAATGTAATTAAAACACATTTGGATATAAACGGTTAAAACATTAAATCATTCAAATAAAGTGATCATTCAAGCACCTCTAGCTTTCCACAGGAGTGGGAACCACATTCAAAAGAATGAGATCACCATTTAAATGTAACAGGTGGGTCCAGTAGCAGAGCAGAAGTTTCCTAAGCAGAAGGTTCCAATAACTGCTTTCACCACTGACACACTGTTCTTGTGGTTACTAGTTGGTGGGCTGTTTCTCCAGGATCTGTAAAACAGACAGGAGGAGGCTTGTGCTAGCTATTTTGTTCAATAAGATTATGGCTGATGTTTTACCCCTGCTTTTCTCCACTAACCCCATATCCCTTGAATTCCTTTGTATTCGAAAGCCTTAATAAGCTCATTTTCTGAGCTTGGAATTAGTAGAGAATTCCACTGATACATAACCCTTTTTTTGTCCTGAATGCCTGACTTTTTATTCTGTGACTTGAAGCCTGATTCTAGAGATCCTAAGCTTTATTGTACGAGTATTTGAGTAAACATAGGACCACACCTGGAGTATTGTGTACTTGCTGTGGAAGATGCACAGGCTAGTTCCTGAGATGGCAGGTCTGACATACGAGAAAAGATTGAGTAGGCCAGGTGTCTGTTCTCTGGAGTTTAGAAGAATGAGAGATGACCTCATTGAAACTCATTAAATTCTGAGACAGCTTGACAGGGTGGATATGCGGAAGATGCTTCTCCCAGCTGCTGAGACAGATCCCGGTTGTAGTCTCACATTAACAGCAAGACTATTGAAATATATTCATTCAAAGGGCTGTGGACTTCCCTACCCAGAGTAAGCCAGCGGCTCAGTCATTTATTTCATTCAAAGTGAAGGTCAGTAGATTTCAGGGTATTAGAAGAATTGAGGAAAATAGGGATGAAGCAAGAAAATGGTGTTGCACAGTAGAGGAGGCTCTGGTCTTCTCCTGTTCTTATACTTGTTGGATTATCATTACTGTCCTCACCCTATTAAGTGCCATAGGAATTTTATAGGTTTCAATGAGATCATCTCACATTCTTTGAAAACCAGAGAGTCCTTATCAAACCCCCATGCTCTCTGAAGATCTGTTATATTCTATCACAGGTCCATCATACAGAGCAAACAACCTGTATGTAATATTCCAATTGTTGTCTCAACAGGGCCTTGTATAATTGCAACAGGAAAGCTTTACTCATGTACTCAACTCCTCTTGTAATAAAGGCTAATGTACAATTTTCCTTCCTAACAGCTTCCAGTAACTACACATTACTTTTCAGATATTCAAGTGCACACAGGTCGCTTTAAATCTCTCACAATGAAGGAAACTCCTGATATTCCATCTGCCACGTCCCTGGTCATATGCATCTGAAGTCTTTCAGCCTTCTCACGTTCAGCTTCGTCTCATAAGAAAATGTGGATCTATTATAGTTAGTCCCCTTATCCAAATCATTGATTTATATTATGAGCACCAGAGGCTCCATCACCAATTGCCTTGACCCCCTACCCACCTAATCGCAGCTTCCCAGCTGGAAAATGACCCTACTGTCTGTCGTTTTCTGTCCATCAGTGAGTCCTCAATCCGCACCAGTATTCTATCCCCTACTCTATGTGCACGAGTTTTATTTAATTAACGTATCCTTCTGAAAGTCTAAATACACCTCACCCCTACTGCTGATGTCAGGCTCACTGGTCAGTAGTTCCCTGTTTCCTCTCACTCTGGGTTCTTAAACCATGTGATTACATGTCTATTAAATTGCCATTTGTGAAATTTGTTCTGGAATCTGGTAGGCTGTTACAGAAGTTACAAAGGATCCGAGGTAAGCTATCTAATTGGATCCCAAACTGGGTTGATGAAAGGAGACAGGCTTGTGGTGGAAGGATACATTTTTACTTGTAAGTCTGTGATCCGTACTCTATCACTGTGATTGGTGGTGCACCCTTCATTGTTAAAACTGGGATGTGAATCAAGAAGGTGTGATTATTATGTATATAGATGACATGTAGTCTAAGGCTACAGCAGGAGATAAATCAGATGGAATGTTGGCCAGATGGAATTTAACCCAACAGGTCTAAGGCAACGTATTTTGTAAAGTTAAATATGGGTAGGGCATATGCAGTAAATGATAGGTTGTTGAGGGATGTTGATAGACTGAGGGACCTTGGTGTTCAGGTCCATAGAGCCCTGAAAGTAGCAACAGAGGTAGATGGAGTGGTTAAAAACCATAAGATATAAGAGCAGAAGTAGGCCATTTGGCCCATCAAGTCTGCTTAGCCATTTAATCATGGGCTGATCAAATTCTTCCAGTCATTCCCACTTCACCTGCCTTCTTCCCATACCCTTTGATACCCTAGCTAATCAAGAACCTATCTAGCTCTGCCTTAAGTGCACCCAATGACTTGGCCTCCACAGCTGCTTGTGGCAACAAATTCCACAGATTTGCCACTCTCTGACTAAAGTAATTTATCCGCATCTCTGTTCTAAATGGACGTCCTTCAATCCTGAAGTCATGCCCTCTTGTCCTAGTCTCCCCTACCATGGGAAATAACTTTGCCATATCTAATCTGTTCAGGCCTGATAACATTTGGAATGTTTCTATGAGATCCCTCCTCATGCTCCTGAACTCCAGGGAATACAGTCCAAGAGTTGCCAGACGTTCCTCATACAGTAACCCTTTCATTCCTGGAATCATTCTTGTGAATCTTCTCTGAACCCTCTCCAAAGTTAGTACATCCTTTCTCAAATAAGGAGCCCAAAACTGCATACAGTACTCCCAAGTGTGGTCTCACGAGTGCTTTATAGAGCCTCAATATCACATCCCTGCTCTTATATTCTATACCTCTAGAAATGAATGCCAACATTGCAGTCACCTTCTTCACAACCGACTCAACCTGGAGGTGAACCTTCAGGGTATCCTGCACAAGGACTCCCAAGTCCCTTTGCTTGCCTGCATTTTGAATTTTCTCCATCTAAATAATAGTTTGCCCATTTATTTCTTCCACCAAAGTGCATAACCATACAGTTTCCAACATTGTATTTCATTTGCCACTTATTTGATCATTCCCCTAAACTATCTAAGTCTCTCGGCAGGCTCTGTTTCCTCAACACTACCCGCTCCTCCATCTGTCTTTGTATCATTGGCAAATTTAGCCACAAATCCATTAATCCCATAGTCCAAATCATTGACATACATCGTAAAAAGCAACGTCCCAACACCGACCCCTGTGGAACTCCACTGGTAACCAGCAGCCAGCCATAATAGGATCTCTTTATTCCCACTCTCTGTCTACTGCTCATCAGCCAATGCTCCACACATGCTAGTAACTCTCTTTTTATTCCATGGTATCTTATCTTGCTAAGCAGCTTCATGTGTGGCATCTTGTCAAAGGCCTTCTGAAAATCCAAGTACACCACGTCTGCTGTATCTCCTTTGCCTACTCTGCTTGTAATTTCCTCAAAAAATTGCAGTAGGTTAGTCAGGCGGGATTTTCCTTTCAGGAAACTATGTTGGCTTTGGCCTATCTTGTCATGTGCCTCCAGGTACTCCGTAATCTCATCCCTAACAATCAATCCCAACAACTTTCCAACCACTGATGACAGGCTAACAGGTCTATAGTTTCCTTTCTGCTGCCTCCCACCCTTCTTAAATAGCAGAGTAACATTTGCAATCTTCTAGTCATCCGGTACAATGCCGGAATATATTGATTCTTGAAAGATTATTGTTAATGCCTCTGCAATCTCTCCAGCTACCTTCTTCAGAACCTGAGGATGCATTCCTTCAGGTTCAGGAGAGATATCCACCCTCAGATCATTAAGCTTCCTGACCACCTTCTCAGTCGTAATTTTCACTGCACATACTTCACTTCCCTGACACTCTTGAGTGTCCGGTATACTGCAGATGTCTTCCACTGTGAAGACTGATGCAAAATACACATTCCGTTCCTCTGCTGTGTCTGCATCTCTCATTACAGTGTCATTTTGTATTGGTCCTATATCTACCCTCGACTCTCTTTTACCCTTTATATAAA
Source organism: Hypanus sabinus (assembly GCF_030144855.1). Classification (NCBI taxonomy): domain Eukaryota; kingdom Metazoa; phylum Chordata; class Chondrichthyes; order Myliobatiformes; family Dasyatidae; genus Hypanus; species Hypanus sabinus. The sequence goes on from NC_082721.1 coordinate 25,874,942, forward strand.
AAAGCTTTCAGTGTCTTCTTTGATACTAGTCACCAGCTTCCTTTCATAATTTATCTTTTCCTATCTAATAACCTTCTTAGTTTCCTTATGCAAATGTTTAAAATCTTCCCAATCCTCCATCCTCACACTAGTGTTAGCTTCCTTGTATGCTCTCTCTTTTGCTTTTACTTTGGCTCTGACTTCACTTGTCAGCCATGGTAGTAGCCTTCTTCCATTTGAAAATTTCTTCTTATTTGGAACATAGTTGTCTTGCGCTTCCCTCAATTTTCACAGAAACTCCAACCATTGCTGTTCTGCAGTCCTTTCTTCTAGTGTTCCTTTCCAGTCAACCTTGGCCAGTTCCCCTCTCATGCTATTGTAATTTCCTTTATGTCACTGAAATACTGACACATTGGAATTTAGTTTCTCCTTCTCAAATTTCAAAGTGAATTCAATCATATTGTGATCACTGTTCCTCAAGGGTTCCTTAACCTTAAACTCTCTTATCACCTCTGGATCATTGCACAACACCCAATCAAGCATAGCCAATCCCCTATTAGGCTCAACAACAAGCTGTTCTAAAAAGCCATCCCTTAGACATTCAGCAAATTCTCTCTTTTGAGGTCCAGTACTGAGCTGGTTTTCCCAATCCATTTTCATATTAAAATCGCCAACAATTATCATGACATTGCCCTTCTGACACACCTTTTCTATCTCCTGCTGTAATTCATAATCCATATTCTGTCTGCTGTTTGGAGGCCTTTATACAACTGCCATTAGGGTCCTTTTACCCTTGCCATTTCTTAATTTAACCCAGAAGGCATACGATTCATAGCTTGGGCTATGAGAGTTGGGACTTTATGTTGGAACTTTATATTACAGAAGTTAGACTGCACTTGGAGTATTATGTACTGTCTGATCACCACACAAAAGGAAAAATGTAATTGCACTGAAGAGAGTGTTGGGGAGATTCATTGTGTTGATTGGATTGAAAGAGTTTAATTCATGGGCAGAGAGTGAATAGACTGGGTTTGTTTTGCCAGGAGCAAATGAGGCTGAGGTAATAAAATTGGGAAGAAGCATAGACTGAGTAGATAAAAAAAATTTCACCTTAAATCTATGCCTTCTTAGAGATAAAATTTTTTATAGAGGACTCTGTCTATCCCCTTCATAATTTTATATCATGTCATGCCTTAGTTTTATCCATTCCAAAGAATACAAACAGCTTTTCAGCAATCCAAGGAAAACCAACCAACTGCTCTCATCTCAAACTGAAATACTCCGGTTCACAGAACATTTTATTGAATGTCCTCTGCACCCTCTCCAGCATAATCACATCCTTAAAATAATTGATAGACAAACTAGATGAGAAAAATATCTTTCCATTCAGTGGGTTGGGTAGGTTTAGACCTCAATCCCAGAAAGGCTTGTGGATGTTGAAACCCCCACCACATTCTGAATGAACAATCAATGAACCGAGTGCAGGAAGGAGGAATTTAGTATTTTGTTTCATTTTTACAGATGAACAGTGTCAGCTGTTATGATTAAAATAAAATGGGAATTTTCACAGGAGAATTGGGTATCTACTTACAGGGAAACATGTGCAGTGTTACAGGGACAAATTAGGTGAGTAGGACTAACTAGGGTGCTCTTGCAAAGACCTGACACAGAGGTAATGTCTCAAACTGTGGTCAATCACTACCTCAACAATGCCAACCTTAGGGCTGAGCTAGTTGGCAGATCTGCTTGTAGCAGGTTCTGAGGCCAATCTTCTTTCCCTAACAAACACCATCAAAATAAATTAGCTAGATTCAGTCAATTTTGTGTTAGTCTGTGTTATTCTACGCAGTGACGGTAGCTGCCCTACATGCAACACATTGAAATGGGACGTCATACAGTACTCTCACTCCTGGCCAGTTCTCCATTTATTTCTCAACTTCATTATTTCTGCTGCCTGTGTCTTACTTAGCTACCACCAAGTCCTGATTGCCCTTTACACTCGTGCTCATTGACACGTTGGCTCCTGTTAAAGCCATGTCTCATTTCCAAAATCCTCATGTATATATTTGAGTCTATCCATGTGCAATGTTCCTTCCCTATCTCTATAATCTCATTCAGGGCTCCATCTACCAAAGATCACTGTGTCCTCCAGTTTTGGCCTCAACCACTGACCCTCATCACCAATTTGCATCAGTCATTCCTTCAGGCACAAAGTCATAAGCTATGGAAATCCCTCCTTTCTGCTTCTCTTTCTTCAAGCAATCTCTGACCAGACCTAACTACTACGCTGTCTCTGAATCGGCCTAGTGTCTGGCTTGGCTGTGTGAAGTTGGTGCTGAGGTAATAGATCAGCCAAGATCTCATTGAATGTTGGCACATTCACAGGCTGTTGAATGATCTACTCCTGTTAACTTCCTATATCCTCTAGAAAGGCCAGTTACTGTTGCATGGGACCTGGGATGCAGCAGTTTAAAGACAAACCTACAAGGCTATTCCACCACTGCAGCTTGGAATTTAAATTCAGCTTATCTGGCATAAAAATCAAGTAATGGCCATGAACCTACTGAACCGTCACAAATCCCATCTGGGCCAAGTGTTAAGAGAAGGAAATCTATTACCTTACTCCAGTCTGGCCAATGTGTTTGACTCTTAGCTGACTTCTTGTTAGTGAGTGCATAAGATTGCCAGTATATCGATGCCTTGGGGTTGAATAGATTAAATAGATGGACCCAGTGCCATCAATATCACCAAAAAAATCCAGGAGGGTATTAGGATGAGAGTGGGGAAAATGTGGATTCACTGCCACGGGGAGAGGTTGCCACAGTAGAGACACATTTAAAGCAATGCTGCATAAACATGAAGGGGGAATGAGTGGTGGGTGGGAATGGTTGGTGGTGGCTGTGCGTAGTCTCAAGGCCAGAACAGAGCAGAGGGCCTGCTTCCCTGTAGGGCAGTGTGTGGCTTGCTGTTTCTGTAGTTGAGCAGCAGGGGGAGACTGCCACACGTGGGTGATTACGCCAGAGCCTGGAATTCAAAGCTTAGGTTAGATGTTCAACTTTTATACAGGGCAGTGGAGTTGAAATAAAATGCTGCTGTAGGCAACATAGATCATGGGCTGAGGGTGGGTGTTGTGTTCAGAGTGATTGTTAGGGCAAGTGAGAAGCTAAGGTCTTACTGAAGATGCTCTAGATGGTATTTGATGGGATTAGTGGAACATTTGAAAGGGGCAATAAACACACTGCGCCATAGCACCAGGAGGTTGAGAAGAAATTGTTGTCTTCTTATCATTATTATTATTTAGCAGTCTGTTGGAATTGAGGATGATTGTGTGTGTTGCTCTGGATTTCCTGCATCAGCTGAATCTCTTGTGATTATGATTTACTTCCACTCGAGTTCTTTTGGGGTTTTAAGGTGAGTTCTGAGCCCATTGTGAGAGAAGCAGACTGTTTTACAGATAAGGCAGGAGGGATCTGATGGGTAGTTTTTGTCATGGTGCACTCCTACCATTTACAGTGGCATTCTGTGTTCCCTGAAGCATGATCTCAAGATTTTCAGTGCCATCACTGATGTTCCTTCATTTTTGAGCAGTCATGAAGCAGAGAATCACTGGAATCAATGAGATTGCTGCTTGTTTTCAAGAAGATTTTGCACACATCCTCTAATCCTTACTTCTGTCAATCTGGTAATCCCTTCCCGTATCAGAGAGTGGGATAAAGTGTCTGTTTTGGGATCTGGCATTGGGCATGCGAATGGCATGGCCTGAAAAATGGAAGCATCCGAGTCAGAGAAGGGAGAATGCAGATGATGTAAAATTGGAACAACAGACATAAAATGCTGGGTGAGTTAAGTGGTCAGGCAGCATCTGTTGAAAATGAACAATGTTTTGGGCCAAGATCCTTCATAAGGGTATGGGGAAGATGTTGGAGTTGATTGCTAAGAATGTGGTTTTGCAGTTCTTAGAGATACATGATAAAGTAGGCTGTAGTCAGCATGGTTTTGTCAAGGGAAGGTCTTGCCTGACAAATTCTTTGAAGTTCTTTGAAGATATAACAAGCAGGATAAACAAAGGAGAATCAGTGGATGTTCTTGGATTTTCAGAAGGTGTTTGACAAGGGCCACAAATGAGTCCGTTTAACAAGTTAAGAGCTTATGGTATTATAAGAAAGATTCTAGCATGGATAAAGCAGTGGCGCATTGGCAAGAGGCAGAGAGTGGGAATAAAGAAAACCTTTTCTGATTGGCTGCTGTTGTTAGTATTCCACAGGGATCTGTGTTGGGACTGTTTCTTTTTACATTATATGTCAATGACTTGAATGACAGAATTGCTGGCTTTGTTGCAAAGTTTGCAGATTATATTAAGATAGGTAGATGGGCAAGTAGTTTTGGAGAAGTAGAGAAGCTACAGAAAGGCTTAGACAGATTAGAAGAATGGGCAAAAAAAATGGCAGGTAGAATACAGTGTTGGGAAGTGTATGGCCATGCACTTTTGTAGAAGAGATAGAAGGGTAGTCTGTTTTCTAAATAAAGTGAGAATTTAAAAAAAATCTGAGGTGCAAAGGGACTTGTCCTTGTGCAGGATTCCCTAAAGATTAATTTGCAGTTTGAGTTGATAGTAAGGAAGGCAACTGCGATGTTAGCATTCATTCCAAGAGGATTGGAATATGAAAGCAAGGATGTAATGTTGAGACTTTATAAAGCACTGGTGAGGCATCACTTGGAGTACTGTGAGCAGTTTTGGCCCCTTATCTAAAAAAGATGTGCTGACACTGGAGAGGGTTCAAAGGGGGTTCATGAAAATGATTACAAGATTGAACAGCTTGTCATATGAAGAGTGATAGTTCTGGGCCTGTATCAACTAGAGTTCAGAAGGATGAGGGGTGACCTACATGAAACCTATCAAAAGTTTAAAGGCCTCAATAGAGTGGATGTAGAGAGGATGATGGGAGAGTTTAGGATCAGAGGACACAGCGTCAGAGTAGAGGGGCATCCTTTTAGAAAGGAGATGAGGAGGAATTTCTTTAGCCAGAGAGTGGTGAATCTGTGGAATTCATTGCCACAGGCAGCTGTGGAGGCCAGGTCTTCACATATATTTAAAGTAGAGGTTGATAGATTCTTGATTGGTCAGGGCAAGAAGGCAGGAGATTGGGGCTGAAAGAGAAAATGGATCAGCCATGATGAAATGGCAGAGCAGACTTGATTGGTCAAATGGCCTAATTCTGCTCCTATATCTTATGGTCATATGGTTTTATAAGAATTTGAAAGGAAGGGGCCAGAAGCAAGAATAAATACTAGGGGAGGTGAGGAGAACAAACTGGCAGGTGATATATGAATCCAGATGGGTGGGGCAGGGGAGGGAATAATGTGAGAAGCTGGGAGGGACTGTCTAGAAAGAGATTGCTGATGCTTCTCTTTCCAATAGCCTACATTGCACTAATGAAAAGATTGTTGATACCTTGGCAGAGGGACAATGGTGAAAGGTTGGTCAGGGACTGGGACAGGCCTTAAGGAGCCGATCAGCACCAAAGCTTTAGGCCTGCAGAATCCTGTGCAAGCTAGATTGAGTAGGGCTTGGGTTCTGAGAAGGGAGAAGTGAAAGGTGATGTGAAGAAATTGAAAAGATGATAGAATGTAACAGAGATTGTAGAGAAGGAAGATAGGAAAAGAAATAAAGGTGTGGACCAGAGATATATCAGAATAGGCAGTGTAGGAATATCAGATTATATAGGCACGCAAATGAATAAGATTACCATATCTCAGTAAAGGGGGGGGGGCTGGTAAATGAGAAAGAATATAAGGTTGTATAGGGATTTATCTGGTAGATACATTTATTAGACTAAGGGCACATTTAAATCAAAAGTGTGACTGTTTGTACTATGGAGATGACAGAAAGGTTTCTGGGTGTTGGTCACTCTGTGGACACTCTGTCCCCGTTCTGCTCTTTTATTTTATAAGGTCAATTTAAGTTTCTGGACATGTGGTTCCCCCGGGATATTAATAGTGGATGAGGCTGCACATGCATTTGAATGCCAAGGGAGATAGCTAGATTTTCTTTTGTTAACGATGCTCAGTTAGCTTTGGGGGGGGGGGGGTGCATGTTACCCGCCAGTCATCAGTCTCTGTCTGACTTGTGGATATCGGTTCATTACAATTGCCGAGCATTTCAGAATGGAATGGTCGACTCCAGCTGTAACCTAAACTGCCGCCCATTTTTGGTTGATAGGGACAGGATGGGCCGAATAGCTTCTTAGAGCGCCATAAATTTCCGCGGTTCTGCTGTGTGTTATCTTCAGCCGGGGCGAAGCTGACTTGATTTTTTAGGGCTCAGCTGGGAGACGAAGTGGGGAGTTGTCTTCCTGCATTCTGGGTCAGGCCGTCATGAGAAGGGAGAGTGTCTGAAAGCGCAGTACTGGAGATTCTCCACTTGATCCAGTGATCTGGGGAGGGGTGGAGAGATGTGGATTAACCCAGGGACCAAGCGGAATTGGGCGGGGTGGGTCCCCTCCCCTGAACAATGTGTCCCTGCCCCCACCTCCCGACCTGTCAGTGATCTGCTAAGGAAATTCCATGTTTGATCCGCCCCTGGCGAAAGGACTGAAGTCATGTACGCCGCTGCGCTCAGGGTGTCCCGTGGCGCCGCGAAGCCACAGGAAATTCCCGGCGCTGTCATTTACTGAGCGGCTGTTAATTTTGTGTTGTGTAAAGTTGGCGGGTCTGGGGCGGGGGCGGGCCGGTATTTACAGCCCAGGGATGTCATTGGTGAGGAGAGTTGTGACTAATGCCAAGTCAGCCAATGCTGGGTCTCGCTGGGCATAGGGATCGGTCCCGGGCACAGCCAACCGCACGGAACCAGAGAGACATCGGTAGAAACAAAAGCTTCTCCATCAAAGCAGTGCGGAGCCTGCAACTTCCAGGCAGGAATGCCTTGTCCCCACCGCGAGTGCCGGAAGCAAATGTGAGGGAGCAACAGCCGGCCAGGCCGGGACCGTGAGTGTAAAACCTCCCTCAGCTTTGATCCACGGAAGAAGGAGTTATTCCCTGTGAGGGTAGACCAAGTGGAGGTGCTCGGGGCTACGGGTTCACAGCTCTCGATGGCCCCAAGTCCCCTCTGAGCACACGGCAGCCTGGCGGCATTTTAAACCGGTTTCATTCCCACCCGCGCCGTTCAACGGACTCTGGAAATGAGGCAGTTCAGTCGCTGCTGGTGGATTTTGGCCAATCTCGTGGGCTACTGTTGCCTCTCTCGGTGCCAACAAAGACAGTAAGTGTTTGTGAGTGAGTGTGCGAGAAAGTGTATGTGTGAGAATGTTGTGCGTGTTTGAGAACGTGAGCGCGCGTGTGTGAAAGTGAGTGTGAATGGGCGTGATAGAGATTGTGTGCAGCAGGGTGACTGAGTGTTGGAGAAAGCGTGAATGTGCGAGTGTGAATGTGTTTAGGAAAGTGTGAGTGTGAGAGAAAGTGCATGTGAAAGCGTGTTTGCACAAGAGTGAGAGAAAATGTGCATCTAAGAAAGAAAATGTGTGTGGAGTGAGTGTATGTAAGAGAGAGCAAGAGGATGTGTTCTGTTTAAAGGGGAGCATATTAGGGCATATACTGGCATCTGAGGATATAGATTGTGAGTTAGAGTGCCACTATCCATTGCAGCCTCTTTATCTGTCTACCCTTTGCTATGTTCTAGGGGTTACCTGGTAACAGCTCCTTCAGTTCTCAGGGCAGGGGTTGATGCAGTCATCAGCTTTACAATATTCAAGCCACTATCAGAAACCAAAGTCCATGTCCAGCTGGTGGTGAAAGGAGAGACTGTGGCTCATAGTCAGGGCTCTGTCTTTGGTGAGTTCTCATGGTTTGAGCTTCAGAAAGATTGCTGTAAACATTTGCTTCATCTCAGCTTTAATGAAAGACGTTTCTGTGTTTGTGGAGCGTTTTAGTAATCGATATATATGGTATTTGTTTTATTTTGCAGAAAAGGGAACAGTCACATTAAAGGTAAGGTGGCAATTATTTCCTGTCAGATAAAGTTTGGGAAAGGGAGTATAAAGACCCAGCGAATGTTTTAATGGTGAACTTGACAAGAATGTAGATCCCATTCAGACTCTCTGCATGTTTTTGTTTCTCCCTCTCTCCCCCCCTTAAAAATATTGTTTTGTCTCTCTCCTTCAAAAAGATACACCATCTCACCCTTGTGTTATCCCTTTACCACCATCTCCTTCCAGCTGTCCCTGTAACTCTGATGTCTTTATCTGTCCTGTCTAACATTCTGCATCTTTCTCATTTATTTCATTCATTTGTACCTGTTGCTCAACTTCTCCTCACTTTCTTGTCAGATGTTCTTGCGCAGTTTTGTTCTCTACCTCCACCCTTGCTCTCTCTGCTTCCCTATTGTTCTCTCATTCTGACATTTTGTCCAGCTCATTACTCTAGCTTCCGTTTGTTTCCCTATTCTGGCTTTGGCCAAAAAGTGTCACCCAGTACCTGCTGCTGACTCCCCTCCCGATATGCACCTCCTCTCCTCTGTCAGGTTCTGACCCCTGATGACATAAGACCTCCAACCCTTCCTCCCACTGCTGGCTTGGGGCTTTGAGATGGACTCTGACATACGCATGGGGCCGCCTGTGTGAATATTTATTCCTCCAGCTTATGCAGGTTTGAGGGTGTTGGCCGCACTAGAGGCTTCAGCACCTCTAGAGAAGACAGCTAAAGGCAAAACTTCAGCAAACTCTTCAATTCTTGTCCTCATTATTCTTTCTTTGCCCGTGATTTCAACGATGTTCTGAGGTCTGGGAGCCCTGTTTCTCTGATCCCACAGCTTTAGGAACAGGTGGAGCAAAGGCAGGCAGTTTAACATCAGAAAGTGAGGAGGAAGAGCAGGACAGCTGGGACTGAGAGTCCTTGGCCATCTGTACAGCAGTTGTATGAGGTATGGCAGCAATCATATTAGCTCAAGTCTTCAATAGACTCTATTTGCGCAGCGACTCTTAGCTGCCAAGCCTGAATCATCATAGATGTCACAGGGCCGGGAAAAATTCTTCTTCATCCCACACTGATAGTCAACAATGAAATGTAGATGGAGTTAGTGTGGAACCCATGCTCAGAGAGAGCTAGTGTTATGTGCCTGAGGGAGAGTTGATGCATGCGTACCCTGTACCCTGGGAAGCATCAATGGCTAATGAGTCCTGTATCTGGCTGATTGCATCCAAGGCCTGAGACGGTGAATGTCCCAAATGGATATTATCAGGGCTTCTTGACATTCACGTTCAACTGCAAGAGGCAAACTCCAAAATTCAAAGTTTCAATGTGAGTTTATTCTCAAAGTCACCATATTCTATCCTGAGATTCATTTTATTACAGGCATTCATAGTAGGTGCAGAGAAACACAATGGAATCAGTGAAAAACTACACACAAAGATAAACACGCAACCAGTGTGTAAAATAAATCAAACTGTGTAAATACAACCCCACCCCCATAACAAATAAATAAATAATATTAAAAACATGAGTCACAGAGCCCTTGAAAGTGAGCTCGTGGGTTATGGAGTTAGTTTATTGAGGTGAGTAAAGTTATCCACGCTGGTTCAGGGGCCTGATGGTTAAATGGTAATAACTGCTCCTGAACCTGGTGTTGTGGGACCCAAGGCATCTGTACCTCCTTCCCAAAGGCAACAGTGAAAAGAGTACCTGGATGGGTGGGAGTGGGGGACCCCGATGATAGATGCTCGAACCTGTTTTTGTGCACCAGTCTATGTACAATCGAAGCTTGGTCTTTTCAGATGTAGCATGGCCCTGAGCAACTTCATTTCAGGTCCTGATGGTAGTGGCAACCCTGTTGTATTCTGTGCTTGCTATTCCTTTTCATCTTGATGTTGTGATCTTCAGATTCTGTACACAAGTGTTTTCATTAAGATCACTTGAAACCACCCACAACTCGGGAAAAGAATGACCTTGTCTTTTCTTTTTCACTTTCCATTGAGTCAGGTTTATGCAAAAAAAAATTCTTCCCAGCCAGTCAGCTTCCTGTGATGTAGTTATAATGTGTGGTGTGGCTGTGGGAATGCCAGGCCTATGCCCTGGAAAAGATTGTAGTGAACAGTTTTGACGATGTTTTAGCGTTTGACTTTCACTGCTGTAGTGAGGGGGAGACTGGTGTTTCCACTACTGTAAATGAGGGCCACATTTTCTTTGTCCAGTTTTGGACTGGCTGTGAGATTGGCTCAGGTATTGACTCAGAAGGGTTGGAGACGAAGCGTTTGTTTGCGAGGTGTTTTTCCACCGAAATCTCCATAGTTCTCTTCCTTGCCATTAGGTGGTGCGTTATTGGAGTCCTTCCCGTGGTAAGTTGCTGCATTCAAGCTGTGATCATGGCGTCCCATCCATTCTCCAGTGGGTCTGGGTCTGTTGTGTTGCAGAGTTGCAGTTGATGATGAGGGCGACTGAAGCTTCCCATCTAATATCTGAAGGAGTTATTCTGCTGTCAGGGACCAGTTGACAGGCAATGACTTCAGTGTCTAAGCTTTACTGTGGAGGAGCGTACTCCTGCTGAAGATTTGATGGAATGGCCTGTAATTTTCTGCAGTGGAAACACTATTGTAACCCTCAGAGTTTGTTGAGGATAGAACTGACCAAGACACTGGGAGATGCTGATAAAGCAACTTGGTAATTTGCTTGTCCTTTTCTATTTGACAGATTGATCTATAAAGTAAAAAAAAAAATCCAAAGGGGTCCAAGGGGAAAGATTGCATCATTTATTAAAAATTGACTTAGTAACAAAGTACAGGGTTATAGTTGATGGGAGTTCAGTGGAGCTCTATGGGACCGAGTACTTTACTTTGCTTGGTGTGCATTATTGTTTGATGCTCAAGTGCAGTTCATCTACAGAGGAACAAGAGCCGTTCAATCTTCATTTTCAGTCATTGATTTACAATATGCAGATGATGCTTGTGTACGTGCTTATTCAGAGACCTAGCTTCTTGTTATTACTGACTCCTCCTATGAAGCGTAAAAGAGAGTGGGAGTTATATTAAACGACTGGAAGACAAAGGTCCTCTGCCAGACAGACCCACCAGGCAACATTACCTTCTCACTCTCCCACATGCTGCCCTATCGGTCAAGGTCCAAGATGAGTCTTCAAACATGGATCACTTTCTATGTCTTTGGAGAAACCTAACAGCAAAGGTAGATACTGATGATGGAATTCACCACCACCTTTAGTGCACAGGCACAGCTATTGGTCAACTGAAGAAAAGAGTGCTCAAAGACCAAGAGTTAAAGCTGGCACTACTCGTGTGGCCTGGAGAGCAGTCGTGATCCCTGTCTCCTGAATCTGAGACACAGACCAACCGCGACAGGCATGTCTGGGGTCTGTAATTCCCAACTTTTAGGGTGTCCTTGTGGTTAAGACATATAGCAAATAACTTCAGCAACTATCTTCAGCCACCAATCTTCAGATCTGAATATGGACTGTAGATTAGATTTAAAATGCAGCTCTGGGCAATGGGATTGTAGAGCTGTGATAAGAGCAACTGATTGAAGGACCAGACAATGTTGATTAACGTTCTTTGGAGGGTAGGTGCAAAGGAAGGGAGAGGTGTGAGGGTTATGTGTGATACAAAGGAAGCATTGTAGATACATTGTAAATATAAAATTGTACTTTGATCTTTAGCACATAAAATGTCATGTAGTGTTGGGTCGAGCAGCCCTCTTCCTTGAATATGATGCTGCCGTGTCTCATTTTCTTGAATAAAGAGACTACTTCATAACTACCAGCTCTGTCTCTCCGGTGACTTTGTACATGTTACCACACCGACTACCTCAAATTGGAAAATAAGCAGGTCATCTCCAATCCTGAGTGATTGAGAATATGAAACTAGTTGTATGTAAACTTAAAAGCCACTATGACGAAGATTGATACAGATGAAAAAAGGCTAGTGGTGTGGATGATGGGAAGAAAGTTTAAAGCCCCAGGAAGGCAATGATGAACTCGATAGGTGGTCCAGAAAGAATCAGATGGAATACAGTAAGGGGGAAATATGAGGTGATGTGTTCAGGGAGGGCAAACAAAGCAAAGAATACATAATTATTGGTAGATACTAAGTAAAGGAACATGCTGATCATGAAATGCAAAAACAAACTGTTGAAGGGGCAGGATGGGTCAGTGGGTTGTTACGAAAGTACTTGCCATATTGGTTGAGGAATATAATGCTAGACTGGGAAGGCCTTGCTTTAATTGTCTAAAGCTAGTTTGGAAACAGCTAGGGCAGTTTTGTAGTCCTGGTCACCATGTGACGAAAGGTTGTATAAAATATTAAGAGGATTCGACAGGGTAGTCAGTCAGGGCATTTCACTTAGCAGAGAAATAAATAACTCGGAGGCATAGGCTTGTTAATTGATGGAAAGATGAGAGGGAAAAACTACTTCAGTCAGTGGGGTACTGAAATGAGATACTTCAAATGATGTTGAAGAACTATCGTTGAAGAGCCAGCCTACAGACCAAGAACTAAGAAGTGTGATTAACTTAGATTTGTGGGTCACATGGATACTATGGAACAATTCCAGTGGTTCTATAAATCTGCAAGCAATCTGGAGCTGATACAAAGTTACAAATAGTTTGGCATCATTAGCTTGTATTTAATAAGAGGGTTATTCTGAATAAGGAAAATAAATAATTTCAGGTGAAACCCTGAACAGTATTCCTGACGCGGGAACAGATGGGAGCTAAGCTGGTGCGTTGGTGAAAATGGCCTGCAGTTCTAGTTTCTGTCAATAGGGGTTCCCAGTGAGGCGGTGAAAGGCAAAATAGAACCATTGCGGTATGGGCACAGGCCAATGTGGATGTCCAGAGAAAATAAGATTTGCCCTGCGGCTGGACTGAATTGAATTCCATTGACTTTAGTACTTCCTTCATACGCATGAGGAGTGATAGACCTTACGTTACGTCTCCTTCTAAATGTGCAATTTATAGTCATTTTTAATAAATAGTATATACGACAGGATAGTCAATATAATAGAAATTCAGTTGTGTCAGCATGAATTAAGCAGTCTGATGGCCAGGTGGAAGAAGCCTGTTGGTCCTGGCTTTTATGTTGCAGTATTGTTTCCTGGATGGTAGCAGCTGGAACAGTTGTAGATGGGGTGACTTGGGTCCCCAGTGATCCTTCGGGTCCTTTTTACACACCTGTCTCTGTAAATGGATTACTTTCTTGTGTGTAGATACACTTGCTCTGATTTTAGCTTATTTGTAAATTTCTGTAGGGGTGTTTGTAATAGGAATTGCTCATGTAAATATGATGGTTATCGTGGAGTTTGGGTGACCTTGTCAGGACTGTTTCAGAGATCATTAGTACCTATTGCATTAACATCACTGAGACAACTCACCATCAGCATGGAGCTTTCACCCAAACAAACCACATACTATTACTACAAGACCAAGCAGGAGACCGGGTGTCCTGGAGTGAGTGAGCCACTTCCTAGCATCTGATAGGATGAACACCATCCACAATGCACAAGCTAGGAATACGATGGAATACGCTGCTTGCCTGGATGAATACAGCTCCAACACTTCAATAAGCCATCTGGGATAAAGTTGCTAGTTTTACTGAAACTCCCATCTATGTCAGAATCAGGTCCAATATCACTGTTCCATGTGGTGAAATTTGTTGTTTTGTGGCAGCGGTAGAGTCCAATAGATAAAATGCGCTATAAATTACAATAAGAAATATAATTATTGTACTTGTGTATATTATTACAAATATGTTAGTTACATATTACAAAAAGAGCAGAAATAGTAGGGTAGTGCTCATTATCCATTAAGAAATCTGTCCCATGTTCAATGGTTCAATTTTATGTCAGAGAATGTATACAATATACAGCCTGAAACTCTTACTCTGTGCAGCCGGAGCAGACTTGATGGGCCAAATGGCCTAATTTTGCTCCTATGTCTTATGGGCATCCAGAAGAACAACCCTAAAGAGTGAATGATAGCAAAAGATGTTAGAACTGCAAATCCCCCTCTTCCCCACCTTCCCACGCACAAGCAGCAGCAAGACATCAATTAACCCTCCCCCCACTTATTCCAGCAAAAAGCATTAGGCTCTCCATCACCCGCCATGTGCCAAAAAATTAATTTCCTCCATCAGTCGCACACCGGTGGCCAAGAATATTCACAAAAAAAAACTGCGGTTACTCTTCTGGTTACTCCCAGCGACACCGTTCAGGACCACTTTCCCTGAGATTGACGAGGGCTTCAAGCCCATGGGAACATCACCATTTACACGTTACTGTTCAAGTTGTGCACCATCCTTACTAGGAAATATATCACTGTGTGTAAATCCTGGTACAGCGGTCCCTGGGTTACACAAGGTTTCCATTCCTGAGAACACTCTATAAACCCATTTCTCCCTAAATCAGAGATGTCCATTTTTTACAGTATCCCATAATGTATTGCTCTGCATGTATTTACTGTAAGTCTTGTATTTCATTGAACAATTACCCTAACATTACCTATAATTAAACAAATGGAATGCATTGTATTGTGGTTAATTGGGACACAGTGGGACCAGTACATTTTGGCTCGATTGAGCGGCTGCCCCAACTAGCTGAAGTTTCATGGAAATAGATAAAAAACTATTAAAAAAAGGCAAACGACCATTTAACTGAGTAACAAATTTTGTATTTAAATGGAAATACAGAACAAATTAGAACATTACCAAGTTCCTAATAGTTATCAACACAGGAATTTATCCACTGTACAATGCCATGTTGTTTGATTGTAAATGAACAAAATCAGTGCAGATAATGGACTGCCTTTATACAATACTTAAGCAGATTGCATCCTCCAAATCTTCATTTTCATTATAATGTTCAAGATTATAGTTGATGCCTTCAAATTCTCTAATTCCTAACTTGCCGAAGTAGTGCAATTGTTTAATTTTCCCTCCTTTTGGAATGGCTGCTTATTTCCCACCAACTATCAGTGACAAAAATCACTGCTTTTTGAATGCAAACACACACAACCGATGCTATTTAAAAACTGTTTGCTCTCAGCACAGTGTAGTGGTCACAGCAAGTACACGTGACTGATGTTAGTTAGAAGCTGTTTGGCAATAGTCCTCTGGCCCATTTAAGCTTCACTGTCCCAAATAAATGAAAAGAATCTCAGCTAATTTCTTGATTTAGTTTTTGTTCTTAAGAATTGTCCCAAATAAATGTCTGCTCTGACCAACTGATGGCCCAATTAACTGGATTCCACTGCAGTACACTATTCTGAATTGAAATTGCTATATAACATACCATCATATATGCATGCATTTCTATGTAACAGCCTGGGTTAAAAAACACAGATATGCTTATCTGATCCAGTGTTTAATATACACACCATCCTATGGTACACATTGTATACTGTATCAGTATGCGCAGGTGCCTAGTGCAGCTTCTTGTGTAATGCACTGACCAATTGACCCTTCTTCCTGTGTAATACTTCATCCAGTACACAACTGCCTTTATAACATGTTATCCAATACCCACAGCTCCTGATGTATTGCACTGTTAAACTGTATGAAAGCTGTTCAATATGGATTCCTGTGTCAATCCCACAACAATTATCCAGCTCTGTCATTCACTTACAAAGTTCATTGTGAATTGCCTGTCAGTGGTCTCACTGGTTGTTCTGTGATTGCCATTACCTCTGATAGTGATTCTGCAGGCAAGACTCGGCTACGTGTCAAGGTTCCGGACTTGATCACCACGTGGATAACCGAAGCAGTCAGCCCATTGCAGGAGTTTAGTTTTTATTCTCTAACAGTTAGTGGGGCGGCACAGTAGTGCAGTGGTTAGCACAACGGTTTTTAACACCTGTAACCCAGGTTCAATTCCCGTCGCTGCTGTAAAGAGTTTGTACGTTCTCCCTGAGACCGCGTGGGTTTCCTCCCACAGTGCAAAGACCTACTGGTTGGTATGTTAATTGGTCATTGTAAATTGTCCCGTGATTAGGCTCGGACTAAATCAGGGATTGCTGATGGCCTATTCTGTACTGAATCTCAATAAATAAATAAAGAGTTGCCCCAAATAAGTTGCTGCCCTGGTTAATTGATGGCCCAATTAACTGGAGTCCACTGTATCTGTTGTATTAATTCATTAATGAGACCCATGAAGCATTATTGATGTTAGCTTGAAAAATACTTTAAAAAATGTAATGGAAAGTTACGTAAAGTTGTATTTCGTTAGTTGGGTTATCCATAACCTGCAGAGCCCCTATGCGCTTTTCCCATCACAATTGTGGGAGTACTTACATCAGGTACCACCTTGTCATGAGATGTTAGTGATGAACAATAAATGCTGGCTTTTTCCAGCATTGTCCCAATCTTGAAGAATGAGTAAATGAGCAGCTGAAAAGTGGCCTCCAGTCCTTCTTATCCATTTTCCTCCTATTTAACCTCTTCTTTATTTTCCAGGTGCCGCAAGGATTCAGTGGACAGGCTCAGTTAAAAGTGTGGGGCAATCGATATCTCACCGATGATGGACACATATTCCACAACTTTACAACCGTCACTATCGACTCTAAAGGATCATCGGTGTTTATCCAGACAGACAAACCCGTCTATAAACCGAAGCAGAGAGGTGACCCTTCCTTACCCCCCTCTCTGCATTCCCCATGGCCCGAGTCTCAGAATGTATCAACTTGTATTAAATGCTGAGAGACTGAGCGAAAGAAAAGGAGGGTAAGGGAGGGGGGTGGAGATGAAAGGAAGGAGAGACAGAATATCCTCATTACCCAAATATTTCAATTTAGCTAATTTTTCAGATCAAAGTCATGATTCAAGTCCTTAGAGGGAACATACTGAGCAAGAACTGCACCATTCAATTTGGTGTTCTGTTGGTTCAATCCATAGAGATTAAATCCCTACGTGCACCTGCCTTGCATCTGTGAGTTCTCCTTTTCACCCTCAATATCTGTCTTATTCTTCCCTTCTTTCTCTCTGTTATTCACTTTTTTCCTTTTCTCTCTTCCATTTAATGACATCCTTTCTTTCTCTTTCTCTCTTCTGCATTTCTTTATCTTATTTTTCTTCTGTCTTCTTTCTCTTTGAGGGTAACTGGAGGGAAGAGCTTTAAATTAATTGGTGAAGTGTACTGGTCAGCATCCACATAATTTGTGTCCCACTTTTTAAATTAATTGGGAAAATGTACTGGCCAGTATCCACACAATTTGTGCCCCCATTTTACTTGCAGCCGGTTTATGTGGCACGATCAAAACTAGTTTCATTTAACTTAAGTTGCCCTTTAGCTTAATCAAGTGATATTAAATGCACCTATTGAAACCTATTGACTTCACAGATTGCGTCACTTAAAGAGATGTTTGTAGAGGTAACCAAAGGGTTGGTTTGAAGGATTTATTTTAAGGAGTGCTTAAGGGAGGCAAGAGAGATTTAGAGAGGAAATTGCAGAGCTTATGGGCAAGACCACTGAGAGCATGGTAATTGGTTGTAAGGCGATTAAATTTGGGGATAATTCAACAGTTAGAATCAGAGGGACACAGGTACCAGAGACTTGGAGCTCCATCCAGAATTGGGGAAGCACGCAATATGTGTTTAGTAATGACATAATTTGTGCTACTTTTTCACCAGTGCCTTTCTCCCTCTTTCCTTCACAGTGCTGATTAATGTGTTCACTGTCACCCCTGACCTCCGACCCACCAATCAGAAGGTAGGATTTGTCACTGTCCCTGCCAGTCTCCAGTTTTGTGTATAAATTGAATATACACCCAGTTACCTTTTTGAAGTTTTGGATTTGATCAGAAAGTTTTTCCTTGTTTTTTTTTTGGCTTTCACTCTCAGTTTGAGCAGTCCAGTTGTTTTTTTTTGTTGTTTTTTTTATGTTTGGGGTTTTTTCTGTATATGTCAATTATAAAAGTTTCTTTATCTTTTTATGGATAAGAGGAGAATCAATTACCTTTCCCTCTATTATATACTATTAGATTAATACTTTGATCTTGATAATGTTTAGTTTTTCTTTTATTCAAACTGTTAATAATATAGATATTTGTGATAATTCTCCTCTTGTTTATATATATATGTACTTTTTATTCAACTAATAAAAAGATTGATAAAGAAAGAATATACAGAAAGACTGACTTACCCAATGAAATGTTAGTGACAATAGCAGCAGGCCTTCTGGTCCATCCTACTTCCAAACCCAGTGGGTAGCAGGAGGGCAGAGGATAGCTGGGTTCACCTCAGGCTGACACTCAGACTCTCAGCAGTCATATTGAAGTTCTGGATCCATTGAGAATGGGTCAGAGATTTGGACTGAAACACTGCAAATCCACATTAATGCCGTGTCCAGCATGAAGCCATTGGCTATGTTCCGGCCCATCATCAAGCTTCTTACAGGATATTAGTTTTGGAGATGGTTTGAACATCCCTGTCTTGGTTAATGATGTTTCTAAGTACACAGGTTAGCATGGTAGCAAAATGGTTAACAGCATGCAGAACATTGAATAGTACCGAACCTTTGTCCCACAATGTGGTGCTGACATTTTAACCTACTCCAAAATTAATCTAATCTTTCTCTCCCACGTAACCCTTCATTTTTCTTTCATACATGTGCCTATCTATGTCCCTAGTGTATCAGCCTCTACCTCCACCCCCGGCAGCACATTCCATGCACCTACCACTCTCTGTGTTTTTTAAATAATAAGAAACTTGCCTCTGATATCCCCCTATACTTGCTGCAATAACCTTAAAGTTGTGTTCCCTTGTATTAGTCATTTTCGCCCTGCTAGTGGACAAGCAGCCAGAGTTCTGGATCGTTGTTCCAGACTCATGAGTCTGAATCCCACCGAGGCAGCTGGGGAATGTAACATTAAGGTAGTGTAGCAGTTAGCACAATGCTTTACAGAACCAGGGACTCAGACCCAGTTCAATTCCTACCACTGTCTGTAAGGCGCTGGTACGTTCTCCCCGTGACTGTTTGGGCTTCCCCCCACAGTCAAAGAGGTTAATTTGGAGATTGTAAACTGCCCTGTGGTTAGGCTAGGGTTAAATTGGATTTATCCAGGTGGCACAGTTTGAAGGGCTGGAAGGGCCTATTCTGCACTGTATCTCAATAATAAACTAAATTTGGAAAAAAACAATGATGCCAGTTGCCAGTCTTGGTAAAGGCAACCATGAAATGAGCAGACTGTTGTAAAGCAATCTGGTTCAATAATGTCTTCCTTCAGAGGAGGAAATCTGTGATCCTTACCAAATCTGGCTTCAGTGTGGTTCCAGATCTGCTAATGTCATTGACTCTTTAGCTGTTTCCTCAGTTTAGGAGTAATTAGGGACACAGAATAATTGCTGGTGTCCTCAGTGATGTTCTCATCCTGTGTATGAAAAAGAATTGTTCTTGGACCTCAATAGTTGTGTTGATTTGCTGTCAAAGTTCAAAAAGGCACCAGTGTGTTTTATTTTCCTCTCTCATTCTCTGCCTCTGGGCACAGCTGGTAAGGTCAAACTGCTTTTCCGCTTCTCAGCTATCCTGACGAAGTGATGGTGAGCTGTCTTTGTCCCCCATTGTGTGTGTGGTAATCCGTGGAGCTGTTGCGAAACAGATCAGTGTTTGCAAAGCCTCTTTGCAAGGCATTTTTAATGCCAAGTTGTCGTCAGGCTGGTTCAGCTGGTACAGGAAACAGGTTTCCCTGTTCCACAGCCAGGAAAAAGATGGGAAGTTTCCTGCCCTAAAGGGCTTAGTGAGACAAATGTTTTATTTTTGCAATTCCACTTCATTCTGGTCACTGGTCTCCATAAGTCTGAAGAGGAGGTTTAGATGTGAATAAAAATCCATATTAATAAAATTGCTGTCATTTACTGGTGCCTCCTCTTTGCATTTTGTGTGTTATTTGCTTCTGAGTTGAAGGAAGCTTGGGATTTGTCATAAGAATAAATGAGAAAATTGGGTACGACTGCTGAGTTCTGCAGAATGGCTCCTTGGCACTATGGATATTGATGTTGCCTGCACATACACCAGGGGCTAAACTTTCAGTAATTCAAGAATGCTATTGAAGTGAATCATTGATTCCTCATTCAAACATTATTCTCTTGCAGGTTGAAGCCTATATCGTGGTGAGTGCCAGGGAGATGCCATCCAACCAGAAGCATGCATGGCCACAACTGGGATGTTAAAAGCACCCTGTTATCCTTTGGGCATCCGTCATTTTATCTGTCTGACAGTTTGACACAGAGCGAGACCCGTCTTTATTCTGCATGTTGCCCGTCAGTTTCTCCAATTTTCCTCTCTCCGTGTTATCTGTCACTCTGAATCTCTCTCCTGCTTTCCCATCTTTTCTCTATACCAGACTCAAATATTCTAAATGACTCTAGCAGTGTTGCTGCCGCTTCTGAGAACTGGTGCTTTGCACCGTGTTCTCCCCAACCACAGCAGTAGCGTAAATCGGGAACTCTGCACACAACGGGGCCTGTTCCATGTGGTGGACATCCGTGGGTTGCAGTCACAGCACCACCCCCCACCCCATCCCATCTTTGTGAGGAAATGCATGCTTAAGATTAATAACAGAAAATGGGATCATGTGTGATTGAATCAGAAGTAAATAAGGTGGGGGAGAGATTGCAGACACGTTTGTGTTGGATAATCAGAGATCCCGTCCCATCACCTTGTTGGGGAATTACAGATTCTTATCCCTTCAGAATGTGAAGGGCAATATCTGCCATGGTGTATGGTTCCCTTTGCCTCATTGCTGGTCTTTTCCTCAGGATCCCCGGGGCTCTCGGATGATCCAGTGGACTGACCTAAAGCCAATCTGCTGTGGTAAGTCATGTAATTGCTTCTATGAAATTCCCATAAAATTAACCCCAATGGCTGTTCATGTTAAGTTGAAAGTTGATTTCCCACAAGTTCCAGGCATCATTCAACTCACTAACAGAAACTAAACTCTGTAGAAAGTCCCCCTTTTCCATTTCACAGGCCCCATAATTCATGGTGGGAAGTTTTCCGGTTCGCAAACTCAGTGAGTTGTTTAAAGGTATAGCAGATACGTGAGTGTCGTTAAGAGTTAAGTGGTAATGAGAGGGCCTGAGAAGGTTTATAAACCGGAAAACTACCCACCATGGATCAGAACTGAAGAAGCCTCTCAGAAGAGTGGTGAAATATCGTCTAGACAACACAGCAAGTCCAATTGCCTTGATTTACTACTGCTTGATATACAATGACCTGGATGACTGAGAAACGTCATGGACATATGACTGGTTCTGAGTGTTTCTCAGTGCCATCCAGTTCACTACAATGAAGGATGAGTTCACCCTGCAGGGATTTCCAACCTTTTTTATGCCATGGACCAATACCATTAAGCAAAGAGTCCATTGACCCCAGGTTGGGATCCCCTCTTCTAGAGGAACTTGGGCCACTGTTTTGTCATTAACTCACCAAGTGAGTGCGACTAGCTCTGCCTGTTAGCCACCCCTCAGTCATGTTCCCATTTCCCTTCAACTCATGGATGATGTGGAGGCAAGGTGTTGGCGGAATGGAATGATGTGGGGTTTGGAGGTGTAGGTGGGTATGGGCCGCTGGACTGAGGTAAGTATGGGAAATACAATGAGGTGAATAGTTGGGTGAAGAGAGGAGAGTAGGATTCAGTGCTTGTCAATGGGATTGCTGGCTGGTACTCAGATCTGTAGGATCCTCAGGCCTGCACTGCCCAGATCCGCAAAGAATTGAATAAGCAAACTCCTGCTGCTTTATGGCAAATCATTCATCTTTGTTTCATTTCAGGGGTTGTAAATATGAGCTTCCCGCTTTCGGATCAGCCAGTGATTGGAGAGTGGTTAATCTTCGTGGAGCTTCAAGGATACACTTACAACAAAACGTTTGAAGTGCAGAAATACGGTGAGTGTGGCACCTTACCTCAAATACAGTCTGTTGGCTTTACACTTCACCAGGAACCAAGCAGCCGGCAACACAGACCGTGGAGATTACAGGCTTACACACAAGTACAGCCCAGTACGTGGACTGGCTGGACTTGCTCAGGCATGCACATGGAGTGCCAGAACTTACACTGTCCTGCGCGTGTACTGCCTGTACTTGCACAGCCCCATATGTGGGCTGCCAATGTGCAGCTGGTGCTTGGAGCCGGGGATCACTAACAGACCCTTGCTGGACTGGGTTTCTATCAGATTCTAGTTACCTTGGCTGGAATTTTAACCAAGGGGTAGGGTCTGTTTTTAATTCACCAAAATTAAAAGCATTAATTCTATGTTGCTCCGGTGAAACCAGATACTGTTGAGTAAAGGAGGAAGACTGGCTCTTACCTGGGCAAGATACCAGAAGCGAGATACCAGCTTCAGGGCTGTCATGAAGAGCAGAGTTTTCGAGTTCTGACCTACTGCTTCTGAGCACCAGGTCAGCTGCTCTGTTATTGGTCACAGATTTTGCTGCTTGTGTGACACAGGTGACCCTTGGTTTTCTGCCCAGATCCATCTGGCTATGCCTTGCTGCAACATCCATTTTAAAAGTTATCGTCCTTGTGCAGAAACCTTCCATATACTTCACCTGTCCCTTTACATAATGTCTCTTCCACCCACAGATACCTGGCTCCCCCAAATTTAATCACTTCGCTATTGAAAGTACCTTTGAATTCACCAAACACCACTCTCTCTGTTTGGCTTTTCATTTCTCTCTCTTTCCTCTCATTCTCTCCATTTTTTTCTCTTTCTCTTTTTCTATTCTTTTATTCCTCTGCCACCAACTCCTTTTTGGTCTTTCTCATGTGCTCTCTGCCTCTGCGCCCTTTCTGTCTGTCTGTCTCTCTTTCCCTTTCTCTCGCTGACTTGTATCTCTCTTTATCTTTCTTTCTCCCCCTCTCTTTCCCTTCCTCCCTCTCTCTTTCTCTCTCTCACACATGGTATGCAAGTTATGTCAGGAATTTGGGTCAGGGAGTTGAAAAGATTCCTTGAGGAATGATTCCAGATTTAGTGGGTGGTTGCAGTGAGGTGGGGGAGGAGTTTTAAGCCCTTCTCTCATATCCATCTGGGAATGGTTTGGACGAGGACTGCTGAAGAAAGCTGTTTGGTTCAGGGTGCTTGTTCTCCTCTCCTCTTCATCCCTGTACAACCCCAAACCAGGCCACTGCTGCCTGACGTTCCATCTCCTGTGCAGCTTTCTGCCATCAGCACGCACCGAGTCTGACTCACTTGGCACTCCTTCCTTCCTGACCTACCCTGGCTCCCTGCCTGCTAACACCTAGATTTTTAAAATTTTGCTTTGCTCTTTTTCCAGATCCCCTTTTTAGCTTCTACCCTTCCTGTCTCTGTAACCCATGATCCTATGACCCGCTGGTTTTCAACGCTGCTTCCCAGTGGTAAATGTCAAAAAATTGAGAGTGAGGAACATTACTACAGCTGGTGACCTAAAGCTTGCCCAGAGATGAACACTATGGTGTGTCTTGGAGGAGGGAGCGTGGGGAAATACTGATCCCTTTTCATAATAACTACCGATGACCCTGTTTTTGGGCTGATAGAACACGGGATCTGAAGTCAACACCAAATACTGTAACAGTAACCAAATACAGTAACAAAAGGCGTGTGTTACTGCGACGAACAATTAGCTGAAGGAACTCAGTGAATCAGGCAGCAATTGTAGAGGGAACGGACAGTCAGTTTTTCAGGTCCTTTACCCAGACGTGTGAAATTTCAATGTTCGTTCCAGAAGGTTGCAAAATGCCAAGATGAAGTATGGTGTTATTCTTCAGATACCTTGGGCCTTGCTGTAGCAGTGCAGAAAGTCACAGACTAAAGGTCAAAGTGACAGTGGGATTCAGAATTAAAGGGGCATGCAACAGAAAGTTTAGGATGGCCTCTGTTGATAAAGCAGATACTTGAGTGCGATACACTGTATTGGATGAAGTGCAAGTGTATTGCTGCTTCACCTCGCTTGATTGTTTAGGGTGCTGGGTAGTGGGGAAGAAGAGCTTTGCATCTGCGCCAGTTGCACAGGGAGGCGCTATGAAGCTGGGAGTGGTGGATGAGGACAGAGAGTGAACCAGAGAGTCCCTGCAAAATGCTGAAAGAGGAAGATATGACACGCTAAATCTGGCTGAAGTTCTTACCAGTGTTTCTGTTTTTGTTTCAGATTTCACATCTGCAGTTTTATCTGTTTTCCATTACTGCAGAACAGGGACAGCACATGTTAGATAAAGGGTAAAGCTCCCTCTCCACTTTCCTATCGCACACTTCCAAGGCAGGGATAGCATGATTTAGATGAAGCGTTAACTTGCCTTTACCCTGTCCCATCAAAAACTCTTGGAGCCCACAGGTCAGATACAGAGTAAACCTCCCCTTCCCCCACCCCCCGCACACACTGCTAGTACAGGAAAAGCACCGGTTACATAGAATGTAAAGCTGCTTCTACTTGGTCCCCTTAAGCACTAACCTCCTGAGGGTGAGCAAGGTTATCAGCTTCTAACGGATCTGGACCACTCTGGGGACTTGTCACATGGCTCTTGGCAAAGACTCGGCAAACTTGCCTCCCAAAGATTTAGCAACTGGCAAAGTGTCATCGTGGGCTGGCGTCAGGTTCTATGTGCCAAAAGTGATTGGTTACGACATACCTCCCTGCATCACGCATCCATGGTGTTCGCAATTTTTAAAGTTTTCTGGCAGAGTAAAAAACGCAATATGTTTTCCACTAGCAGGAGGTTGATAACCAAAGTACACACATTTAAAATTGGCAGAAGATCAGAGAAGACGAGGAGAAATATTTTTGCAGTCAGTTGTTATGATCTGAAATGCACTGTCTAAAAGAGTGGTGGATATAGTTTCAGTTAGAGCTATTAACAGGGAGTTGGGTAAATATTTGAAGAGGAAAAATGGCCCTCCATGCTATACCACTCTGTGATTTCTACTAAATGTTTCATTCCACCTTGTGGCTTCTTCACCCAGACGACATAATGTTTTACTGGAGTGAGAATATTCCCTTTATTCTTCCATACAGTGTTACCAAAGTTTGAGCTCACTATTGATCCTCCCAAGTACATCCAGGACCTGAACAAGTGCGAGGAGGGAACAGTCCATGCCAGGTAAGCTACTCTTACTCCTGGGGAGAAAGCTGACTAACGGAGCCTCTCAGCACACAGCCCGAGGTAAGGGCCTTCAGGACCTTTGACTCGAAACATCAAGGAGTTTAGTCAGTGTCTCACTAAACTTTACTTCTCTGCCAGTAGCTCAGACCACACAGACACAGACCATCCAGAACCTGAACGTCTCAACACCAGTCGCTAAAGTCCTAAAAGTTATAACAACCTTGCAACTTTTTCTCATCTTCAGTCTGACCGCCACGGCTGCCCTCTGATGTATGAGGCTGAGCCTGTACATTTAGAACAGGGTATGTTGAAAGATCAGTCCCCACCCCACACAACACCACAGAGCGGAACCTGACTGCAGATGGACTGTATTAATTTTAAACTGCCCTTGCAGCTCGAAGCCTGGTTATCACAGGGAGGCTATAGCACTACTAATATAACCAACTAGCAGCTTAGGAGGTGGTAGAAAGGGAGAAGGGTTTGGGAGTGAACAACATTTTTCAAGAAGTAAATGTTCTGCTGATACATAAACATCTATTTCTTCAACCCAGATTTGCACATCTGAATGTGCAACTATTTCATTACTAGTTGGCCTCTATTTAACTATTTGTGTCTGATATAAGGACTTGGTAAATTTCCCAGTCGATTCCAGTGGACGAAACCCACATATTAGTGCCCAGTCTAGGATTGTGGAATGGATTCACTGTGGATTTCGATAAATTGGAACATCTCGGTCCAATCTATCTCTTACTCCTTCATCAAGTTCAGATGCCAACTGTTTTCCAGAGCAGACTGTTACAGCCAGAGCCTGTATTCAGCCTCAGTAAATCCCAGCCGATCTATCACTAATCCATTTGTCCACCCGTGTTCCACATTCTTTGGTTTTCAACACACAACAAAATAAGATCTACCATTGTCTTGAAATCACCGATTGAGCTTGGCTTGCACAATCTTCTGGAGAGAGAGCTCCAGATTTCCATTGGCCTTTGAAGAGGTGCTTCCTGATGTTGGACTGAATGGCCTGATTTCAAAATTCTGCCTCCACATTCATTGCTTTTCCCACAGAAGAATTTTAAGAGGTTGGATTTAATAAGGATCGGTCTGGACAGTAAGGTCCTTGAACTGATCCATCAGAGGAAGTGTCTGGGAACAAATTAAGAGAAGACTTCCTCGGACCCTCTGTGCCCTACTAAAATGGTTGGAGTGAAGGCTTCGAGATTTTAACAAAAAGTAAACTGGTAACGGTGTTCACTGAATGTTGGGATGTGGCAGTGGGTTAATTCTCCATCAAAGCCTTGCTACACAACATTGATTTGGAGATGTTCATTCATGGTGTTGGGTGGGAATGTACGCTCACTACAGGAAAAGCAATAGACTCTCTCACTTCTTCCTCCTTGTGCACTCTCTCTTTCTCTTGAGGTACACGTTTGGTAAACCGGTGCTGGGGAGACTGACGGTGAACATGACGGTGAATGGAGTGGGTTATTACAGGCACGAACTGGGACACCCTGTGGTGAAGATCATGGAGGTATGGAATCTCTGCCTACCAAGATCAATTTCTTGAACCGAGGAAGCATTAATCTTATAGAAGGAATGAATTTTCATTTCAGCAATAAGTAAACATGTAAACGGGGACAACAGATAAAAAGTTAATCTCTCTTTGCATTGTCCCATCAAATGTTCCCAGTTTGGGATCAGCACTACAAAACTCCATTTATATTGAGATGATAATAGTATAGGTTAGATACAGACACTCCCAGGGAGGGGACAACATGGGTTTTACAGGTAGTCTGTACTGCTGACATACAGGGAAGGATAGAGATTGAAGCTCTCCTTGTGCTGTCACTCCCAGGGCAAGGGCAGTCAGGCTAAGTACATTGTAATTCTCCCTCTGTCAAACATTTGCAGGGTAGATAAGCATGGGTTGGATTCAGAAAACAGTTCCCTTTGTTGCCCTGATTAACACTTCCAAGGCATGCAAACAGCTGAATTTATTCTCCACTCTGATGACGGTCGATCTCCCAATGTCTTCTGATGTGTCTTGCCAAGTTCACACATTTATGGAATGGTCCACTCACTTTGTAGATGCTGCTTGACCTGCTGAGTTCCTCCAGCAATTTGTGTGTTCCTGTTGCCTCTCTCATTCTTCCACTGAAAATGACCCTCTTTTTAACCCTACAGATTGACGGCTCGGCCTCCTTCCCCATCTGCGTCAAGGAAATGATGCCCGTGGATGTCCCGGAACATTTCCGAGGCTCGCTCAACATCTGGGCCTCGGTGCTGAGTGGCGACGGCAGCACACAGATCACCTTTGACGATTCGACCCCGGTTCACAAGCAGCTCATCGACATCAAGTATTCCAAGGACACTCGCAAGCAGTTCAAACCAGGCCTTCCTTACAAAGGAAAGGTAACCTCGAGCTCATGAAGCAAGGGACCCTTGGAATTAAGCCTCCCAAATCTCAGGACATTACAGTGTAATCCTAATCCATCACCAGCTCAACTCCATAAAGAGACACCCCACCACCCTCACTCTTACTGAGTGCTGACTCACTACTCCCTAGGGTGCTAATTATCCTTGGCCTGGTGCAAGTCCTGAGCCTGGAAAAGAGATGAAAGAAAATCTAAAGATCAGCTTTATTTGTCACATGTGCATCAAAACATACATTGAAATGTGTCAAATCAAATTAAATCAAATCAGCAGGGAGTGTGCTGGGCAGCCCACAGGTCTCACCGTGCTTCTGCCACTAGCATAGCTCTCTAACCCTATCATGTGTCTGGAAAGTGGGAAGGAAGCCAGGGCAGCTGGAGAAGACCCATGTGGTCATGAGGAGAACTCCTTACAGACAGTGGAGGGAATTGAACTGGTGTTGTAATAATGTAACGCTAACCACTACGCTACCATGCCACCCATAGTACATGGTGAAATGGGTACCCAAGGCTCTCTGGGCCCTGGCACACTATGTTGGCTCTGGAACACAGTGCATCCCTGGCCTGGCAAGGTGTCTTGGTCATAGAAGACCGGGTAGTCCTGGGTCTGACACACCACCCTCTCCTTCTGCTTCTCTCCTTTAAGATTTTCACCCAAGCCCTTTGACCATGCTTCTGGTCACTACTGTAATATCGTCTACTAGGGCCCAGAGTCACTCTTTATTTGAAAATCTCTCTGGTGAAGAGCTTTGTAAAAGGTGCTGCAGGAGTGAGAGCCGAATCCCAGAAATATCTTCCTTGGGTCTGCTCTGCTCAGCCGTGGCTGACTTATTTTCTCTCTCAACCCCATTCTCCCACCTTCCTGTAACTTTTGGGGCCTTTAATAATCAAGAGCCTATCAACCTCCACTTTAAGTATAACCAATATCTTGTCCTCCATAGCCATCTGTGGCAATAAATTGCACAGATTCATCACCCTCTGGCTAAAGAAATTCCTCCTTGTTGTTCTTGTAGGTGGAGGTGACGTACCCCGATGGAAGTCCTGCAAATGGCATCACTGTGCGGATCAAAGCTGAGCTCACTCCAAAGGACAATGTCTACACGAGTGAACTGGTGTCTGAGGACAGCAAAGTGGAGTTTGAGATTCCATCTATCCCCACTGCTGCCCAGTATGTCTGGCTGGAGGTGAGGAGGGAAAGATGCCACGTGGTGAGAGAAACCTTATCCTCACAAATACATGGGTATGTGCATCTGTGCATGCACACATACACGAGCGTGCATACACAGACACACGTAGATTAATACTCAAATCTGCCGGTCATCCGAGATAATAACACCTAGGAATTTAAAGTAAATTTTCATTTACTCATGCACATGTTTATCGCACATACACGTGCATGTGTACCCTCACAAACTTGCATACACATTCATACTTCCTTGTGTTCTCCCTTTCACACAGACGTATTTAGACACAATAATGTGTATACACATCCGTGCTTGTACAAATACATTGAATTTATGTGAAAACATGAATATGTGTTCCTGGAAAGGATGCCCATACACATAGTTGCTCACTCAGACTTGACACAATGGACCATGGGCGATAGACAGCAAGTGGAAATGTTTCTCATCACCTCTCATTCCTTTCACCTAAGACAACCAATGATAAAGGGCATGGGCTTCATTGCTAATTATATTCTTACTTCTCTTCAGACTAAGGTGACAGCCATCAATGGAACGCCAGCTGGTGAGCAGTACCTGCCTAGCTACCTGTCCATTAGCAGCTGGTATTCACCAAGCAAGTGCCATATTCAGATGCAGGGACCAGAGCGGGTGCTGCAGGTGAGGTATTATGCCCTGTAGCATTGTGGTTTCCCTTTCTCACTGCCAGAGTCGAAGAACATTGCAGTGACTCTGGAAACTACAGCCTGTCTCCTCAACTAACATTCACCCACCGATTAACATTTGCGAATGCGATCATTGTAATACACATCCTGCAGGAGATCTATTCATCCCATTGAATCTGTGCTGCCCCTCTGAAGGAGTTTTTCTCATCGTCCCACTTCCTTGTTCTTTTTCTTGAGCTCTGAGGACTTTTTCCTGTCAAGACCATAAGGCAGGGGAGCAGAATCAGGCCATTTGGCCCATTAGGTCTGCTTTGCCATTCCATCATGGCAGACTTAGTTTCCCTCTCAACCCCATTCTCCCACCTTCTCCTTATAACCTTTGATGCCCTTAATGATCAAGAGTCTATTAACCTTTGCTTTAAGTATTCCCAATGACTTGGCTTCCATAGCCATCTGTGGCAATGAACTGGACAGATTCACCACGTTCTGGGTAAAGAAATTCCTCCTCATCTCATTTCTAAAGGGATGTCCATCTAAAGCAGAGGTTTCCAACCTTTTTTATGCCATTAACTAAGGAGCCTGTGGACCCTTGAAGCACCCAGTAGTCTTAGACTCTCCCACTATTAGAAACTTGCTCTCCGCGTCTACTCTATCTACGCCTTACAATATTCGGAACGTTCTAATGAAGTCCTCCCTCAGCCTTTCATTACTGGGTAATTCAAGTACTTATCTAGCTCCCTTTGAAAGTTCCTCTACTCTTTTAGATGATGCATGATCACAGCAACCCTCTAGGTCTCTTATCTGATCACCTTAAATCTCTGTCCCCTATGGAGCCCAATGTGCTAAGGCCAATTGTGGCCTTTCTTGCTGCTGAATTATCTGCAGGAGGCTACGTGCCCTGTGGGGGTGGGCTCATTGGTACTCTGTTGCTGAGGATGCTCTTTCGTCTCTGACTGCTCCAGGTGGGCGAGGAGGCCTGGATTCCAGTGAAATCCACCTGTCCTTGTGACTTTGCATTACACTTTGAGATCGCCTCACGGGGCAACATCGTGCGAACCGGGCTACAGCCGGCCAGCATCACCCGGCTGCGCAGTAGGAGGGCCACTGTCATCTTTGACAAGAAAAAGCAGTCATCACAGACCCCACAGAACCGTAAGTCAGAGGGAGAGCCAGGCGGAGAGTACGGTCCGCTGGATGGAGGGAGGGTTGGAAGGTTGACATAGAGGACAGAGAGAGTGCTGGATGGATGGATGGTTAAAAGACCAGATGAGGAGGGAGAGAGGATCAGAGAAGGTGAGGTTGGATAGATGGAGTGGGGGAGAGTCCGAGTGAATGAGCAGTTGATAGGAGGCAGGACAGTGAGAGGGAAAGGGTTAACTGGAGAGCTAGAGATATGGACAGATAGACGGAGTTGAAACTGGACTGATACAATGTGGAAGGCCAGGGTGGTTGGACAATGTGGTCAAACAGAGGGAGACGGACAGAATTAAACACCCTGCTTTCCCCTCAGAGCGGGCCATGTCTCCAGCCGGTGAAGTTGGTGTGTGCACAACCTACCTCCACTTCAGGGTCACGCATGACATGAGCCCACTCAGTCGTCTGCTCCTGTACTACGTGCGAGAAAATGGCGAGGGCATCACCGACAGCATCCAGATTCCAGTACAGCCATCCTATGAAAACAAGGTGGGTGAGCAACAACATGGGTCACTGTTTACAGGTATGTATCACCTGTAACAAAGGGGAGGCTTCAGTGTGTCACCAGACAAAATTGGACATTGAGTTGCACTTTATGGAGCGAGCACTAGGGCCTGTTTCTGGCTAAACCATGCTTGATGAATGACTGAGTTAGGGGGCTGGGTCAAAGGACGGTTTTAAAGGAGAAGCAAAGTGGAGTAAGTAGAGGTTTAGGAAGGGAAATTCCCCAGTTTAGGATCCAAATAGCTGAAGACATGGCTGTCAGTGGAGACTCAGTAATGTCCAGAATCGGTTGGAGGACAGTTGTTTAGATAGCAGGGATTTTAGAAATGGGAAGCTGAGTCGGAAGCTTTGGGGGATTTGGAAGCATGAATCAGAATTTCAAGATCAGCCCACTGCTGCCCCAGAACAGTGCCAGATTTGTTTTGGGGGTGCAATGAAGTTTGAATTGGTGGGGGGCCTGTTTGTGTTCATTAAATGTGCTGGATTCATGACAGCTGGACTTGTTTCTGTTTGAAATATCCAGGTATCGATTTCACTCTCCTCCAACAAAACGATGCCTGGTGACCCCATCAGTGTGACGGTGAAGGGCAAGGCACAGTCGTGCGTTTGCATTGCATCTGTGGATAAGAGTGTGTACCTGCTGAAACCTGGCTTCCAGCTCACAACTGACAAGGTAATCACAGCTTACCCCTCTCACCGACACTCTTCCTTGGTATGATGGTCATTCCATCGTTCAGACTGATTTATTATTTATTTAGGCCAGGGTATTCTGCATTGTAAATGCTCTTACTTCCTTCAGTTCTATTAACTTAAATCTCCCAACTTTAAAAACCTATTTAAACCCCCGTGTGGAACCTTCAGTTGACCCCCAGCCTTAACAATCTTACTTGGGGAGGGAGCTTTGGATTTCCACGCCCATCCAGACAAAGCAGACCATTTGACTGGCACCTGTTTGCTATCCTAAGCATCCCTTTCCTCCACCATTAGTGCAAGACTTGTACAGTGTACACTGTCTATAAAATGCTCGCCTGGGCTTCTCCAATGGCACCTCACAAACATGTGATCTCTACCACCAGGTCAAGGGAAGTGGGCGAAAGGAACCAACTTCTGGTGTGATACCATTCTGATTTGGAAATCTATCATCTATATTGGTAATATCTTCACCACAATAAATGTGGCAGTTCCCAAAGGTACCTTTTTGAAAGGCAGTTAGGAATGGGCAATGAATGCTGAGCTTTGAATGATATTCAAAATCCTGGAAGTTGATCACAATTAATATCACCCCTGAATAGTCTGGCTCTACTATTATGGCTGTTACTATTTTCTTCTGTACACATCCACCAGTGGGAAGATTTATTTTCTTAGAGATACAGTGTAGAACAGGCCCTTTTGGCTCAATGAGCCACGTTGCCAGCAACCCAGCTGTTTAACACTAGCCTAATCCCAGGATAGTTTACATTGATCAGTTTGTCTACTTAGCGCTGCGTCTTTGGGCTGTGGGGGGAGGAACTGGAACACCCAAAGGAAGCCCACGTGATCACAGGGAGAACGTGCAAACTCCTTACAGACTGTGCTGGAATTGAACTCCGAACTCCAACGCTTGGAGCTGCAATATTGTCGTGCTAACCACTACGGCGGCACTCCATACTTCATCTACTTCATTAACACCTTTAGTCATTTTAAAGTCCTTGATTAGATTTCCTCAGTCATTGACGGAAGACACAAATTCAAGCCCAGTGTGTGCAACTTGTCTGTTTGAATCCCCTCCACCCGACTGGGATTCTGACAATGTTGGGCTGTAGTCCTTACAAAACTCTGACATCATCTCCAGGACCGAACACCATGCCACTGGATGAGATCTGATCAGACTTTATCCTTGATTTTGTTAAACAAGATTCCCAAATCGCCAAGCTCTTGGAAGTCTCTATTCATGGGAATGGGATAAAATAAAGACTTGTGTTCTTTTAATCCACCATTTACATCATTTCCTGCACTTCCCTCAGGGTGACCATGAAAGGTTCGACATTGGCCCCAATCTCCTTATCCGTTCTTAGCAGTTTTGTTTCTGTTGCTGGATTCATTACAGGAGTTCAGAAGTGGGAATGTTGGTTGATTTGGTTCCCCTTTGTTCAGATTACTGTGACTAGGGGGACCAGTCATCTCTTGCTTTCCAGTTCCCAGCAAAAAACTTCTTTTCTGCTCTGCTACTCTTGGCTGCTGTCACTGCTGTGAGTCAGCCTGGTGTTGTTTGAGGGACATCCAGTAAGTGTGCTGGTGAGGGTTCAAAAGTAAACTCAGAGTACGTCACCACATACAACCCTGAGGTTGTTTTCTTTTTCTGCGGGCACACCTAGCAAATCTATAGAAGAGTAATTGTAAACGGTAAACATCAGGAACTGTGCAAATGCAGATATAAATAAATAGCAATAAATAATGAACTTGAAATAGCAATGTCCTTAAATGAGTGTAGCTATCCCCTTTTGTTCAAGAGCCTGATGGTTGAGGGATAGTAACCGATCTTGAACCTGGTGGTGGGGATCCTGAGGCTGCTGTATCTTCTACCTGATGGCAGCAGCAAGAAAAGAGCATTGCCTGGGTGGTGAGGATCTTTGATGATGGGTAATGCTTTCCTATGCAACATTTCATGTAGGTGTGCTCACTGGTTGTGAGGGCTTTACTCATGATGCACTAGGCCGAATCCACAAGCTTTTGTAGGATTTTCCACTCAAAGGCATTGGTGTTCCCATACCAGGCTGTAATGCAGCCAGTCAGCACACTTTCCACCTCACTTCTATAGAAGTTTTCGAAAGTTCTCAATGACACGCTGAACCTCTGCAGACTCTCCAGGAAGTAGGAGTGCCGTTGTGCTTGCTTTGCAATAATAATTAATATGATTGGTCCAGGGCAGGTCCTCTGAGATTGTGACATCCAGGAATTTAAAGTTACTGACCCTCTCCAACTCTCCTTCCAATGGTTGCTGGCTTATGGACGTCTGGCTTCCCTCTCCTGAGTTCTACAAGTGTGCATACATGTGAGAGAAGAGTCTTGCCTGTAAAGCAGGGGTTCCCAACGACCCCTTGGTTAATGGTAAAGGTCCATGGCCTTTTTTTTTAAAAAACAGGTTGGGAGCTCCTGCTCTAAGGCTACACAAAGAACCAGGAGCTAATTCAGCTCTCTGTATCTTAGTCTATGCTACCTTTCACCCTTACTGTCTTGAAGGCTGTAATTAAATTCTTCCCTATCCATACCAATTCCTGGGAATATAGCACCAGGTCTGCTGCACAGTGGCCAGCATCAGAGCTCTGAACTGTTGTTAATTTTATTTATATAGAAAGCACAAAGTAGACTCTACCGGTCCTTTGAGCCACATCGTGCAACCACTGACAAACCTGATTAACCCTAACCTCACCGCGGGACAACTTACAATGTCCTTGGGTGGAAACAGGAATGTCTGGGGAAAACCCACACATTCCACAAAGAGGATGTGCAGACTTCTTATAGAATGGTGCTGGAATTGAACTCAGGAACAGCCTGAGCGTAATAGTGTTGCGCTAACTGCTGCACTACCACGGCGCCCTGTTCTGGACTTTAGTGTTCAAATCCCACGCAATAGGACATGGAGTTTAAATCTCAATGAAATAGCCAACAGTAAAAATTTAAAGTTTAGTAATGTTGACTGCTGGATTATCATCAAAATCTATTTATTCTTTAATGCCCTTTTGGGGAGGAAACCTTTTGTCCGTATTTATTGTGATCCATATGTTGTCTCAACCAGCAAAGTGGTTGTGTCTTAATTTCTTTCTGAATTGTCCTACCAAGTAATTCAGTTTGAGGGCAATTAAAGATGTATAATAAATGTTATCTTTGTCAGTGATGCCTATTTCATGAGACCCAGTCTCATTTTGGTCATTTGAAGGTATACCTCTTCAGGTATAGTGCATACCTTCTAAGGTGTTGTGCCCAGGACTGCTCTGAGTGGTATAATTCTGATTAATTCAGAGTCATTCTCAAGGAGTCTGAACACATGGTGTCCAGTGGTTCACTCTGGTAGCAAGGGGCTTTGGTGATGGATGTTGCAGATGGGACATGCCTGGTGTGCAGACACTGTGATCTGTGCTGGACCAGGGAGCACAGCTATCTTACTTCCGTGTAGTGTTTATCTGCAGGCAAAACCAGGGTGTACCGACCATCAGCTGGCCTTTAACTCTGTCCACTCATTTCTCCAGATCTTTCAGGAACTGGCTGATTACGATGTCTCTGATGCTTTTGGAATTCCGAAGGAGGACGGTCACTTTTGGTGGCCGGGGCTGTCTTCACGAAGACGGAGATCATCCGTGTTCCCTTGGCACTGGGATATCACCAAGGATGCTCACTTCGCCTTCAGCGTAAGCACCGCGTCACGGCAACCTCCCCCATCTCAGCTCGCCCATGACCTGTTTTCAGCCCACGTCCTGCCCTCATTCAGACAAGGGTGCCCCAGACACTGAATCTGATTGGGTTGGATCAACTCTTACTGGGATAGGTTCTCTAGGTATTGAATCTTGATAATTGTCCCGCAAGCACCAGCCCTAATACAATACAGATTCCTGAGACCCCGACTCTCATAGGGGCACAGGTCCCCAGATTTGCTCGTGGATACTGTTTTGCTCTTCTACCCAAGACCAATTCTTTGATCTGTGTCTGCTTCCCCGGTTACATAGGAGACAGGCCTGGTGGTCATGACAGACGTGGTGAGTCTGAACCACAGACAGAATGGGGGGATGTACACTGACGAGGCCATGCCAGGCTTCCAGCCTCACACTGGCACCCTGGTGGCAGCCCTACAACCAAGGATCAGCCCTAGGTAAGAGGAGATCTTTATGTTTTACACTAACTGGAATGGGTTAATCCTTCACTGTAAAACTGTAGGGTCTCCTTTGAGGTTCAAAGAAGCAGTGTCGACCGTAGTTTTCTCCACGGCTTCTTGGTGTAACTAAGTTTCAGACTCATTGGGACAGAGGCATTAGCAAGACGTTTTTGGTTGCTGCTATCAATATTATGCAGCACATCTAACACAGATGTGATGCCTTAGGTTCAGTTGTGACCTCCAGAGCTACCTGAGTGAAGTTTGCGCGTTCTCCTGGTGATCATGTGGGTACCCTCCCATACCCCAAATATGCATGGGTTGGTCAGTTAACTGGCCACTCTAAACTGCCCTTCACATAGGTGGGTGGTAGAATTGGTGGGAATGCAGGATTACAGAGAAAATTAGTGAAGGTATGGACTTGCTCTCTGAATTGTCAGAGACTGAATGGGATGAATGGTTTCCCTCCATGTTGCATGGAAATATGGAATTGTGCATGTTTCATCTGAATGATATGTCATCTGCATGCATGGTTCCAGTAATACAGTGGTGAATACAGGAGGCAGCTGATAATTGTGGAAATACTTAGAGCCTCAGCGGAAGAATTTCTTATTTACTGTACCTAAAATGAAGAAGTTAGGGATGGGGTAAAGGGGATCAAGACTTAGAGGATCCAGTAAGTGAAGGGCTTTCTCAAAGATCTAATATAAATATCGTGGGTCAATGGTCCAATTTGCTGCGTAATTTTACAATCGTGCCTTTCTGCAGTAACGTCAGTCAGACATCTCCTTAAATATCTGGCACTTCTGGTTGTGCTGCACTCACTCAGAACTGCACTTGAAAATTAGCCAGAGAGCTTTTCCACAGCCTCCTGAACCTCAGTCTGGCTGGTGGTTCTGGGGCAGGACGAACAACTCAGGGAAAGTACATTATGCAGCTGCCAGGGAAGTAGAGAGTGCAGGGAGGGTTGGCGCTGGCCATAATGCAGGCAGACTAGGTGTTATAGTTGGGGTGGCTGGGAGAAACGTCGTCCTGCGAGATGCCATTGATGTTCTGCTCTCCTCTAACATGTAGCTGATTTCTTTCTGCCCAGAGCTGAGAAGAGGAAAAGGACGTTTTTTCCAGAAACCTGGATCTGGCATTGTCTCAACATCAGGTAGAAGCATTAAAAACTGGATTTATTCAAGAGTGCAACAGTGGGTCAGGATAGATGCCAATCCCATTCCTATTGACAATCCCTAAAGTGGCAATATGATTTCCGGCTCCCGATAAGACAAACATCCAGCTTCTCCACAGAATATTGGAGGCTACTGCCAAGAGTTAGCTGAATGTCAAATTTAAAGACCCCAAGGATACTAAGGTCCACCGACTGGGCTGACCCAAATGTGGGTATAAGGGATAGGAACTGAGAAGATTAGAAATTCTGTGTCTGTGAATATCACAGATCGATTTATTTCCCATTAAATCAGAACAAGTGGATGAGCAGGAAATATTGGAAGCTATGCAGAATGTAGCTTAATAAAAGAAGGATGTTATCACTGTGGCTGCCAGTGCAAAAAAAAATGAAGTATTTAGTGGAGCCTGTATCTTCCAAAAGATATTGTTTCAAAGTACTTAACACATTGCCAGAATATCTTCCAATGCTTTTCCATTACTGCATTCCTCAGCTAAGTGTTCCCATGTGAGAATTTAAAACATTACCAGCTTTTGGGCCAAAGGATGAAAGGAATTTTGAGTTTATTTACTTCCAAAGCTCCCAAACGGTGGAGAGCACAGCTTGCGTCGGAGTGGAACGGCATTTCACAGCCTTGAATAAGGGGAGGGAAGGAACGAGGGCAATGGGCTCAATGAGGAGTCAGACTCGTACACCTGTGCACCCTGACAATCAGCACTGCAAAGCTTTCGTTTGATATTCTGTCAAGTTACGGTCACTATTCAATACACAGAACTTCCAGTTTAACACATTGCCCAATACACAAGGGCCTGGATAACACATTGCCCAGTAAACACAGCTCTTCAAGTGATACTGTGTCTGATAGACAGCTCCGTGTTTAACACACCATATGATTAACACAGCTCGCTATGCTGAACTATGCAATATACACAACTCCCTTGTAACCCATGCTAAGTCCCTAATTCTCTGTAACTGTTTAATACACACAATTCCATGTTTAACACATTATCCAATACACACAGCTACTTATCTCATACTATCCGATCATCCAAGATGCACAGCTCCTTGTGTAACACACTGTTCAATATACAACATGCCGCCCAGTACACACAGTTTGCTGTAACAGACTTGCCAATAAACACAGTTCCCGATTATAGAGTGGATTCTGGTTAATGGGGACGCATCAGTACAATTTGACCCAATTAAGCAGCCAAATTAGCCAAAGTTTCATGGAAATATTTAAAAGATATAAAAGGGACAAACTGCAGTTTAACTGAGTAACAATTAATGTGTTAAAACGAAACCATCAACTGAAATACAGAATAAGTTAGAATACTACCAATGCCTCTACAGCACTATAAAACTGAGACTAGATCCTAATAGTTACTGACGGAGGAATTCATCTGCCATGTTCTTTTGATTGACTGTAAAAGAACAAAGTCAGCACAGCCATATGTCTAGTGCAGATAATGGACTGCCTTCATACAATGATTTAAGTGGCTGCATCCTCCAAATCTTCATTTCCATTGTAACAGTTAAGATGACTGTCATACCTTCAAATTCTCCATAATTCCTAACTTGTTGAAGTAGTGAAATTGTTTCACTTTCACTCCCGGCCGTTTCTGGCCTGAATGGTTGAAACCGCAGTGAGCACAACAATGCTGAATTGTCTTACTGCTTATTTCTCAACAACTATGAGTGACAAAAATCGCTGCTTTTTGAACACAAACACACAGAACTGAGACTATTTAAAAACAGTTTGCTTTAAGCACAGTGTAGTGTCTGATGGCCAAGCAAATGCACTGATGCTAGTTAGAAACTGTTTGGTAACAGTCTCTTGCCCAAACTAAGTGGCTTAGTATCCCAAATAAACAGCTGCCCTGATTAACTGGTGGCCCAATTAACTGGATTCCACTGCAGTACATGATTCAAGATCGAAATTGCTATGCAACATACCATCAGATAAGCACATATTTCTATGTAGCACATTGTCAAAAACACAGGAATGCTTATCTGATCCAGGGACTCCTATACACATCATCCTTTGTTACACACCATATTCTGTATCAATATGTGCAGGTGCCTGGTACAACTTCTTGTGTAATGCACTGACCATTTGACCCTTCATCCTGTGTAATACTTCA
This sequence comes from Hypanus sabinus, assembly GCF_030144855.1. Classification (NCBI taxonomy): domain Eukaryota; kingdom Metazoa; phylum Chordata; class Chondrichthyes; order Myliobatiformes; family Dasyatidae; genus Hypanus; species Hypanus sabinus. The sequence continues at coordinate 25,914,112 of NC_082721.1, forward strand.
TCCAGTACACAACTGCCTTTATAACATGTTATTCAATACCCACAGCTCCTGATGTATTGCACTGTTAAACTGTATGAAAGCTGTTCAATATGGACTCCTGTATCAATCCCACAACAATTACAGGTGTCCCCTGCTTTATGAATGTTCACTTTATGCCACTTCACTTTTACAAAAGACCTACATTAATAACCTGTTTTTACTTTACGCCATTTTGGCTTAAGAAAGGTTTCATAGGAACACTCTACCTTTGTAAAGGGGGGGGGGGGGGAACACCTGTATTCAGCTCTGTCATTCAGTTACAAAGTTCATTGTGAATTGCCTGCCAGCGGTCTCACTGGTTGTTCTGTAATTGCCATTACCTCTGATAGTGATTCTGCAGGCGAGGCTCGGTTACGTGTGGAGGTTCCGGACTCGATCACCACGTGGGTAACCGAAGCAGTCAGCCTGTCGTGGGAGAGCGGTCTCGGACTTGCACAGCCCACTGAGCTCCACACGTTCAAAGCTTTCTTTGTGGACTTCACCCTGCCCAGCTTCGTGATCCGCGGCGAGCAAACCAAGATCCCGCTCATGGTCCACAACTATCTGCCGACTTGTGCTGAGGTACGACCAAAGCTGCTGTATCGGGAAAGAGGGAGAGGGGAAGGGAATGGAGAAGGAAAAGATGAAGATTAACATTATTTGTTACATGAACATCAAAACATATTGAAATGCATCATTTGCATCAATGACCAACACAGTCTGAGGATGTGGCAGAGCAGCCCATAAGTGTCGCTGTGCTTCAGGGGCTAGCATAGCATGCCCACGATTTACTAATCCCCATGCCTTTGAAACGTGGAAGGAAACCGGAGCACCTGTAAGAATCCTACACAGTTATGGGGATAATGTACAAACTTTTTACAGACAATGGGAATTGACCCTTCATCATTGGCAATGTAAAGTGTTATGCCGCTGTGCTGCCGGCTGGAGATGAGGGGTGAGGGCATTTTTGGGGTAAGCATATGGGTTGGGGTTAATGGCGTGCACTAGTATAGTTACATACAGTATATATATTTGTTTACTGAGATACAGTGCGGAATATGTCCTTCCAGCCCTGCCGCCCAACAATCCCCCAATTCGATCCTAGCCGAATCACAGGACAATTTACAATCACCAATTAACCTACAAACCAGTACATCTTTAGACTGTGGGAGGAAACCGGAGCACCCAGAGGAAACCCATGCAGACACTGGCAGAACACACAAACTCCTTACAGGAAGCGATGGGAATTGAACCCTGTTCTGTAAAGCATTGTGCTAACTACCGCTGTTCCGCCCCCATCTACCCAACAAGGTGGAAAATTGCCTAGATAAGTTGTGTCTAGAAGCTGCAGAGCAAGTCCAGTCTGATTAGTTCCTACCAGAGTGGTCTAGTCTCAATAGTCAGCAAAGAGACGGAAGATGTCATTGACATTAACACCTAGTTTGGGTTTTGATTGAGCCACTGGGCACCAGACCTTCTTATGGACATAACGGCAAAGAGGTAAATTGCAAAGGAAAAGTTACTGTCGTTTATATCATGGCAGGATTTGACCTAATTCTGTAGCTAGAGGCTCTTATAAATCTGACATCAATGGACTTCAAAGGAATACACTCCAATGGCACCTTACACAAAAGAAGATGGTTGATCTTGTTGGGAGGTCAATCGTTCTGCTCCAGGACATTATTATAGGAGTCCCTTTTCAAGGTTCAATCATCTTCAGCAATTTTCCTTTCCTCGGAAGTTCAACCAAGGGGATGTGCACTGTTGATTACTTGCAATTGCAGTTTATCAGAGAATGCCTCCATACATGAAGACCTAGATTTAATTCAACACCAACTGATATGTGGAAAATAACATTTATACCACACTTGACCTCCAAGGGAGGGACCACTAACTTTCCCTTGACATGCAAAGGCATTAACAACACCAAGTCTCTTGCCCTCGATATCCTGAGATTTACTGTTGGCCAGAAACCCAGCTGGACCAGACACATAAATGCTATGGCTACAGAGTTGGTATGTTCAGTAGTAAGTGACTTTCCTCTTAACATCAAAAGCCTCTTCACAAGGTTTTATGTCGGGACTGTGATAGAATATTTTCCACTTGGTTGAATTAATGCAGCACCAGCTGCAAGCTTAAGAAAAAGACTGCCCAGTTGAGTTAAAATTGCCCAAAAGACTGCTCATTGAAAATCTGGCTGAATGGTGCTACAACAATCTCTCACTCGATATCAGCAAGGCAATGGAGCTGATTATTGACTTCAGGAAACCAGAGGGCCATGAGCCAGTCCTCTTCAGGGCATCAGAGATGGAGAGGGTCAGCAACTTTAAATTTTTTGGTGGTATTAGTGCAGAGGATCTGTCCTGGGTCTAGTGTGTAAGTGTCATTACGAAGGAACAACAGCAGTACCTCAATTTTTTTTCAGAATTTTCCAAAGAAGATGTCAGTAACCTGCCTCAATGACTATCATCTGATGGCATTAACATCAACCATTATGAAATGCTTTGAGTACATTAAAGCCTTTCTCCTGGCTACACTGAACCCTCTACAGTTCGCTTATCGCTCAAATCGATCCACTGATAATGCAATAGCCTCTGCCCTCCATTCTGCCCTGTCCCACCGGGAAAATGGGGTCTCGTATGTCAGTCTGCTGTTTGTGGACTTCAGTTCAGCATTCAACATCATCATAGTCCTGAAACTGGTGGGGAGACTGGCTTTGCTGGGTCTCAACACTCCCTCTGTAATTGGATATTGGACTTCTTAACAGTAAGGCCGCAGTCAGTCCATGTCAGTCTCTTGTCCCATTATGTTGAGCACTGGCTGTTGTGTACTCACCCGCTGCTGTCCTCACTGCTGACACATGACTGTGCCACAGACCCAGCTCAAAGCATGTCGTTAAGTGGTTGGCCTTATCAAGAACGGTGACAAGATGGAGTATAGAGATGAAGTGGAGCAGCTGGTGGATTAGTGCGAGAACAACAACCTAAGCCTGAATGTGAGGAAGACAAAGGAAATCATTGTAGACCTCAGGAAGCTGCAGACAAACCATCTCCCTCTGCGAATACATGGCTCCTCCGTAGAGAGAGTCCCTGGCAGTTCACATCACAAATGACCTCACCTGGTTCCTTCAAATCTCCTCCCTGAACAAGAAGGCACAGCAGTGCCTCCACTTCCTAAGAAGATTGAGGCAAGCTAGGTTCCCACCCACCATCTTAACTGTGTTTTACAGAAACGCCATTGAGACCGTCCTGGCAAGTTGCATCTCCATTTGGTATAGGAACAGTTGAGCATCGAACAAAAAGTCCATACAAAAGACTGAGCGAACAGCTGAGAGGATCATAAGGGACATTTATCAGGAGCGCTGCATACTTATTAAAGATCCCACCCATTCATCCAGCAACCTCTTTGACTCTCTACCATCAGGCAGGAGACTGAGGCATATAAACAAAAACAGTCAGGGTGAGAAACAGTTTCTTCCCCTAGGCCATTAGGCTTCTGAACTCCTGGCTGCATCATATTTAAAGTGTCACTGATTAATCTGTTCCATATCTTCCAATATTTAAAATTAATGCACTTTAGTTTGTTATTTGTGTGTGATTATCTGTCGATTTTATTCGTACCTTCAGAAGTTATCGTACTACTGTGTTATGTGTACTACTGTGCTTTACATCCTAATTTGAAGAAACATCTCGTTTCTATATACATTATATGGTTCTACATATTATATACACGTATATAGTTAAACTTGACTCAAAGATTTGGCATATCATCTAAAACTTTGATAAACCTCTATAGCTGTGCTGTGGAGAGTATATTGACTGGTTGCATCATGGTTTGGTATGGAAACACCAATGTCCTTGAATGGAAATACCTACAACAAGTAGTGGATACAGCACAGTTCATTACTGGTCAAACCCTCCCCTTCGTTGAGCACATCTACACTGAGCACTGTCGCAGGAAAGCAGCATCCATCATCAAGGAACCCCACCACCCAGGACATGCTGTCTTCTCGTCGCTGCTATCAGGAAGAAGGTACAGGAGCCTCAGGATCCTCACCATCGAGTTCAGGAACTGTTATTGCCCCACAACCATCAGGCTCCTGAATCAGAGGGGATAACTTCACTCAACCCATCACTAAACTGTTCTCACAACCTCTGGACTCACTTTCAAGGACTCTTCATCTCATGTTTTCAATACTTATTGTTATTTATTATTATTATTGTTATTGTTTTTCTTTTTGTATTTGCACACTTTGTTGTTTTTTGCACATTGGTTGTTTATCTGTCCTGTTGGATGCATTTTTTCCATTTACGTATTCCATTGTGTTTTTTGTAATTGCTATGAATGCCCACAAGAAAATGAATCACAAGGTTGTATATGGTGATATTTATGTACTTGGATAATAAATTTGCTTTTACTTTTGACTTTGACCCATTCCCTCCACAGCTGGCATGTTGTAGTCTGCATAATACATTAGCTACTCACCTAAACTACTCTGACAATACCTAAAACAGTAAGCTCTACCACCTAAGAGGACAGGTCCATTACATTATTTGAAAACAGGATTCCTATGGCGTGTTCCAAAACACACACACACTTTGTTATTCTTTCATCACTGTGTAATATCCTGAATTCCTCTCTAAAAGTACTAAAAAGCGTACGTCCATTATACAGACTCCAGTGACTGAAGAAGGCTGATTGCCACCACACCATTTCTGAAGGCAGTTGTGGTCTCGCTGTGACCCCTCTGTATCATGAAGGGATAAAAGTATCAGCAGGATCCTGGAATAGGTCATGGACTGTACCCACTTGCTCTGTACAACCCTGGATTCCAAGAACTCAAATGCAAAGGAAGCCTTGCTTCAGTTCCATAAAGATATAGTCCAACTTCATCTGTAGTACTTGTGTTATATTCTGGGGAACGCTGCAAGAAAGAGACTCCTTTAGGAGGACTGCATCGTCGATTCACTGGACTAATACTTAGACTTGAAGGGTTAAGTTAAAAGGATGATTGCATGGATTTGGTTTGCATCCATTCATTTAAAAGACGGAAGAGTGATGTAATCAAGAAATTGAAGAGCATCAAAGCTGATGGGGTGGAGAGAGAAACTCTTCCCTCTGCTGGTGGTGTCTAGAACATGATGCAAAGTCCTGAAATTGGAGCCATTCTATTCATAGTCTCAAAACACAAAAATAAGCCTTCCATTCTACGTTCATGAATTATCTGTCCACACTGATTCTATATGTCAGCAGTTAGACTGTATCTTTCTATCTCTTGGCAGGTCAAGTTCTCATCTATCTACTGAAATATTCTGAGAATACCTCAAAGGTGATGTCAAGAAGCATATCCTCACACAAAGGCAATGGAACTCTGTATAACACTCCATAAAAGGCCATTGATATTGGGAATTAATCTGAGCTCTCAAGGCAGAAGGATTTTTGAAATAGAAACAAAAGAAAAATGATGGAAGCAGTCAACAGGTTAGGCAGTGCCTGTGAAAAGAAGCACAAAGTTAACTTTTCAGTCATTATCCCATTGTTCCGATGAAGTGTATTTGATCTAAAAATATTAATAGCATTTTCTGTTTTTATTTCCATTTTTGGGCATCTGAAGTTTTTTTTTTCATTTTTACTGATGGATTTTGGTTGAGTAAGGGTACCAGGAGAATGGGAATACATTTATATAAACCAGAATGTGACATTAGGTTCAACAGACTCCTTCTATTGTGAGTGGGGATGACAATGGACTGGATGCTTCTGTCAGCATTTGTGATTGCACGGTGTTAAGATCAGTCTCCTCAAATGTTCCAGGTTCATGTTAAAGTTACAGTTCCAAAAGGAATTAAATTTATTGGGCACCCAGGAAAGAGACACCTGACTCGAAAGATGTGCATCAGCTCGGATGAAGCCAAGCCCACGTCCATCGTCCTCTTGTTCAGTGAGCTGGGTCCTGCAAACATCACAGGTAAGGGGTTTATTCTGAGCTCCCAGAGTTCTGGATTGTTTCCAGCATCTTTTCCCAGTGCTGTGTTCACGTATTACGTTCGTATCAGAGTGCGTTGACAGTCCTGTCACTTTACCTTGACAGCCAAAGGCTTTGCTTACAGTGGGAGCAGCTGCTGCCAGGGTGGGCTCCAGACACTGAAGAATGGCAAGTACCTGGATGAAAGTTACCTGGACAGGAGGAACCCGGCTGGCATAGACTATGTGAAGAGACGTGTCCTGGTGGAGGTGAGAGAGCCCCTTCTGCTGTGTATTCTGTTCCGGGACTTAAGAGTGTAGTACAAAAGCAAAATGTTAGAGACTTGAAGACCAAAATGTAATCAGAAAATGCTACATGTGCAGGTCGGGCAGCATCTGTGGAGAGAGAAATATGGTTAGTGTCTCAGGTCAGTGAGGTTTCATCAGTTCAGCAAACGGTATACAAGATGATTGGTGTGTTTTCAGAAGCTGAAGTTTTCCTAGTTGCTGGGGAGGTATCTGCAAACTCAGTAATGTGGAGGGGTAATTGGCTCTGTGGACTTTGTACTGATCATTGTCTTACCCTGTCTTTCTCTCTTGGTGTTCCACAGCCTGAAGGACTGCCCAGGGAGTACACCTACAGCATCTTCTTCTGCCCTAACGGTATGTGTAATTAGACAGGTCGACGTGATAGAACAGCATTTCTGTCTGGATGGTGGAGAGTACATTCCTTATAGGTGCCCACAATCGCACATCCAAATCGTACCAACTCCATTATATTTGTTAACTAAATTCTCTACCTTTCAAATTGTCAATTGTGTGTATTTATTTCCCAACTTGGTCAAGTTTCTGAATGAAGGGTTAACTATAATACATATAGTAACACTATAATACGTTTCCCTACCTCAGCTTCTTCTATGAAATGCACGCATTACTGTTAGTGTGAAGTCCAGACCACACCAGGTCTGGTATAACCCTAACCCAAGTCCTTGTTTACCAGTACTCTGGAGATAACGGTAAACGTTCTATCAGACTTGATTGTTCCTGCTCATCGCATGTTAATCATTTCTTTGGGTCCACAGTTTACAAATTTTCACTATTTGGACAGTACAGTTTTCTGATCTTTTTAGGTCCAAAAGGAATTATTTCTCATTTTCTCATAAAGTTTTACACAGTTTCCTCATTTTCCACAGTTTTGCCTATTGATATCCATTTATGTTTTTATTCATATTGATTACAATGCTGCAACCTTGGATATGTAGTCTTGGATATTACATTTTCTAAATCATTTATAAACACAGTGAATTTTTGGAGAGCTGTTTTTTTTTCCCAACTTCCTTTCCAACCAATTTACCTCCAATTTCATGAACCTCAGTAATAGCCAACAGATTGTGATGAAGGACTTCATCCAATGCCTCCTAAAAATCTACATGAGTATAATTTGTTGAAGCTCCCCTGTTATATAATCCTCAACGTCAGTGTCTTCCCATTTAACCACCTTTCTACCCACTCCTCTCCAATGCTTTGACATTCTTCCAATACTTTGGCCAAATTATTCCCTTTGTCTTCTCAGAAAAGATTCACATCTCCACCCCCAACAAGTACGAGTACCAGTACATCCAGAAACCGGCCTGGATGACACACTTTGACGTGGCTGTAAAAGCGCACAATGATGCCCACTTTGCCTTATCGACGGGTCCTCGTGACACAGCGGAAATGGTAGAGATTGTGATTGGAGGGCAGCAGAACACGAGGACGTGGATCACAGTGAGCAAGATGGGTGAGCCGGTGGTCAGCGCCAGCACACCTCACATCCTGTCCTGGGATGAGTTCCGAAACTTCTGGATCCGTTGGAAGGCTGGCATAGTCCAGGTAAGGGGCAGTTTCCGTGGTATGCACAGGAAACAGCTACCTTTGGTCTTTACCTTTCACATGAGAGGGACCCTCCATGGGATTGATGCTCCTTCAGTTTCTAAGTCTGGGGCGTTTTTGCTTTGTATTCACTTTGGCATTAGTCAGCAGCTGGGATTTCCCCGATCTCACTAGGTCATCATCTTTCATGTTGTCTTTAATAGCTAAGGTACAATCTGGTGCAGTTATAGTAGTGGGCAATATGATTAAGTAGCAGTTAATGTAACACTATAATGGTTAAATTATATAAGTAGTGCAAAAACAGATATTAAAAAAAGTAGTGAGGTAGTGTTCATGGGTTGAATGTCCATTCAGAAATTGAATGGGAGAGGGGAAGAAGCTGTTCCTGAATTGCTGGGTGGTGCCTTCAGGCTTCAGTACCTCCTACCTGATGGTAATAGAAGTTTCTTCTCCCATTCCAAAAAGTTGGTGAGTTGTGGGCATGTTATGTTGGCATCTGAAGCATGGAGACGCTTGTGGGCAGCCCAGCATAATTTGATTTGATAAGATGACGCATTTTGCTGTATATTTTGATGTACGTGTGATAAATAGAATTAATCTTTAAGAATCTTTAATCAACAAAGGTTTAGCTGTTCTCTTGTTATGTTTCTAGGTGGGCCATGGCGCGGTGCCCAGCAATGAGTCGCTGATTGTTGAGTGGGCACTGACCAAAGTTCCAGACGTCAAATACATTGGCTTCTCAACGGGCTGGGGCTCGGTGGGCGAGTTCAAAATCTGGAGGAAAGAGGAATCGGAGGAGAACCACAATGAGGCCTTTACTCTTGGTGTGCCGCACAACGTGGTCCCTGGATCCGAGAGAGCCACGGCTTCCATGATAGGTAACAGCACAGTCAGGTCCCGTGCAATGCAGGATCCACTACCATTTCATCATGAAATACTGGTGACAGATAGAAGGCTTGGACTGGGTGTGGTATGTTGGAAAGAGGTTTGTGATTACTTTGAGTGGCTCTGAGTTACTAGGAACAGCCAGTTCTCACAGAACCAGATCTCAACAGTTGGTAGCTCCTCTTGGACAATGTATTCAGGGTGAGAGAGGGAACTAATTTTGTTAAGGTGACTTGTGAAACCATCACTTAGGGTGGCTTCGCGTCTTCCCACTAGGTCTTTTCCCCCACACTCAAGACAGATTGAGTGCTCTTGTTTATTGTCCAATCAGTGAGGTAGAAGTTCTATCGCTCCCTGGGATGCTGATATCCACTAGTTCTGGGTTCCCTGCTCTCCCCAGGGTGCAGATACCATGCCTCTGAGACCCACCTCTCCCAGGCTACCTACACTCAGTGGGGTTCGAGGACCCTCCTCTCATTGGGATTCTGTGACCTTTCTGCATTTGCTAACCCTCATTGTTGTCTGTTTTCCATCAGGTGATGTGATGGGACCCACCCTTAATAATCTGGACAACCTTCTGCGTCTTCCATTTGGCTGTGGAGAACAGAACATGATCCATTTTGCCCCGAATGTCTTTGTGCTGAGATACCTACAGAAGACCAAGCAGCTGTTCGCCGAGGTGGAGACCGAGGCCACCGACTACCTACTGCAAGGTGAGTCCCTGTCTCAGCATCCTTGGGTGGCTCATTCCAGCAAAGAGTTTCTTCACCGGGACCCTGAGAGGGGCTCCTTCTGCCCCATGTCTGCTGCAGACAAAGCTTTATTCAGAACCCAAACCCCAATGGACACAGACGTGTGTGCACAAACACACAGTCAGAGAGACACACACAGACCCCACAACCAGAACTCTTGTGGCCTCAAAGGGGAACCTGGAATCTTGTCTCCCCTCCTTGGGGAGAAGAGGAACAAAAGAACTACCTTGTGACCTCTAAAAATGAACCAAGGGCTTACAAGAGTGGCCGGAATATGCCTATCACATCATTCACCCATGACCACTGGAATGTGGTCCTATCAGGAAGGGACCTTCTCTGTTTTCTGTCCCAGTGGGTTGCATAGCTGTGTATATACTTCATGAAGTCAACGGGGAAACTTGGGACAGGAGCAAACATTACTGTTTCTGAGATCAGCAAAAGTGAGGAGGTTTTATCCATTCTGCCCAGCTGGAATTATTTAATTATTCATTGTTTTGTATTGGAGTATCCTAAGGAATTGAGTATCCTTCTTTAGTTCTGTTGTCTTATAATATGTCACTGTAACTAAAGCTGAGCTACTTCAGATGTCAGTTAAAAGTCATTGCAAGGTTGGAGTGAACTTTGAAGTCATAGTCAAGCTCACCAATATAGTGAGAGCAAGGATTGAATTGAATTCATTGCCTCATCCTTTGCACACAAGGTTAACCTCTTCCTCCTCCTCCAATGAGGACAGCCCCCTGCTTCCAAAACCTCAAGAGTTGGTAAACCTCTTTGCTGCTGTTCATTTGAAAAATATTTTCCACTAAAGTGATAACTGACAGGAAACAAAAATGGAACTATTGGCAGACTCTCCCCTGCATTTTCTCTCCTGCAGGATATCAGCGTCAGCTGACGTACAAACGGGAGGATGGATCATACAGCGCATTCGGTGAGAGGGATTCTTCTGGGAGTATGTGGTGCGTGAATTTATTCAGTCTCTACCAATACAAGGATCAAGAACATTTTGGGGAAGAATTATATATTTCCTCATGGGGAGTAGAGGGTTGGGAAAGTGTAAACGCAGCTCCAGACATGTGATGTGCCTCAAGGACAGAATTAAATTCTCAGATGCATTCCTGAAATTGTTCTACTACAATGCACACAAAATGCTGGAGGAACTCAGCAGGTTGGGCGCGTTCTATGGAGGGGAATGAACAGTTGACATTTCAGACCAAGGCCCTTCATTAGGACTGGAGGAGAAGAGGCAGGAAGCCAGATTAAGAAGATGGGAGGGAGGGAAAGGAGTGCAAGTTGGCAGAGGAGAGGTGAAACCAGATGAGAAGAGTTTGTTGGGGAGGGTAGATGGAATAAGAAGCTGGCAAGTGATAGGTGGAAGAGGTAAATGGCCAAAGGAGGAGGAATCTGATAGATAAATGCCAGGAGGGAAATCAGTGGGGAGGAACGAGTAGAGAAGGGAAGCATCTTCACTTTGCATCTTGTGTGTGTGCTGTTTGGGGAAGGTTATGTATTCACAGGGTCAGATCACGGGGTGAAGCTTTCTGCTCTATCCACCATGTATTGATCTTGTTTTGGGTTGACAGTCTCATCCTTCTGAGCTTCCAATGATTTCCCATGCTATGTTTCCCTGTTATTTATTGTTGAAGCCAGCAATAAACAACTTAGAACTAACTCAGAGAAGTTTTGGAGCTCTGATCCCAGGAATGAAGTTTGCCTCAGAGAGGCAGCTGACAAAGTGCTGGATGTTTTCCAGTTCCTCACTGCCTCTGTAGGTCTTTGCTGGGTCTGATGGCTGACTGGAGACAGGCTGGTGAAAACCTTCTGTCCTGCTCGCTCATGTTCGTTGCTAATACTGGGCTGTTAACAGCAGAGAAATGGGTAGGAGCCTCCTTTGAATGTGCAGAACCCCGCAATTGAAAATTCGATCTATTGAAGGCCATTCATAATTCCAGGTGTTGTTCTTGATCCTCTTCCTGGATTTGTCTAACTGCAAAGGTCATAGCAAAGTGCCTTGTGATGCTCTGAAGCCACACTGGGACTTGGGAGAATGTCGTCTGCAAAAGGAAGTGTTTAATTTAGTTGGGTTCTAACAAGAATCTTCGCAGTGATGAAGAGGCTGACAATGCATTAATCGTTACCACGATCAGTCCTATATCCCTTTATAAAATGGTGATGGTTAGCATTGTGTAGGTCAGTGAGGTTCACTAGGACAGGTTTTAAGGAGCAACAAATTGGGCTTCTTTGTCTGTGTTTCAATCTAATCAAATCAAGTTTAATTATCATTCAGACCGTACTGGGATACAGTCAAACGAGCCAGTGTTCCTCTGGGGTCCAGAGGCATGGCATACATTCAAAATAGAGAGGAAAAAAAAACAAACACACATTGTTACACAAGAGAACACGTGTATAGTCCAAGTCCCTGAGTAACGTGATGGTACAGCTCCTGGCAATCCAGCTGTCCTTCTGCCAGTCTGGCACTAGAGGGCAGCACTCTCGGGAGAGGCCAGCTCTCAGCCAAGCACAGATTCCTTGCTACAACTGAGGCCACACTGCTGACTTGTCGCCAGTCTCACCATCAAACAAGGGAAGCAGGCCTGCGGCATCTCGCATTATCCAACAGGGTCTTGCGATTGCAGGAGAACTTTCCAAGACAGTCACTCACAGTTACACTGCACGCTGCTTTTGCACACCAACTCCAGTGTCTTCCAGTAGCAGGCAGCAGCATGGTCAGCTCATCCGACCCTTTCCCGGCCGAGCGCCGGCTTCTCCTTCGACAATCCAGCCGGCAGCTCCGAACAGCGAACAGATCACTGGTGCAGTAGGCCTGCTGTACTCATTGATCTTGGAGTACAGTATAGTCTGACAACCATAAAAAATACAATTAGACAAATGCACCTTTGGTTGGCCCCCAAGAGGCTGTTGAGTTTGAACATGCTGCCATCTTAGCATCTTACAAATCAACTGTGTTTTTCCGAGGTCATTTTTACGCTCGACCATTAGGCTCTATAATGAGTCAACCTATAGCCAGGGAAGTGGTGACCCCCTCCTGAGGTAACTTGTTTTTTATTCTTTCTTTGTTCCCTTCTAATATTTGTAAACCTGTGAACTTGGAATGCTGTTGTGACACTCTTAATTTCCTTTGGGATCAATAAAATATCTATCTCTCTACCCCAGCTTTCCAAATTCCAATGTTTCCCTATTGGAACTTGATACTTTATCTCTCTCCAGCTATTTAATTGGTGAGAGAATGCTGAGAGACAGAATGAAGGTGTTAACAATCACAGGAATGAGGATGTGAAGTTCAGATCACCATGAGAGCAAGCTGTACGCAGGATTCACAAGCAGAGAAACTGTCAACCTCTTACCAAAATCTGTTTGGACTTACTCAAACACCATGAATAGTTCTGGTCTCCACTTTTCAGAGGCATCAGGAAAGAGGGATAATGATTCACCCTTACTTGACACTCTTGTTAATCTAGAACCTATCAACCTCTACTTTAAATATACTTAACCTCCACAGTTGTATATGGCAAATAATTGCATCCCTGCCTAAAGAAATGCCTCCTCATTACTGTTCTAAAAGTACTTCAAAGACTCTTCCACAATTTGAATCATCCTCTGCTTGTCCACTTTATCAATATTCGGTAGGTTTCAATGTGATCCCGCCCCCCCATTATTCTAAACTCCAGCAAGTAAGATCCAGAGTCATCATTACATTAACCCCTTCATTCCCAGGATCATTCCTGTAAACTTCCTTAGGTCCCTCTCCAATGCCAGCACATCCTTTCTTTGATATGGGACCCAGAACTCCTCACAATACTCCAAATGTGGTCTGATCAATTCCTTGTAAAGCCTCAACATTACATCCTCACTTTTATATTTTGGTCCTCTTGAAATGAATGTTAACATTGCATCTGCCTTCCTTACTACCAACTTAAACTGCAAGTTAACCTTTAGGGAATCCTGCAGAAGGACTCCCAAGTCCAGGTATGGAGGGTGGTTGGGAAGTCTCAGATGGGGAGGAGAGGCAAAGAAGAGTAAGTGAGTGAGTGGTGAAGGATTTGTAGAAGGGTTGGAGTCTAGAGATGGGAAAGGGACTTCTGATTCATGTATGCTACTTTTAATTTTCTTAGTATGACTTTAAGAAAGGTAATGTTTTCTTAATTGCATCTATAAGATTCAGCTTCATCTGTTAACCCCCATAACCTTTCAATCAGGAATGATTCCACGATGTTAGGAAACTAGCCTGTATTCCACTGTCAATATCTTGAGGGTATAATTCTGGCCTGGGTAATCGGCTGGTCTGTGATTAGTGTGATGCTGAAATGTCTCTTGTTTGGATGATGTCATTGGCTCTGTGCCAAAGCTCCACCTTTTCCTGAGGGCATGAATAACGGAGCAAATTGACTGGAGCAGATCGCAAGATACAATCACCAAACAGTGCTGTGGCTCATTGTCAAAGCCCCATCCCTGCACACATGAAACTGTAGTGCTGTACGGGGAAACCCAACGTTTGCCAAGACATTTCATGGTTCGATCAATGAGAAGGAGAGAAAAGCTAACAATTTTTAAATCTTGGCTTATGGCCCAGACAGAATTCCATTCAGAGATTTAGCCTGGGCTTTTTTTTTGCCAGGACATTCATGGTGAAATGTCTTTGGATTACAGGTGAACATTGGGAACAGCTGCAGTTGACTTTTTACAATCTCATCTCCCTTGAGACCCAAAGCTTGCTTTTCTCCCCTTAGTGACTTTTTTATTATCAATTGATGGCATTATATTGCTCAAGAAGGTTGGTGGGGAAGGTATACCCCATCCAGAGTGTAAGTGAGCCCCATAGAGTGTTGCCTGGGCAGCGAGTGAGTCTTGGTTTATGGGAAGCCTCTGCCCAGCTGGAATTTTCCCATGGCAAAGCAGTGAGTCCCAAGGGAAGAATAGGCTACCTGGACTTCACCCTCCCCGGTTCCTTTTTCAGATTTTTGCTCTATCAACTGCAATTGCACCCCACTAGGCTTATGCTGGTACAAGGGTTGAAATCCAGGCCAGGAGAGATCTATCCCAAGGTTGCCATGGGAAGCAAGGGAAGAAATAACTGAACCCTGTCGGAGATCTTTCCATCTTCACTAGACACAATGAGGTGCCAGAAGACTGAAAGTCAGCTAATGTTTCTTTATTTCAGAAGGCCGATAGGAACACACCAGGCAGTTACAAGCCAGTGAGTCTTATTCCTAATACGAGTTTGTAAACGTATATGGCAGATAAAGTTGATCCTTATGTCGGAGGCAGGAAAATTATTGGAGAAAATTCTCAGGGATAGGATTTATGTACATTTGGAAAGACTGGGGCTGATAAAAGGTAGTCAGCATAGCTTTGAGTGGGCAAAATCCCATCTTACTAATTTGAGCAGATTGATGAAGGAAGGTCAATAGGTGCTGTCTGTATCGAATTTGAGGTCCCACATTATATGCTGGTCCAAAGGGTTTAAGTTCAAGATCAGGTTTCATTGTCATTCAGCCATACATGAATATCCATGAATACAGGCAAACGGAATGGCGTTCCTCCAGGGCCAAGATGCAAATCGTAGTACACACAAGGCATATATAGCACACGTTTCACAACATATGCTGGTGATATTAAACCTGATAAGGCAGTAGTGAACAGTCACAGACAAAAAAATGTGCAAATCCTTGAGCTTCGTGTCCTGTAGATTGATGGTGCATGGATGCTGTTGTCCAAGAACAAGCCTGCAGCAGTCCGTAGACAAACGCGATCCAGCTTGTCTTCCACCGAGCGCATACTGGAGGGCAGCACCAATGAAAGGGGTCAGTCTCCACGCAGCATGGACCCCAGACCACCTCTGGCATCTCTCCTCTGTGTGGCTGCAACGGCTGACCCATGGGCACGAGAGCCTAGGCTGCACTACAACCAAGGCCAAGTAACTCCGCTGCCGTCAGTCTCATCAATAAACTGGTGAACTGCCAGTATTCTGCATTACAGTGTGTTAACAGGGTCTTGCTATTCCAGGAAAAACATCAGTCGGCCACATCCCTAGACAATCACTCACACAGTTTGTTAGACTGCACGCCATGTCCGCGTGCCGACTGCAATGCCTTTTAAGTAGCAGGCGGCAACACGATCCGCACCAAGTCCAGCTCCTCCACTATCGAGCAACTCACTAGAGGGGTAGACCAGCAGTACTCTATCTTCTTAATAATCAGCACTATTGTGTGATCGTGAAAAAAGATGTAAAGGATGAACAATTTCACCTTTGGTTGGATACTGAGTGACTGTTGTGACCATGCATGCTGCCACCTTACTGGAAGTTCAAAGCAAGTTAAGGTACATGAGATCCAAGGCAAGCTGGCTAATTCAATCCAAAATTGCTATGATAGGCAGCAGAGTGGGGGAGATGATAGAAAGATATTCTTCTGATTAAGATGGCACCAGCAAGCTACACGACCAAGTGTGACATCCCTCAGTCAGTTCACAAAACAACTAGATTCGCTTTGTTTACTTCATCTTTTTCTTTCAAATGTGGTTCTGCTGCTGTTGGGTCCTGTGATCTACATTTTGGTGTTTCCTCGGGCCGATAGATCAATTAGCACTTTGCTGTTTCTGAGGGTGTTCGGCAAGGTTTCGAGCAGAGTGAGCAGCCTGGTGGCGGAGCTTGAGCCTGAGCCCACGATGGACTCCATTTCCCGCTGATCCCATTGATTAAAGCATTAAGGAAGACTGAAATCAAGAAAGAGAAGAAGACGGGCAGGTGTGCTGCGTGTGACCAGTCTCTCCCTCCCCCCCCCCTCTCTTGCTGCCCCCGGAGGAAGGTGCCTGTGTACGAATGGTGTCTCTCTCGTTCTCATCTGATGCTGCTGGAGGATGGGGCTGGAGTCAAGAGTCTTGGGCAAGGTTTCAATCAATGGAAATTCTGTGTTGGACTCTGTAGTTCAGGTTATGATGTGCTTCTAGTTTCTGGTCGATCCTTCTGCTCCTGTTTTGTGCGAGTTTGATCGGGGTGGACTGGCGCTGCTGCCTGCCGATAGCGAGTGACACGGTGCTGGATTGAACTGAACTGAATGTAACTGAACTCTTTCAATGGCTTTGTGATTAGGTGTTTTGTATCCTTGTTTTTCACTCAATTTTTGCCATTTGTGCAATTTATTTTTTGAGTGTTGGGAATTTGATGTTTTCCTTTCAACAGGATCCATGAATTTCTTTGTTTCGTGGCTGTCTGTGGGAAGATGAATCTCAGTGTGGTATATACTTCACACATTCTTTGACAGTAAATGTACTTTAAATCTTTGAATCTTTAATTAAAATTCTAAAACCCGATACAATCATTTAGACAAGGCGTAGAAGGATACAGTTCTAATCCTCATGGCACGAAGGTCAATTTCTCAAATTTCTGGTAATTGTCCTTCCCCCACCTTCCTTCTCCATCTCCAATACCCATTCCAATTTCCCTCCCTTACATTATCTCCTTACCTGCCCATCACCTCCCTCTGGTGCTCCTCTCCCTTCCCTTTCTTCCATGGACTCCTGTCACATGCCCCCTTCTCCAGCTCTTTACTTCACCGCTCCCCCTCTCCCAGTTCCTTCTATCAACTACTACCTTGTATATCTTCCTCCCCTCCTGCCATCTTCTCACTCTGACTTCTCATTCTTTTTCTTCAGTCTTGATGTAGGGTCTCGGCCTAAAACGTCGACTGTTTACTTCTCTCCGTCGATGCTGCCTGGCCTGCTGAGTTCCTCCAGCATCTTGTGTGTGTCGCTTAGGCAAATAGGATTGGTATAGGTGGGCGAATTGAGCACGTGTGGTTCAGGAGAAAGCAGTGTCGAATTTGCTGCGGTGCCATCCACTGTTGAACGTTTATTGTCTGATTTTGCTGGTGGTTTGGTCTCTAAGGTGAGGCATCTGCCAGGCTTGGTCTCCCAGAGCACCTCAGGCCAGCACTTGCAGTTTTATTTTATATATAGCGTGGGCCGAATTGTGGCCCCCTTCGAGGTATTGGAATGGATCAGAGGAACACAGAACAGCCAAACCCCAAACAGTTAGATCAATGGGCAGGGTTGAGTCCCAGTGGCAAAGCTGTTGGGCTGTTTTTTGTTCCGACGCATGTATCCCAAAGAAGCCAATGACCTCACAGTCACTTGATGGGAGGTCAGTGCCTTTGAAGATGGACACAAGGGAATCGTAGCATCTGATTTGGGCACGGGGTAGCCCCTTTGTGATGGAATTTTTTTTAAGCAAGGGTGAACTGGCTTGTTCCATGAGCTCCTGGGAATTGATATTGAAAGAGTTTGGGTAACTTTTAAGTTTCCCTTCATTCAGCCAAAGATATTTTATTGGTTATAGAACTGAGTCAGGTAGGTGCAGCTGAAATACAGAGGACTCATGGTGCTGTTGATTAAGTAACCAGGCTCAAGGGGTTGAATTGCTATCTCCTGCTTCCATGTTTAACATGACATGAACTAAAACAATGGTACAGTGCAAATCTTCAACTCTGAGTTGCAGGAAAGGGTACAATAGATCTTCATCGTTGGAATCTAGTCCATTCAATAAACATTTGACAATTCTCTTTAGTCGCTGAAATGGAATCAACTGCTTTAGTGCGTTAACCAACACAGCACACAAAACCAGATGTAAACAGCTATTGTGGAGACACACTCTCAGTTCTGTTGCAGAGCCACTGACCTTTCCTGCCCCCCACAGCCAAGTCTATGTAAAATACCAGAGTAAGTCATTTGAGAGAGGTAGCAACCCCTTGCACAATGCCTGGCGCGATTCAGTCCCTCACCGTGAAAGATTGTGACAGGCCGTTACTTAACACTTGAAAAATTCACTGCGGGCTGTTGGTTAAACGGCGAGTCCCTCCCACTGCGTTAAGGGCAGGGGGTAATAATAGCATGATTCAGTAGTTGAGAGACTGCGCGCTCCCTTTCCCTCCCTCTCTCTCTCTCTCTCTCTGGCGAATCTGCTGTGAGCTGCAAAGGCCTAGGAGTCATTAGCAGCAGTTTTCTTAATAGGTATTGGGGCCTCAGGGGAGTTTTAAAGCACAGACCCAATCTTGCAATTTTAACATTTAACCCGAGATGCCAGTTTAGTTGTGAAAGTTCTCTTTCCCTAAACAAGTCTTTCTAATCACTCATTATGTTGACGTCATTTACAAAAAAAAAACTCACACATAGCTTATTTTCAGAGAGTTTAATCTTAGCCTGAATCTGAGCTTCCATTCGGATTGACTCAGCCACACCAACGATTTGCAGAGTTCGCTGATGCCTTGAGTTGGTCAGCAGAAAGGTTTTTACTGCCCTATTCCCAACTTGCCCACTCAACTTCCATCAACATCAGCACTTCCTGGGATTGAGTGGAGCAGCAGGGACATTCCCTCTTCTGGATAATCATTCAACATGTTGAGTGTGTGTGTGTGTACGTGTACACATTTAAACTGTCTTTGAAAAGCGGTCAAGGTAAATTCCTGTATCCCTGGCCCCCTCTCTATTACCTAGCTAATATCCATACTCCCCTTTAATGAATCAGTGATCAAGTGTTAAGGGCATCACTTCAAGTTCAAGTTTATTGTCATTCAACATGTATACATATAGCCAACTGAAAAAATGTTCCTCTGGGTCAGCGTGCACATGTGCACGGGCCTGTGTACATATGTTCCACACACAACACATAAAATGATATCACCACAAGTAATAGTTTCCAGCATTAGGTGCATTTATGACACAAGTAAAAAAGTAAACAGTACAATGCTACTGGCACTTCATGTGTGATGAGACCTGGGTAGTGGCAGGGAGTTTAGCAGTCTCATGGCCTGGGGGAAGAAGCTATTTCGACCCCTAACAGTTCTTGTTCTAATGCTACAGTATCTCCTGACTTAAAACTCAATAATTTTTAACTCTGCCGGTGTGTTGTGTTTGGAGTCAGAGCAAGCAAAGTTAATGTCTCCTTCCTGCGTATCTCTTATTTCTCCTAGGCTGACGGCGTTTGTACTGAAATCCTTCGCACAGTCCCGTGGGTTTATTTACATTGACCTGAAGGAACTCGCCACGGCCAAGGAATGGATTATACAGCATCAGCAGGAAGATGGCTCATTCCCTGCGGTTGGGCGCATTCTGAACAAGGACATCCAGGTAATTCCATGGGTGGCCTCTCCCACAAGAATATCACCACGTTCACCAAAACAATGCACTTGGGAGAGGCAGAAGGATAGAGGGAGAGGGTAAGTGTAGATGGGGAACGTGAAGGGATTGGACTCCGTTGGGATGCGATTTATAAATGCCTTTGTGTATTGGTGAACTTCAACCGATTTGTACATCTTTTTGGTAAAATCATCGACAACAAGTAGGGTGGATGAGTGATTACATATTTGGATACCAAAGGGTGACAGTTGTTACATAAATGTGCACAAGTGAATTATGTTTTATCTGCGTTGTGTGACTGCGTGTCAAATAGGATCTACTAATATTAGTGCATCTGGCTAAAACAGTCACCATTGCCCCCAGCTGTGGCTGGTCAGTGATTTCTGTTGGCCAACACTGCGTTACAACAAGGTCCATCTCCCTGTTCAGGTGGATGTTAAAGATCCCACGGCAACTAATCGATGAAGAGCAGGGGAGTCCTTCGGGTGTCTTGGCCGACATTTCTCCCTCCACCAACACAACCAAAGCAGTTTGGCTGGTCAGTGATCAGATTGCTGTTTGTGGGATCTTTCTGTGTGTGATTGCCTGTTTGTACTGTTGACCTCTAAGTTCCAGGGCCAAACTTGACATCAGCAATGATTTCCTTATTCTGATATTTATATATATATAGGGTGGAGTCCATGGGAAGATCTCATTGACTGCCTATGTTGTTACTGCACTTCTGGAGACTGGCATCGCCTCTGAGGTATGGTTGAGTTTCTCACACAGCTTTTTTTGTTTTTTCTGGTAATTGGTTGAAGTGTGGATGGAATGGGAAGACCCTCAACAGACATGACCTGTGTTGTGATGGAAATGAGAAAGATTCTTTGGGTCTCACAGGCAAGAGCTCTGGACACACAGTGTTAACAATAAGGAGTTTTTTTACAAGGGGAGAAAAAGCTTGGGACCAACACAAGCAGCTACAATATTCGCACAAACACGTTTAGAACAGACGTGCGTGGGAAAAGTCTGGTCGGCAGTACAATACACGGGAAAACGGTGTGGGGACAGAGTACAGGTACACATACAATCAAGGGAAAAGTAACTACAATACCTGCCATCCCTTGACTATCAGCAGGCACGGCTCTTTGCTAAAGAGACAACAATAAACGTTCCCACAACCCTGTTCAATGCACAGCTCACCACACACCTCCAGCGCTGTTCTGCAGTCTTCAGCCTGGGGTGAAGCAGGGTGCTCCCTCGAGGATGGCAAAAAGAGAGCGAGCCAAGCACATGTAGCACCCTTTATAGGTCAGGGGGCTGGAGGGTCCAGCCCAGGTGATTCACCAGGGGGCCAACGGCTTGGTGCTAGATGGGTTAATCCAATTAAGGTGGCCAGTGGTTAAGTATTAAGTTGGGAGGGGTGAAATGTTGACTGCCAGGTAGTGTGACTTCCGACCGGGTGGAGCAGTGCTGTCACGTGACAGGCATGGCTCTCTGGATACAACCTGTGTCTTTAGAAGCAGAACAATCCCGTGAAAGGCTATGTTGGCCTGATTGACATTGTCCTGCAAAGTTCTGGACTGAAGGTCCCTCGAGTTACCCAAATCCAACATGCTCTCTGATGGGCTCCCAATGTTTTGGGGAGTTCAGTGACTCTTCCCAATACAATGGAATGAACAGCAGGTTTAATAAGGAAAATGATAAAACCAGAATATGTCTTAATATCCACATTACTTGTCTCTACTGTCAAAATCAAAGTCAAGGTAAACTTAGTATAAAAGTATGTGTATGTCGCTGTAAACTATCCTGAGATTCATTGTAATACAGGCACTAACAGAACAATAAAGACAAAGTGATCTAAATTAATTACAAATATAAAACACAAAATAGTTGATTGCGTTAAGTTTTCACCCCCTTTAATATGCTGCACCAAATCATCACTGGTGCAGCCAATTGGTTTTAGAGGTCACATAATTAGTTAAATGGATCACCAGTGTGCAGTCAAGGTGTTTCAATTGAATGTAGTAAACCTGTATCTGGAAGGTGCAATTGCTGGTGAGTCAGTATCCTAGCAAGAATTACACCATGAAAACAAAAGAACACTCCAAGCAACTCTGCAGAAAAGGTTATTGAAAAGCACAAGTCAGGAGATGGATGCAAGGAAATCTCCAAGTCACTGAATACCCCTTGGAATACAGCTATCATCAAGAAATGGAAAGAATATGACACAGCTATAAATCTGTCTAGAGCAGGTCATCCTCAAAAACTGAGTGACCGTGCAGGAAGGGACTAGTGAGGGAGGCCACCGAGAGACCTGTGATAACTCCGGAGGACTTGCAAGCTTCAGTGGCTGAGATGGGAGAGACTGTGCATACGACAACTGTTGCCCGAGTGCTTCACCAGACACAGTTTTATGGGAGAGTAGCAAAGAGAAAGCCACTGTTGAGGGGGAAAAAAGTCAGACGAAATCTCAGGAAGTGTCTGCCACAGGCATGTGGGAGATTTTGAAATCAGGTACTGCAGTCTGATGAAACCAAAATAGAGCTTTTTGGCCATCAGTATCAGAAAAGCCAATTTAAATCCACTGTGATTGTTGTAAAACAATAAAACATGAAAACTTCCTAGAGGGGGTGAATACTTTTTATAGACACTGTATCTATACAATATCTGTACAATAGATATTGTGTGTGTGTGTGTGTGTGTGTATCTTAGAAAATAAAAAGTGATTCTGTGGGTCGTTAATCAGTTCAGAGTTAAGGTGAGCGAAATTATCAATATTTGTTCAGGAGCTTAATGGTAATAAGGTAATTACTGTTCCTGAACCTGGTGGTGTGGTCACCCAGTGGAACATATTATTTACATAGCATTTAACATTTCTAATGTGGAGTGTACTAGAGAGATTTGTTTTGGGCAAAGAGGATATATGCACACTGTGACATCAAAACCAGTGAAAGGAGAACAGTTTAAACATGGAAGCTTGCTTAACATTGTCCCGTTAAATCCTGTCAAGGCAGGAACACCCTAAAATGTTCTGATCCAGATGTTTGATCACATAGTTCTAAACAACTCTGTTCAGTTGTCATTAGGGTAAGTGGAATGAAAGGGTCAATAGGATCTGACAGATGAACACTAATTAGGTAGAGTTAATCCTGTTTCAGTCACTGATTGTAATTTGAAGAGGTTTGCAATGGGGATGGACACAGGTTAACAAGGGCCGGAGGGGATTCCATGGGTTTGTTAAACAGGGAACTGGAAGAAAGTATGAATTCCTTGAATTCCTAATTTCTCAGGCACTTGCTGCTCTCTCTCCCTCTCCACATCAGCTCTCAAGGGGTCAGGAAACAGGAAGCAACTAAAGCTCTTAAATCTGTGTCCTCACCAGCAGGATACAGGGAGCTGGCAATAATCAGAGGAACAGCAAGATTCACCTGCTTGTACAGTCCAACCTCACATGCCTCAAACCAGAGACTGAACACTGATATAGCCTGTCTTTCCCAAACCTGCCCATCTTTGGCGTATTTGTGATTAAATGAAATTGTTGCTACTCCCTGCAAGCAACTGTGGGCTCAGGCTGAGAAACTAGTGCTCGTTCAAAAGATTAGTGCAGTTCGAGAGAATGAGAGAGACGACAATGTGCCTGATAAATGGAGGGAGAGAGAGAGGTGATGGGGTGGGTGGAGGGGAAGAAAGCACACATCATGTACTCAATAGACGGTAAGATAGCAAGCATGCAGTCAGACTGAGTGAGGAAGCAGAGGACACCAAGTGTCTGATACGGAGAAACAGCTTCACAGCAGTTACCTCATAGACAGAGAGAAAGAGCTTGCTGTTAGTTTATAAGAATGGTAAAGAGAGAGATGTATAGAGATGGTGATCTAATAGACAGGCAAAGTTACTTGTGCATGACAGGCAGAGAGAGGGGGGATAGGTAGATAGATAGGTGAGAAGGCACGTGTACAAAAGAAAGAGATGGGTGAGAGGCATTGTTCCCTCTAATTTTTTTTTAAACAGCTACATGGACCAGCCATTGCTCTGAACAGGCAATTTTTACATGACCTGCAAACTGTGCGGCACTTTAAATGTTAAGAAAACTCCAGCTGCGTGGCAACAAAGGCTATGTGCCCGGAAGCATTTCGGTTACCGTATGGCCACGCACCACGCAGATTAAAGGGAGCAATGGTGGGAAGTCATTGCATGAGAGAGAGAGAAATGGGTGGGAAGCCAAATACCCAAAAGAAAGAGAGAGTGCACCTGCCAGCTGACTGAAAGAGAAGAACTAGAGAAAATAGTGTGCTGGGTTCCTAACAGGCAGTTCGGAAAAATAAAAAGCACCGTGTACACAACATAATGAAAACAAGAGTGTTGTGTGCCTGATCGACAGAGACAAGAGAGGGGGAGGTTGAAGGTATTGAATGTCCTTTGGTCTGGGAGAAGAATGATGTCTATCAGGACAGGAAAACCTGTCCTGAATGAAGATTGTACATTTTTAGTTGTTGCTTTCTCCTCTATATTTTGTTGTTTTAGGAGGAAAAAGCTGCAGTTGGAAAGGCTAAACATTTCCTGGAAGCAAACATGTACTCAGCAGATGATCCATACACCACAGCCCTCTCTGCCTATGCACTGACCCTGCTCCGGAGCAAGCACGCGCCAGCCGCACTGAGAAAACTCAACAACATGGCAATTATGCAAGGTGCGTCCAAGCCCGTGCTGCCTGGATGTATACAACCACAGCAACGTATCAGAATGAGGTTTTCAAAATCTCCATCAAATATATTAATTCAAAGTTACCTACGGAGATATTTGGGCATGTGAGTGAGAGCTTTGAGATGTGTTTTAAAGGATTGGAGAAAGGGAGAGAAACTAAGAGATTTAATGTGAGAATTCAGGAACATAGAGCCCGGAAAATGATGCCACTGTGGTGAAACGATTAAAAGGGTAATGAAGAGGTAGAATCCAAGAAGCTTAGGTGTCAGGGGAGTTGTAGGACTTCAAGTAGATAGGGAGGGTTGAGGCTGTGGAAGTGAGGTGTTGGTTAGTCAGCACACAGTGATGGGACTTGAGGCAAGTTTTGACACAGGCAGCAAGGTTTTGTGTGATTTGAAACTTGTGGAGAGAAGGGCAAGATAGGCCAGGCAGAAGAACTTTAGATTGATGAAGTGTAAAGACACTGAGGGCAAGGAAGCTGGTGAGCTGGGGTGAAGTTGTTAGTTTTGCGGCAGAGGAAGAGGTGCAAATATCAGGTTTGCAACTGAGATGACACCAGATTTGCTAGCAGTCTGGTTCAGTTGCAGGCAGAGGGATGGAGTATTGGCAAGAATCCACCTTAAATGATGATGGTGTCCCCTCTTTGTGATAGAGTTTATGTTACCTGGATGAAAATGTATATGCATGGATTAGTAAGTTTACAGATGATATGAAAATGAACATTAATTTCTCTACAACACACACAAAATGCTGGTGGAACACAGCAGGCCAGGCAGCATCTATAGGGAGAAGCGCTGTCAATGTTTCGGGCTGAGACCCTTCGTCAGGACTAACAGAAAGGAAAGATAGTAAGAGATTTGAAAGTAGGAGGGGGGAGGGGGAAATGCAAAATGATAGGAGAAGACCGGAGGGGGTGGGATGAAGCTGGGAGCTGGAAAGGTGATTGGCAAAAGTGATACAGAGCTGGAGAAGGGAAAGGATCATGGGACGGGAGGCCTAGGGAGAAAGAAAGGTGGAGAGGAGCACCAGAGGGAGATGGAGAACAGGCAGAGTGATGGGCAGAGAGAGAGAAAAAAAGAGGGGGGGGATAAAACTAAATATATCAGGGATGGAGTAAGAAGGGGAGGAGGGGCATTAACGGAAGTTAGAGAAGTCAATGTTCATGCCATCAGGTTGGAGGCTACCCAGCCGGTATATGAGGTGTTGTCCCTCCAACCTGAGTGTGGCCTCATCTTGACAGTAGAGGAGGCCATGGATAGACATATCAGAATGGGAATGGGATGCGGAATTAAAATGTGTGGCCACTGGGAGATCCTGCTTTCTCTGGCAGACAGAGCGTAGGTGTTCAGTGAAACAGTCTCCCAGTCTGCATCGGGTATCACCAATATATGAAAGGCCACACGGGGAGCACCGGACGCAGTATACCAAATCCACCCCCTACCCCTTCAGTCTTTTCGCATTTCCGAGCGCGAGTCCCCTCTTACCTTCTCTTCTCCTCACCTGCCTATCACTTCCCTCTGGTGCCTGTCTTCCTTTCCTTTCTTCCACGTCCCACTGTCCTGTCCTGTCCTGTCCTTCCTCTTCAGCCCTTTACCTCTTCCACCCATTGCCTCCCAGCTTCGAACTTCATCCCCCATCCCCACCCACCCACCCACCTTCTCCCTCACCTGGTTTCATCTATCACCTGCCAGCTTGCATTCCTTCCCTTCCCTCCACCTTATTCTGGCTTCTTCCCTGAAGGGTCCAAAATAGGTTCCCAGAACTAGATTTCGTGGACTGGGACTGCTGTGTGAGATTTCTTTAAATAACAACAGTGCAGGTCTTGTGAGTATTATGCTGAAAGAGAGTCATCTAGTTTAGTGATGGTGTGATGGAGAACTGGATAGACTAGAGAATCAGGAGCTTCCCCCTTCCCTGACACCAGCTCAGCCAGGAAAACACTGGATTGGTTCGAATGGCTGAGCAATTGGGAGAATCTGTAATGTGCATCAAATTGGCCTGGATTTTGTCTCAGACGCACTTAAATGAAGGTGCGATACACACGGTTGTTTCCAAAATGAATAACCCGCCAAACACAGGGGTGGTTTTGGAATCCCACAGCACAGGAAAGGCCATTTATTCCAATGTACTTGTACTGGCCTCAAACTGTTTTCGTATAACCATGTAAATTAGATCACTTAATTGACATATTGTATTTGATTACTTTGTGAAATCTTTTATGGAATCTGACCTTTCAGGAGGTATCTCAGATCGTAACTATCATAAGTAAGGTGTGGGGGTGGGGGAGGAATCTCTCCCTTTTTTGTGAATGCATTCATTTACTGTCTGAATTGTAGATGGTTTCACACACTGGAGTCTGATGGGCACCACAGTCACGGATGAGGATACATTTATGGGTTTCAATGATGGCCTCTCGCAGTCAGGTAAGGCACGACTTTGGGACGCCGGCGCGGCCCACCTGTTAAATCTGTAGTTGGTACACAGGTTTTCAATCATGTCCTCTGTCCATGCAGGGGAAGTCCCTATCATCAGTCACAACCAGAGGGGCTCAAACACTGCTCAGGAACGGGGGTGGGGGGCAAAAGCTGTAGACACCATAGGAATCAGAAATGAAAATAGAAAAATGCCTGAAATATAGTAGGTTGTATCTGTAGGAAGATGTTTCTCTCGTTTTTTTTTCTCTCCCCAGAGATGGGGCTTGAGCTGCTGAGCATTTTCTGTATTTTTTTTTATTGAAGAATTGGGAATTGTGCACTAAGAGGTATCTCACACCATGGGGCAGGGATCTATACTGTGGGTTGTGTGTAATGAGGATGGAGCTTGCACTGAAGTATTCACATTATGTGGAGGAGTAACGGAAACTGTGTTACTATACGAGAGAAGGGTTTTCTCTCAAGGTTAAGGCTCCAATGTTGATGGAGGAGGGGTTTGCAATAATTTTGATCACTCTGTGTAGCTCCGCAGTCACTTCACAAGCAGGAGTGCAAGGCAGGAAGCTGATTAAGTGATTGTGATTGTTCTGTGAATCTGCCTCTCATGTCTCCTATTCACAGTCGTGTCAGCAGAGGTGGAGATGACAGCCTATGCCCTCCTCACCTACACCTCCCTTGGGGACGTGGCATCAGCCCTTCCCGTCGTGAAATGGCTCTCACAGCAACGCAATGCACTGGGAGGATTCTCGTCCACACAGGTAAACTCACCCATCGCTTGCAATTCACAGGTGAATGTACACACTGCAGGTCAGTACATGGGTGTACGAGCTCATGTTTGGGTAAATTTGCATTGTATCAGTTTGTAATGGGTAAAAATGCAAAACCATTGGACATTATACATGTAAACAAACTGCAGACCAATAATACTGGTAGGTATGAAGTAGTCTCGGTATTTGATAAAATGAGATACAGCTGGCATCATATTGAAACCCCTTTTGGAGGAAGAGGCCTGTTCGATCCAGTGCTACATGACATTTTAGATGCTAAAGATCAAAGGACAATTCCATATTTACAATGCATCTACAATGCCTCCTTTGAACTACACACAACCTGCTCACCTCCCTCTTTGCACCCACACCACAGACACCCAAATTAATTTTAATCAGCACTGTTTGGTCTTCCCATTAACTGTAATTCATGACCCTTGGGAACCCATTGTTCAGAGCTGCACTTTCAATTTAACCTACAGTCCATATTCAGATTTGAAGATTGGCAGCTGAAATTATTTGCTATATGTGCTAACCACAAAACGCCCTAACAGTGTGTAAAAATACTAAGCCATTGGACACTATACATGTAAGCAAGTTGCAGGCCAATAACAGGGAAACATGCAACCCCTCAGTTTTGCATGGGAAAGCTTCCTTAAACTGATGGTTGGTACACTGGTATTTGCACAAACAATACACGCATAGACACAAAGGTTCTGCTGATGCTCTAAATACAGAGCAACACACAGAATATTGGAGGAGCATAGCAGATAAGGCAGCATCTATGAAGAGGAATAAAAAGTTGACATTTCGGGCTGAGAGTCTTCATCAGGACATGTATAGACACACATCCCCGTGGTAGATGCACACAGGCCCCTCCCTCTCTTGCCTGTTTAGTTTCATTTGGTGGAGTGTGTGAGTTGAATGTGTGGCCCAGAGTTTGTGGAACTATTACCATTTAATCTCTTTCCAGGATACCTGTGTAGCCCTGCAGGCACTGTCGGAGTATGCCATCCTCTCCTATGTTGGAGGGGTCAATCTCACTATCTCACTTGCATCAACGAATCTGGACTTCCAGGAATCCTTTGAGCTCAACAGGGACAACAAGAAGATTCTGCAGACAGCGGCGGTGAGAAGCAGTCAGTCTCCTGTTGTGAAAGCACACGTTTCAATTTCACACTTCTACACGTGAAAGAGTAAAGCGTGTGAGTGTGTAGACTGGCTAAATCTGTGCAAAGGAAGTGGTGTAAATGTACGTGAAGTCGTCTAGGTGGGAAGGGTTCATTAGTCAACAAGTTAGAGAGAGAGACCAATGCCGAGTAGAGAGAAGAGTTTACTTAAACTGTATTCTTATAAAATACAGTAAACAAAACTCCTGAGGAAATCTATAGAAAAGGCAGGATTATTGAGAAAATTACATGGAATGAAGGGAGCTCTGGAGCATAAATAATTTGTATAAAATCAGTCCCAATCACTCACTGTAGTGATTTCAGGGAAAATTGGTCAATCTTGCCACCAAAATTCTCCTTGGTGTCTCTGTCTATAGCAAACCCTGGAGAGTAGGGCAGGTATGTGAGAGTTAGTGGGTCGAGAAAATATTGTCTAATGGTAGGTGGAGATCAAGTGATGAGAGTAAAGAACAGTTTGAGTTAAGTCTGGAGTTTAGCAGCCAGAGAGCAGAGCTTGGGAGGTGGAAGAATCCTTGGAGAGGGATGCTAGGTTGTCAGATGCAGTGTTTGACCATCAGGTTGCAACTGTGAATGAGGAAAAGCAACAAGCTGGAAGAGCGGAGGGAGAATTCTCTGGTGCTGAAATGCCAATGGCATTTTGAAGATTAAGGTGGGGCAATTAAACTGGTGTGGCCAAGTTGTCATGGGGATTCAATCCTAAAGAATGTTGTTGCAGTATCTAAAGCACAGTGAGAGCGTTGTGTACAAGTATGGGCTCATGGCCCAAGGAAAGATACAGAAGTGCAGTGAAGGTTCACTAGAAGAATGAGGGGTGATCTCATTGAAATGTGCCAAAGGCTAACAGGGCCTACGAAGCTTGTGCAGAATTTGGGTTTCCCCTGGCAGGAGTGTCTACAGCCAGGGATCATAGTCTCAAAGTAAGCCATTCAAGATAGATTGAAAAGACATTTTTACATGCAGAGTATAATGTATGACTCTATTTCTTTTAGAGCAACACTACGTATTGATCTGTTGTCTATGCATGTGCATTGCTTTCTCTCTCTCTCTCTCTCTCTCGTTGCAATGTGAATACACCAATTAAAGCCATCTCCCACATGCATACTTTTATTTAATTGACACGCAGTTGTGCACAGACACAACAAATTGGCGACGAGTGAGAACTTGAACGTCAGAAAATATCATGAATGGCACCAGCAGTTACAGGACGAAACAGCAAGAGTTAAACAGCACAAGAAAGCCAAAGGACGCGTGAATGTTAGTGAAATCCAGTTTGAATTTGAAGTGAAAATAAAGTGGTGGTGGTTTCAGTCGGGAAAGTTGATGAATTTGATAGCACTGATGAAGGTTAGGAGTCATATATTGAGAGTGTGGAACTCTGTTGTAATGTGAACAACTTGGAGGAGCAAAAGAAAACCCCTAGACTTCTTAGCTTAATGGGCCCAAGAGCATACAGTCTCTTATGCAACCCAGTAACTCTGAAAAGACCGCAAGCAAGATGTTCGATGAAGTTGTTGCAATTTTACAAAACCACCTGAGCCCTAAACCACTGGTATTAGTGGAAAGATTTAGATTTTACAGAAGGAACCAGTCAGAGGATGAAAGCATTTCTGAATATGTTGCAGAATGGCACAAACTTTCCCAGTACTGTTACTTTAGAGATGGACTTTCTGATGCATTAAGGGACAGGATTGTATGTGGCATATATAGTCAAAGCACTCAAATGAAGCTCCTGGCAGAAAGAGTCCTAACCTTAGAACAGGCATTGACCATTGCAATATCATTAGAGACCACAGCAAAGGATGCAGCAAACTACAGTAAAGGTTAGAATGTGAAATGCACAAAATGTCCCTGAATGGTGCAAAAAGACAAAGATGTTATCGATGTGGCAAATCCTCCATGATGCAAATGACTGTTGGTTCAAAGAAAAAGTCTTCAGAGTGTCCCAGAGAGCCTCACATAGAGAGAGTGTGCAATGCAGACAAAAAGCACAACCGAGAGAAAAGGCTCAAACACAAAACTAAACAAATGCATAAGGTGACCAAATGTAAAACAGAATCAGACAACATAGAGTCTGACAAAGCTGAACTGTCATGCCTAGAACTGCATAGTATTGAAGCAGATAACAAAATCATTTGGATCACAATAGATGTGGCTGGCGTAAAACTGAAAATGGAGTTGGATACAGGGCCAGCTTTGCCCATAATTCCAGAGGCTGACTACAACAGACCATTTGCTAAGGTACCATTGGAGAAGACCTCAGTGATATCCAAGACTTGCACAGGTGAGAAAGTGTCTCCCAAAGGCAAACTGAAAGTAAATGGGATGTGCGGAGGCCAAACACAACAGGTAGAGCTTTATGTTTTGAAAAGTGAAGGGCCAGCACTTTTCGGAAATGAATGTTTGCAAAAAATCCAACTAGACTGGCACTGAGTCAAAGGTCTCAGTGTAACATCAATGGGCAACGGCAGCCCAAATGATAGCACTAACCAGAGACTGTCACAGCTGCTTGATGCTGATGAGAAGGTGTTTGAGAAGGGAATAGATAAACAGATCAATCGAAGGCTTGGCCAAAAGCTGCTTAGGGTGCCAAAAAGTTTAAAATGTACCCCAAGGCACTGTTACACCCGTGGGAGTGGCTGTCTTCACCATGGCAATGAGTACATTTTGACTTTACTGAGCTATTCATGAACTCCATGTTTCTGCAATCCCTTTTTACTGGGTGTCTCTGGAAATGCTGCTTGTTAGACCCTCGCTAACAGCCATTGGACTCCGTGGCAAGAAACACACCTTTCTCAGACTCCATACATATGTCTCGGGTGCTTTGGACTTTGGTCCTGCCAAATCCCTGAGGTTGGGTTGCCTCTCCCACCCAAACCCCGGTTTGTGTGAATGCAGTGTGATTTACTACTCCCGGCAATCGCCCATCGGCAAGAAATAACAGATCGTATGCTGCATACAATTATAAAGAATTATATTTAAGAGTGTTAACTTGAGCAAAGTTATTAAAAGAAAGAAGGGGGGGGGAAGCAAATAGGGCCCATTATTCTTAAACAGTCAAATGTGCACTTAAGTTGGAGCACATATTGAACTTGTCTGTTACTCGTGCGCTGGAACCTTGGTCTGTGTGAAAGCTCATACCACCTTCCGAATGTCACTCGAAATCCAGGTCTCCCACGGGAGTTTTGGTCCTTCCTCCATGAAGCCATTCATCTGCACAAAGCACCTTGTGCAACAGGGACGGGATCCTCAGTCATCTTCCCTCCCCTCTTCTCACAGCTCCCACCAAAAAGACCTCAACTCATACCTGTAGCCCTCACAAAACTTTTCCACCCAGCGTTCTCCAGAACCTTCTCCCAATTCCACCATCCTGATTGGATGACATCGCATTCCTAAGCTGAACACCAAAGGCTCTCATCTCTGCTCAAACCCAAAGAGGCTGAAAGCAGAGCAGATTGCTCTTACAGAACTGCTAAAATGAAATACCTACAACATAGCAGTAAAAATCTTAAACAGGGATTACATTTATGATTGCTGTGGATGCTCATTCGAAGTGGCCAGAGGTTATACAAATGAAGTCAACCAGCTCAGCAAAGCCTGTCTCTGCTCTGAGGACAATCTTTTGCCAGAAATGGCATAACAGAAGAAATTGTGAGTGACAACGGACCACAATACATGTCAGAAGAATTCCGATTGTTCATGAAGAAAAATGGCATCAGACATTTCAAGCCAGCTTCTCACCACTCAGCAACGAATGGGTTAGCTGAAAGATTTATTCAAACCTTCAAGAAGTCCATTAAAGTGTTGGACAAGGAGAACATTTCTGTACAGCACAAGGCAGACGTGTATCGGAACTCCGTTCATGCAACGGCAAATCAAACATCTGCAGTGCTGTTCATGAACAGGTTTCTGGGATCTCGCATTGACCTGAACCCAGATCTACAGAGGGAAGTGCAGAATAAACAGTTCAGCCAGTTGCCAAGTGAAGCAGCGAGAAACTTCGAGGTTGGACAGGAAATCCCAATGTGTGATTACTAAGAAGGCAAGTGGACACCTGATAGGATAGCTACAGTAACTGGACCACTGATATACACAGTGGATGTTGGAGATCAGACATGAAGACATCATGTGGACCAGCTAATGGATACTCAACCGAAGAACACACCCGAGTTGATTGCCTCCAATAAAACAGACAGACTACAGCCTTCGGACTTGCCTCTCAGTGATGATGTCACTGACAGCAATGTGACACTGGAAACAGAGAATGTTATCTTAGCCAAGACACCTCTCAAAACTGATGCCACTCCACAGGTACAGAGACACTATCCCGAAAGAAACAGAGCACCACCCAAAGGATTGAACCTTTAGAACTGTGAAGCTAGTTATGGAGTGTTATGCGAATTTGGAATATGGGCTTACGAAAGGGAAATTGAATGTTTTGTACATATATAGTTATATGTTGCACTAATCTAAAGGGGGAGGAAGTGTAAAGTTTGGATCTATTTCTTTTAGAGCAATGACCCCCCCCCCCAAACACTTCGTATTGATCTGTTGTCTACACATTAACATTGCTCTCTTTCATTGCAATGTGAATGCAGTCGTTAAAGCCATCTCGCGTGTGCATGCTTTTATTTAATATATATGTAGTTGTGCACAACACAACACAGAATGGTGAGTGATTGGAATTCCCAGCCCGAGAGGGCTGCGGAGGCACAGCTGTGAATGCATTCAAGGCATTGAGACTGGCAGGTTTTTAGATATTAAAGGAATAAAAGATTATGTGATTAGGCAAGAAGATGGCACTGAGGGAGAATATCACCCACGATCCAACTGAATGACAGAACAGGTACTAGGGACAAAACAACCTACTCCCGGTTCTGTTTCTTATGTAGTAAAGTTGGAAGGATTTTAAAGATTGGGGTAGAAGATGCAGTCATTCCTCTGGAGAAGATATTTTGTAGGCAGAGTGAGGAGTAGTCAAGGGGCAATGATGTAATGCTGATCGGCTTTGCAACAGTAGTTTTCAGTGAGATGCTGAGGAAAAGGTTGTCATGAACCAGTGGCAGATGTTTTAATGGATTCATAGCAGCAGTGGGGAGAAAAAAGAAAGCCTGATCTTGGGATAAATGAGAATCTGGGAATCTTGTTACACCCAAAATAAATTGTACTAAAACAGGGCAGGGTCTGCCTGAGGACTGAATCTTGCAAGGCTTGGATTTTGTTGAATTCTCTCAACTGCTACAGTAAAAACCATTGAAGATGTTCTGATATTTCTCTGTCTGCTCCCTGCCGTTCTAGATTCCAAGTGTTCCGACTGGTCTCTTTGTTAGTGCCAAGGGAGAAGGCTGCTGTTTGATGCAGGTAAGGATGAAAAATGGCCCTGTCATTTTTGAGTCCTCTGCTTCTTCTGCCTGAGATCCTGAATGCCAAATACTAGTTGAATCAGTGGAGAAGGAGGTCACGTGCTCCATTATAGATCATAAAACAGTACAGCACAGTGCAGACCCGTTAGTCCATGATGCTCTGCTGACCTGTACAAACCTACTCAACAATCAATCTAACTCTTCCTCCTACACAGCCTGTAACCCTCCATTTTTCTTACATCCATGTTCCTATCTAAGTCTCTTAAATATCTTTGCTGATATCAGTCTCTACCTCTACCCCAGCAGTACTTTCCAGGCACGTACCATTCTCCGTGTTTAAAGAAAAAAAGCAAGAAACTGCCTTTGACATCTCCCCTCACCTTAAATGGATGTTCTGCGGTATTAGCATTTGCTGCTTTGGGGGAAAAGAGGCACTAATTGTCCACCCCATCTATGCCACTCATAATCTTTACGCCTCTATCAAGTCGCTCCGCATCCTCCTTTGCTCTAAGGAGAAAAGACCAGCTTGCTCAAATTTTCTTTGTAAAACATGTTCTTGTAACGTTTAACACAGGGTGCATTTACGGCACAAGTTTAAAAAGTAAGTGGTATAGTGCTACTGGTGCTTTATATGTGATGAGATCTGAGTGGTGGCAGGGAGTTCAGTGGTCTCACAGCCTGGAGAAAGAGGCTGTTTCCTATCCTAACGGTCCTTGTCCTAATGCTACAGTACCTCTTGCCTGATGATAAGTGGGCAAGTGCTGCCAACACGACTGTGGTCTTTCTGTCAAGAAGTCCAAGATCTAGTTACAGAGAGAGGCGTTGAGATCCAATGAGGACAATTTACTCACTGGCTTCTGGGGGATGATCAGCTGAAGTAGATTAACAGCATCCTGGTGTGTGAGGCACAGTTTTCTCAGAGAAACAGCACGGATTGGAGGGCAGAGACGATGGCTTTGCCAGTGGACCAATTTGAGTGAAAGGGTCCAATGTAGTAGGAAGATGGGATTTAATGCAATCTATAACCAGTTGCTCAAAGCAATTCATTTTTGTTGGACAGTAGTTGTTAAGGCTGCTTACTATCACCTTCTTGGGTAGCAGGTTAATGATGGCTGCCTTGAAGCCTGCAGGGACAGTGAGAACAGTCTGTTAGAAGCCAACCATGGCTTCTGATTTGCCCTCACAGAGTTATGTTTAATAACAGGGACATCCTCAATGCACTTCTCTATGTAGCCAGTCACAGATCCCGCATATTCATCGTGATGGTCATAAGTAGCTGTCTCCCTGAACATATTCTGGTCTGTATTTTCAAAGCAGCCCTGTAATGCTGAGGTGGTCCCTTCTAGCCAGGTCTTTATCTTCCCCTGAACTGGTTTGACCAGTTCGATCCATTTCCATTTTGAAAGTTCTCTCAGAATCTACACGTACAGTTTACTTGAGATACCACATTATTGTGACGAGCTTGACGCTCGGCCAGTAACTTGCAGCTGACACCTTGCATGTGAAAAGACTGATGTAATCCTTGTCTTTATTGACTGTGGTCACATCAGCATCCAGGGACAGTTACTGGGCCAGGAGTGGAGGGGGGTGCAGGGGTAGAGAATGAAACCACATCTAAGCTCACACTCCACTGACTCTTACTGGAACAAGTCTGTAAATAGATAGCAGGGGGAAAAAAGGGTTCAATTGAGTGGTCAACATCAGTTAGATTTGCACTCCTGAGTCAGTGACTATAGGACCTAGTCCAGTGGGACATATATCCCAGAGAGGGGGTGTCTGTGGGCTTCAGTCTGTTGTGGGTGTCAGTATGTGGGGGACTCAAACCTTAATCTGACAAACTGTATCCCAGTGAAAGATGGTATCTCTGGGATCTGTGCCACATTAAGGGTCATTGATGAATGAAAAGCAAGCTCCAAGATCCTTAAAATCTAAACTAAGAAAATATAGTTTCAAGGAATTGGAACAAATGTATATTTTGTGGAAGCCCAGTCATTGGGGCTTGAGAGCAGCTGGGTTGGGAAACTCGTGTTGCGGTTCAGTCAGAAGGAGTGCTGACAAAAGTCTATGCTGACTGTAAATTAGTCTCCATCTTCATAGATTGACGTGAGCTACAACGTGCCAGATCCGGTGGCCAAACCAGCCTTCCAGCTGTCGGTGAATCTGAAGGAACCAAGCCGCGAGCGGCACCGGCACCTCGCCAGGCCCGCCTCCAGGAGCGACAACCGGTCAAAGAGGTCACGCCAGGAGCGGGCACTGCACCACGATGATGACCCGGCTTCTGACCAGGATCATCAGGAGTACAAACTCACTGTGGAGGCCTGTGCCAGGTATACAGCCTTCAGTTTCACTGTGCCTGCCCTTTGTTGGAGTCCACCCCATCACTCTTCCCTCTCTCTAAACTGTACTTTACTGATTATTCTTCCCTAGGTGGTTACATTCTGGCTCTTCGAATATGGCAGTCCTGGAGGTCCCTCTCCTGTCAGGCTTCCGAGCAGATGTGGAGAGTCTCGAACAGGTGACGTTTCAGACACTTTTTTAAAAAATCAAGGCTCTATGTTGGATCCCTGGAGTCTCCAAGCCCTTAAAATTTACATTTAAAGATGACCCTGTGATTGTATGCCAATGGAGAGGACACACTCAATCTCTCTCACCCGCACACGCTTCACTATTCGTCCCCCTCAATATATTCATGTTCTCTCCCCACTTCTAAAGTTCTCTCTGCTCCTCAGCTGCCTCCTCACCCCTCTCTCTGCCTCCTGCCACTCACCCCACTCCGTCTCTCTCCCTCTGTCAGATTTAATTGAAACCATTTCTCTCCAACTTCCTGCTGACGGCACGGACCTGGGTAGCCGCAGTTGAGCGCTTGGGGATTGTGTATGGGATATGGGACCGAAACTGTGCAAAGGGGGAGGAGTGGGATTGACTTGGGCTGTGAGCCAGAGCCTGACAGCAATGTGAGGCTCTGTCCTTGTTTGGGGTTCCTTTGGGGGTGGGGATGGGGGTGTTGATCTTGGTGCCTCTGTAATTGGAGTTTGCAGCTGTTTATTGGGAGTGATCCCTGCAACATCTGGAGTTCATTTTGGTGGAGACTCTGTATTGGAATGAATCTGTTTGGTGCTGTGAGCATCTCACATTTTAGGTTCCACCCTCTGGGGACAGAGGGTCCCTTAGTCCCTCAGAACCAGGCCATGAGCTGGTCTGCTCTGTGACTTTCAGTCTTCCGGAGCTGTGCTCCCTCTAGTTCCAGTGGCCCTGAAATGCTCCTCATAATAGTTTCCCTGGGAGATGACAGTTTTAATGAATTGCATATTTAATCCTCAATCGCCCTCCAACCTTCCCCCCCCCCCCACCTCCCACGCAATAAAGTTTCTCTTAAAATAACGAGATTCTGAAGCTGCGGAGCTCCTTGCTTTCATCTCCGGACCAGGCAGAATTGTTGGGCTTCCTGGGATTGGGAAGGGACAGTGTTAAACTCAGTCCCGGCTCTTCTGCTTCCCGTCAAGGGAGTTGGGTCAGGATTCCCACCCAGAATATGTGCCCGGTGGCTCCACTACCCGGAGAGTTTGGCAGCCTCCTGGAGTAAAGGGCTCAGCTTAGTTCTGGTCCCCTGCAACGTGTGCACTCGGACTCCAGTGACCTCGAGCCACGAGACCTTAAACCTTTCTGCAGCTGTGGTTATCCAAGAATTTATTGCTCTCCGCAGACTCCCACATGCTACAGATATATATTACAGTCTTCCACTGCTATCGAACTTGTTTTACGTAATTAATTAAAATGTATATATTTTAACAAAAGAAAGCTTTCTACTTTTCTGTTAAGGACTTACGTGATCTCATTTCAGCTACATACAATTAACATTTACCTGTAATTCACTCTTCCTGCTGCCCTTAATGCAGTGACACCACTTTGACCCTTTTCTCTTGAGGTGCATGTACTCTCTCAGCTAACAACTTCCTCTTGGCCCTGCCCTTTGTCCCCAGTGACCTCCTGGCCTTGCCCTTTGTCCCCATTGTGCTCTTGGTGTTACAATTCTCCTTTGCACATTCCTAAGTTAACAGAAATCGCTGTGAGTTGGGGCGTAAGGAGTAAAGATTTGGATGCTTCCAGTTCACGGTGAGCAGAATGATGGATTGCATCCAGAGGTGTAAGAGTACCGATCCAGGAGTGGCATTCCAGGAGCTGGGAGAGTTACTTGGATCTTAGTGGTTTCAGTGAGATATATGTTCTAAAACTCATTCTGGGGTTAAATTTGACATCAGGGTTGTGAACAGCTTGGTTACGTTTTAGACGTTTGCAGGAGAGGAATGGTGTCGGTGACCAGGGAACGGAATTTGTGATGGAGACTCAGGCAGTGACTCTAGTCTTCCCACTGTTTAGTTGAAGGAGACCTACTTTTCAGTTCTGGATGTCAGGCAATCCATGAGGTTGGGGAAAGGGCAGAAGGTTACAATGTTTCAGCTGCGCTCTAGTGACTCTTGGACCAGGATGGATGTGAGGCAACCCTGTGCTGGGAATCTCTTACAGCCATTGACACTGGTCTAAGGTCAGAGTTTGTGCACACTGTGTGACCTGGAACTTGTTTGGTGTCACCACAGCCCACAGGAGTAGGAGGGGGGAGCAGCTGTGGGCTCAGGTACTGTCAGCAGGACTGGAATTCTATTTATTTGTAAAGAAAAAATTATGGAGCCCCAGAGACCCAAAAAGTCACGGAAACCAGAAGATTTATCCAGTGATTTTATAACTCGAAATAGCAAGGGAAAGATCATTGACCAAATACATTTACAAGTGTTTGTGTATAAGTGGGGCTGAGACCTTTAAGCAAAATTTGTTTTAGAAAAATAAAATCTTACGTTATCTTTGCTCTTCATTGTCTTTTGCATATTTGAGTTGAAGCACTGGGCTGCATCTATTGTCCATGCCTGGGGAGTCCACCTCAGGAAGGAGTTTTGACAGGATGTCCACCTATTGGTGTTATCAGTATTATCTGTATCAGTATTATCTGTTATCAGTATTAAAGTTTCTGTGAGTGTGTGTACATATGTCAGTCCATGAGTGCCCACGTACACACAGGTGTGTCCATTTCTGTGTGTGCGCACACACATATCCTTGTGCAAGCACACAGACGTGTGTGGGCATGTCTGTACATATGTGTGTTTTTTTTTGGGGGGGGGGGGGAGAGATGTCAGAATCTGGCTGGGTGATGCTGTCTGTGGCTCACCGGCCTGCAGATTCTCACTGAAGGGTGGGCACGAGTGTGAATTGCCTGGCAGGCGCAGCAGAAGAGAAAGCACGCGGTACGTGTGTGCGCAATAAAAGGAACTTCAAAGGAGCCAAAGCTGTGGGGTCAGCAGAAGAGGGCCACAGGCCAAAGGTGACAAAGAATCACTGCGTTACTTCTGAGTCGTTAACCAGTAACCTCCCAAAGACTGTGAAACAAGGATATCCAGGGGGCAGCCAAAGGTCACTTAGAGGGGCATTCCGTTTAAATAAATGCTGTTGTAAGAACATGCAAGGGCTTCTGTCATGCCAATGTAATTACAATATTTCGTTTCTTTGCTCCATCTGCTCATTGCTTCTCGACATCTGAGTCTATCACTCCCGCAGGTACCCAGAGCAGACGTTACAAATACAGGCCATTCAGCCCATACCGTTGTTACACTCCTCACAAATCTCTTCACTGCA
The DNA here is from genome assembly GCF_030144855.1 of Hypanus sabinus. NCBI lineage: Eukaryota > Metazoa > Chordata > Chondrichthyes > Myliobatiformes > Dasyatidae > Hypanus > Hypanus sabinus. The sequence continues at coordinate 25,953,863 of NC_082721.1, forward strand.
CCCGAGCGCCATATCCTCTCCTTGTATCTATTGACCCCTTCATTGCACCTCTCCTCTTCAGCCCACAAATTTCGAGACCACCTCCTCCCACAGCATGCCCATCACCACTGTGTGACACAAATCCCCAAGTATCTTCAGAGCTGGGCACTTTCCTGAAACTTTCCCAAACCCAACACTTTGCATGGGGAGTGAAGAGCATGTTTGTGGATGGCGGGGGGTGGTTTGTGAGGGAGAGATAGCAGAGGGAGAGAGGTGAGAGGATAGTGGCAGAGAGCGAGAGATGGAGGTAGCAGCAGGGAGGGGCACATGTGAAGGGATGGAAGGCACCAGCAGTTTGCTGCCTTGTGTGCTACCTGAACCTACCTCGCTGCCAGCCTGAGGAGTCTGCCTGAGCAGTGGGCAGGACCTGGAGCTGGGACTTCCATCAGGCCAGCCTGTAAAACTCGGCTCTCACTGGGGAGCACAATTCTCCCTGGCGCCAGAGTGCAAAAGAATGTCGTAAACTGTCTGTCTGCGGCCAGTTACTGCCCTTCCATCTATGAAATATTAACAACAGCCTTCAGGCCCTGTAAAACCCAACACTAAATTAAGTGTGGCTCTTTACTGGCCTCGGCTGGAAGCTGAGGCCACTCGCGCTTATCATGGGCTTGAATAGATGCAGCTTTCACTGCAGTTTGCTCTTTTATGAAACGTCCCCCGAGGACAGCAAAACTTCTCGTGATAGAACTGTTATGTGGCACAATGTGAGAAGCTGCGATCAGCTCCAACAAACTTCCCCTTTGTTACTCTGTGTGTCTGCCTGTGAGACCCACACTGCCCTTGCCTCGGAGCCGATGAGCTCGTCCCACCACCTCTCGTGTGTGTGTGTGTGTATCTGCTTCGGCCTTCAGATACCATGTGTATCTGTGCAAATGTGGTTCAGTGCATGCGTGTGTGTGTGCAGATGTACATCTCTCTCTATATATATATCTATCTGCTTCTATATCTGTGTATGTACGTGTTTCCATGTGTACATTGTGTATACAGAGTATGTATGTAACTTTATATCGGCTAGCGGAGCCTCGTGATTTTAGTATCACAGTGGGGGTCTTGGTAAAGAACCCCCTGATATTAAAACAAAGGTCTTTCACAACTTTGGGGAGTTGGGGGAGGGTTCATTTTAATAACTTTCTTTTAATATATTAAACATTTTTGGCAGACTGACTTTCCGGGGTGGAGCGTAGGCCTCCCATTCACAGGGACTGCCTGGATCACAGCCCACTTATCTGTTAGATCAACCATCTCTTAACACTGGGATTAGGTTAACTCATTAATGCCTGCAAAGGCTTTCATTGGTGAATGCAGACCGGCAACTGGAATCAAAAGTCCCAGATTCAGCCCTCTGGCTTCTCAATGAGAGCTATTTGAGGCTAAAACTTTGGGGGAGAAAACACCATATAGGCACCTACTGGAATTTCATGACAACTTCTAGTATCCTCACTTGAGGAAAATGTCAGGACATTGGAAATGGATGCAGAGTGGTTCCAGAAATGAGCAATTTTAGGAGGGATTGAAATCGTTCTTCTTGGAGCAGAGAAGGTTGAGAAAGAATTGATAAAAGTAAAACTAAACCATTTAGAGTGACCAGAGGACTGGTAAATACAGATTAAAGATAAAGCAAAATGACACAAGGATTTGCTTTACACAGTGAATTGTTGTAATCTGGAATGCTCCACATAAGGGAGGTGAAAGCAGGAATTTTCAGCAAGGAACTGTGTATACTCTTGAAAAAGACAGACTTCCAGAAGTATGAAGAAAGAGCAGGGAAGTGGGGGGTAAGACGCGAGCTCTTTCATGGAGCAGGTCTAGACACATTGGGCTGAGCAGCCTCTTTCCAATCGTACTGTGATTCAATGGAGAAAGGAACCACTTGTCAGTTGGCAGCCTTTTATTTATTTGTTTGTGTTTTATTTCAAGATATGGTGCAGAACAGGCCCTTTTGGCTCTATGAGCCCGCAACCCACATATCTAGCCCTGGCCTAGTCGCAGGATAGTTTACAGTCAAGTAGGTTAATTGGCCATTGTAAATTGTCCTGAGGGAGTACGGACAATTTGGACTGTGGGAAGAAACTGGAGACCCACAAGGTTACAGGGAGAATGCACAAACTCCTTACAGACGGCACCGGAATAGTACTCTAATCTCTGATGCCCTGAGCTATTGTGGCATCCTGGAGAAAACTCTGCTTCACCGGACTCAAAGGAAAAACTGCGCGTACCCGTTTACAAAGCATAGCTGTGCCATGTTGAACTAAGCAGATAAAGTTTATATTACACTTACAGCTAACAGTCTCAACCTCTCTGGTCTCATTTTAAGTAGGAATTGCCCATATACTCAAGTCACACTGTAGTTACACCCTGTGAATAGTGAAGGACTGTGGAAGGCCAAGCTAAACAATAAGTGGCTGATGCTGTATAGGAAAGTTAGTGCCAGCCCACTCATCTGGAGACAAGGCCCAAACTCCCAGTGCCCAACTGGTTATTTTGATAGCTAATCTATTCAATTAGGATCCCAAAATATAGTGAAAATTAACAATGAACCTAAATTGGGTTTACTCTGCATGTTTGAAAGTAACACACTCAACACAACATTCTTCCTCCCACAGCTGCTCCTGGGCAAACAGATTGAACTCAAACGATACGAAATGGATGGAAGAAAAATTCTGTTTTATTTTGATGAGGTAAGAGAGAAACTAAAGATGCAGTGAAATAATAAGAAATTATATTTGATGGGATCTTTCAGATATGAGGAGAGACTGGGTTTGTTTTACTTGGAGCAGAGCAGGCTGAGGGGAACCTGTTAGAATTAAACAAAATTATGAGAGGCACAGATAGGGTACATGGTTTTTTAAAAAAAAACTTTTCCCATGGTAGAGGTATCTTGAGACCAACAGGCATAGATTTAAGGTGGCATGTAAGAGGGTGGTTTGCACTCTGAAGCTCCCTCTGACATGTCAGTCCATGCCCTCTTGTGCCACGATGAAGCCATCCTCAAGGTGGAGGAACAACACCTTGTATCCCATCTGGGTACCCTCCAATCTGGATGGCATGAATATTGATTCCTTCCAGTAAACAAACTCCCACCCTCCAACCTTCTATTTCCCCACTCTGACTTTTTACCTCTTTACCTCTTCTCACCTGCTGATTCCTTCCCCTGGGTCCTCTCCTCCATCCGTTTCTCCTATGGTCCACTTCCTTCTCCAATCAGATTCCCTTTTCTCCAGCTCTTGACCTTTCCCACCCACCTGCCTTCACCTATCACCTTCCAGCTAGCCTCCTTGCCCTCCCCTCCGTCTTTTTATTCTGGCACCTTCCCCCTTCTCTGTCCTAAAGAAGGGGCTTGGCCAGAAATGTCGACTATCTATTCATTTCTGCCTGACCTGCTGAGTTCCTCCAGCATTTTGTGTGTGTTGGTTTGGAGTTCCAGCATCTGCCGAATTCCTTGTGTTTATGATTCATGACCTAAGAAGGTTCTGACGGTAGATATTCCAACAACATTTAAGCATTCAAATACTTCAGCAACCAAGGTTATGGGACCAAATGCTGACATATGGGATTCTTGCAGATAGGCACTTGATTGACAGCATGGGCATGATGGGCCGAAGAGCCTGTTTCTGCGCTGTATGAGTCTAACATGTCATCAGCCAGTGCCGTGGAGGTGGAACATGTGATGTGACTCATAGCGACAACCTATTGTCCTGTAAGCAGATTCAATTTGTTCAAAAACAAAACAGATTCTATCTGCAAAGGAAACAGAAATTACACCAACTCCTCCCAGTAAAAACAGGCTGCTTTTCTCAGAAATACTCAGTTCAGTGCAAGATAGCTATGCTTAAATTGAACTCAGTTAGTTACCAAACATAACTGTCAGGGGGATTAGAAATTATCTCTACTTTATCTAGACTTAGAACCTGAGTAACTACACTCTTTATGTGCCTGTACAGAGTGAGGTGATCTCATTAGGGGCGAACACTGATTCTGTCTGCTTTTGGCGGTATTGTTCCCCACACGATCATTCTGATAAACTTGTGTAAATGCTTTCTTTGTAGATCTCTTTCAATCCTTTTTCATTCAATAATATGCTGCCATAGATACCGAGGCTGCAGCTTTCCATTCTCTTTAATCTCACGTTGATCAACAGCCTTGATCACTCAGTGGATCCAACACAAAGCTCTCTGGACTCTCATCGGAAATAGAACAATGGGGAGGCCACTCAGCCCATTCTGCTTGCTCTGTTTCAATAAGATTATGACTATTGCCACTTCCCTGTACTTTTCTTGGATCTCTTAATATACAAAAATCTATCTCTGTCTTGAATATACAAAATGACTGAGTGTCCATAGCTCTCTTGGTAGAGAACTCCAACAATCCACTACTGTCACACTGAAGAAATTTCACTTCATATCTATCCTTATTTTCTGACCCCTTATTTTGAAGGAGGGGGTGCCAACAGTTGCAGGAGACGTGGAGAAGACTGGGGAGAAGAGGGAGGGAAAAATACTTTCCTTAAGTGTGCATCTGTGGGGAGCGTGCTCGTCTCTGAACAGAAAATCTTGAGTTCAAGTTGAAGTCGAGAGTTCTGAGTGTCTAATCAGGCTGATACCCCGAGGGAGGTCTCCATTGTTAGAATCAGAATCGGGTTTGTTGTGAAAAGTGTTGTTCTGCGGCAGCAGTAGAGTGCAATACATACAAATACTATAAACTATCATAAATATATATTAAACATTTAAATTAGTGCAAAAAGAAAGCAAAAGTAGTGAGATAGTGTTCATGTGTTGGCTCAATGACTGTTTGGAAATTTGATGGCGGACGGGAAGAAGCTGTTCTTAAAAAGTTGAGTGTGTGTCTTCTTTCTCGACGGATAATATCAGTTGAATGGGATCCTAATCCAAGATGCTGGTCTCTCCTTTGGGTGGATATGTAAGATCTCATGGCCACTACAGCACGATAGTGCCCAGGCTCAGTACTTACAATTTCACCAACATAATCTCATTGCTATTTTCAGAATCTTGAGCACAATTTGTCTGCTGAATTTCTTGCTTTATAGCAATGACTCCGCTTCCAAGGTACTTCCTGTCTGCAGAAGGACTGTGAGATGGGCTGGACCAATCTGAGTCTTTTAAATATTAACTGAGTGAAATATAAATGTCCTGAATTCCATCTTCCCTCTTGCTGTTGCTCAGATTCCCAGCCAGTGCATGACCTGTGTCAAGTTCTACGCGTACCGGGAGTACATCATTGGCAAAACTGCTCCAGTCCCAGTCAAGGTGTATGACTACTACGAACCTGGTAAGTGTGAACAGAGGGGGGTCCTTTGGTGAAGGTTCATTTCTCAGACGCACCTGGGACCAGAAGCACCAGGAAGCAATAGCAGGGTTAATTATGAATTAATTATTGTCTAGAAAAACTTGTAAAAAATGCAGATGCAGAAAGTACGTTCTAAGGTTTAAAAAAAAAGTCTGGAAGTACTCAACAATAAACAGAGAAACATAATTAACTTATTAGGTCCTGATGAAGGATCTCAGCCTGAAACGCTGACTCCTTATTCCTTTCCATAGATACTGCCTGACCCGCTGAGTTCCTCTAGCATTTTGTGTGTGTTGCTCTAACATTTCAGGTTGAAAACCTTTCAACAGACAAGTAAACAATGTTTTAAGTTGCAGAGGAGGAGGAGAGATGGAGAGGTTGATATTCTATTGGAGACCAAGAAAGACTAAACATTGTAGATGGTGTTACCAGTGAAATCTTCTTGTTTTGTTGTATTCAAGGATTGGAGATTATCTAAAGGATTGTCATTGAAGTGGCTTATTTGAATTATTAATCTAACAGTTGCTGTAAATATTAGTATACAATATCAAAAGTTAAACAAGTAGAACTGCTAACAGACAGAACAAAGCACTAACTAGCAGTGGGGCAGCTTGCAATAGGTTAGCATCAAGGTGTTAAGCTGAGGCTTGGATGGACTCACTCCAAGAAGCTCAGTTTCCTCCCCTTCCTTCTCGGGATTCCACAGAGTGCTACCTGCAGTTATGGTTGATTCTAAGGGCAAGGAAGAGCTTCAACTTCTCTGTCCTGTCTCTCAGCCAATCAGCAAATTCAATGTCATTCAAAGTAAAATTGGATAGGTACATGGACAGGAAAGGAATGGAGGGTTATGGGCTGAGTGCGGGCCAATGGGACTAGGTGAGAGTACGTGTTGGCATGGACTAGAAGGGCCGAGATGGCCTGTTTCCATGCCGTAATTGTTATATGGTTATATATGATACAGCCATTGACACACCCATGCATTTGTAGGGGGGGCAGGCAGAAAAACTAGACTACTCTTGGCCCAGGGATACTTAATTTCTCTGTTGATAAATGACCTTTTGAAGGTTATACACAATTGTGAGAACTGTTCCAGTCACAACCAGTCACTAGCACTGTAAAGCATTGTGCTAACCACTACACTACCATGTGTCATACCATTTAATGGTGTCGTACCATTCCAGACAAGGTGGATAACCTCGTATTTTGCCCATTTTGCTCCAGCTTCCACGCAACCTCCTATACAGGCATTTTGCATCCTCCCCACTTATTGTTGTCTTGTCAGCAAAGTCAGACAAGTTGAAGTCACTCCATTCATCTAAGCTGATTATAGATTGTAAAGGCTGAGACCCCACCCTTCACATCAATTACTTACAGTCTGCCAGCTTGAAAATTACATGTCTATTCTTACCCTGTATTTCCTGTAAGTTAGGGTCCATATTGGTAATTATCTTTAAGCCTATTAGACCTTTGTTATTTGTACCTGTAAAGTAACCTTTAATCTGGCATTTTATCAGCCATCTTTTGGAAATATAAATATACAAATCCACAGGCTTTCTTTTTAATTTTTGTGGTAGCTACATTCTTAAAGAACTCTCATAAATTTGGTCTAGATAATTTTCCTTTTGTTAAAGCATGCTGACTCTGCCTTAAGCATGTCTGTGAGTGCCTGATTATCATTTGCTCAGTAAAGGATTCCAGTGTTAATACCGTGTGTAATGCAATGAGCAATGTCTCTGTACTGGCATAATGCAACGTGACCTTCTTGCCCGTGCAGCTTTCGAAGCAACAAGGTTCTACAACGTAAGTGAGACCAGCCCTTTGGCCCGCGAGCTGTGCGATGGGACTACATGCAATGAGGTCGAGAGCTCAGCCAATCAGTGGGTCGGTATGTAATCACCTGACCATGCATTAATAACTTTGTTTCTAATAAAACCACTGGCCACCTGAGAGACCGGTACGAGGAGATGCTGTATCGTACTGCAGTTGGAATATCGTGCAGCTGACCGGTGTGCCAGTGGCGGGATGACGCGGCCCCAAGGGTGCTTGTGGTTGAATGAGAGTATAGGCATCTGTTAGTCTCGTGAGACCATGGATTTGTGACTTGGAAGGTTTTTCCAGGGTGCAGGCCTGGGCAGGGTTGTATGGGAGACAGGCAGTTGCCCAAGCTGCAGGCCTTCCCCTCTCCATGCCACTGATGTTGTCCAAGGGAAGGGCACTAGGACCCATGCATTTAGCACCGGCGTCGTCGCAGAGCAAAGTGTGGTGAAGTGCCTTGCTCAAGGACACAACACACTGAGCCTCGAACCAGTGACCTTCAGATCACTAGACTGATGCCTTATCCACTAGGCCACGTGCCAATACTTGAATGAGAGTATTGCTGGGCTAAAGCAGTGCAGGTGAGTGGTCAGTACCTGTCACGCTCTGACCCTGAAACCTGGAGGTTGCAGAGGGAGTGGGGTTGTTGAGAGATCAGGAGATGAGTCACTTTACAGAAACCCTCTGGTGATAATATCACTGATTTGGTTCAGCAGCCAACAGTGGCCTGGGACGGTGTTACTGAAGTCGCTGCTGTTGATGATAAAGCTGCAAAGTTACTGTTCACCAGCACAGCCGTAGGTGTCAACTTTCTGACGAGACTGGCAGGGTTATTCACCAAACAGAAAACATTAGTCAGTATTGATCCATTTGGCATCTTTCTGTGCACGGTTTGGCTGACCCGTTTCCAGTCTCCAAATTTTAAAAAGTAATTTGTTCACAGTGAAATGTTTAGCATCCCCTTTGTGGAAAGCTGCAGCTCCAGACCTGTGCGTGTGCCTCAGGGAAAGAATGACATTCTCAGATGCATTCCTGAAACGGCTCTACCACCACACGCACAAAATGTTGCAGGAACTCAGCAGGTCAGGCAACGCTGATGGAAGTGAATAAACTGTCGATATTTCGGGCCAAGGTCCTTCAGCAGGACTGGAAAGGAAGGGAGTAGGTGCCAGAATAAGAAGAGGGGAGGGAGATGAAGTAAAAAACTGGGAGGTGATATGTGGAAAATCCAAAGGACTGGAGAAGAAGGAATCTGACAGGAGATGAGAGTGGACCATGTGAGAAAGGGAAGGAGGAGGGGACCCAGGGGGAGGTGATAGGCAGGAGAGGAAAAGAAATAAGAGATTGGAGTGGGGAAATGAAGAAGAAGGGGGAGGGAATTACTGGAAGTTGGAGAGATCGATGTTCATGCCATCAGATTGGGGGCTACCCAGGCGGAATATGAGGTGTTGCTCCTTCATCCTGAGAATGATCTCATCATGGCAAAAGAGGGGGCCGTGAACTGGTGTGTCGAAACGAGAATGGGGATGGGAATTAAAATAATTGGCCACCGGGTAACTCCACTTTTTGTGGATGGAGTGGAGGTGTTTGACAAAACAAGTCCCCCAGACTACGTCGGGTCTCGCCAACATAGAGGAGGCTTCATCGGGAGCACAGGATACGATAGACAATCACAACAGATTCCTAGGTGAAGTGTTGCCACGCCTGGATAGACTTTGGGGCCCCGAATGGAGAGGGTGAAAGGGCAGATATAGCACATCTGTTGGTTGCAGGGATACATGCCTGGAGGAAGATTAGTGGGGAGGGACAAATGTACAAGGGAATCATGGAGGGAATGATCATTGCAGAAAGTAGGGGGAAGGTAAGGATACCTTGGTGGTAGGCCCCACTGAAGGTGGCAGAGGTTGTGGAGTTTGCTGTGTTGAATTCAGAGGCTTGGGGACGTGAGGTGTGAGGACAAGATGAACTCAATGTTAAGGTGGCGGGGAGATAGGGTGAGTGTTGATGTCTGGGAAATGGAGGAGGTGCAGGAAGGGAAGCCTCAGTCTTTGAAGGAGGAGGACATCTCTGGTGTCCTGAAAAGGAAAGCCTCATCCTGGGAACAGATGCAGCAGAGATGAAGGTTCCTTGAGAAAATGGAATTTAGCATTTTTGTAGGAGACAGGGTGGGAAGAGGTATAGTCAAGATGGCTGTGGGAATTGATAGGTTTGTAAAAGGTAACAGTAGACAATTTGGATCCAGAGATGGAAACCCAGAGATCGAGAAAGGGGAAGTAGGCGTGAGAAATGGACGAAGTTAAGGGAATGTGGAAGTTGGAGGCAAAGTTGATGAAATTGACGAGCTCAGCAAGGGTGCATGAAGCAGCACCAATGCAGTCGTCAATGTAGCATGAAAGAGTTGTGGGGAGCATTACCAGGGAAGGCTCTAGCGCGTCCTGCTGGACACACTCTGGCAATTAACAGCTGCGGCGGCGTACGATCATTCCGATGTCATGGTGTGGGTGATGGAGCAAGGTGGGAAACACAAGTGCAGTGGGGGGGGGGGGGGGGGGTTGGGATCTACTGACCACCTAAACCATTTAAAATGCCCTGTTGGCAGTGCAGATCAAGCACATTTACAATGGATTTCCCTACATAAGCTGTTCATTACAGCAGCTGCCCCTCTGCTGGCCAGAGGGTGTAACTGCAAGTATGACTTGTTTGGTAAACAATGACAAAGAGGCAAAATCTACCTCCGTGTAGATTTAAAGATCTATTGTAAAGGATTTAGTACTTGAAGAAATTACATTTATTGATAAATGCTGCCGCCTGTCAGATAGCTGATTGCGAGTTCCTCTCAAACAAATGGTTTCTTTCTCTAATAATTGTTTAATGATGCAAGTAACTGAGGCAATTGTGGTTGGCTGATTGCTGTGGAACAAAGCACCAATGGATAACTCACAGCCAGCTAGGCCAAGCTCCTGGCCATTAATGTGGGTCACTCATAAGGCCTGAGATTGGTTGCTGCAAGTTTATAACTGAGCCCAAGGGAAGTTCGTATAATTCTTCCCAATTCTCCCCTGCTTCCTCTCTCCCTCCCCCTACTCTCTGACCAGCACCAATGTCTGAAGATCACTGTAAACGAGTCAATCTGCTCCTGTCGAGACCTGTCCCCTAAACCCATTGACAATTTACAGCCAGTCTCCTGATGCAAAGGCAAGCTGCCAAACCAGGCCTTTCCTCAGCATGTCACAGCCCTGGGGCAGACTCCTCGCTGAGGTATTAATTTACAAGGCAGGCTTGCCAAAGTTGGACCTCCTCATTACAGGTAGTTTATGGCCCCAGCCTGCTCCACCATTCCAGCATTCTGGCTTGTTTTAAACTTACCTCATAGCTGTCAACTGGGAGCTAATGAAACACAGTCCTGTGTAACGTTGGAGAGATATGGCTGGACACTTGGCTCTTGCCAGCAGTGGCTTTATTCCCTTTGATTAGAACGGGACATTGTTGAGTAATGAAAGGAGCCTTCATTTGGAGCAAGCTCATAAAATTTACTGGAACAAGTAGCTTTACTCCCCCTCCCCCCCTTCCTTCCCATCCTCCACCCCTTCTGCAAACCCCCTAGAATAGGTCTGAGGGTACTGAACCTTGCCTGCCTGCAGTTTCCATGCTGCAGCTGATTTCCTCGCCCCAATATTTACACTCGAAAGCCCTCAAATCGAAGTGTCAGCCGTGCTCACTCTCTAAGATTCAAAGTACATTTATTATCAAAGAATGTATAAATTATACATCCCTGAGATTTGTTTGCTCACAGGTAGCCACAAAGCATGAAACCAGAAACAAAAAATAATAATAAATAAAAATAAGAGAGCAACACCCATTGTGTAAGAGAAAGGGGGGATAAAACAAAAATCATGCAAACAATTGTAGTGAGCCACGTTGAGACTTGGGAACGCTATCTGGGTTGACCTTCCCCATGTCAATCTGGGAAAGTGAGGCAATGACAGGGGTGGCATCCTTAAGAACAAATTATTTTGTTTCTCCCAGTCACCAGGATCTGCTGATTTTTGGCCTTATTGCCTGCTTTTTGATAATTTTGAGGAACCACATGTGCCTTCAGTCATCTTGTTTTGAGCAGACCTTTTGCTCCTTGGGCTATCAACTAATCCATAAACCCTTTCTGGGACACTCCCACGATCTACCGTCATCTTAACCACGAATAAGTTTTCCCACTTCTCCACAAACATCAAAACAAGATCAACCTCAACCAAATGTCGTCATAACAACTACTTTATTCTTCTCCTTCACAAGCATTATGTTCAGCTCTGTTGAGAGTTGATCGGCCACATGCACCATCAGACTATTAGCTAAATCTATCTTTTCACTGATTGCTAAATCCAAAATGCTTTAATCGCTTGTTGGTTCTGGAGCATATCATTGCCAGAAACTATCTTGAACATTACCTTTCATACTTGAGCTGGTCTGTTTACCTCAATCTGTTTGAAATTTAAAATACCCCATACACATTGTGCCTTTGCGATGTGCTTCCCTATTCTCTGCACTTATCCATTCTACAATTTCACAACCACTACCAGGAACCTGGTTGCTAACCAGGGTTAGCGACTTTAAATTCCTGGGCCCAGCACGTAAGTGCAATTGCAAAGAAAGCATGGCAGCAGCTCTACTTCCTTAGGAGTATGTGGAAATTTGGCATGACATCTAAAACTGCGACAAACTTCTATAGATGAGTAGTGGAGAGTGGCTGGATCACAGCCTGGTATGGGAACTCCAGTGCCTTTGAATGGAAAATCCTACAAGTAGTGGATTCGGCCCAGTGCATCACAGGTAAAGTTCTCCCAACCACAGAGCCCATCTACATGAAACGCTGTCATAGGAAAGCAGCATCCATCATCAAAGACCCTCACCACCCGGTCCATGCTCTTTTCTCGCTGCTGCCATCAGGTAGAGGGTACAAGAGCTTCAGGACTCTCACCACCAGGTTCAACAAAGTTCCTACCCCTCAACCATCAGGCACTAAAGGAGATAACTACACTCACTCGCCCATCAATGAAATGTTCCCACAAGCAATGATCTTACTTTAAGGACTCTTTATCTCATTATCTCATGTTCTTGTTATTTATTGCTATTTATTTATACTTGTATTTGTTGCCTTCTGCACGCTGGTTGATCTTTCATTGATCCTGTTATAGTTACTATTCTATAGATTTGCTGAGTATGCCCACAGGCAAATGAATCTCAAGGTTTTGTACGGTGATATTATATATATATATATATATATTTATTATATATATATTTTTTTTATGATAATAAAATTTACTTTGAACTTTGAGGAAGGTTGTGCTCAACTAACATTAAAAACTTGAAGCATTTTCTGATTCTTAATTGTACCCACAATGTCTTCGCCACCTATTCATTTCTCATGTTGGCTTTCATCACTGACAATACTCCCCCTGATTTGTCGCGTTTCTTGTTTTTCCTGCTGATCTTATAACCTGCTGCATGTAGTTTCCAGTACTGACTGCATTATAAACATATTTTAACAACGATTACCATATTAAATACTCTGAGTAGAATTGACATCTTCAGTTCATCAGTTGTTCCCTGTGTGTTTGTGGAAAGAATCACTTTCAGTGTCACGCACCACGAGCAATCCCACTGTTCTATAGTTTACAATCATGTTTCTCTTTGCACCTGACATCCATTCCTTTCTCCTTTCCTTTTGTCGATAAATTACCTGAGTCATTTTTATTATATAAAAATAACATTTTTGCCTCAAGTCTTTCATCTAGTACTTTTCTTTTAAAGTTCTCACAGCTGATATTTATCAACATTATCAAGATATTATTGTGATTTGATAAGGTCGATAGAGAAACTATTTCTATTGATAAGCAAAGATTTTAAAATTAGAGGCAAAATATTTAGGAGTGAAGTTCAGAGATGCTTCTAAATACAGGAAGTCTAGATATTTGTATTTCTTCTATAAACAGTAACTGATAACCAGATCTACAGGTTTTACAGGTGAAGCTGATTTTTTTTATTCACCAAGTGCATTATCAGATCAGGGGAAAAGGCAGAAACCTGGAGTTTCAGATCAGCTACAATCTCACTGAAAGTTACAGCAAGTTGAAGGCAATAAATGGTCATTTTCTGTCCTTAAAAACTGAGCAATTGCACCCCTTTCTAATTGAGCCCCTGCTACTATATTGAACAAGAGCAGAGAAATTCTTCCTGCGGTCCCGGGAGTTGTATATTCCTATAACTGTCCATTACTGTAACTGTGTCATTGTGTGCGGGAGATGTCCGAGCACAAATTGCCTATCTTGCTTCCTACATTACGGTAATGATGAACTTTCAGAAGTGCTGCTTTGGCTGTGAAACATTTGGGATGTCCAAGTTGCAATGAGTGCTGTGGAAATGAAGATGTTCCACCTTTCACCCTCATGAAATGCCCTCAGCTTTGCCGATCGGGGGAGGATGAGTACTGGGTGCACCCCGTGGTCACTGTCAGGATGAGCAAGCCACAGACCAGGAGAGGTGCTACTGCATGGATATGCCAAGCTTCTGCCTAACCCTACCTCCCACTCCCACCTTTGCTGAATGTATCTAGACTCAATAACAGGTCAAGGGTGCAGAGAAACCCACGCTGTCACTTGTTATCCCCTTCCACCACTCCTGCACCTTGAGCAACACATGACATTTACACAGCACCGATGAAGTGACGATGATGGAAAAAAATGAAGGGTTTCACTATCCACTCTGTGGATCACAGAGATTTTGGAGGACTATGGGACTTGAAGGCGATTACATAGGGGAGGGGTGGTGCCGTGGAAGGATTTGAAAATTAAATTAAAAAGATGGCTTAATCAGGAGCCTGTGCAGGTCAGTGAGCACAGGGGTGATGGATGACTGGAACTCAGCTATCACAGGAAGAGTGAGAGGACTGGAGGTTGTAAGCACATTCCTTGGTAAATGAGCTGTCAAGCACCTTAATCTCTCCTGGAGCGTGGAGTCACAGCTGAGAGCGGCTGGGCAGTGCAGACTGCAGCTGCCCCAGTGATGTAACCAAGACACTCCTGTTGCTTTGGAAACACACCTTGGGCATAATCCAGCAGTTTCCATCGCCAGGGTAACCATACCACTCATAATAAAACTACAAACAAATATTCCCATGTTTCCTCTATCCTTCCATCATCAATTATTAATAATGTTGGGGATTTCCCCACGATGTTGGGCATTCAGAGAACAAGGACGGGTTTCGAAAAGGAGTGATTTTGGCGCTGAAGGATTAAACTAAAAGGACACACACTTTGCACAGAATGGGCTCAAGTTTCATTTAAAAATTTGTCTTGCATTTTCATAGCAGTTTTCACATCCTAAGGATGTCCCCAAAGCCATTTACAGCCAGTAAGCCAAAGAGTTCAAGTGCAGTTACTGTCTCAAAAACCAAGCATCCAGTTTGCAAACAAGCTCTGACAATTAGCAATATGATAATCCGTGTGAAGGATAAATGTTAGCCAATTCATGGACTGAATTATATGATCTTGCATGTCCACCTCTGTTCAGCATCTCTTCCAAATGGCATAATTTCTGATCATACAAAGTTACCAGTCTAAAACAAACTGTCTGCTCATTTATTGCATGGTCGTTTGTTCATGTGAACAAACTATCCGTTATTTTTGTTTTCATTACAACATAGCTATACTTCCAAAATACTACTTCATCTGTGAAATGTGCTTATGTTGTAAAAGGTTCCATCAAATCCATAAAGTAATTTATATTCTTGAACATTTAAGATTGAGGGTAATGCTTTTTGATAGGAATTTTCCACCATTGGAGGAAGTTATTCAGCCTCTTGTCCATCCCATCATTTTGTAGAGAAATCCCATCCATCCCATTCCTCTCTTTGCTGTTAGCTGTACAAATTACTCCCTCTCAAATGTCTGTCTGCTCCACTCTTTAAAGCTCCAATTCACTGTTTCTACAATTGCACAGGCTGAAGGTTCCAGTTTATCACACTCTCTGTCCTTAAAAGACATTTTATCCGTAGATCTTTCACCAAATCCACACTCAGTGTCCTTAAACCATCTGCTAATGGGAAAAGCTACCCTCTGTAAACCTGACGCAATCTTGTAAAACAAGAGCAATGAAGCTGGAAGTCCAGAGCAACACACACACGCGATGCTGGAGGAACTCAGCAGGCCAGGCAGCATCCATGGAAAACAGTACAATTAATGTTTTGGGCTGAGAACCCCCAGCATCTTGTTTGTTTGTGTGTGTGTGTGTGTTGCTCACAGCTCTATCAAATCTCCTCTCCAAGTTTACTGCAGGGGGAATTGGATGCAGTGCTCCAGCTGGAGTCTAACCAGTGTTTTACAAAGGTCCATCATAACCTTGTTGTTTCTGTACTTTGCGCTTCTGTTTACAAATCTCAGATCCTGAACACTTTAGTAAACACAGTCTCTGCCTTGCTGCCTTAAAAGACTTCTGCACATAAACACCCTGTGTAGCTGTGCCATTAACCCTGTCCTTTCTCTCCTCCTCCTCTCTGCCAAATGACCAACTTGGGTTGAAATTGCATCTGTCCAAAATGTCAGTCTTCTGTTCATTCTGTTACTTTTCCTTGCTGTTTGGGGTAATGGCCAAATAGTGAAGGCAGCTGTGTTGGTGTTGGAAGGTGTTTACGGACTCTCTCTGAATTGTTGACCATGCCCTGGCCCTCAGCATCTGCTTTAGTTTCCATGTCAGCTGAATGACACTTCTCTTGGCCTCTTCTGTAGGCTCTCAATTAATATCACTCGGCTCCTGGCCCAATTTATCCAATGCTTTTCTCTCAGTAACCTCAAGTTGACCATTCTGTCCAGCTGTTACCCCCCCCCCCCCACCAGCCATCACCACTAACCCACACTGGCTCCTGGTTAAGCAATACCTCAAGCGTTGAAATACTCAGTTTTTTCTCCAGTCCTCTGAAGGATTTTGCCCCGAAACGTCAACTACTTTTTTCCACAGATGCTGCCTGGCCTGCTGAGTTTCTCTAGCTTTTTGTGTACTTTGCTTGTTCCCACTCCTCCCTATTTCTGTTATCTCCAGTACGCTGAGGTATCTGTGCTCTAACGTGTTATTGACAGCCGTGCCCTTAGCTCCAGAAATCCCTCCCCAAACCCCTGTCCTCTCCATTCCTCTCTCTCGCTTTATGGGATCCCTAAGAAGTGATCTTGTGTCATCCAGGTTTTGGATCAGAGTCAGTTTCTGTTGGCTCCAGTGAAACACCGTGAACTATTTTATTCATTTAGGCTGCTATATAAATGTTCTGTCGTGGATTCCCCTTGTCGACAGGGGGTGAGAGCTAAGTTCTCTAGAATGGTGAAGGTTTAGACCAAGTTTGATACTTTGTGTGTTTGCAATAGGGTTTGTCCAGCCTGCCACCTGCAAGAACGTGTACGACTGCCTGGAGGAAGAACGCTACGAGCTGTGCGCCTGTTACCGTGACTGTGGCTTTGACGGGATGCCAGTGTGCGGCTCCGATGGAGTCCTGTACCAGAACCAGTGTCAAATGGAGGTGGCTGCCTGCCGCAACAACACGCGAATCGACCAAGTCCCCCTGTCACACTGCCCTTCCGGTGAGACCCTACTCTACCAGCACGGCACCTTCTCAGAGCCCAGAGGAGGGGTAAAGGTCACCGTCAGATGGAGGGGCATCCTTCTCCCCTTCCCTGCCTCAGAAATTTCAGAACAACCTCCTAGGATGGGATAAAAACAGAAAATGATGGAAATAAGCAGTCAGTGCAATTTAAAACCAAGTTAACAGTGCACTCTATCACCCTTGGTCAGAAGTATGGTGCAGATCAGAAACTTAGCTTGATTTATTCCACACAAGCTGTGCGACCTTCTCAGTGTTCCTGCTAGTTTCTATCTTGATTTTAGGTTTCTAGTATTTGCA
Organism: Hypanus sabinus; assembly: GCF_030144855.1. Lineage (NCBI taxonomy): Eukaryota > Metazoa > Chordata > Chondrichthyes > Myliobatiformes > Dasyatidae > Hypanus > Hypanus sabinus. The sequence goes on from NC_082721.1 coordinate 25,970,958, forward strand.
CACTTTTGACTTTTATAGGCTGGGGCTTATGTGTTTGAGAGTCTCTGTCACTCGATTTGTGTGTTTCCATTTGTTACACTGCTGGTCCATTTGGATCTCTTGCCTTCTTCCCCTTCACTTCACTCTGTGTCTACCCCTCTCAGTCTTTCTCTATCTCTGTCTTTCATGCCATGTTTCTCCCCTCTGGTTCGGGCATTTGGGCATCTCTCCACCGATCTGCCCTTCTCTTTTCTTGCTTTCTCCTTCATTGGCGTGGTTATTACATTTGGAAGGACGGGTCTAATTCTGGGAATGAGGTTGGCATGAGGGGTGCATTTCTTTTATTTTGGGACATCCCTCTGGCCCAATAACTTCTGACCTCCAACTCTGCCTCCGTCCTGCAGCAGGAGCAGCCCCTGAAGAGAGAGAGCCTGTGACATCGCCCATAGACCCAGAGATGACAGAGCGGAACCAGTCAGGTAGGTCAACCTCCTGATGGTCCAGACCCCAACGTTCTCACTGGAGCATGTCTTTTGTCCTTGGATGGTCTCCTTGTAGGCAAAATCAGTCCAGTAAACTGCATGAGCGATTCCGAAATCTTGGAATGTATGAAACAGCCCAGCGGGTGGAAGGAGTGATTCTGGGATTTGTTCACCTAAGAGCAGAGGAGGGGACTTTTAACAGAAGGCTTTCAGTGGAGGGGAACTGTTTTCAGTGACCGAGACGCTTGCTGGAAGAAACCACTGGTGGGGGGAGGGGAGAAGGGGAACATGGTTACAATTTCAAGCTCTCCACCCCACCCAAAGTTGGGGTGGAGTCAGATTCAATGGAACATAAAATTTATAAATACTCAAAGGAGAAATACACGCAGGGTTGTGGAGGAAGGGCTGGGAAATGGGACTGATTTCAAAAAAGCTGGTACGAGCTCGATGGGCCACATGGCCACTCCCTGTCCCATAATCAGTTAACAGTGCAGCCTGGACATTCACTTGCACTCATCAGGGCTCGGTAGCAAAAGGGTTGCTTCCGCACGACCTCAAGCTGAGTGTGGGGTCCGAGCCCAGCCAAGTTCCGGGATTGGGAAGTGGTGCTGGAGGTCCATCCAGCTGTGCACAGGATGTCCGGGTCCAGCTGTGCTCAGTAGCTGCTGCCCCACATCAGGATAATAATCATTATGTGCCTGAATGTTCCAGCCCACAACAGTCGAGCCTCTTATCTGCGCTCCTTCCTCACTTGTTCATCTGCCTCCACCCAGTGAGAACCAGACATTCTTTGAACCTATCCCTGCCAATTTAAAGGTGTTAGTGATTTTAGTTCTGGGCAGGTGAAAAGGAAGTGATTGCTAATTTAGAGCTGCTTTCATCTTTTTACATTTCAATTTTTGGGTGATTACACCTCAGCAGAAGCAGTCAGACTGTAAACTACTTTATCCAACAGACAAAACTGTGATGTTTAATAAGGGCTTTGAGGGTTGGCACTGGCAGCCAGAGACATTCTCTGAGTGTCTGTGCAAAAGTTGAAACAAATGCTTGTCCAGCTCAGGAATCAAGTCCTGACGAAGGGTCTCGGCCCGAAACGTCGACAGCGCTTCTCCCTATAGATGCTGCCTGGCCTGCTGGGTTCCACCTGCATTTTGTGTGTGTTGCTTGAATTTCCAGCATCTGCAGATTTCCTCATGTTTGCTCAGCAATCAAGCAGTTGTTTGTTATCCAGATGTGGAACCAGCCGCTTGGTGATGCGGCATTTGACCAGGTCACAGAGCAGGGAGGTCCTGGTGTCACCAGCCATCCTCAGAACAACTACTGATCCGAGTGCCCATCTCCCAGGATGTGAAAAGTCAGGGCACTGGAACATTGACCAGTGACCAACAACTGGACGAAAGCGGTGGGGATGAGTAAAGAAGTCACACCCCTCTTCAAAGTTTGCATTATTGAGTGGTAGTGTGAAATCCTTAAAAACGAGAAAATAAATTGTAATATTTTCATGAAGAACATGTGGATAAAGAGAGATTGGGTGTCCACTTACGTGAACATGGTGGGGGCGGGAGGGGGGAGAGCTACTCCTCAATTGAAAGGAACCTTGCTGATATCCTATCTGGGAGTGCCTGTGAGTTCATCTGGCCCCACACAAGGGAGAGGACATAGTGCCCAAGGATGTGTGGGGAGTGGGTTCGGTGTGGACTGGGCTGCACAATTCTGAGGCTGAAGAAGTTAAACTGCAAAACCAGGTTGTTTGAACTCTGCAGGCAGAGGTTTCAGACAGGCGATCTAAACCTGACTTTGATTTGATGCGCAAATTGAATCACCTCTGTGACTCTAAAATAGGGCCAGGCCTTGTGTAGGAGTGAAATCAGAAAGTGCATCTTCAGAGGGCCAAAAATCTGGAACTTTCTCTGACAGAAAGGGAGTTTCCCCAAATTATATCACTTACATTTGTGTCTGGTAAGAGGATCGAGAGATCTGGGGTTAAGGTGAGCTGTCAGAGTTGAGCGAACAATCAGCCACAGCCTAATAGAATGGAGCAGCAGATATGAGGGGCTGAATGGCCTCAACATGCAATCAATATTGAGACCCAGCAATGCCTGAACCACCATCAGCCAACTTGGCGCAGGGGCAAGCTCTTGATTAGTGACCATCGGAATACTAACTCCTTGTTTAAATGTCATTGCTGAAGAATGTTTGAGATTTATATTGATGCATTGAAAATATTCCAGTAACGTTTTGGACAGAGAGTTCATAAATAAAATGCATTAAAATAGGCAAAATTTATGCAGAGAGTCTCAGATGGAAATGGATGTCTTGTTTGCTCAGAGTTCCAAGAGGCTGAATCTCATCCGGTTGAGTGTTTTACAGGAATTCCCAATTTTGTCCTTGTACCAAGTTTCCACTGAGGCTGTTGAGGGAATGTTCTCCTGAGCTGGAGCAGCAGCACCACCTGGCGGTCAGGGACACATACTGCAGCTCCAAACAAATAGGAATCAATAGGCGTCAGAAGCAAATCTGGATTCACCTCTTCCTGCATTCCATCACAACCACACTTTCTTGGGGCATCTTCCACAATGATGCTAGAAAATTGTTCTACAGTTGTGTTTTTTGGTGTTAGCTTTCAATATTAAATACATTTGGGTCTTCAGGGCAAATATTTCAGAGCTGATTCTATGGGCTGAATTGACCAAATTCTGCTCCTATGCCTTGTGGTTTTGAATTTAGCAAAATTTGAAGAAGGCCAACTTGAAAAATTTTAAACTGACAAAGCTCTGTGCTAACAGTGTCAGTCATACAGAATATATATTTTCATTCATTTTGCTTTAAGAATACTGCACATTGCTTCCAAGATGATGTTGTACACTGCTGACTGATGCCATTTCTTGTGTGCTGGTCAGTCATCTGATGAAGCTTGGAAAAATACTGACAGTTTCACTGCTTGTATATGTTAGTGCTGAACGGCCCAAGCTAACGATATCTACTGTAGGGGGTAATTCCTCACAATTGGTGGTGAGTTCTCACATGAAAGGAGACTGCTCAGGTTAGACCTGCTCATTGAAGTGGAGACACCAGAGACTACAGATGCTGCAATTTGGAGCACAAAAGAGGCAGGGTCTCAACCCAGAACATTGACAATTACCCTCGCCTCTTTGGATGCTGCTCCAGCTGCTGAATTTCTCCAGCAGTTTTTTTTTTGCTTCTTGCTGAAACATTCAGACGCTTTAACGTTGAGGCTAAGGACTTGAGCCACAGTCTCAAAATGAGAGTCTCCCAACCTAGGGCTGAATGATGATAAATCTGTTCCCGTAGAGGATGGTGAATCTTTAGAATTCTCCACCCCTGGGAACTGCGGCACATTAGTCACTGGTTGCAATCAAACCACAGACTGATATGCTTCTGGATTTCAAGGGATATGGGGATATAACGGTAAAAAGTATAGAAAATCAGTTATGATCTTGGAAACAGAAGCAGAATTAGGCCATTCAGCCCATCAAGTTTGCTCCACCATTCAATCATGGCTGACTTATTAACCCTCTCAACCCCTTTCTCCTACCTCCTCCCCATTGCCTTTGATGCCTTTGCAAATCAAGAACCTACCAACCTCTGCTTTAAACACGCCCAATGATTTGGCCTCCACATCCATCTGTGGCAATGAATTCCACAGATTTACCACCATCTAGCTGAGGAAGTTCCTCCTCATCTCTGTTCTAAAGGGACAGCCTTTTATTCTGAAACTGTGCCTTCAGGTCCTAGACTCCCCCACTGTAGGCAACATCTTCTCCACATCCACTCTGTCTAGGTCTTTACAACATCCAATCAGTTTCAATGAGAATGCCTTTCGTTCTTCTAAACTCCAGCGAGCACAGGCCCAGAGCCACCAAACGCTGCCTCGTATGTGAACCTGTCATTCTTGTGAATCTCCTCTGGACCCTCCCTAATGCTTGTACATAGTTTTTTAGGTTCAGGACCCATAACTACTTGCAAAACTCCAAATAAGGTCTGATCAATACCTCAGCATTACACCCTTGCTTTTATGTTCTAGTCCTCCCGAAATGAATGTTAACATTGCACTTGCTTTCCGTACCATCAACTCAACCTGCAAGTTAACCTTTAGGGAAACCTACACGAGGACTCCCAACACAAAATGTTGTGTTGTGCTGGAACTCAGCAGGCCCGGCAGCATCTGTGGAAAACAGTACAGTCGATGCTTTGGGCCAAAACCCTTCAGTAGGACACATTTATTCTCATTTAGCCTTAGGCGGGCAATCTCTTATTTTGAGATTGTGGCACAACTCCTTAGAAACCCGGCTGAGTTCCTCCAGCATTCTGTGTGTGTTGCTCAGATTTCCAGCATCTGCAGATTCTCTCTTGTTTGGGGACTCCCAACTCCCGTTGTACATCTGATTTCTGAATGTTCTTCCCCCATGCAGAAAAAAAACAGTCTACGCCTTTATTCCTTCTACTCGAGTGCACGGCCACACACTTCCCCACACTCTCTTCCACCTGTCACTTCTTTGCCCGTTCCCCTAGTCTTTCTGCAGACTACTGCTTCCTCAGAATTACCTGAGGGAGCACGCTTGAGGGTACCGAATTACATTTTTATGTTCCTCTCCTACTGTGTCTTCCAACAACTGGTCTGTAGATGACAATTTCTCACCGGTGTTTACATTTCGTGGTTTTTACCACTCTCAGCCCTTCAGGCAATGAATTCCACCTCTGCCGTCTCCCTCTACCATTTGCCGTAATCCTCTGACAGTGGTGGGAAAGTCACAAGCAGGAAAGAAATGGGGAGGGGGAGCATGAAATAAATTCATGGTGATGTGAAAAGAAAGCTGTCCACACTATAATTAAGAAACTGCTATTACTATTATTAATTTCAAATTAACTGCACTCCACGGAGACCAGAAGTTGCTATACTTCACGAATGAATATTTTGTACCCAAAGTGCCCAACTGACAGACAAAGAGCAAGTACACTTGAATTGAGCTAAAAATTCAAGCCCTAAATATATATTTTAAAATGTGTGTGAGCTGTATTTGGGAGCTCTCAGATTATTAATGGTCTGTTGGTTAACCCACAGCATATTGTGCCATTGTCTCTCTATTACTTGCTCTCTTCTGTTTCTATTCTATTCTTCTCTTCTTCCCTCTGTCATTCCTTTTGTTTACCACCCTCTCCCTCAAATACCCCACTTTAACTTTTCAATCTTTTACTGTCCCTCTGTTCCCCCCATTACAATATATCTTCCTCTCTCCCCCTCCCTCTTTAACCCTCTCTTTTCTCTCTCCTCTACCTCCTAACCTGCCCATTTCTTTTCCTCACCTCTCCCTCCCCTCACACAGGTGATGTCACGGTGGCCCAGTCAGAACTTTCCTATTACTCCTATGGAACGAGCTACGAGTATGACCCGGAGCTGTTTGAGAGCGACGTGGACGATGCTTTTCAGATGAACGAAGATCAGGTGGAGAGACTGAGCCAGGGAGCCAAAGGAGAACAGAAGAGGGCATCAGGGAAAAAATGAACGGTAATCGCCAGTAAATAGCACTCATGTGACAGGGCTGTGCTGATTGACCAAACCGCCGGTGTTATTTGCCGTTGATTCTTGAGTGTGTGGATTTGCGCACATTAACCACATATTTGAGAGTGAGCACTTGCAAATGTGTACAGTGTGTGAATCTTGACGTTCTGATAAACCTCGTTCTGTTTCCTTCCTCACAGAATATGGATTCTCAGCCGTGGGAAGAGGATGAATCAAAGAACATGGATGTTCTAACCTGTACATGTGTGTTTATATGTTACAAGGACCAAGCACTGTTGCTGAAGACAGCACTATATATCCACGCCCAACTAATACATAGACTAGGCATATCTATCCTTTAGTAATGTGTTGTAACCACACAGGCACGTTAGAGGAAGCTGGTATTTATATTTTGTAATTATGTGTTCTGATCTTCACCTCTCTGATATTTATAATTGTGATTTTAGTTAAAGATTCTTTCATGGCTCTCCCTTCCAGAGCTGGGTCAAAGGTTACTGGTCAACTTCCTAGCTTTCATTATTTAAATTTTTTTAATTTACGATTTTTCTCCTCCTTCCTGAACCCTTAAACAGGGCAGTTAAACATGCTGAGAGTAGAGAAGAAGGGATTGACAGGAAATCCCCTTTTCCTCATCCCTTCATCTTGCCTTCTGCCTCCTCCCCATCTCTTTTACCCCTGCATCCATTCAGGAGTAATGTCCAAGCCGAAAGAGATTGGTCACTGATTTTTCCTCATGGGTTCTCTAATTTACAGCCACCCTGAAATTTAACCCATCCTGCAATGTATAAAAGTTGTTCTACCCCTGAATCTCCAGCTCCCCCATTGCACCTCACTCCCCAAGTGGTGGCTCTGTCCCTTGCCACTGCTCTGGATACTGTGGCCTACCTCAGAAGGGGACTGTGAGGTGATGCACTGTGGTGTCACTGGCTACCTGCAGGGGTTAAGAGGACTGGTAACCAGTGGACAAGACGTGGCCAGGTGAGGTGCAGGTGATAAGTCAGACCTTCCAAAAATAAAAGTGACAATCTCTTAAAATTGTTTATCCTGACTCTTAATTTGTGGTTTCTATCACATCATCTTGAATCTGCCTCGGGAGCAGAAAACACATTTTCTCGGGAGCACTTGTAGATTGGAAGATTCCATTCACCCTGAGGAACTCGCAATATGAGATTAGAATGTTGTTCCTTTTTGCGCCATGTTGCGCATCCGGTGGTATTTTTTGCCGTTTCCATAGCATTTGTCTGGTTTTTTTTTACAAGGCTGAGTTGCTAGCTCGCCGCTCAATCCAGCACGAACGGAAAGCGTGCAAAGGAGCCAGCCGGATTCGAATCCAGGATCATTGGCCGCAAAGTCCAGTGCTGTTGGAGATTAGATTAGATCGCAGCTGATCTCCATTTTGACTCCAGCTTTACCCAAGCATTTCATTTCCTGAGCTCAACGATACACCATGATGTGATACAGTGCAGGAGGAGGCCACGATCCTCGTTCTTGGGCCATCTCTTTGAAATGCTTTCCTGCTCTTCTTCCACAACCCGGCAGACTTTTTCCATATTAGTATCGATCCAATTTCATTTTGAAGGCTCCTCTTGAATCTGTTTTTACCTTCCTCTCAGGCATCAGGTTGCTTATTACAACTTGCCATTAGATCACAACTTCTCCCAGTTATTTATTTTCCACGTTAAAATTGTCTCTCTGGTTTATTTACTCTGTTGAAACATGCAGCATAAGAAATAAAAAGGACAATCTTGAAATTCTGCTACAGATTGGCAAGTATGACGTTGTGGCCATCTCTGAACTTGGCTAAAGGATGGTTTCCATTGGGAGCTGAACATCCAAGGATATATGGTGTATTGGAAAGATGGATTGGTAGGCAGAGGGGTTGGTGTGGTTCTGTGTATAAGAAACAATATTAAATCATTGGAAAGAGGTGACATAGGATCAGGTGTAGAGTCTCTATGGGTTGAGTTATGAAATGGCAAGGGTAAAAGAACCCTACTGGCAGTTGTATACAGGCCTCCAAACAGCAGTTGGGATGTTGATTACAAGTTACAGCAGGAGATAGAAAAGGCGTGTCAGAAGGGCAACATCATGATAATCGTCGGGGATTTTAACATGAAAGTGGATTGGGAAAACCAGGCCTGTACTGGACCTCGAGAAAGAACTTGTAGAATGTCTAAGGGATGGCTTTTTAGAACAGCTTGTTGTTGAGCCCACTAGGGGATTGGCTGTGCTGGATTGGGTGTTCTGCAAGAAGGGATAAGAGAGCTTAAGGTTAAGGAATAGTGATCACAATATGATCAAATTCACTTTGAAATTTGAGAAGGAGGAACTAAATTCCAATGTGTCGGTATTTCAGTGGAATAAAAGAAATTACAATGGCATGAAAGGGGAACTGGCCAACATTGACTGGAAAGGGACATTTGCAGGAAGGACAGCAAAACAGCAATGTTTGAAGTTTCTGCAAAAAATGAGGGAAGTGCAAGACAGATATATTCCAAATAAGAAATTTTCCAATGGAAGAAGAATACTACCGTGGCTGACAAGTGAAGTCAGAGCCAAAGTAAAAGCAAAAGTGAGAGCATACAAGGAAGCCAGAGCTAGTGTGAAGATGGAGGATTGGGAAGCTTTTAAAAACTTGCATAAGGAAACTAAGAAGGTCATTAGAAAGGAAAAGATGAATTATGAAAGGAAGCTGGTGACTAATATCAAAGAAGATACTAAAAGCTTTTTTAAGTATATAAAAGGGTAAAGGAGAGTTGAGGGTAGATATAGGACCAATAGAAAATGACACTGGAGATATTGTAATGAGAGATGGCAGAGGAACTGAATGTGTATTTTGCATCTGTCTTCACAGTGGAAGATGTCTGCAGTATACCAGACATTCAAGAGTGTCAGGGAAGTGAAGTATGTGCAGTGAAAATTATGACTGAGAAGGTGCTCAGTAAGTTTAATGGTCTGAGGGTGGATAAATCTCCTGTGCCTGAAGGAATGCACCCTTGGGTTCTGAAGGAAGTAGCTAGAGAGATTGCAGAGGCATTAACAATGATCTTTCAAGAATTGGTAGATCTTGGCATGACTGGAAAATTCCAAACGTTACTCCGCTATTTAAGAAGGGTGGGAGGCAGCAGAAAGGAAGCTATAGACCTGTTTGCCTGACATCAGTGGTTGTGAAGTTGTTGGAATCGATTGTTAGGGATGAGATTACGGAGTACCAGGAGGCACATGACAAGATAGGCCAAAGCCAGCATGGTTTTCTGAAAGTAAAATCCTGCCTGACTAACCTACTGTAATTATTTGAGGAAATTGCAAGCAGGGTCGACAAAGGAGATGCAGTAGACATGGTGTACTTGGATTTTCAGAAGGCTTTTGACAAGGTGCCGCTCATGAGGCTGCTTAGCAAGATAAGAGCCCATGGAATTACAGGGAAGTTACTAGCGTGGGTGGAGCATTGGCTGGTTGGCAGAAAACAGAGAGTGGGAATATGGGAATATTGTGTAGGTGTGGCTGATCTAACAATATGAGAGCTACAGGTGATCCACAGGACCACTGTGAAAAATCAAAACTTCAGCGACCGCAGGCTTCCGGTCAAGGTGCCACTGTGCTGCAGTCTCTGTTCAGGTTGTGGCTCAGACCTAGCTGTATGGTTCTGGGGACAAAGGGGAGTCAGGGGTCAGATTGGGGTTAAGGATAGGGATGTGGAGAGTTGAAGGTCAGGCTGGACTCTCGACCTCCACTATGTGTTGTGCATTCAACGTCCAGTGAGGTGCATGGGTGATGAAGAACATCCATGACTGTTGAGTGGGCCCAGGGTTCAGAGGTTCACGCCTGGCATGACCCAGCATTCAGGGTACCAACATTGATACGTCCAGGAGTTGATACCCAAAGGCTGAAGTATGGAGGCATTTCCTTGCGTGTGGGTAGATAGGAGGGAGGAAAGGGGCTTGCTCAGTTGCTTGTTGTGTTCTGTGTTTTACTGAGCATCGCGCGCATGCTATATTGGCACCAGAATGTGTCCCCAGCACATCCTCGGGTGAGTTGGCTATTAGCACAAATAACAAATTTCACTGATTTGATGTACATGTGATAAATAATCTAAATCTGAATCTAATTTTGTTTTGCTGTATATATAACCCTCTCCAACTCTGTCTCCAATCCAATGGTCCCCTCAGAAATGCCTCAATTAGTCTCACATTCTGCCCACCAAAATGAATTATTCATTTTTCTGTGCATTGAATTTTTATCCACCAAGTGTTTTCCCATTCCACTGTCCTGTTCTCCTGAACCCTATTTGCATACTTCCAGATGTTTACAACATTTCAAACTTTTGCATCACTTGCAAACTTTGAAATCTGTTTCCCACATCCTGGTTATCATGGGCACCAAAGGGACCAGTGATCCCTGTACCAACTGCTGTAGAACGCTGATATATAACTTCACCTCATCCTCACGCAGCTCATCTCCCTCTTAACTAACTCTCCTAGCACATATTCCACTGCCCTTAAAGAATATGGCACATCATTCCAATTGCAGACAGAGTTTATGCTTTGTCAGCGCAACATCAGTTATTCTTTTCATATCCCAGAACCCTGTGTATATGGGATGAACCCAGGAATGTTTCTGTCCCTGGCTTGATTGAATCCTTGTGGGGAAATCTAGACTGGGCTGATGTACTCACCTCCTAACCTACTATTAGAGTAACAGGGATACTCCCTCTGTCGGCTGATTAGTCAAACGGTATCTTGCCAGCACAAGGGACAAAAGCTGACAGTCACCAAACTGCCGGCATGAGGGAGGCCTGGAATAGACGCACTAACAGAGGCATCTCAGAAAACCTGTCCAAGAGGACAATGATTTGCAGTGGCCCGTTAGTTTGCACAATCACAGAATCAGCTCCACATGATCCCAGGATTCCCATCCACTTCCCATGATGCAGGCAGTCTCCGAGGTACAAGTTCCTTCGTCTCCCCCAGGATGCTGACCTGGGCTGCTGAATTAAAGAGCCTGAGGTATTGGAGGAAGTGTGTTGACACAGACTGAAAACTAGCTGTCATATAGAAAACAGTTGGAATAAATGGATCTTTTTCATGCCAATGGGTATAATTACCAGAGTGCCCAGGGAACTGCTCTTGGTCTTCAGCTATTTATGACCTGCAGGAGAGAATGAAATGTAAGGTTTCCTGATGATATGAAAATCAGTGGAAGGGCCTGTTGTGGGGAGGATATTGTCGTTCTGCAACAGGATACGGGTAGACTGAGTGACTGACCACAACGGCAATGGAGTTTTATGTGGGGACGTGTGAGGCTGGGCACTCGCAGAGGATTCACAAGGTGTACAAGAGACTGAAGTACAGAGGGATCTCGGTGTCCCCAACCACCGGGCCGCGGATGTATCACAAACAGGTCCAACAGTGGAGAAGGCAAATACATTTGCCTTCGTTGTGAGGGGTTGGGGTTTAAGAATAGAGAGGTTTTGTTACAGTTGGTATTCACCTGGAATAATGTACATAAGTTTTGTTCCCCTCACATAAGAAAGGGATATAGTAAAGTTGGAAGCAATGCAAAAAAGTATAGCATGGTAGTGTAGTGGTTAGCGTAACATTATTACATCACCAGCTACAAGACTGAGTTTACTTGCTGCTGCTGTCTATAAGGAGTTTGTACGTTCCCTTTAACTGCATGGGTTTCCACACTGTTAGGGTTAGTGAGTTGTGGGCATGCTGTACTGATGATGCCTGCAGACTTTTTGCTCTGTTTTGAATTGAGATGCAAACTGTGCACTTTGATGTATATGTGAAAAAGTGAAACTTCTTCAAAGGAAATTCAGCAGTTTAATTCCTGGGTTGAGAGAGTTGTCCTACCACAGAGGCCGAACGTTTAGGCTCTGTGTTTTGTGTTCTCATTTGAGGGATGACCTTAACCAAAAATATAAAGTCCTAAGGGAGTCTGATAAGGTAGATGATGTTTTCAGTCATGAGAATCTCAGAGTCAGAATTAGGTTTATTATCACCGGCATGTGTCATGAAATTTGTTAACTTAGCAGCAGCAGTTCAATGCAATACATAATATAGAAGAAAAAGTCAATTACAGTATACATATATTGAGTAGATTAAAAATTGTGCAAAAAACAGAAATAATATATATTTTTAAAAATGAGGTGGTGTCCAAAGATTCAACGTCCATTTAGGAATCAGATGGCAGAGGGGAAGAAGCTGTTCCTGAATCGCTGAGTGTGTGCCTTCCTCCTACCTGATGGTAACAGTGAGAAAAGGGCATGCCCTGGGTGCTGGAGGTCCTTAATAATGGACGGTACCTTTCTGAGACACCGCTCTCTGAAGACGTCCTGGGTATTTTGTAGGCTTGTACCCAAGACGAAGCTGACTAAATTTACAACCCTCTGAAGCTTCTTTCAGTCCTGTACAGTAACACCACCCACCAGACAGTGATGCAGCCTGTCAGAATGCTCTCCACGGTACATCCATAGAAGTTTCAAATAAGTAATAATATAAAATAGAGTTCTTTGAGGATATAACAACACAGTGGATAGAGGGGAACAGATGGATGTTATTTACTTGGATTTCCAGAAGGCATTCAATAAGGTGCCACATAAAAGACTTATCCGTAAGATAAGGATGCCAAGAGTTGGAGGTGATGTATTAGCATGGATAGAGGATTGATTAGAGGGTAAAACGAATGCAGCAAAATACAGGGAAATCCTGGAGGAAAACCTGATGCAGTCTGCAACAGAATTGCGACTTGGGAGAAGAATTGTTTTCCAGCAAGACAATAACCCCAAGCAGGAAGCCAAAGCTGACACTGGAATGGCTTGAAAACACCAAATTAATGTCCTGGAGTGGCTGTCAGTCCAGACCTCAGTCCAATTTAAAATGTGTGGCTGGACTTGGAAATGACCTCTGGTTCACTTATGATCCCCGTGCAATTTGACAGAGCTTGAGCAGTTTTGTAAAGGAGAATGGGGGATAGTTGCATGTCCAGATGTGCAAATCTGATAGAGACCTATCCACACAGACTCAAGTCTGTAATTGTTGCTAAAGGTGCATCTATTAAATACTGACTTGAAGGGGGTGAAAACTTATACAATCAATTATTTTGTGTTTTATATTTGTAATTAATTTAGATCACTTTGTAGAGATCTGTTTTCACTTTGACACGAAGGATTCTTTTTCTGTTGATCAGTATCTAAAAAGTCAAATTAAATCCACTGTGATTCAATGTTGTAAAACAATAAAATATGAAAACTTCCAAGGTGGTGAATATTTTTATAGGCACTGTACATTAAAGGAGGAGATAAATAAAGATTAAGGAATTGAGGACTATGGACTGCTGGAACAGGAGTTGAGACCAGCATTGATCAGTCATAATCATATTGAAAGGCGGAACAGGTTTAAAAGAGTTGGTGGCGAACTCATGCTCCCTTTTCCCTGTGTCCTTGTGCTTTGGGTTGCGCCAAGTTCCCTCATCTCCCTCAGATTCTGATCTCACTGGGAGGCTGTTCCTCATTACCTGTCCAGCTGTTGACACCCACTGAGAGAGTTCAGTGACCTAAAGTTGCTGATGTTTCCCCTGTACACACTGTCTGATGGGTTTTGGGAAAGATTCTGTTGCAGTTCCAACACAGATCGGATGGTCAGGGAAAAAGTGGCAGATCCATGTCTGAACACCAAAGTCCTAGATGGGTGAGAGTTGGGAAACTGGAATGAGAGGTAATGGTGGGTAAGGAGGTGTCTGAGGCCTGTCTTCAATTGTCTCTGGATAGTGATGTATGGGAACATAGCTACAATGGAGGATAGTGATGTATGGGAACATGGCTACAATGGAGGATAGTGATGTATGGGAACATAGCTACAATGGAGGATAGTGATGTATGGGAACATGGCTACAATGGAGGATAGTGATGTATGGGAACATAGCTACAATGGAGGATAGTGATGTATGGGAACATGGCTACAATGGAGGATAGTGATGTATGGGAACATGGCTACAATGGAGGATAGTGATGTATGGGAACATGGCTACAATGGAGGAGGTGCTAGAAGACGAGGCATATTCAGAAGGATAAATCCCTTGGGTCAGATCAAGCATATCCTAGAACATTGTAGGTAAGCTCGGTAAGAAGTTGCAAGGGGCCCATTGGAGATATTTGTATCATTTGCTGTGTTGGCGCGTGGCCAAGTGGTTAAGCATTCGTCTCGTTATCTGAAGGTTGCTAATTTGAGCTTTGGCTGAGGCAGTGTGTTGTGTCCTTGAGCAAAGCACTTAACCACACTTTGCTCTGCGACGACACCGGTGCCAAGCTGTATGGGTCCTAATGCCCTTCCCTTGGACAACATTGGTGGCGTGGACAGGGGAGACTTGCAGCTTGGGCAACTACCGGTCTTCCATAAAAAAAACCTTGCCCAGGCTTGCGTCCTGGAAACTTTCCAAGGTACAAATCCACGGTCTATTGAGACTAACGGAGGCCTACACTACATCATTTGCCATGGGTAAGATACTGGAAGTCTGGAGGATGGACGACATCATGCCTTCATGTCAGAAGGGCTGCAAGGAACCAGAGGCCAATGAGCCCACCAGTGGAGGTGGGGAAGTTATTGGAGGACAGGATCTAACTGCTCTTGGAAAGTTTTAGGTAAATTTATTATTAAAGCACATACACTCAGTGGCCACTGTAATAGTGGGACCCGGTGTGGTCTTCTGCTGCTGTGGCCCATCCATTTCATGGCTCAAAGTGCAGTGTATTCATAGCAGCTCTTCTGCACGCAGCTGTTATAATGCTTGGTTATTTGTGTTGCTCTTGCCTTCCCGACAACCTGAACCAATCTGATCACTCTCCTCTGACCTCTCTCATTACCCCACAGAACTGCTGGTCACTGGATAATCTTTGTTTTTTTGTATAATTCTCTTAAAAACTCTAGAGATCGGTGTGTGTGAAAACCCCAGGAGATACGTAGTTTTCAGACACTCGAACCACCCCATCTGGAACCATCCTGGAATCATTCCATGGTCAAAGTCAATTCGATGACAGTTGTTCCCCATTCCGATGTTTGATCTGTTGATCATGTCTGCGTGCTTTTATGCATTGTGGTTCTTTCGCATGATTAGCTGATTAGATATATGCATTAATGAGCAGGTGTACTGGTGGGACTAAGAAAGTGGCCATCAAGTGTCAGCATATACTACCTGAGATTCATTTTCTTGCAAGCATTTCATGATAAAGAACTACAATAAAATCAATGAAAAGCTACACATAAAGACTAACAAACAACCAATGTGAAAAAGACAAACTGTGAAAATATGAATAATAACAACAATAAGCAGAAATTTTTCATGTGGTTATATCGACTATGTGGTGAAAAACGCACAACAGTGCCTCTTTCACCTCAGACAGTTGAAGAAGTTTGTTATGGGCCCCCACCCCAAATTCTAAGAAATTTCTACAGGGGCACAATTGAGAGCATCCTGACTGGCTGGTATGGGAACTGTACTTCCCTCAATTGTAGGACTCTGTAGAGAGTGCATCTGTAGATGTGAACTTCCCACTATTCAGGACATTTACAAAGACAGGTGTGTAAAAAGGGCCCGAAGGATCACTGGGTCCCAAATCACCCCAACCACAAACTGTTCCAGCTACTACCGTCCGGGAAATGGTACCACAGCGTGAAGGGCAGGACCAACAGGTTCCGGGACAACTCCTTCCACCAGGCCATCAGACTGATTAATTCATGCTGATACAACTGTATTTCTATGTTATATTGACTATTCTGTTATAAATTACTATAACTACACATTGCACATTTGAACAGAAATGTAAGATAAAGATTTTTACTCATGTACTTTAAGAATGTAAGTAATAAAGTCAATTAAATTAAAGAAACATTTGATTCTGTTAATAGAAATTTATATATATACTACAAACTATACCCAATACTTGTTAAATTCCTATAATCTCTGATGAAGCAATGGAGTACTATAATCACCCTTTCTATTAACAGCCAAAAAATGAATAACCACCATTTCAAAATAAACTTTCCAGGGAGACTCTCTAAGCTCACTATGGTTTTGTCCAACTTTAAACCCACTCTTTGATTTACTAAATCAGATGAAAATAGGGTATTAAATCAGAGACAACCAAATGAGTTATATCTTGACACACCTTCTAGACTTCATCAGTAAAGCTAAAGCAATTAATTCAAATAGCAGAACTATTTTCTAAAGATAGTGGATAGGATAGGTGCAGAATATTAAACATATAGAAATGTGCAATAGAGCTAGAAGAACATAACACAGAGCAGCAGGATACATTAGGACCAATGGATGAATATGAAACATTTACATATCTGGAATATCAACAGGCAAAGAAATAGATCAGAGTGTGAAAGAGTGAAAACTTACAACAGAATTTACTTCAAGACTTAAGAAAATCTGCCAATCAGAGCTCAAATGCTCAAAGACATTTTTTCTATATCCATATTAATGTATTCTTTTGGCATAAAGTATCAGTCTGAAACCAACCTGGAAAATTTACAAAGAAAATGAAGAACTGAAATGACAAATTTTGGGAAAACTCTTAAATGCACTTCGATTAACTCCACCTGGAACAGAAGGAGGAAGAGGAATAGGAGACATGAAAAAAATGACACAATAGTCAGATAAAATGTCTAGGGACTTATTTTCATCAACGGAAACAGGATTCGGCAGTCCAGACGAGCATATATAATTCTGATAAGAAGTACACACCACTAAACCACTAAATAAAAGCACAACACAGAAAAATGAAGACATTATCACCATAGGAGAAAAAATTAACCAATGAAAGAGCACGATCCTCCACAGAAGACATCCCATGGTCTGAGCAGGCTGGATGTTGGCAAGGAAGCATCGAACGCCCAGCTCAGAGATGGAGACCTCTTCCCAGAAACAGAAGGGTTCCTTTGGCAATATAGGACCAGGTGGTCAACATACAAAAAAATCAAAAATGCATAATAGATCAATAAATTCAAGATGATAAATGCAGAAAATGCCAAGAGAAACCGGAAATGATCCAACACATTCCAGGATCCTGCAGCAGCTTAACTCAATCTGATCACTTACACAGGCACAAATCATTCACCAAAACCTTGCATTAAAATACAAACTCATAAACAACACCATACGTTTCTGTAAATACAAGTTTGATCCAGTTTAGAGTCAGAGTCCTACAAATTATATTCCAACCAATCCATTACGACTAGTAGAACAATCCATAATAATTATCTGGATATAATATTACAGGATAAACAAGCAAGACCAGTTTACTTAATAGATATAACTATTCCAGACACACATAGCAGAAATATGCTGAATTAGAAGAGGAAATTGGAAGACTATGGAACATGAACATTGTCCCAATAGTAATGTCTACAACTGGTATCATCTCAAAGTCACTACACAATAGCATTAAACAATTAGGCCTACACAGAAATATGTACAAATGTTTGTATATAAATCTTCAGAAAGCCACAATACTAAACACCACCAGAGTAGCCCAAAACAATTGAGAAATGAGTGTGCTTGTCTATGCCCGTAACTCAGCTGGAGCGGAGAAAACAATTAAAATAACAATAATAAATAAATAAGAGAAACAAATGATATTGAGAAGATGAGTTGTAGAGTGCCTGAAGGTGAGTCCACTGAGCAAAGACAAATGTTGCAAATGGTAACAAATAAGAAACAAACAAACAAATAATATTGTGAACATGAGTTCTGGAGTCTTTGAAAGTGAGTTCATTGGTTGTGAAATTATTTCAGTGTTGAGGTGAGTGTAACTAATATCTCATTCAGGGTCAGGATGGTTGAAGGCTAATAGCTGTTCCTGAACCTGGTGCTGTAGTACCTAAGGTTCCTGTGCCTCCTAGGACTGTGAAGAGAGCATGGTCCGGATTAGCTGGCGCCCATGATGATGGCTGTTGCTTTCTTGTGGCAGTGCATCTTGTAAATGTGCTTCATGGCATGGCAGGTTTTTCCTGTGGTGGACTGGGTTTTTGTGGGCATTTTCTGTTCTTGGGCATTGGTGTTTTCATGCCAGGCCAAAAATAAACCAGAGGTTTAAATCTCTCCACTGTGCATCAGTATAAGTTTGTCAAAGTTTTATGCAAATTCAAAGTACACTTAATATCAAAGGACTATAAATTATACAACCTTGAGATTTGTTTGCTTACAGGCAGCCACAAAGCAAGAAACCTGAAAGAACCCAATTAAAAGTAAAGCCCAACCCCCCAAGGCACACAGAGAAAGATAGAGAAAAGAAACAAATCAGAATCCGAATCAGGTTTATTATCACCAACATGTGACATGAAATTTGTTAACTTAGCAGCAGCAGTTCAATACAATACATAATCTAACAGAGAGAGAAAAAAATAAAACATAATAATAAATAAACAAGTAAATCAATTACATATATTGAATAGATTTTTTTTAATGTGCAAAAACAGAAATACTGTATATTAAAAAAAGTGAGGTAGTGTCCAAAGATTCAATGTCCATTTAGGGATCGGATGGCAGAGGGGAAGAAGCTGTTCCTGAATCGCTGAGTGTGTGTCTTCAGGCTTCTGTACCTCCTACCTGATGGTAACAGTGAGAAAAGGGCATGCCCTGGGTGCTGGGGGTCCTTAATAATGGACGCTGCCTTTCTGAGACACTGCTCGCTGAAGATGTCCTGGGTACTTTGTAGGCTAGTGCCCAAGATGGAGCTGACTAGATTTACAACCTTCTGCAGCTTCTTTCAGTCCTGTGCTGTAGCCCCTCCATACCAGACAGTGATGCAGCCTGTCAGAATGCTCTCCACGGTACATCTATAGAAGTTTTTGAGTGTATTTGTTGACATGCCAAATCTCTTCAAACTCCCAATGAAGTTTAGTTGTTGTCTTGCCTTCTTTATAACTACATCGACCTGGTTAGATCCTCAGAGATCTTGACACCCAGGAACTTGAAGCTGCTCACTCTCTCCACTTCTGATCCCTCTATGAGGATTGGAATGCGCTTGTTCCTCTCATCCTTCTTGAAGTCAAAACAACAGAAGGATCAACAACAGTATTCCCAACCAAACTGAGTCCTTACATCCAAATCCCCGGAGCAGCCTGCTATAGGCCTAAAACCTCGGGATGCAGTTCATCACACCAGTGGGGGCAAGTTGCAGACATGATGCACAGCAGCTGGGAGTGGGGCATTCTCACAGGCTTGGCACGGCAGAGAGAGGAGACCCCTGAATCTGCGCAGACTTCTAACAATGTAGAGGCTCTGCCCTGCCTTCTTTGTGATGGCACTTCATGTGCTGGTCCCAGAACAGATCGTCTGATATGATAACACCAAGGAATTTAAAGCTGAGCCCAAGGGCCTGTTTCACAGCTGTATAACTCTATGAGTCTATCTAACAAATACTTACAACTGCATCACTTTGGAATGAAATCCACCCCCTCCCACCCCAAAATGACACCAATGATCACGCTGCATGACTTGTGGGGAGAGTACCTGCTGTCAGAGGAATAGTACTGATAAAGGAGGACCGCAGGTCTGGAGGGAGAGCCACACTGTCGTCGCTGCAGCTCTGAGGGAGCGCTGGGCAGCCGGAAGCAATTTGCCGAGGGAGCGCCGCACTGTCGCCGGGGTCGGGTTGCTATGTGAGGGGGCGAGGTACAATATTCCAGGTACCGTGTTCCAACGGATCCGTTGAAAGTAATAACGTACCCGCCCCTCACAGACATTTGCAAAATATCCCACAACGTTCATTTTGGGGGGTTGTTCTGGGCCCCCTGCAACAATCCTTGTACTAGCTACTGTCAGTGGGAATCAAGATTTACAGGGACCGATGGGCATTCGGACCGGGCCCAAGGGGCAGATACATCTCCTCCTCGTGTCTTTATGCTGTGAGTATTATTCCCCAATTTGCAGACTTCCCTTTCTACACTTAAGACTAAAAATCCTGTGGCAGCAAAAGAAATCAATTCTTCCTCTATAAAACTTGGAGCACTGTCATCTCGCGTAACTAAAGTCTAAAGCGTTCCCCAGATGCAAAGTGCCTCCTCACAAGGTCGAGTGACCCGTCCCACCGCAGACTCGGTTGCTTGTTTGAGGAAGAGGGAAAAGGTCCCGTTATCGCAGAGAGATCGGCGATGCCTCTGAACTTCGGGGAGACAGGATGAAGATTCAGCCTGCGCCCATCAGAAGGCGCCACTGGTTCGAGTCTGGAGCTGGCTGGCCATCGGAAACCGGCAGCGAGAGAAAGAAAGAAGCCGAGCCAAGACAGGAAAACGGGTCAGCCTTTAGTAGTTTAGTTGCTGCAGCCGGAAGCTGCGGGTGAGTGAGGCTGAGTGGTGCTTGAACTGGACGGGGAGGTGCCGGGAGGGGTCGGGCTGATTGTCTTCACACGGTAGCAGCGATCTGGGGTGGAACTGGCGCCCGGGCCGCGGGATGTCTGAAATTCAAACGGGCTGAGACGGGCCGAGCGGCTTTCGCAAGGCGGGCTGGAGAGGAGCGCCTGGACCCGGAGTCTAGCGCCGGGCTGAAGGAACATCAGTGGGCCGGTGAGGAATTCCGCTTTGGCTACAATGTTGCACTTTTGTTGCGAGTTTTTAGCCGGTTTCCGGCAACAGTCACAATGTATCCGTGTTCGAGTTCCAGCTTTTTGAACGCCCGGGGACTCCGCGGGGTCTTAGAGCCTGTCGGTGACTGACGCTCAAAGACTCTTAAGGAGCCATTTATCAGCTCCCTGCATTAATCAAGAGTCCGGGCCGCTTCCGACCACATAGGGCGTTGCAAATGTGAAAATGATTTCAAATGTGTCTTTTTTCAGAAGAGAGCTCGGCTACAGGGCTACCAACAAATGAGCGGTGCCCAGCGATTCTCAAAACCGAATAAGTTTTTTTTACTTTTCACCCCGTGTGGGGAAAATTTATGTCTGTAGTGAGGAAGCAGAATGTTCATTTTTATGCCCATCTGTTAGAGCATTACACTCCCTGTGAAAGGGATGAAACCGACTAAAAATCCAACCTAAGTTTAAAACTATGTTTTTGATGACATTTGGAAGTTTCCTGTTTCTTTGAACGAAAGCGTCTAATGATGGCCCACCCTGCCCCCTCCCTTGGCCTCCTGTCCCCTGCCTTTCCCCTTTCACACTTGACTCTTTCCCCCTCCGCACTCCTTCCTTATCCTTTTCTCACCACCCTCCACTCCTCCCTCATTTGTGTCCCTTCCTTTCCCTTTGTCCACTCCTCCTTCCTTCCCTCCCCCTGGGCACCCCAATCCACTCCCTCTATGTGCCCTATTAACCCCCCCATCCACCACTCTCTCACCCACCAACCCCTTGCTCCCCTCGCCCCCTCACCCTCCCTTCTCCCCCTCCCCTACAAATTACCCACATTTTTCCATTGCTCTATCCATAATGTAACCAATTTCCAAATTCTATTAGTGTTTCTTCCCTCAATAGTTCGGCCCCGGGGGTGCCCGAGTGGGGTTAAAAACATAGCATAGGAAAAGGCTCTTTGGCCCCATGACATGTATGTGAACACGATGCCTGTACATGATCCATATCCCTTTATGCCCTGCATATTCATATATCTAACAAACTCCTAAATTACTACTCTTGTATCTGTTTCTGCCACAACCGCTTCAGTCCATTCTGGGCACCTACCAATCTCTGTGTTTAAAAAAAACTTTATCTGGTACATCCCCTTTAAACTTTCCACTTCTCATCATAAATGCATGTTCCCTGGTGTATGACATTTCTACCCTGACTGTCTATCCTAATTATACTGCTCATAATTTTACAAACCCTCAGCCTCTGATACTCCCAAGTTTGTCCTTATAACTCATACCCTCCAATCGAGGCAGGACCCCTGCCATATTCTTGTTGTAATGGGGTGATCAGAACTGACTAAATGTGGCTAGATCAAAGTTTCATATAACTGTAACATGACTTTCTCATCTTTGTATTCAGTCCCCTGATCAATGAGGGCCTGCACATCAAATGCCTTCTAAATGACTCTAATTATTTGCCTGGCCACCTTGAGTGAGCTCTGGGCTTGGACCCTGCTGTATACACTTACTTAGAGATATTGCGTGCGACGGGCCTTTCCGGCTCAGTAGAGTGAGTCTCCAACTCACAAGTTAGCTCTAGTCTAATCACTGAGCAATTTCCAGTGACTGATTCACCTACTGACAGCTACGTCTTTGGACTGTGGGAGGAAACCAGAGCCCATGGGGAGAGCGTGCAGACTCCTTATTGATGGTGCTGGAAATGAACTCTGAACTCTGACACCCTGAGATGTAATAGCATTGCTCTCCCTGCTGTCACCCCACTACGTCAATTCTGTTAAGACTCCTGCTGTTAACTGTATCCTTTCTATTCCCCCTCCCAAAGTACAGCACATCACTTACTTTTGCCGTTTCTCCACCCGTATCAGTAATTGATTCATATTCTGACGTATCCTTTGACAGCCCTCTACACAACTCCGCCAATCTTCATGTCATCTGCAAACTTAGTAACCCTAGCCCGACTCCACTGACATCCTAGTCATTTTGGTATATCACAAAACAACAAAGGCCACTGCACTGATCCCTGTGGAACACGACTGGTCCAGACCTCCAGCCAAAATAACTTCTTGCCACTACAGCCCATTGTCTTCTCTGAGGGAACCAAGCTACCACACAACCTTGGATCCGATGCATTTAATCTTCTGGATCAGCCTACCATGAGGAACCTTGTCAAATGCCTTCCCAAACATCCACAGCCCCCACCTCATCATTCACCCTTGATGCCTCCTCAAGGAAACTCAATGGGCCATTAGTAATGTGTTTCTTGCAGAGCACTGTAGCTGGATTTGCATAATGTCTCTCATCTTGTCGTTTGGTTCTCCAGAGTAGGCCTGAGACTAGGTTTCCTTATCTCTCAGTTAGCATTCAGGTAAAATCATAAAGATAAAATGGCCAATTCAAGAAGTGAGTGGTAGGTATGTTTTTGTGGTATGTTGACCCAGAGCCTGGGAGAAGTCCCCACTCTTCACAAGGCTTGGGTTATTGTGAAATGTGTACATAAGCTTGATCTAACATCACGGCAGAATAGAATCTCAAGCTGTACACCACTCCCTAGTTTCTGCCTTTGCTAAGTGGATGTTGAATCTGTTACAATAGCAAAGTAAGGAATGTGCTGAAGTCTGCCATATCACTTTTTTTAAGCAAGACACACAAAATGCTGGAGGAGCTCAGCAAGTCGGGCATCATTTATGGAGGGAATGAACAGCTGACATTTCAGACCTAAACTCTTCATAAGGACTGCAAAGGGAGGGGACAAAAACACATTTTTTTTAAAGCTTGGCTTAGCTATTTTCTGTTGTCTCTTTGTTCTTCAGCAAAGCTGGATTGATGTGTTTAACAGTTACTGAAATTCATGACTAATTGCTTTCTAGTTTCATGTTGTGTGGGAAGAACAAAACTGAAAATGTTACTTCACCTGAAACATTACCTCTGTTGTTCTCTCTGCAGACACTGACTGGCTAGCTGAGTATTTCTGGCTCTTGCTGGTTTTATTTCAGTGTTTATCTAACCATTATTTTAATATGTTGTTTTCTTTGCCCTGAGAAGACATTTGATAAGGTGCCTCACATGAGGCTGCTTAACAAGATAAAATCTTATGGTGTTATACAGAAAATATACTGGCATGGGCTGACAGACAGGAGGCAGTAAGTGGGAATAAAGGGGGCCTTTTCTGGTTGGCTGCCCGTGACTAGTAGTGTTCCTCAGCGGGTCAGTATTGGGACCGCTGCTGTTCACATTGTTCGTCAATTTGTGGAATTGATGGCTTTGTGGCAAAGTTTGCAGACGATATGAAGATAGGTGGAGGGGTAGGTAGTGCTGAGGAAGCAATGCGATTGCAGCACGATTTAGACCAGTTGGAAGAATGGGCAAAGAAGTGACAAATGGAATACAGTGTTGGGAAATGTATGATAATGCATTTTGGTGAAAGGAACAATAGTGCAGACTGTTATCTAGACAGGGAGAAAATTCAAACATCAGAGGTGCAGAGGGACTTGGGAATCTTCGTGCAAGACACCCAGAAGGTTAATTTACAGGTTGAGTCTATGTAAAGAAGACAAATGCAATGTTGGCATTAATTTCATGGGGAATAAAATATAAAAGCAAGGAGATAATGCTGAGGCTTTTTAAGACACTAGTCAGGCCACACTTGGAGTATTGTCAACAGTTTTGGGCCTCTTGTCTCAGAAAGGATGTGTTGTCATTGGAGAGGGGCCAGAAGAGGTTCACCATTCCAGGAATGAAGGGGTTAACATGTGAGGAATGTTTGGCAGCTTTGGGCCCGTACTCACTGGAATTTAGAAGAATATGGGTGGGGGGGGGCCGGGATCTCATTGAAAACTACCAAATATTAAAAGGATTAGATAAGACGGATGTGGAGAAGATGTTTCCTCTGGTGGAGGTATCTAGAACTAGAGGGCACAGCCTCAAAACCTTTTAGGCAGAAGTAAGGAGGACTTTTTTTTTTTAGCCAAAGAATGCTGAGTCTGTAGAATGCTTGCCACAGACAGCAGTGGAGGCCAAGTCTGTGGGTGTATTTAAAGTGGAAGTTGATAGATTCCTGATTGGCCGGGGCATCAAGGGGTGCAGTGAGAGGGAAAGTGAATGGGATCTGGGATCAGCCATGATGAAATGGTGGAGTGGATGAATGCTCCTATGTTTTATGGTCTTACGGTATATGTAAACTGTGTGTTGACATATTACTGTAATAGCTCAACAAATTAATGCTTAGATGTATTTCAGTTCTTTAATCATTTGGTCCTTCTCTATCTTGGTGACTTTCTGCAGATTTGGAGTGTTCTGTCTCTCTGCCCCTCGAGCAGGTGGCCAGCATGAACACCATGGTCGAGGGCCTGTTCTCCATGCTCTGTAGCTCTATGATGCCATGTCCTCATGCAGTATCTGTGGAAAAATGTGAAGTTATTCACCTTGGTAGGAAGAATAGGAGCAGAAGCTTTCGGTAAATGCTGAAAACTAGTAAGTGATGTTGAGAAGAAGACTCGTGCAGCTTCACTGAATTAGCACAGAGCAAGCAATTGAGGAGACCGGTGGTCATTTTGTTTTGAGTAAGTTGGGTATATTGAAGATTTAGATTTATAGACACAACATGGTAACTAGGTTCTCTTGCCCAATGAGTCCACACTGCTCAAATGTACCCATGTGACCAGTTAACCTACTAAACCGTACGTCTTTGGACTGTGGGAGGAAACTGGAGCACCAGGTGGAAACCCACGCGATTGTAGGGAGAACGTACAAACTTCTTGCAGACAGCAGTGGAATTGAACTTGGGTCACTAGTGTTGTAATAATGTTACGTTAACCTCTAAGCTTTTGTGTTGCCCCTGTTATTGGGAGATAATTGGTGCAAAAAGGAATCTCAGGATTATAGCAGATATATTTCAGGTGGAGGATGAAATGAGGTTCTGTTAAATGGTGGAGAAGGCTCATTGAGTCTCTTCCTATTCTAGTATTTTTGTATGGAGCTGGGATTCCAAAGAAGTGAAGAGAATGCCTTGGACATGTAGTGGGAATTCGGAGGGAGAAGTGAGAAAAGTGTTCTAATATCAAAGAATAGGATATCATGTAATTGGATGCTGTTGATGAGGAGACGTTGCTTATCAGATTTTGTGCTTTTGAAGAACTTGTGTGTTTGCCTTGAGTACGCAGGACATTGAGAGATGGGGGCGGAGGGTCAAACAGAGAAGGACAAACGATGGAGCTGGTGGCCCCTTGCAGATGAGACATTCACTTCTCTGTTTGAGTGATCTTGTCATTATTGAGAGTTAGAATTTGCAGAACTGTGACCGTTAAAGTGCACGTAGTTCCTTGGAGGATTCAGCCGTTCACCAGCCGTTGGAAAACAAAGTGCCAAGGCTGAAATCAGAAACTTTTGGCCAATTTGGGTTAAAGTAGCCAAAATAGGCCAATCATCCGCGCAGCCTATTTTGCCTGTGGATATTTGCAGAAATAATCTCAATCTTTCCCCAAAAACATTTATTTGTCTCCACTCTGCTTGCCAGTTGCACATTACTGATTACAATTCACTGTCTCCTCATTGGTTTGTTTAGGGCAGGGGTGTCAAACTCATTTTAGGTCACGGGCCGAATTGGGCAAAGTGCAGCTTCATGCGGGCTGGATCAGTCGGACGCGTGCGAACGCAGCTTTCATTGCCTCTGTTTTTTCAGCCTGTTCTCATGTGTCTCAGTCTCTGCTATAACTACAAAGTGTTTCACTTCACAAATTCCTTTTCTTATGAAGAAGACTGCTGAGCAAGCATTATTTTTATGATTGGTATTAACTTACAATCATGGGCTTCATTTCGCCGGGCCATTAATAATTAAAATAATAGATCTATCTAAAATGATCTCGCGGGCCGGATATGGCCCGCGGGCCTTGAGTTTGACACCTATGGCATCTCTGCCCACTGGTTAACGATCCTCCTGCCACAGCAAACCATTTCTCCTTACTTATTTTACCGAATTCTATTTCAACCCTTTGTTCTCCTTGTAATGTTCTTCAAGGATGTCACTCCACTTTCTCCAACTTCTCCGTATTGCTGATGAGTAATCGAGAGCTCTTTCCAGTAAAATCTCCTCTCTGAGTCTTTGACATTCCTTTTCTATAATGGAAAAGGATTCTGGCCAGGGGCCTTGCGGAGTATGTGCAAGTTCCAATTTCATTGCTGGTTGACTGAATGCAGTAATTTGAAGAGTACCACATTGAACTGTGCTTTAGTGACTAGATTAGAAGGCTGTAAATTAAACTCTCACTCCAGTGAATTGAACTTAACTAGGTTGGTATTAAACAATAGAGTTCTCCAATATTGAGGGGGCACTGCATTGTTGAAGGTGCTGTCTTTCTGATAAGAGATTAAACTAAGGCACCATCTGTCCTCACAGGTGGAAGTAAGAGGATCGATTGAAGAGTAGAGATGTTCCATCCTAGGTCAACGTTCAACCAGTACCATCAGGTCACTGCAGTCTTACAGGGTGTGGGTTAGATGCTGAAAATACTCTGTGTGCTGTAAAGTGTCCTGGGGTTGGGAAAGTCACTATAGGCTCTTTTTAAACCAAGCATTAATGCATAGAAGGAGGCCATTTACCCATCAAGACTATGCTCGCTCCCAGAAAAGCTGTGCCATCTGTCCTATTACCCTGTGAAGTTTTTCTCCTTGCTGCTTGACTGTCCCTTGATGAAACGCTTCACAAATTCTTCTTCCACTTCATCTTCAGCCAGAGCTCCAAATTGTAGCTGCCTTTATATTTTCTCAAAATATTTGTTTTTCCTTGTACAGCCCTTTTATGTTTTCTTTGGTAGATTTTAAATTGTCCCCTGATTCTTGAACCAGTCCTGAATGAGACACCAATCTAAACCAGGCCTTGCTTTGTTCCATTGAGAACAACCCACAAGAGGTTTCTCGTAGCTGAAACCTCGCATGATAACATTTCTATCACTCAGGCTGAACCTTTAGGTTAAGTAACTAGAATTATGCACTGTGCTCCGTATGAGACTAAGCACCATCTTATTAAAGTATTTCTTACTGGATTGAATAAGGATTCTTATACGAAAGTCTTTTGGAAAACTTCGGTGAATGTGGGCTCCTCCGTAAACCCGTTTCCTCAGCTCCCTGCTTTCCACTGCTGCCGTTCAGCAACAGTTACGGTATGACTTGTTAACACTAGGTGTGATCCAGTTCCTCTGAGCTGTTAAGGCGACGCCAAACTGTGCCGGGTGCCTGCAGTAAAACTTCTCGAGGTGTTTTCTTGTGGGAGGGAGCAACAGGATGAGGAAAGGCTATTTTCTGGGCAGGAGTGATGCAAAGGGGGAGGGGAGTGATGTTTCATTCCAGCAGCTGAATCTGGCGCTGGAAGGAGAGGAGAACATGTACGATTGTACTTTAGACTGACTATCTGAAAAATCAGCAGATTCTTAACGTGACACAGGATGAAAGAAAGAAAAGAACTGAAGGAGAACATTGTGATATTCTAGGTAAAGGGCTGAGTTAGACATTAAATGCTCTGGCCAGAACCTCTTGCTCTGACCCTCTAACTTAATGGGATGAACAATGATTTCTTCAGGTAATTTATTTTTCTTTCCCTCTTCTATTCCCCACTCTGACCTCTTACCTCTTTGCCTCACCTGCCCCTGGTGTCCCTCCTTCCTCCCTTTCTCCCATGGTCCACTCTCCTCTCCTTTTAGCTTCCTTCTTCTCCAGCTCTTTACCTTTCTCACCTATCACTCTCTTGCTAGTCCCCCTTCCCCTCCCCCCACCATTTTAGAAACATAGAGAACCTACAGCACAATACAGGCCCTTCGGCCCACAAAGCTGTGCTGAAGGTGTCCCTGTCTTAGAAATTGCTTGGCTTACCCGTAGCCCTCTAGTTTTCAAAGCTCCATGTACCCATTCAGGATCTCTTAAAAGACCCTATCGTATTCGCCTCCACCACTGTTGCCAGCAGCCCATTCCACACACTCACCACTCACTGCGTATAAAACTTGCCCCGACATCTCCCCTGTACCTACTCCCAAGCACCTTAAAACTGTGCTCCCTCGTGTTAGCCATGTCAGCCCTGGGGAAAAGCCTCTGACTCTCCGCACAATCAATGCCTCTCAGCATCTTGTACACCTCTGTCAGGTCACCGCTCATCCGGATGCTGGATGAACTTATATTCCGGCATTTTACCCCTTCCTCTCCAGTCCTGAAGAAGGGTCTCAGTTTATTCTTTTCCACAGATGCTGCCTGACCTGCCGAGTTCCTCCAGCATTTTGTGTACGTTGCTCTTATTTTCTATAGTTCGGTTAATTAAACATTGCACACTTTGCCTTTTTTTTTAGCCACTGCATTGACCTGTCCTCTACTTTTAAATATCTCAAGTAACACTTTGAGGTCCTTGCCTTCCTCCAGAACACCCAATCCTCCCATTTATGAACAATTCCCTTGCCTTGTTACATCCACTCAAATTCATTTCTTTACGCACCTGTTGCTACTTGTCAGCCTAAGTGACCGGACTCTCCGTATCAGCCTCCCTCGTTGTTGTTGACCCTCAGCTCATTTTGACACCATTTGCAATCACACTTTAGTCTTAATCGTTATCATGCACTACAGAAGCCGATTGATTCAGCCCTGCAGTAGCTGATAAAATCACTCGCCGTTCTTATCCTTTACCTTGCAGCCAGCCACTCAGCTAAAGTTGGACCCAATTTTGTCAGGGGACCTCGTCTCTCTGCTTGACAAGTCCCGGAACAGAACCAAGTGTGTCAAACTGAGAAACTTCTTATCCCCAGGTGGTTACAGATGTCAACTGCACCCTCAGTCTCTCATGCCTTCCAACCCCACAGCCCTCTGAGATTTTGGAACATCTACTCCATCTCGTTGCAAATCAGGTTCAAGTTTATTGTCATTCAACTGTTCACATGAACACTGCTAAACAAAAAGGTTCCTTGGGCACCAAGGTGCAAAAACACAAATCCACCTCATAAAATAACATGAATAGATTTTAAAAGTATTCTATAGATGAACAAGTTGACATAAAGTGCATATAGGGCATTTAGTTAAATATGCCACTGTACTGGCACTACCATGTGTGCCCCGGGTGGTTGCAAGGTGTTGAGAAGTCTAACAGTCCATGAGCAGAAAATGGTTTACCCAGCTGAGCAACCCTTGATACTGTGGTGCCTTCTACTTGATGAGGTTGTGGGACGGTTGGGAGGGGCCCTTGACAAACCAGTGAACTCAGCAGAGGCAGGGTTCCTGGTGTAATCTGTAGATGTAGATCTCTGAATTTAAGTGCTCCGCCGTTGATGGTCCAGTCTTCATCTACTGAGACCCCATAGCTCAGCAGTTCCCTCTACCGAAGATGTCTGCCGTGCCTTCATCTTCTTGGAAGCTGCCTCTTTGGCCAAGCTTTGGGTGTCAGAAGGTTTCCACTGAACTGCTCACGTCTGGGTGCTCGGCTTCAGCCACCCATCTGCTTTCTCCTCCTCGTTCAAAAGGCTCCATCCCCTGGCATTCTGATCACCTCCGGGAAATCTGACAATAAGCCTGAAAGAGCACAGAGAAAATTGGCAGGGATATTTGCCAGGACCTGGGGGCCTGAGTAATAGGGAACCGTCGAGTAAGAGGGGAATTCATTCCCTGAGTGCAGGAGAATGAGGGGGGGATTGTACAGAGCAGAATAGATTGGGTGAATGCCCGCAGGTTTTCTCCCCTCAGATTGTGCGAGACCAGAACTGGAAGTTATAGATATTCTGAAATATTCCAGAGGTATCTGAAGGGAAACTTTTTCACTCAGGGAGTGTGTGTGTGAAGAATGAATGTGGTAGGTGGGGGTTCAGATGGACAGTTTTGGATATTTATATGGATGAGAGCAATTTGGTTGGACAGGTAGGTGGAACTAAGCAGAAGTTTGGGTCGGCTTAACTGGATGTGTAAATGTTCCTGTTACTGTAGTGTTATGTGACTCTTTTTGACCATTCTAACGGTCCCCTGGCTGTACTTGAAGCAAATTCCATTAACTTGAACTGCCGCAGTTTCCAAACTAAAGAGCCTTGTTCACCCAACAACACACACAAAATGCTGGTGGAACACAGCAGGCCGGGCAGCATCCATAGGGAGAAGCGCTGTCGACGTTTCGGGCCGAGACCCTTCATCTAGTCCTGACGAAGGGTCTCGGCCCGAAACGTCGACAGCGCCTCTCCCTATAGATGCTGCCTGGCCTGCTGTGTTCCACCAGCATTTTGTGTGTGTTGTTTGAATTTCCAGCATCTGCAGATTTCTCCGTGCTTGAGCCTTGTTCACCCGTTGGCCTGGACTGGATCTCAGTTCTGCAACACTTTGCTGTTAAAATTCCCATTCTTATCTTCAGTCCTCTCCACGATCTCATCCCTTTCCTTGTAATCTCCTGATCCCTGCTATCTTCTACTCCTAGGTTTGATTCTGCCCTTTTTTATTATAATTAAATTTAATATTTATTATTATTATTGCTTGACTCTGGCAGCTTTGCATTCCACCGGTTGGGCATCAGCACACCCCAGTCTGCCAGATCCTTCACTCTGCAGAGTCTGCTTTGCGGAGTTGGGTTCCCCTACTAATCTCTATCTCTGTCTCTCTCCCTCTCTCTGTTTCTGCTGTTGTTTTGCCCTTTGCCACCTATTCCCCACCAGCCCCTGCCTCACCCCTCTCTTTCACTTTTTCTTTACTGCTATCTCCCCTCTACACTTGTAATCCTGATGCGCACATTCAGTCAAAACATTGACTATCCCTTTGTCTCCTCAGATGCTGCTTGACCTCTAACAGTTGAGTTTTCTCCTGTAGTTCCACCATCTACAGTCTCTTGCGTCACCACATTACATAATATTTAGTAAATTTCTTGGAAATGTTTGATGATGGCAAAGATGTTATAGAAGGATACACTACAAGTATCTACATGTCAGAGAGGCAATGCTCATTAACTGGTTCTTACATGCAGGAATGAAGCATTGTTGGAATATGCTTAATTTGGTTCTCCCATGTGGACTTCCTGACGAATACTAATTCTATTGCCGTTTTCCCATGGTCATTCCCTCGAGGAGGGAAGGTGATGCTTGAGGGTGGGTGTGTTGGCAGTGGTTAGAGGGAAGCACGCTGCTTGGATCTGAGCCATGACATTCGGCTACTCGTGCATTTTAGTTGTTGGCCTGGTTCTGAAGCTCCCGTCAGCCTGCTGCGACTTGAACGTATTTGGGAACATTCCCCAAGGGAACTGGGAGCCATTTGTCTGGGGTGGGAGAAAAGTTTGAGTGATGTTTACCGGGAGAATTTACTTCCTTGGAGAATAATGGGTGTGCTCTCCAAAGGAATGGTTGGATTTGTGTTGGAACTAGCTTCCAAAGCCTGCCAAAAGAAGGGTGCCTGGCTTTGTAGCGTATCCTCACCATGCAAAGCCACACTTCCATTTCTCATCAATAGGTTGACCCTCTTTATCCGCTAACAGGCGGTACCAGGACTGCAGCTTGGCACAATGCTGGCTGCAACTCGTAGAATTGATCAGCTAGAGAGACTGATGAGAACCCACCAATAATGTCTCCCAGACTGACTTACATCCCCAATACTGTACACCATTGTTATGCAGAGTAGGACCCATACCCCATTGTTATTCAGTGACAGAGTCACACACTCCTATACCATCAGTAAACACTGATTATCACTGGCGATTATCACTGGCATGCCACGTGAAATTTGTTAACTTAGCAGCAGCAGGTCAATGCAATACACAATCTAGCAGAGAGAAAAATAATAATAAAAATAGAATTTAAAAAGTAATAAGTAAATCAATTACTGTGTGTGTGTGTATAGAATAGATTTTATAAAGTGCAAAAACAAATACTGTACATTTTTTTAAAAAAAGTGAGGTAATGTCCAAAGCTTCAATGTCCATTTAGGAATCGGATGGTGGAGGGGAAGAAGCTGTTCCTGAACCGCTGAGTGTGTGCCTTCAGGCTCCTGTACAGTGAGAAAAGGGCATGGCCTGGGGGCTTGAGGTCCTTAATAATGGACGCTGCCTTTCTGAGACACCGCTCCCTAAAGATGTCCTGGGTACTTTGTGGGCTAGTACCCAAGATGGAGCTGACTAGATTTACAACCTTCTGCAGCTTCTTTCAGTCCTGTGCAGTAGCCCCTCCATACCAGACTGTGATGCAGCCTGTCCGAATTCTCTCCACGGTACAACTATAGAAGTTTTTGAGTGTACTCGTTGACATGCCAAATCTTTTCAAACTCCTAATAAAGTATAGCTGCTGTCTTGCCTTCTTTATAACTACGTCGATATGTTGGGACCAGGTTAGATCCTCAGAGATCTTGACACCCAGGAAGTTGAAGCTGCTCACTCTCTCTGCTTCTGATCCCCCTATGAGGACTGGTTTGTGTTCCCTTGTCTTACCAGCCTTTAGCATTGTTCTGAATGTTATAATGTGACAGACAAGTACTTGCCAAGCAGTACCCCAGTGTTATACAGTGACAAGCCTGTCCCATCAGCAGAGTACTCCAGCATTGTATGACTGACCTGAACCCACCAGTAATGGACTGACAGAGCCGTAGCCAGTAGTATTCACTCCATGTTTTACCTTGAACCAAGCCTGGAGGCCCTATTTTTATAGTGGTGTCATATTCCAGTGTGAAAAATAGTGTAGACTCAAGATCAGTCTCTGAACCAGCAGGAGGAGATTTCAAGTGTGGGTGTGTCCTGAATCTGGTTTGCTGTAAAACCCCTTTCAATGACTCTGCAGGGAGTTTTGGAGAATGAGGAAATGCTTAGATCATAAAAAAAATCTTCTCACACGTTTTCTTAGATTCTCACTGACGACAATTTCCTATGCAGTGTTGAAGTTTTCTTTTGGTTGAGTGATCAGATCCATTGCCCAAACTTCACACAGTTAAAATGTGTTCAACAGACATTATTGGGGAAAAAACTGATTGCCCCTTGTCTCTTCCACTGGGGTCACTTGCTGCAGTGTCTGAATACTTCTGGGTTAGCCCAGGGGAGGGTCTTGTTGGTAATGCAGCTGCAGATAGATTATGTGGCATTCTGTAGGCTGGGGAATCAGATGTCTAGATAAGTGTTGACTGCATTGTTCTGAAGTAACCTGGTGTTACTTAAAACTCCAGAGGTTGTGCTAGGTTCCTCCAATTACCCCTGCTTCTTTGTCTCTGTTGAGGTCCAGGGTTGTATGACAATCGAGCTCTTTCATTTCAGTTGGTTGGTGTCAAATGACCCTTCCATGGTTATGAATGGAGCAGAGGCGGGTGAATGGGCTACCCTGGCAGGAATTGCGTTGTCCTGCGACTCTCAACAGAGAGCTACACATGCCTGGCTACCAAACGCTATTTAAAGAATTTATTCTGGTCTATTTATAAATGGGAGCTCAGTGCAAATGTGAAAAGAAGGCCGCATCTTCTCTACTAGGTCAGTGGGCAGTGTCCGCGTGGTCCAGCCGATGGCATTCTTCCCTCCGGGTCGGAATGCCGTGGGCTTTGATCTCCTTCCAAGCACTCATCAGAACTGAAGGAGCAGATGGAGGGGCAGTAAGATGAGGGAGCATCGTGAGCAAGACTGGTGACATGAAGATCCCAGGGAATTATTTGTGAAAAAAGCAGGAACCTCTTGCATTATCCTGCCCAACATATTATTACAGCTAATGAGATAGGCTTGGTGCATTTCTTCCAAGAGGAAGGAACCCAGCTGGAACAATCTTTCCCAAGAGGTACACCCTCTTAGTTCGTGTATCACCCAGTGTAAGTGTTCTGTCACCTTCTCCAGTGCCTCTGTGTGCTGTTGTATAACTAGAGATGATCTCAGAACAGAAGAATGCCCCTTTGGAACAGAGATGAGGAGGAATTTCCTTAGCTAGAGGGTGGTGAGTGTGGAATTCATTACCTCAGACGGACATGGAGACAAGTCATTGGGACAGTTTAAAGCAGAGGCTGATAGATTCTTGAACAGCAAGGCTATCTAAGGTTATGGGGAGGAGGCAGGAGAATGGAGCTGAGAGGGATAATAAATCAGCCGTGATGGAATGGCAGAGTAGGCTCGATGACCATACAGCCTAATTCTATGCCCATGTCTAATGGCCTTGTGTCTTATGAATTTTCTGCTGAAATTTCTGGAGTGGAGCTCGAACCCACATCCTGCTGACTTTGAGGCATGACATTACCCATTGTGTCATGGTTGACAGTAAGGCAGGTTCTAGCACCTCCCATTGCTGTCTACGTGAGCAAGATCGGCTGAATGGAGTCGAGACGTCTTTCACTGATATATTAGGCAGTCTGATGATCCAGCGGGGTAAAAGCAGGTCAGATGGTGTCATGTGACAGGAAGCGTGGCTGATGCAGGACCGTGCTTAGATGTTTTTTTAATTTAAAAAGAACCCTGTAGTGAACGTCTGTTGAAGCACGTCCTTTGTGGCTGAAAATCTGTGTTAATTTGTGTTCTTCTGCCAAATGAAGCAGTATCTGAGTGTGAAGCAGGGTTAGTCAACTTGTTGGCATGGATTAAAGCACCAAGGGAAATCAGCTTGGTGAACACAGCCTCCAGGGTTGTGTTCTGAAAATGGGAATAAATAGTCAACCTTCATGCACGTTGTGTCAGGGACATCAGAACGAAGTATCACCTTGATGTGAAGGGCAGTAAACCTGGGAATAATTAGACCAGAGTGCTTGCATTGGTCTAGCTTCCATTTTTAAAATTGTGCATCCTGCCATTTATAGATTAAGATTAATTTCACTTGCATACAATTATTTTGGGAGCACATTGCATTAATTTATCCCACTATAATTATACTCCCCATTCGGTGGAGACTATAATGGGCTGAATCCATAATAACTGTGGATGTGGTGAAGAGAGGGTGGCAGGAGCATTGGTTGGAGCTGAGAATGGTGCGGGGTTTAAATGCCCTTCCACTGGCAATGATTGGAGGTTGGTCACACTGAAGGGAGGATCGAATGGTTGACTAGTTGGGGATGGGATGAAGGGGAGAGGTTCTCTTCAGTTTAGTGTTTTCCTGTGGTCGGGTAGCATGACTGAGAGTTATACAGGCCCTTGGCCCAACTCGTCCACGCCAACCAAGCTGTCTCTCTGATAGAGTCCCATCTGTCTGCGTTTGGCCCTTATCCCTCTAAACCTTTTCTATTCAGCATGGTATCGTAAATTTAAAGATGAGCTTTATTTGTCACATGCAGTGAAATGCGTTGTTTTGCATTAAATCAGTGAGGATGGCGCTAGGAAGCTGTAAGTGCTCCATGCGTCCGGCGCCAGCGTAGCAGGGACAGAAATCACTAACCCTAACCGTACGTCTTTGAGTGTGGGAGGAGACTGAGTTTGGTCTGATTGTGGTAGTAGAGGGGGCCACGGACAAACCTGTCAGAATGGGAATGTGAAGACAAATTGAAATGGGTGGCCACCAGGAGATCCTGCCTTTTGCAGCAGATGGAGCGAAGGTGCTCGACAAAACGGTTGCCCAGTCTGTGTCAGAGGAGGCCACACCTGGAAAACCAGACCTCCTCTACTTTGACAGTCGCTAAAGGCAGAGATGAGGCTAGACTAGACAACAATGAGACTTTGGAGTGCTGCTCCTCAAAGACCATTAGAAGCAAGTCTTTGGTTTCTTTCACAGCAGAGTTAGATATATTCTTGATAAATAAGAGGGAGAAAGTTTGCCAGAGGCCAAGTGGGGTTGTGGAATTAGTGACAGAGCAGGCTCCAGGGGTGAAGCAGCCTACTCTCTCTAATTCACATGTCCGTGCTTATGTGTGACAAGTGAGTTACTCTGTTGGGCTCTCATTTGTCAGTATTGTAGAGACAAAGATTGCAATGGTAGGAAGCCATTCAGACTGATTTGTACCATAACTCCGTTTACTCCTGAGCGTCAAATTCCTAGGTACTTTTGGTTACCAAAGGTCTATTAATTTTCGATTTAAAATTAGCAAAAAAGACTCAGAATCAATTTCTGCTCATGAAAGAGAGTTCAAAGTTCTGACACTCTCCCGAGTTCAGCTACGTCTCTGAACTATTCTTCTGAAGGTCCTGGGGTTACTTTTCAGGCCATGCCTTTTCTCCTGTAGAGTAGGACTGTGGACTGTCTGCATCGGGGAGTGGGTTGGTATGTGGTTTTTGGCAGGAGTGTTCTGGTATCTAAAAGAACATTTGCAAAACTTGATTGTAATGTTTTGTAACCATTTCTTTACACTCCTTTGTTCTACCATCACCACCATCCCCCCACCCCCAGCCTTAGATTAGATTAGTTTTACTTATCACACGTACTACGAAACATACAGTAAAATGTGTCATTTGTATCCAGTCAAATTGTGTTGGGTAGGCTTCTGACACCAACACAACATGCCCACAACTCACTAACCCTTACCATACGCCTTTGGGATGTGGGAGGGAATCGGAGCACCCTTGGAGATCCACGCAGTCAAGGGGAGAACGGGCAGAATCATTACAGACAGCGGCCCTGATCTTGCAGCTTCACAGTAAAGCAATTAGCTCATCGCTGTGCTATCGTGCCTTCTCAAAGCATTAAAAAAAACACCAGCAAAATTAAAACTTTCAAAATCCAAACTTGTTTTAATTTGTGGGAAGCCAGGAAGTTTGCAAAAAGCCAAAGAAATGTATAATTTGGCGAACGATGCCAATTCTTAAATTGAGCACGCACGCATACTCTGGTCTGCAAGTCCTGGTTCCAGGCAGATGTATGCTGGTCGGATCCCAGATTAGCGTGAATGACAATATTAGGAGACCAGTAAATCAAGTTCAGTGTGTTATTTTAATTGTCCTGTTAAGTCTAACACAATCTGTTGGATGTGCACTCAGTGGCCACTTTATTAGGTACAGGAGTGGAGCCTGGTGTGCTCTTCTGCTGCCTTACCCCCATTGGTTCAAGGTTCGATGTGTTGGGTTCAGAGACGCTCTTCTGCACACCATTGTCACAATGCGTGGTTATCTGAGTCACTGTCACCTTCCCGGCGGCTTGACCCAATCTGGCTGTTCTCCTCTGACCTCTCTCATTAACAGGGCATTTTCACCCACAGAACTGCCCCTCACTGGGTGCTTTTCGCTGTAAACTCTAGAGACCGTTTTGTACACAAAACCCCAACAGATTAGTTTCTGATATACTCAAACCATCTGTCTGTCACAGTTACTTCACGGCCAAAGTCACTCAGATCACATTTCTACCCCAATCTGATGTTTGGTGTGAACAACA
Source organism: Hypanus sabinus (assembly GCF_030144855.1). Taxonomy (NCBI): domain Eukaryota; kingdom Metazoa; phylum Chordata; class Chondrichthyes; order Myliobatiformes; family Dasyatidae; genus Hypanus; species Hypanus sabinus. The sequence continues at coordinate 26,008,775 of NC_082721.1, forward strand.
ACTGAACCTCTTGACCATGTCTGCATGCTTTTATGCTTTGAGTTGCTGCCACATGATTGGCTGATTAGATATTTGCATTATCGAGCAGATGTACGTCATAAAGCAGCCATTGAGTGTGTATTTTGGGACAATAGAAATTTCATGTACATTGAAAATAAGTGGAACGCGGTAAAAATTTCAGAAAGCTTAGCCACGTGTGAGGGAACTGGTGGACACTGTATGAAGTGATCTTACTCAGACAGAATCCATGTGGGCAGTGTAAAGCAGGAAAGAGCAGACAAGAAAATCTACAAATAATGAAAGTAAACAGTGGCCAGTTGTTAATACCGAGCGAGTGCACGATAGCAAGCTTTTCCATATGCAGGGAGTGCCCAGGTTGCAACAGGGTTCTGTTAGTGAAAAGTGTTCATATCCTGAACTATTATGAACACAAACAATGTATGGGGCAGATTCGCTGAAGGACAGGAGAGTGGGCAGGCACAGGAAGAGGGATCTCCTGGAGCGGGCAGGCCCCCTCAGCACGGCTCGCTCCCGCTTGCCGCGGCTTGCGGGGGACACGGAGACGAGGCGCGCTAAAATGCCCCAGCAGAAGGCGCCCACGGTTTCGCGGCAGCTGGCAGATCCGTCCACGTCCAACCTGCTGGCCTCCCAGACTCTCGTTCGGACGCCCAAGGTGTCCGTATGTCAGGGGTTTGTATCCTGGGATAGTTTCCTATTGAGCTGGGGTTTGTCCTGGAAGCTTGCCTCCTCCTGACGTTTGGAGTCTGTATAAGTTTAGCAGCTATTGCCCGATATTTACCAGCAGATCTACTGGAGTTTGATCCCACTGCTGTAATAGTGAGCAGGCTGTGGGGGGAGGGTGGGAGAAGCACATATGAGCTTATTCCTGTCTCTTCCTGGTGCCCACTGTTTGTAGACTTGTGGACAACAGTAGAGATGGGAACTCTGTCTCTTGAGCTCCATCTGCGGACAGAGGGCAATGATGACGAAAGAGAAAAATAAATCAGTTGATTCATTGAAGTTTCACTGTCCCATGATCTGGGAGGGAAAGCTGAGGTCCCACAGTGCTGTGTGTGGTGGGAGGGTGACACTGCAGCAAAGTGTATTAATTATCTGATGGGAGAGAGGACAGGAGGTGTGGTTGCATGTTTAAGTAAATGGGACTGATCCCTTATCTCCATGTTCAGATACCAATTAGTGGAATGTCGATGTTAAACAAGTTGGGGAGGAAGGGTGTGAGTCCATGTGTTGACACGCTGGTGGGAAGAGTGGGCAGCAAGAGACAGATTCAGATCTGAGCCCAATGAAGCAGGGAAGGCTGGAGGGGCGGTGGGGGTTAATGGATGCAGTGCTGACGTGGAAAATCAGAGTTTCCGCACTTGGGAGGATTTGAAGGAACAGGTTAATGAGAGTTTATCTTTCTGTCCAATCATTTCTTCCCTTTGTTCCTTGGCCCCAATTATTTAAGTCCATAAGATATAGGAGCAGAATTGGGCCATTGAGTCTGCGCCATCATTTCATCATGGCTGATCCATTTCCCTCTCAGCCCCAATCTCCTGTCTTCTCTCCATATCCCTTCATGCTCTGACTCATCAGGAACCTGTCAACCTCTACCTTAAATATACCCAGTGACTTCTGGCAACAAATTCCACAAATTCACCACTCTCTGGCCAAAGGAATTCTTCCTCAACTCCATTCTAAATGGACGTCCCACTATTCTGTGGCAGTGTCCTCTGGTCTTTGACTCCCCCACTATAGGAAGCATCCTCTCCACATCTGCATTGAACATCAACGGCTCCTCGGTTGAGGTAATTAAGAGCACTAAATTTCTTGGTGTTCACCTGGCGGGGAATCTCACCTGGTCCCTCAACACCAGCTCCATAGCAAAGAAAGTCCAGCAGCGTCTCTACTCTCTGCAAAGGCTGAGGAAAGTCCATCTCCCACCCCCCCCCCCCCCCCCCCCATCCTCATCACATTCTACAGAGGTTATTTTGAGAGCATCCAGAGCAGCTGCATCACTGCCTGGTACAGAAATTGCATCATCACTGATTGCAAGACCCTTCAGTGGACAGTGAGGTCAGCTGAGAAGATCATCGGGGTCTCTCTTCCCACCATTACAGACATTTACACTACACGCTGCATCCGCAAAGCAACAGCATTTTGAAGGACCCCACACACCCCTCATACAAACTCTTCTCCCTCCTGCCGTCTGGGAAAAGGCATCAAAGCATTCGGGCTCTCACGACCAGACTATGTAACAGTTTCTTCCCCCAAGCTATCAGACTCCTCAATACCCAGAGTCTGGACTGACATCAGCTTACTGCCCTCTACTGTGCCTATTTTCCTGTTTATTATTTATTGTAATGCCTGCACTGTTTTGTGCACTTTATGCAGTCCTGGGTAGGTCTGTAGTCTAGTGTAGTTTTTTTTCTGTATTGTTTTTACATAGTTCAGTGTAGTTTTTGTACTGTTTCATTTAATACCATGGTCCTGAAAAACGTTGTCTCATTTTTACTGTGTACTGTACCAGCAGTTATGGTCGAAATGACAATAAAAAGTGACTTGACTTGAGTTGATCTCCCCCCCACCCCCCATTCTTCTGAATTCCAACGAGTAAAGACCCTGACCTACAGCCATCAAACACTCTTCATATGACAGTCCTTACAATCCCAGAATCATTTAATGTTTTCCTTTAGTTTTTGTTCTAAAAGAATTTTGTTAAGAGAAACAAAAATTAAATTTAGACCATAAGACAAAGGAGCAGAAGCCGGCCATTCAGCCCATCGAGTCTACTCTGCCATTTCATCATGAGCTGATCCAATCTCCCCTTTAGTCCCATTCCCCCACCTTCTCACCATGACCTTTGATGTCCTGACTACTCAGATACCTATCAATCTCTCCTTTAAATACACCCAATGACCTGGCCTCCACTGCTGCCCGTGGCAACAAATTCCATAGATTCACCACCCTCTGGCTAAAAAGATATTTTTTTGCATCTCTGTTCTGAATGGGTGCCCTGCAATCCTCAAGTCATGTCCTCTCGTACTAGACTCCCCCACCATGGGAAACAACTTTGCCACATCCACTTTGTCCATGCCCTTCAACATTCAAAATGTTTCTATGAGGTCCCCCCTCATTCTTCTAAACACCAAGGAGTACAGTCCAAGAGTGGTCAAACGTTCCTCATATGTTAACCCTCTCATTCCCGGAATCATTCTAGTGAATCTTCTCTGAACTCTCTCCAATGTCAGCACATCATTTCTTAAATAAGGATCCCAAAACTGCACACAGTATTCCAAGTGAGGTCTTACCAGTGCCTTATAGAGCCTCAACATCACATCCCTGCTCCTATACTCTATTCCTCTAGAAATTTAAATGTTGCCTTTTGCATATGGGATGCATTTCAGTGAGGAGACATCACCTTAAGTATTCACAGAGCTGGTGCAACTTCTCACATTCTTTATATATTTGAAATACGGAACTGTCTATGCTGCAGAAATCACCGATGACCTGGTAGTCCATGCACTTGTTTAATAGACCATGTCTGTGCAATACAGGCAGGTCCCCAAACAAAACAAAGGCTCTATATATATATGTGAGAGTGAGAGAGTGTGAAAGAGAGAGAGAGAGAGAGAGAGAGAGCGAGAGAGACTCTCTCTGCTGTGGGTGTGTGTCCTTTTTCACTAGAAAGCAGAACAGAGAACAAGGAAGAACAGACCAGCAGACAAGGGTGTGGGGTGTGGAATTGGAGTGTGTAAGAACAACCTGTACTGGAAAGTGTCTTGTGCACGATGGGAGAACTTGGAAGGAACTCAGTTGTGTGTGACTGGCTCCTGTCTCTGAGCATGGGTCTAATGGGCAGCACCTCCTGAGCGGATATCCGAACGAGCATCAAATCCTCACTTGACACTCAGAGTGATGAGGTCTTGAGGGTCTTCAGATACAAGATTACTCCCATCAATGAATCTACCTGCAAATCATGGGAACAGAATTAGGCCATTAAACCCATCAACTTCGCTCCACCATTCAATCATGGCTGATTCCTTTTCCCTCTCAAACCCATTCTGCCTTTTCCCCATAGTAATCAAGAAAATATCAACCTTTGCTTTAAATATACCCAGTAACTTGACCTCTGTAAATGTCTGGGCAATGAATTCCACAGATTCACCACCCTCTGCCTAAAGAAGTTCCTCCTCACCTCTGTTCTAAAGGGATGCTGTTTGGGAAAGTACCTATGACTCTCCAGTCCAGTCCTCTCGATCCAGTATCCTTTCCCCTGCCAGCTCTGGTGCAAACTGACTGAAGATGGACACGTCTCAAGTTCAAAAAAACGGCCCAGTTTAAAAAAAAATCAGCTTCTCTTCCTGAGGGGTGGAGTGAGTGCTTTTTCACTGGGGACTGTATGTCATCTGGACATCCATCACCAGCACACACCATCTGGCAGGAAGCTGTAGGTGCAGGGACCTACCTTCGAACAAAAGGAGGTCTGTTGCAACTTGAGTATTGAAGTACTCTGGCTATGGATGGTCCCATTGTTCAGAGCAATGGCAGAGACGCAGAGTTTAGTCTTGGCCCAAAGTAAGTCAACAAGCATCTTCTGGATCAAAACGAAAATGATTAGTTACTGTTTATATCTGGTTTTGTGACCAGTGCTTTGCCCTTGTGGGAAAGTACTTGGAATGTCCTGCTCAGCGCCCTGGCACCAACTCCTGTGAGTTTGCTGGCTGTGTCTGGGTAAACCCCCAGATTGAGGAAGTCTGTAGTCTTCTGCCAAAGTTCTCACCCCCTCTGACTCATGTCACTGGGCAGTGTCAGGACAATCGGGCTGCCCGTTTGATCCTTGCCACAGACAAGCTGAGAGGGGCAGATCCCCTTGAGTTCAGTAGGCAAAGAGCCAAAGCTGTCAATCCCCTCCGAAGATGACCAGTGGACTGTGAGAGGACCATGATGTATGCGAGAGGATGCTTCGAGGGTACGGTAACTTTAACAGATATTCTGCAGCAGTGTATAGAAATTGGACCCAAGCCACATGATGTGGCTCAAGTCCAAGTATGTGCAGTGTCCCAGAGAGGGACTTACAATTCACCCTATTGAACAGCTTCTCCTGACCAAGGGAGTGAAAGATGACCAACAAACCAGCCCTCCAGGACAAGCAGATCAAACGCAGGACAAGATGGGTGTTGTTTAAAAGTATCGTATAGGCCTGTGTACTGTACAGGGCTGGTCAGAGTGGACCAGCACAGTTCCCGGGCAAGTGAGTATGGACTTGAGCAGAGTTTTGGTGCTGAGGGAGACGGTGCCACTTCTTATGAAAGGGAGCGACCTTCCCCATTTTGGCAGCAGGATAATGGCTGCTCTGTGCAACGAGAAGGTCACTGGTCACCCTGGGGAATGAAAACAGATGGATTTTCCCTGGGGAATAAAAACAGAATGTGCTCAAAACATCCCATCTGGTCATACGGTCATCTGTGGAGAGAAAAACAGTGGATGTTTTGGTTCATTGACCACCAGAACCCGAAAAACGAAAACTCAAGCGTGTTTTAAATTGGCGAGAGACCGAGGGGGGTGGAGAGAATAAAGGCAATTAATAGGATGGTCTAAAATCTGAGGGCACAGCCTCAATACACAGTCATCCCTCTAAAACTGGAATGAGTCGAGATTCTTCAGCCAGACAGCGATGAATCTGAGGAATTTGTTCCTATAGAGAGCTGTGGAGGCCAAGTGATGGGGTGTATTTTAGACAGAGGTTAATATGTTCTTGATTGGTAAAGGCATTAAAGGTTACAGGGAGAAGGCAGGGGAATGAGGTTGGAAAAAAATGCAGCCATGTTTGAATGGCAGGTTAGATCTGACAAACCAAATGGCATCTTTTGCTCCTAGCCTTAAGGAATATTGGTGATGGGGTGAAGAACGAGGTTATCCGAGGGAACGATTGCTTTGGATGTCAGTTAGGTGCACTGCTCTGCCTTCGGTGGCATTGAGCGTCTGAAGGGTTGTTGGTGTTGGTCTCTCCAGACGTGTGTTGGTCCAAGCCTACACTGGTGGCCGTCCCCCACTTTTCCTACGCTGAATCGATGACTGCATCAGTACTGTTTCCTGCACCCATGTGGAACTCGTTGACTTCATCTACTTTGCCTCCAACTTCCACCCTGCCCTCAAATTTACCTGGTCCATTACTGACACCCCCTTCTCCTTTCTCGATCTCTGTCTCGATCCTGGAGACCGCTTACCTACTGATGTCTGTTATAAGCTCACAGACTCTCACAGCTACCTGGACTCTTTCCACCCTGTTACTTGTAAAAACGCCATCCCCTTCTCTCAATCCCTCCATCTCCACCGCATCTGCTCTCAGGAAGAGGCTTTTCATTCTAGAACAAAGAAAGGGGCTTCCTTCACTATCAATGATACCCAAAACCACACATCTCCCACTTCACGCAATTCTGCCCCCACCCATCCTCCCGCCACCCTACCAGGGATAGGGTTCCTCTTGTCCTCACCTACCAGCTCACCAGTCTCCTCGTCCAGCACATAATTCTCCGAAACTTCTGCCATCTCCAATGGGAGCCCACGACCAAGCACATCTTCACCTCTCCTCCACTTTCTGCTTTCTGCAGAGATCACTCCCTACACGCCTCCCTTGTCCATTTGTCCCTCCCCACTGCTCTCCCTCCTGGCGTTTATCCTTGCAGGTGGAACAAGTGCTCCACCCGTTCCTACGCCTCCTCACTCACTACCATCCGGGGCCCTAAACAGTCCTTCCAGGTGAGGCGACACTTTGCCCGAGACTCTTGGGGTTGTATACTGTGTCCGATGTTCCTGTATATCAGTGAGACCGGACATAGGTTGGAAGACTGCTTCGCTGAGCACCTACACTGTGTCTATCCATGGCTTTCTCCGCTGTTGTGAAGAGGCCACGCTGAGGTTGAAGGAACAACACCTTATATCCTGAGTAGGTAGCCGCCAACCTGACAGCATGACTATCAGTTTCTGGTAATGCCCTCTCATCTCTCCTTCCCCATTCCCCCTCTCACCTTCTCTTTCTTCCATGACCTTCTGTCCTCTCCTATCAGATTCCCCCTTCTCCAGCCCTGTATCTCTTTCACCAATCAACGTCCCAGCTCTTTACTTCACCCTCCTGGCCTGTGACTGCCCAGCTCCCTCCAGCTACTTCGGTTTCTACCCACAATCCAAAGACCTGCGGATGAGTAGGTTAATTGGACATGTGAGTGCAACCTCGTGTGGAACCTCGTTTCACAACTGAAGGAATCAAGCCAGGGCCAGACCTCAAGGTCGAGAGAGCAGGATCTCCTCTTCCCTCCTGACTACTCACAGGACAACATGGTGGAGGTCTATTTTTGCAAAGTTGTTGACAGTATTTCCTACTGTGGCAGCTTAAGAACTTGCGTGCCGAATAGTGAATTCATGTCTTTGCTCAGCAAAACCGATGTTTTTTTTTGGTGGTGCCCAAAACATGCACGTTCTTTTACTCACAAACACAAGATGGGTTAGCTGGCTGGTGGTCGAGCGGTATCGGCACCGGACTCCGAGGCGAGTGGCCCTGGGTTCGAATCCGCCCGCTGCTCGCACGCTTTCCATCCGCGCTGAGTTGAGCGTCGAGCTAGCAACTCGGCCTCGTAAAAAAAAACAGACAATAATGCTAAAGAAATGGCAAGGTTGCTGCCCGATGCACCACAGGGCACAGAGAGGGTTAACAACAGGATGGGTTGAAAAATGTTTGTTAACCCCTTCTTTCTCTTTTCCCCCCAACCAAACATTCCCTCTCCCTTCTTTCTCACCCCCGTTGCCCCCAGGTTGATGGAGTTGTGCCCTGAGCAGTGTGTGGAATGGTGAGGGACGACACTGTTGCCGTTGTGGAACCATGAGTACTAAAGCTACACATGGATCAGACAACCGAGAGGGCAAGATCTACACCCTCCAGATCTGCCCAAGCCTCTACAGCGAGGACTCGGTGTGCTACTGTCTACCGGCCACCAAGGATGTGACGGCGGCCGAGGTTATCCGCGAGCTCACGGGCAAGCTGAACCTGGACAACTCCAAGTGCTACGTGCTGGCCGAGGTGAAGGAGTCCGGGGGCGAGGAGTGGATTCTTGACGCCAATGACCTGCCCGTCCAGCGGGTGCTGCTGTGGCCCCGGCGGGCGCAGGAGAAGCACTCGCAGAGCGAAGGCTACTACTTCCTCCTCCAGGAGAGGAACAACGACGGCACTATCCGCTACATCAACCTGCAGGTCGTGGCCAAGGAGCGGGAGAAGCACAGCCTGGTGGAACGCGGCTTCCTGCCGCCCGAGCCCCACCTGTATAATGATCTGTGCAAGCTGCCGACCCTGACCGAGGAAACCATCCTCCAGACCTTCAAGACCCGCTTCTTGAAACACAAGATCTACACGTACGCCGGCAGCATCCTCATTGCCATCAACCCCTTCAAGTTCCTGCCCATTTATAACCCCAAGTACGTGAAGATGTACGAGAACCACCAGTTGGGCAAGTTGGAGCCTCATATCTTCGCCGTGGCTGACGTCGCCTACCACACCATGCTGAAGAAGCAGGTGAACCAGTGCATCGTGATCTCGGGGGAGAGTGGCTCCGGTAAGACCCAAAGCACCAACTTCCTCATCCACTGCCTGACCGCTCTCAGTCAGAAGGGGTACGCCAGCGGTGTTGAGAGAACCATCCTGGGCGCTGGACCAGTATTAGAGGTAAGACTGTCACATCCCTTCGACCCGGTTAGAAATCAGCATCTCCCAGCATTCAAAACCCTTCTAAGTAATCACTAATTAGTCTGTCACTTGTAAAAGCTCAGCAGAAACCAGGCTGCCAATCATAAGCACAAGAGGTTCTACCGTACCAGGGTGGCGCGTTACTGCAGCCGTTCGTGCAATCACTTTACAGTAACAACTGTAAGATCACAGTTCAATTCCCACCACTGTCTGTAAGGAATTTGTACGTCTCCCCGTGACACACGGGTTTCCTCCGGGTGCTCTGGTTTCCTCCCGTGCTCCAAAGACATACAGTTAGGGCAAGTGAATTGACTCCAGACACTTGCGGGCTGCCCAACACAATCCTCGCTGATTTGGTTTGACGCAAATTGGCGCACTTTATGTTTCGACATACATGTGACAAATTAAAACTAATGCTAATCCTAGATTCTGCAGACGCTGGAAGTCTTGAGCAACAGACGCAAACTGCGGGGGGGATCTCAGCAAGCCGGGCAGGGTTTGTGGAAGGGAGCAACATTTCAGGCTGACACCCATCATGGTGAAGGATCTGGGCTCAAAATGTCAACCGTGCGCTCCTCCCCCAAAGATACTGCCTGGCTTGCTGAGTTCCTCCAGCTTTCTGTGTGCGCTGCTTACAAACTGGGCTGATTACTCTGGATGTGGCCCAGCCCAGGAAGAGGCCATTCGCCCACAGCAGATCTGCTTCTGTCAATCCTCTCTGATCTCCGCACCCTGGTCCCTCACGCTTTTGCCACAGGGAATGTTTTTAAAAATTTAACTCAGTGGAAGTTTTTCACTGCTTTTGGTGGGGTGGTGCTGACTGTTGATACTGAATTTCTGACAGAAAATGTTAGAACTGCACTAGGTTTGTAGTTTTTAACATTGGGATCCAGTAAGTCGTCGGAGGAACAGGCTCTTCTGGTTTGAATATTTGCTGTCATTATCCGGGGATATTTGATGGGAGAGAATTAAAGGAGAATAAAAGGAGTATCTCACCCAGCACTGTACGGACGACCTCCATTTTGAATGCTTTTGTTTCACAATAAGTTTATTCAAACATCAACAAAAGAGGCAAAAATTAATATATTGTTCTCAGTATCCACCGTTGCTCCCACCAGTCTCACAAGTGGGCAGTATGGTTAGCACAACGGTGTACGGTACAGGCGACCCGGGTTCAATTCCTGCTGCTGCCTGTAAAGGAGTTTGTATGTTCTTCCCGTGACCGCGTGGGTTTCCTCCGGGTGCTCTGGTTTCCTCCCATTGTCCAAAGACGTACTGGTTCGTAGGTTAATTGGTCATTGTAAATTGTCCTATGATTAGGCCGGGTTTAAATCGGGGGATTTGGGTGGTGTGACTCGAAGGCCCGGAAGGGGCCTATTGCAGAAATAAATAAATGTCCTTCAGAAACCTGCAGAAGCTATGTGCTCCCTCTCCAGGGATATCTAGGTATAAAAATAATCTCAGGAGAGGGACAAGCAAGAGCACTGCATGTATCTGTGAATGCCCGCTTTGGCCGGGCTTGGAGGCTGGGGTGAGGGGGTGTCCCTGATCAATTCATGGCCAAAGAGCAGTAATGTGGGGCTGAGGTGGACGTCAGCCAGGATTTTGGAAGCAGCCCCTTAAAGCACTCAAAGACGCCTCGCAGCCTCAAACATTCCTCTTGCATGTATGGAGCAAAGGGCAAAAAGAGGGTCTAGAAGTCTGTGAACGAACTTAGAAACCTGTTGCACAGGATTCCACTGGGGACCCACCTCCCGACTGGATAAGGGAACAGGCCATCATAGTGTGCGCTGAAGGCAAGAAAGTGGAAAGGTGGCAGCCCGAACAGGAAATCCCACTGTGTAGAGCAGTCCCTAACTGAGTAATGACATCTTCCGGATGCCCGTTTGTTGGCCAGACGTCTCCTCAATGGTGCTTAGGTAGCCCCGGAGAGAGGAAGCGTTTTGTGCAAGTTGTCCCATTTCCACTGGAAGGGAGCCTATCCACTACTGACCTACTGAGAGACCAGGACACTTCTCCCAATTGATTCAGGCAGAAAAAACAGCACCAAAGGCCTGTTCATCCCCTGTAGGTTGATGGAATCTGTGAATGTGAGGAGTGAATTGTCAGCAGAAGCTGAGAGAACAACCCCTGGGTCCAGCCCAGAAGGGCCAAACTATCAACCTCTGCTGTAGACTACCGCAGATGAGTTTCTAGAATGCATTCGGCTGGTCATGGGGCAGTCCAGGCACACTGCCCTCTCAACACGAAGGGGCATCGTCAGGGACCGGGACATCCTCAGATCTCCCTTCCTGAAGATTGATAAATGTTTGGGAAGATTTCTTACTGATGCTGAGAATGGTTCTAGTTTTCCTAGTGTTAGGAATTGTTTACGCTATCACATCCACCTTGCTTCGGGAGGGAGTAGAGCCACTTGTTCCTTCAGCCAGTGAAGAACACCATGAACTGATGGTTCTCAAGTGGGGTTATGCCCCTTCTCCATCTTTTTGAAGCTGGCACAGATGTTGGGAATAGCACCAATTCCAACTACCGGTCAATGGCCAGTCAGACTTCATTGCGGCAACTCACAGCCTTTTTCAGGAATTCCCTGTGGGGATGAGGGGAAATTTGGTTGGGGGCATGATGGACCTTGACGGACACTAAATCCTTCTGAATGCCCCACATTGAGTACCATTACTCCACGGGCAGTTGCCAAGAGCATTGAACCCACCCAAAAGGTTTATGCTAAGCATTTCAGATGCTTCAGGATTGATGATGGAATAGCCTTCTTTGGGCTTTGCCAAGAAATGTAGATCCCCAGGCAGTAGCCAAGATCCATCTCCACCCAGGGCATCAGGCCAAACAGTGGTCAGAATCCCAGAAATCCAGCTGGATCCAGGTCCTGGGAGAGAGGGAATGACTCTCCCTTCCTCCACCCTACAGCCCTCCTACCAAAGGTGACCCACCTTGTACCATGGTGTACGCATAACTCTGCGGCCTGTCCAAATCCAGAAGATGCTCTAGGCAGACCCCCAGAGACAAGACACTGAAAGTTCCATCAAAGTCCTCCTTCACCAGTGAAAAAATGGTGGGAAGAGGAGGAGACACAGTGGGATGCTGTTTTTTTTAAAAGATAGAGTCATCTCCCTTCTTGATGCCTTGTTATCACAGAAGATGGAATGCCCTTCCGGGCCCAAGGGCCTGCCCACTCTTGGTTGAAAGGATAATACCAAAATATGAGGTTAGGTTGAATGGAATTGAGAAAGTGAGGGGAAGGCTGTAGACCATGGCTTTACGTTTTGTGTTTCTGTGTGCAGAAGCCATCATCTGTCTGAAAATTGCTAAGATCATTCAAGTTTCAGGAATAAACTTGCCTCACTCAGGCAGCTTCTGCCTGAAGGGGAGGTTTACCTTTGCTAAAATTCCTGTGGAAATCCAACACCCCACTCCACGATGTGAAGTATTTTTCTTTCCCACCACACCCCTCCCACTCAAACAATTTTCCTGTGCATGCCAACGAAGCCTAGAGAAAGCAGAAAGCAAGGCTGAAGTCTCTTCCCTTCTTCTGGCCAGTAAGTATAGACGGGAAACTCCTTCCGCTGTTTACATTCTTCAGTTTTACATTGACTGCATTCAGTAAACTAGCCTGAGCTGACCTCACCCAAGACTATTCGATGAGACTGTGCAGAAGCTTTACTCTCTGCCTAATCCAAGGTATCCTTGTCCTGAGAACGATGTTTATGGATAATATTTTCCATGTTTAAGGATAATAATGTTATTGGATGAGGAAATCCTTTGCAAAATCATTTCCTTCTACATTTAATTGCGGCAACAAAGCTACCACTGGAAATGATGGTGGCCTCTGAGGGCAGGAGGTAAACCTTTGGGAGTTGGGAAGCAGTGTTCATTTACTAGTGTCAGTGAAAGTATGTCACTAAGAGGAAGATTTCTGAGAGCTTTTTACTTTTGTGTCGGAAGGGGATGTTGTTTATGTGAGAGTGATTTTTGTCTTGGATTCCACTTCCTGATTTGTGGCATCACGTAAACTGAGCAAGAACAAGCTTGAGACTGAGTTCAGCAGGCAGCCCTGAGCAGGGGAAGGCAGTGTTTGTGGTCTGTCAGACACCAGCATACATCTTCCAGGGCTTATCAGGACCAGCAGAAAATAAAGGTCCAAGGGGCAAATGCCTGACAAGTCCCTCACCTGATGGCCTGCATCCTTGGGTCTTAAATGACTGGGCTGCAGAATTAATAGATTCATTAGACACTTTATAGATACTTTATAGATCCCCAAGGAAATTACAGTGTCACAATAGCATTATAAGTGCACAGATATACAAATATTAGAAGTGAGGAAGAATATAAAATAAGTTACCTCAAACAGTCTAACATTACTTCCCCGGCCATAGGTTGACTCATTATTGAACTTAATGGCTGAGGGTAAGAATGACCTCATTTATCGGTCTTTGGAGCAGTGCAGTTGTCTCAGTCTATTACTAAAAGTGCTCCTCTCTTCAGCCAAGGTGGCATGCAGAGGGTGAGAAACATTGTCCAGAATTGTCACGATTTTCCTTAGGGTCCTTTGTTCTACGACAGCCTCCAGTGTGTGCAGTTTGCCTCCTATATCAGAGCCAGGCTTTCTAATCAGTTTATTGAGCCTGTTGGCTTTGCCCCAGCACACCACCACATAGAAGATTGTCCTGGTGACAACAGATTGGTAGGACATGTGAAGGAGAGGCCTGCATACTCCAAAGGACCTAAGTCTCCTCAAGAAGTAGAGGCAACTCTGGCCCTTCTTGTACACAGCTTCACACAAGTCTGTCATCCAGATACACCCCCAGGTACTTGTGGGTCCTCACCACATCCACATCCTCACCATCAATAGTAACAGGGAGCAGTGCAGGCTTGGTCTTCCTAAAGGCCATCACCATCTCCTTTGTCTTACTGATGTTGAGCTGCAGATGATTCAGCTTGCACCATTCGACGAAGTCCTCCACCAGGAGTATTCATCCTCCTGTCCTCCCTTTATACACCCAACTGTTGCTGAGTTGTCAGAGAATTTCTGCAGATGACATGACTCAGTGTTATCTAAATCTGAGGTATACGGGGTAAACAGGAAGAGAGCCAATACAGTCCCCTGTGGGGCCCCAGTGCTGATTATTACCATGTCTGACACACAGCGTGTGGTCTGCCAGTCGGGTAGTCCATTATCCAGGATATAATGAAAGTGCCAGTCTGCACTGAATGGAGCTTCCCCCCCGGCAATGAGGGCTCTATGGTATTAAGGCATTTGAAAAATCAAAAAACATGATTGTCACAGTGCTGCCCAGCTTACCCAAATGAGAGTAGGCTCTGTGCAGCAGGTAGATGATGGCATCATCGACTCTTAACGTTCTCCTGGTAGGCAAACGAGGGGGATCGAGGGCTGATCTGACCAGGGGTTGGGGTGAGCCAGGGCCAGTTTCTGTAGGGTCTTCATGGGTCACTGGATGGTAGTCATCCAGGACTTTTGGTTAAAGCTACTAGCTATAATTTGCCAAGATTCCCTGGATTCAGGAGAAGTCTGAGACAATTGGAAAGCAGTGGAAGCATTGCCACTATTCAAGAAAGGAGGGAAAGAGAAATCCATAATCCATGAGCAAAGACCTGCCACTGGAGAATCCATTGTTGAAGAAGTAATAACAGGCAACATAAAAAATATTGTATTTATCAACTGGAGTCTGCATGATTTTATTAAGGGGTAATTGTACCAGAACGCACCTGAGGATGCAACAAACCAGGTGGATAAAGGGTAACCAGAAGGTGTAGGGTATTTAAATTTCCTGGTGGTATTCAATGAGCTGCCATGTGTAAAGGTATAAGGCAGGAGTGCAGAGGGTTGGCAATATATTGGCATAGACAAGAGAATTTCTGACATGCAGGAAACAGAGTCAGGATAAGCGGATCACTCTCAGTTTAGCAAGTGGCAACTGAACTCTCCCTGATCCTCAACCCTCCTCCAGTGCTCTCTCTTCTCTTGTCCACCCTCTGCTCCATTCTCCTGCTTTGCTTGGATCTTCCCCAGCCCCCTCTCTCTTCCTGCCTCACTCATGGTTTCCATATATCTCTCCCCCAGCTCCCTCTGCCCCACTAATCCAATAACCTTTTACCCACCCATCTCCGTCACCTTTTTCCACTGGAGTGTCCGATTCCAGCTCAGCCCTTCCCTTTCCCTTGCCCCAAAAAGGGTTGGTATGGAGTTTCAAGGAACCCAACGAACTTGCCATGAAGTTTTCCCTGCTTGACTGCCTACTTTCATTGGTCCTGCCCCCACAGCTCTGCCATTGGCTATCCAAGCTGCCTATTCATGTCACAATTGGCCTTCCCACAGCCAGCTGGATTCTGCATTACCACATGGAATGGTTTCTGTTTGTTAGTAGTCATCGATCTGAGCCCGATTCTTACATCTGGTTCACAGAAGAAATAGAAGGAAAGAACTTTTTATAAAGCCCACACATTACTAGACTATTTCCTGCCCTGCTTTCTCCATTGGTATCTTGGGGATAAATAATGATCTTTTTGGACAGTGTAGAGGTTTCGCTCCTCCCCGTCGCTGGACCACAAGCTGTTGCTGCAACTTTGCTCTCTCTGAACCTCCTTTACAAAGAGAGAATAGAGAAGATGTGGTTGGTGGTTTGCTGTTGTGAGGGACTGCGTTGACCGACCACACACCATTCCCTGTTGGCTCAGAGGAAGAAAGAAAAGTTCCTTCCTGTTTTGCTTTTGCCAGAGGCCTAATGATGGGCTGGCCGACTGCGATCCTGCAGTGAGGTGCGCGAGGGCCTTCATTCCTTCTCCTTTCAATCTGATAACGCGCTGCAAACCGACAGCAAAAATGAGTAGACAGTAGGGGAGCAGCAGTAGTAAGTGGGCGCCTTTGCTTCTCATTATTAGGTTATGCGACAGCCCACAGTCTGTGTGATTTTGAAATGCGGATGGAAACTGGCGTGCTAAAGGCAACACTGGCCCCTAATCTCCCCCTCCTTCTCTCCCAAACCCCCCCCCCCAAGTTCGGGTTCCTTCCCCCTTCCCCTCTACGGCCTCTTGGCCCCCTGGCCCCTTTGCTCCCCCCCAGCTCCCTGCTCCTCCGGCCCCTTTGCACCCCCCCCTCCAGCTTTGCTGGCCCCTTGGCCCCATAACTAGGCTCTCAGACCTTGTCCTCCTGTTCTCCTTTCCAATCCCTCTCTGGCCTTATGGCTCCCCTGGTCCCCTTCCCCACCGGCCACCCAACTTCCCCGGTCCCTTTGACCCCATCCTTGGGCCTTGGGCCCCTTGTCCCTCCCTCATCAGGTCTCCCAGCCTCACAGCCCCTTGGCCCCATACTTGGGTTTCTCAGCACCCGGTCCCCTTCACATCCTCCCCAGACCCTTCTTCCCTACTGGACCTTTTACACACCCCCCCCCAATCCCTGTCACCGTCCCTTGCCCTCTTACCCCTCCCCGTCTGAACACCACCACCCCCGACCGGTGTAGACTGAGTAGTTAGCAACCGAGTGTTGTGGTTTGAACCATTGGTGCATATTCTATTGTGCTGCTGGAGTAGGCAGACGACAGGACTATGAGGCATAAGCTTGGATCATGCCGCCCTCTTCGTGTGTCTCTCTGACTTGGTTATTCCCCTGGGCAATGCTGAGCAGGAAGTTGCTGTAGCACATTCCCGGAGCTGAGCATTCCCAAGCACTGATGTCGATTCTGGCACATTTTTGACTCTTCTTAAAGAGAAAAAAAATTATTGTTAATTCCAATTATGAATCCTTAAGATTCAAAGTGAGTGAGGAAATATTACCTTTCGCCTCGCATGCCCCTTCCCCCTGACCCTCAAGTTGCTGAGGGGTGGGGGTGCCTGTGCTGTGATTGCTCTTGTCGTCGGTACTCCCCAGGGCTCGACTCCCTCCAGCTTTGTAAGCAAAAGGACTCCACTGCACCTGGGAAATTGTTTTCCTGTCTGCGATTACTGTTCGTAGTCTAAAGATAGAATGTGACCTTCTATAGTGAAAAGAAGGAAGCACTTGCAATAACTTGTGTTTTCAAAGATCATTCGGCGTGTTGCAACCAGTATACACAGAGCAAGATCCCACAGAGGCAGCGATGTTGACAAAATTTGTTCATAATCAGATCAACCAGCAACAGTGAGGTAGATTATCTGGTCATTTTTCTGTTGCTCTCAAATACAAAAGGGAAGTTTGCTGAAATTCTACAGTGCTCTGGTGACAGCTCGTCAAAGCAGCAAGAACAGTTTTGGTTCCACTACTTAAGGACAGGAATCCTTAATCAGAAATGTCTCTAGGAAGTTTCATGAGGATCGTCACGGGGTGAAAGAATTGTCCTCAGAGAAAAGATTAAGGAAAAGGAAAAGTAAATTTTATTAGCAAAGTAAATATACGTCACCATATACAACCTTAAGATTCACTTCCTTATGGGCATGATCAGCAAATCTATAGAATAGTAACTCTAACAGAATCAATGAAACATCGACTAGAGTGCAAAAGACAACAAACTGTGCAAATACAAATATAAATAAATAGCAATAAATAATGAGAACATGAGATAAAGAGTTGGTTGTAGGAACATGGGCAAGTTATTAGTTATCCCCTCTAATTCAAGAACCTGATGGTTGAGGGGTAGTAACTGTTCCTGAACCTGGGGGTACAAGCCCTGAGGCTCTTGTACCTTCTAGCTGATGGCAGCAGTGAGAAAAGAGCATGGCCTGGGTGGTGAGGATCTCTGATGATGGATGCTACTTTCTTATGCCAGCAAGCACTTCATGCAGATGTGCTCAAAGTTTGGGAGGGATTTACCCGCGATGTACTGGGCCAAATCCAATACTTTTAATAGGATTTTCCATTCAAAGGCATTGGTGTATCCATACCAGGCTGCGACATAGCCAGTCAATATACTATCCTCTACATGTCTATAGAAGTATGTCAAAGTTTTAGATATCATGCCAAATCTCCTCAAACTCCTAAGGAAGTAGAGATGCTAGGTTGTGATGCCACTAAATCTTCTACTGGACCCATTACCATTTGCCTATCACCACAATAGGTCAATGGCAGATGCAATCTCAATGGCTCTCCACACGGCTTTAGACCACCTGGACAACACAAACACCAATGTCAGGATGTTGTTCATCGACTATAGCTTGGAATTTAATACCATCATTCTCACAATTCTGATTGAGAAGTTGCAGAACCTGGGCCTCTGTACCTCCCTCTGTAATTGGATCCTCGACTTCCTAACTGGAAGACCACAATCTCTGCAGACTGGTGATAATATCTCCTCCTCGCTGATGATCAACACTGGTGCACCTCAGGGGTGATTGCTTAGTCCACTGCTCTGCTCTCTCTATACCCATGACTGTGTGGCTAGGCATAGCTCAAATACCATCTATAAATTTGCTGATGATACAATGATTGTTGGTAGAATCTCAGGTGGTGATGAGAGGGCGTACAGGGGTGAGATATACCAACTAGTGGAGTGGTGTCGCAGCAACAACCTGGCACTCAACGTCAGTAAGATGAAAGAGCTGATTGTGGATTTCAGGAAGGGTAAGATGAAGGAACACATACCAATCTCCAAAGAGGGATCAGAAGTGGAGAGAGTGAGCAGCTTCAAGTTCCTGGGTGTCAAGATCTCTGAGGACCTAAACTGGTCCCAACATATTGATGTAGTTATAAAGAAGGCAAGACAGCAGCTATACTTTATTAAGAGTTTGGAGCGATTTGGTATGTCAACAAGTACACTCAAAAACTTCTATAGTTGTACCATGGAGAGCATTCTGACAGGCTGCATCACTGTCTGGTATGGAGGGGCTACTGTACAGGACTGAAAGAAGCTGCAGAAGGTTGTAAATCTAGTCTGCTCCATCTTGGGTACTAGCCTACAAAGTATCCAGGACTCCTTTAGGGAGCGGTGTCTCAGAAAGGCAGTGTCCATTATTAAGGACTTCCAACACCCAGGGCATGCCCTTTTCTCACTGTTACCATCAGGTAGGAGGTACAGAAGCCTGAAGGCACACACTCAGTGATTCAGGAACAGCTTCTTCCCTTCTGCCATCCGATTCTTAAACGGACATTGAACCCATGAACACTACCTCACTTTAAAAATATATATATATTTTTTGCATGGTTTTAATCTATTCAATATACGCATACTGTAATTTATTTACCTATTGTTTTGTTTTTTCTTCTGTATTACGTATTGCATTGAGCTGCTGCTGCTAAGTTGACAAATTTCACAACACATGCTGGTGAGAACAAACCCGATTCTGATTCTGATTCTTGGGGAGCTAGGTAGGGGTAAGTTCTGGGTGGATGTTTTGTCGAATGTGGGAGAGTTCAGAACCAAAGGGCATGGACTTATTGTAGGGAGAGAGATGCCCTTTTGTGATGGAGATGAGGAAGGCTTTTCTGCCTTGAATTTCTCACAATGTCCCTTGTGTTATGCGCACAAATTGCTGGAGGGATTCAGGAGGTCAGGCAGCATTTATGGAAAGAAATGAAGAGTCAATACTTCGCACTGAGACCCTTCTTTGGGACATATTCTTTGTGCATGTTTCTGAGGCCCCCTTTGGTCCGAGCTGACCCTGGAGATTGCATCCCAGCTGTCTAGATAGGCAGGCCTGGGCAGTGCAACATGGAGAGCAAGCTGTTGCCCATGTAGCAAGCTCCCACTCTCCATGCATCTGATGAACCCAAAGGAACGGCAGAGACCAACACAGTTTGTTTCCAACAGTGTCGCAGGAGTTGCCAGTCAGCATTGAACTCAATGTAGAACTGCCTTAGAGGATTCCAGCTCTGGATTTTGCCCTCGCAGTTTACTCCCAAAGCCTTCCCCTTGAGTGCAAGGCAGCGGAGGTTTGAGATCAGAGTTTTCCTTCTACACAAGCTGCCAGCCACCGATGATGAGCCCCATCTGCCTGAAGCAACTGCTTTTAAGGCGCCAGTGACCCACCTTTCTCCCCCTTCTCCTGTCAGTAGAAACGGTTCCACCAGGTTTAGGAGCTAAGCCACACGCTAGGCTTGCTTGTCAGAGGCTACTTGAGGTGTGTGTCAATGGGAGCATTTAATAGGCATTTAAAAGGTGCTTGTCGCCATTACCACCCCAAGCTATAACTAAGATTAAGACTAAGATAAACTCCCAATCTGTAAAAGTTACAGGGAAATCGAATTTGAGAAAAACCAGATTAGCCATGAGCTTGTGGTTGAATGGGCTCGAGGGGAGGATTGGCCTGTTCCTTTCCAGCTTTGTCCCCTATTCCTACATCTTTGTGGGATCTAGCTTTGTTCAGATTAGTACCACATTACCAGCTACAGTGACTAATTTCACATCGGCTGTCACAGTTCTTACATTACAACAGTAGGGAAACTTCAAAGCGTTTGTTGGCTGTTAGACGCATGAAAGGACTTGTAGAAATTTAAGTCCTTTCTTTTCCTGTTTGTCTATGCATCAGCCTGTCTCTCCAGATCTGTACATCTGCCTTGCTCTGTCTCACTCTTTCCTCCAATTTGGAAGTAGGGAAAGATTGCCTCCTGCACCCCCACCCAGTTACTGAAATGTATTTTTAATCTGTGTAATTGAGTCTGAGGTCTTGCTCACTGAGAAACGTGGCTGCTCTCAGTGTTAAATGAGAATTCGGAATTCAGACTTTGGTGCTTCCTCGAGTTATTGGGTGACCTTTTATAGAATCTGCTGAGGGGGAAGCTTTGGAAACTGGTCAGAAATAACTCCAAATATGTCATTTTTGCAGAAATTGGAAAGCAAGCGGTTCTGGGCTGGGTGATGCAGCTAAGAATGTCTGAGTGAGAGTCTTGGGTGGCAGACCTGACGCTCTGCCATGACACACGGCTGAGTCAGATAATACGTGCTACCCTCAGCCCTACCCCTCAGACAGGACATCTGAAGCACGTCTATTTGGTGTCATGAGCACTTTGCTTTCCTTGTGAGCAAACCCACAAGCTGCTTACCCTGTCAGCCACAGTATCCCTCCACAGAGTTGGCCCGGCACGGAGTGCCACCCGTGAACTTCACCTCGAAAGGCATCCCAATTTTTGTTGCCCCCTCGCTTAGAGTGAGTCCTGACACACGTAATCACACCCGTGTG
The DNA here is from genome assembly GCF_030144855.1 of Hypanus sabinus. Classification (NCBI taxonomy): domain Eukaryota; kingdom Metazoa; phylum Chordata; class Chondrichthyes; order Myliobatiformes; family Dasyatidae; genus Hypanus; species Hypanus sabinus. The sequence goes on from NC_082721.1 coordinate 26,029,629, forward strand.
CATGCTCAAACCTCCACGTGTGTGCGCACAGGCCTGTCTTTTCAGGAGAGGACGGCGGGGGGCGGGGGGGGGGGGTGGCTGCTGAAATGAAGAAGGCAATGGATTTATTTTCCGGAGTGCGAACCGGGTTGATGTGAGCTGATCGCTCCTGCCTTAGCTATCTGGTCCAAGGATCAGACGGGGCTCTGTGGCAATCACGAGTACATAGCCTGGACCGACCAAGCCACCAGAACAGCTTCCTGTCTGTGTTTCCTTTGGCAGGGATCCTTGCTGAGGCTCAAAGGATTAATGGACATTAACTCTATTGGTTCAGTATGGACATCTCCAGGGACGGGGATTAAACCTGGAGTCGAACTTGATGGCAGGATTAATTAGAGACAGGGTGGCTGTGGGAACGCGTAACCGGGGGTTGGGGGGGAGGAAGCAGAAGGCTTAAACTCTTCTAGCTTGCTGCTCAGCTCTTGGTGTCTCAATTTCCTGTGCTGACTAATAGGGCGACCTGCGTGGCTGGGGGAGGTGTGCAGCCTGCATGCTGCTTCCCCACGCTCCTGGGATCTTCCCCTCCTTTCGAGGCCTCTGCTGGAGCAGGAGTTTAAGTGAGGACACCGACAGGCCTCTTGTGGATTGGGCTCCGTGTGCAGCCTATAATTTAATACATCCAGAGTACTCATTTTACTTGGTCTTTATTTGTACTGGGCTGTTATTACAGAGGCTGCATGATGATTTAAAAAGCGTCTAAATTTAAAAGTGGCTGACAGAGTAGGAACAAGTTGGGGGGGGGCATTAGCTGCCTTCGCTTGGAGGGAAAGTACAATTTATTCAAACTGGGAACTGCAGCAAACTTAGCAGGAAGTCATACTGAAGCATCACGCAGAAAATGCTGGAGGAACTCAGCAAGTCAGGCAGCATCCATGGAAGGGAATGAACTGTCGACGTTTCAGGCCGAGACCCTTCATCCCTCCTTGTTGTTGCCTGTCTTGCTGGAGCTCCCCCAGTATTTGGTTTGTGTTGTCCAGGGTTTCCATCATCTGCGGGATCTCTTGCGTCTTGGGTTCAAGCATTCCCGGGCGTTTGGCCATTGAGTGTTTAGATTTGTGCAATGCTTGTTTACGTGACGACTCTCTGTGTTGCTGACTCCAGTGAATGAACTCAGTTCCCTGTGTGGAGAGTTTCTGAACCTGGTTACGTGATGTGCGAGTGTTTCTGAGCATTTGCTGGACTGGGCTTGGGGTATTAGAGTGGTGGTGGGGAATGGTGCAGGGTAGGGTAGAGGGAGAATGCCACACTTTAGATGGGGAGGGGACTGGGTAGAGGGTAGAGAGCGGGAGACAAAGGGGGAATGGTCTCAGGGTGAGGTCATTGGGAAGGATCGGGTAGCGGGTATGGGGTGTAGAGGAGGGTGTGGGTTCTAGGATGGGATGGTGAAGAGGGAGTTTGGTCCAGAACATGCCAGAAACAATTGAAGGATAGCATCCAGGGCTGAGTGTAGGGTTAGGAGGAATTGAGGACGTGCCTAGAACATTGTGCAAACAATTTTTGGTGATGGGGCAGCATCCAGGGCTGAGTGGAAGGGTGAGGGAAGAAGTCCAGGATGGGTGGAAAGAATTGTTGGAGATGGATAGAGGATGTAGTGCAGGAATGGGATGGAAGAGTCTGGGCTGGTGTGGAGAGGATGGTAGATGCTTTGCTAATGAGAGTGGGGATATTTTTCTGATGACCTGGTCAGCACTCCTTCACCAAGCACCAAGCTCCAAAAATAGACTAAACTGACCTATCAACTCGGTGTTTCATGAGTGAGATATTGCTCATTTTTCCTACATTTCTTCAGTGATCATTCTTTAAAAATGATTCATTCACTGTGTGACTTTGAGTCAGGCTGAGGACTGAAAATGTCTCAGTTCCTTCACCCAGTTTTTGCTGTGTGGTTTCTCTATACTTGTAGCAAGTTACTTTTTATAGACAGTTGTAATGTGGAACACACAGGCAGATAGGGTGAACAGGAGAGAATATTTTGCAGGGGAACAAGACTAATTAGAGAACTCTCTGACTGAGCAGCCACAGAATCCCTGAGCTCATCGAAACCATTCTATTCCCTCTTTTGATCCTTCGTTCCCCCACTCCCCCCAATTCCCCCATTCTTCACATTCTCCTCATTTACCCTAGCTCCACCCTCTCCCCACTACTCCTTCCATATCCCTGACCCCACTCTCCCCCCTCTCTGGCCCTCCCCCTCCCTCCTCCGCCATCCCCCTCCCTCCATCATCCCCCCTCCCTCTTCCCACCTTTCCCTCCTCTCAACCCCATCCCCATCCTCAACCCTCTCTCTTCCTTACCTCCATTCCTCAGCCCCCCCTTCCTTCTCCTCACCCACTCCTCTCCTCCTCCATCCCTCTTTGCACATCTGAACACGGCACCTGCTGGTAGCTTCCCCTCTGCAGGCCTTGCGTCTGAACCCTGTCTGAAAGGAGGAGGGAGTCAGGGAGAAGTGAATGAACTCAAATATGGAAATGAGATCACCGTTTAGATCTTTTCGAGTTAATTATAAATCCTCCTGATTCCCTCTTCATCTGAGGTCACTTCCACGTGTTGGTTTTGCTCAGCGTCCTGTGCGCATCATTGCCGTGGCCCACACAGTCTGCGATCCAGAGTCCCTTGCGTGGGCTGTGTACAGTTTCCGGCTGCAGCAACATGACATCGCGTACTGTTCATCAAATCCAGAAATCATGTCTTCAAATTCTGCTCCAGTTTAGGTAGAGGAATCCATTAAATACAAAGTGACCATGAAGCTTGCGACTGCTGGAAAAATCTAATGTTTTCATGGGGAAGTCATCCTGGTGCCTTTACCCTGGGGCAATTTACCAATTGCCTCTTCATCCTCTAATTACCTCATTCTCAGGTTATGCCCACCATACCCAACTGCCCTTGCTGGTTGTGTTCTGCTCTTTTGTCATGTCGAGGCCGGACTGGGTAAAGAAGGCCGATTCCCTTCCCCGAAAGACATGGGCAAACCAGACGGGTTTTAACGACAATCACGTCCATTCCTGGTTATCTTAATGGAGATTTATTTAATGATGAAATGTTGAGACTTTATTAAGTGATGGTGAGGCCTCACTTGGAGTATTGTGAGCAGTTTCGCGCCCCTTATCTTAGAAAGAATGTGCTGAAACTGGAGAGGGTTCAAAGGAGGTTCAAGAAAATGATTCCATGTCTTGTCATATAAGAATGTTTGATGGTTCTGGGCTGCTCATCACTTTAATTCAGAAGAATGAAGGGTGACCTAACTGAATCCTATCAAGTGCTGGAAGGACTTGATAGAGTGGATGTGGAGAGGATGTTTCCTATAGTGGGAGCGTCTAAAACCAGAGGACATGGCCTCAGAATAGAAGGGCCTACTTTTAGAACGGAATGAGAAGGAATTTCTTTAGCCAGAGAGTGGCGAATCTGTGGAATTCTTTGCCACGGACAGTTGTAGAGGCCAAGTCTTTATTAATGTTGATTCGTCAGGGCATGAATGGATACAGGAAGAAGGCAGGAGATTGGGGCAGAGGGGAAAATCGGATCAGCCGTGGCAAAATGGCGGAGCAGACTCGATGGACGAAATGGCCTAATTCTGCTCCAGTATCTTATAGTCTTATTATCTGAATTAAATAAATTTCCATCTTAATTTTTACTTCAGTTATAATTTATTTGTGCTATAATCTATTTAACTGTATAAAGTGGGAGCCTTAATCTGGGCAAAAACCTCACCGCACCCCAGATGAATATTGACCCAAACCGAACAATTGCCCTCTGGAGCGGAACAGAGTGCCTGCCCACCAAGGTCTCCTTTGAAACTCCCAGCTGAGAACTGGGAGCCTTGTTAAGGATCCTAGTACGGGGGGGGGGATGGTGAAGGAGAAAGTGGGAGTCATGCTGATGGGATCAGCTCTCTTCTGGAGTAACTCCTTGCTCTGTTTCGGCAGGCCTTTGGAAATGCAAAAACTGCTCACAACAACAACTCGAGCAGGTTCGGCAAATTCATCCAAGTCAATTACCTGGAGAACGGGCTAGTCCGAGGGTGAGTGTGACCTTCAGTGGAGCTGTTGAGAGATGGTTGTAGTGACAATGCGCCAACGTACATTGGCCCTACCTGTGGAAGGATTCACTTCCCAGGAAAGGTGCTCTGTTTGTCCCCCCCCCTTGCACGGCAAATGTTCCCTCGTTCACCTACCCTTGTTCTGCCTCCCACTTGCCCTTCCTTTATTGCTGCCTGCTTTTCTCCTCAGCTTGCCTTTCTCCATCAACCCCCCAGTCCTCCACCGCACGCCTCCCCTCTCACTGCCAGCCACCATGGTCCCCCCCGTCCCCTTCCTGTCCCCAACTTCTGCATCACCAGCACATTTTGATTGAGTTCACTGTCCCCTCACACCTTCTCTCCCTACCTGCCCATCACCTCCCTCTGGTGCTCCTCTCCTTCCCTTTCCTCCATGTTCTTCTACCCTCTCCTGTCAGATTCCTCCAGCCCTTTATCTCTTCCAGCAATCAACTTCACAGCTCTTTACGTCATCCTCTCCCCTTCTTCCTCTTTCACTTATCACCTGCCACCTCATACTTCTTCCTCCCCTCCCTCCACCTTCTTATTCACCCCTCCTGTCCTGTCCCTGCTGAAGGGACTCGGCCCAAAACATTGACTACTTATTCCTATCCATAGATGCTGCCTGGCCTGCTGAGCTCCTCCAGCATCTTGTGTGTGTTGCTCGGTGTCCTTGTGTTTCTCTGATGTCAGATTGATTTTTGATTTCCCCACTGTCATTTTTACCCTTCTTGTGTTTTTGCAAATGTTGCATTTGCCCTTCCAATGACGTTCATTCAGATCTCTCTGTTCCATGCTTGAGATGAACCTTTCCTCCTTTTTCAGTGCTGTAGTGGAAAAATACCTCCTGGAGAAATCCCGTCTGGTGTCGCAAGAGGCTGACGAGAGGTAAGAGGCACTGAGGTGGCCGTTGACCCCATGACCTGCGCAGGGTAACCTGAGATGACCTCCTGTCAGGAGGCAGTTTGATCGGTGGGCAGGGCAGGCTCTCTCCAGAGCAGAAGCCGGAGATCAAAGTGCAGAGCTTTGTGTCAAAGTGTTGGTTTACGAGCTGCCAAAAGGTTGACAGAGAGAGGGCCAGGACTGGGGTCTTGGCGGGGGCTGGGCCTCTTTGTTTCTCGGTGTGTCTCAGCTGGTCACAGTGTGGCTGCCTTCTGGTGTGACAGCTGTGCGACCCTGAGTGGGACAGATTCCTGAAACGTTGACTATCCCTGCCTTTTGGCCCAGCCTACCACAGGGTGGGGGGGGGGGTGTTGTTTGGGGTGGGAGGAGGGCCGGCTCTTTTCCCACCTCCCCCCCCCCCATGGAGCAATTTGGCCAAAGGGCCTGTTTCAGTGTTGTACGATTGCTCGCCACGGTTCAGCCTTTTACCTTCCTAGAGTGGGCCTGCACCCACAAACAGGACTGACAGGCCACTCCACGGCGAGAAGCATCACATCTCGGCCTAGTCCTGTGGACAAAGCCTGAGAGATCTGGACAGCCACGTGGAGGAACAGAGGGATCTTGGGGTCCCCGTTCAAAGACCCCTCGAAGTTGCCACACCTGTTGATAGGGTGGTTAAGAAGTCATTGTGGTGTGTCGGCCTTCATTCGTTGTGGCTCTTCGACTCAGTGGCCGTGGTAATGTTGCACTGTATAAAACTGTAGTTGCACCGTACTTGGAGCTAATTCAGTGCTGGTCACCTCACTATCGGAAGGATGTGGAAGTGCTGAGGAGATTTACCAGGGTGCTGCCTAGAGCAGAGAGTGTGTCTTGTGAGGAAAAGTTGAGTCAGCTTCTTTGGAGTGGAAGAGGATGAGAAGGTGACTTGTTTGAGGTGTGTAAGGTGATGAAAGATGTAGATAGAGGGGACAACCAGGGCCTTTATCCCAGGGTGGCAATGGCTAATACAAAAAAGCATAGTTTTTTAGTAATTGGAGGAAAGAACGTTGGGCTGGTGGAGTCAGAAAATACCTTTTTCTATACGGAAAATAAAAAACAGAATGAGCCGCCATGGGTGGAGGTAGAGGCTGATTACCTGGGGATGTTTTTAAAAACTCTTAGATAGGTGCATGAGTGAAAAATGAAGGACTGGGGGTGGGGGGGATGGTTGGAGTGATCTTGGAGTAGGTTAAAAGGTCAGCACATCGTTGTGGGCCAAAAGGCCTGTACTGTGCTGAACTGTTCTATGTAAGCACTATCCATCGTCCCATGTGTACCCCGACCCTCTCGTCTCCAGCACCAGGAGCCCTCACCAGGAGCTGAGGTTTGTTGCCGTAACCCATCGTTGCCGTGACGTGATTAACGGCCTTAGTTATTTGCCTTTTTGCTTTCCCCTTCTTGATTTCTGCCGTCCCTCTCTCTGCGCAGGAACTACCACGTCTTCTACTACCTGTTGCTGGGGGCCAGTGAGGAGGAGCGCAGGGACTTCCAGCTGCAGCCGCCACAGCATTATCACTACCTCAACCAGGTGGGGTCACGACGCCAGAGAGGCAGCCCAGTGACGGACCATTGGGATAGTCGTCTCTCTGCCAGTCTCTTTCTCCTCTGCTCTTATCCCATTCTCCCTGCCTCTGCCACCCCGCGGGCTCTCTCCTGTTGCTTGCCCATGGGCTCCCTGCACCCCGCACTCCCGCCAGAATCTGTGACCCCCTCCCACACTCTGCCTGACCCCTACTCTCTCTCTCCCCACCCTCTTGTAATATTGTCTGTCTGTTCCCGCTCTTCCAGAAGGAAAACTTTTGTATCGACGATGGCGAGGACCTCAAGCATGACTTTGAGCGTTTGAAGCAGGCCATGGACATGGTGGGCTTCCTCCATGTCACCAAGAATCAGTGAGATGCTCATCTTTTCATTTCTTTCTCTTGGTTCCGTTGCTTAGAGCTTCCAAAGGCAATTTTTACCCGGTCGCTCTACGGTACAATCATCTGGAAAATTTGTTAGTCCAGCAAGGCACTGGGTTCCACTGTGGCTCTTCAACCACTGGTCGTTGCTTTCTATTGAAGTGTTTATCAACGGCCTATGTACTGCCTCCTCCTGGTGATGTCTAGGTGTGAGCTGTGCCTCTGCTGGACATACGTTGTGGGTGGAAAGGGTTCTATAGGTTTTGGAGGAAATGGGGGGACTGTCCCAGCAGCGCGTTGTGTGAGCTTGTCCTGTGGGCAGTCAGTCCCAGCGGATGTTGGGTGCAAATTCCAGTCTCTGCCTTTCCTTTGCTCAGTATTGAGCCCCATGGAGAAGCAGAACTGTCCGCGGGTGGGCTGTGACGGAGCAGACGACCCTGTTAACTACGGACCGGTCTGTGAAGTTTTTGGAATGGGCAGGATCTCAGACACAGTCCTTGCCCGAGCTTCTGACGGCTCTGTTTGCTTCTGCAGGATATTTTTTGTGCTCTCTGCAATCCTCTATCTGGGGAACGTTGCCTACATAAAGAAAGCAACGGGAAGAGAGGAGGGATTGGAGGTGGGACCTCCCGAGGTGCTGGACACCCTGTCGGAGCTGTTGAAGGCAAGTGACTGCCAAGGGCATTCTCCCCGCCTCTCCCCCTCCCTCACCAGTCCTCTCCATCACAGGACAAAGATGATCCTTACATTGAGCTTGGGAGGGAAAAAGGGACTCAGCATCTTCATAGGGAAATGTTCATCTCCATTCCACAGGGAAAGCAGAACACGTCCAATTCGTCAGAGATTTCATGTCAGGTCTTTTCATCTTCTTTCTCCCTGAACATCGACTTAGATGTCACATCGAGTGTATGGTTCATCTGGTCCACTCTGCTGTTTCTCCCCCCCACATGAGTCTTCTGGGTCCTTGCTGGGTTTCACAGGAGATACCTTGAGATCTAGTTTGCTTTATAAGTGAAAACCTACAATCGCCAACTTCTCTAGCAAGCCCTGAATCTCTCTGATCACCATTGCAGATTTTTTCCCTTCCTGTGCTTCAACAGGTCCCTTGGATCTACCTCCACCCTTCACACCTCATTCATTCCTTGTGGGAGTGAGTTCCATGTTTTCACTGATCTCTGGAGCAAGAAATGCCTCCTGTATTCGCAACTGAATTAATACATTTTTGTACTTCTGGAAAAGACAGCAACTCTCGCAAAGGAGACCAAAACTTGGTTATCAGTGCAAACTAATCCCTCACTAATTCAGTTGGGAATTCAGGAGGCATTTCTTTCTAGAGAGATAGAGCGATAGCATTTTCAACCACCTCCTGAATTTATTTCCAAGGCAAAAGAACACCCCAGTTTGAACAATCTTTCCTGAAAGCTGCAAACCCTCAGTTTGTGTATCACCCACTGGTCCATTGTCATCTTCTGCAATGCCTTTGTGAGTTGTATAATCAGAGGTGGCCTCAGAATAGAGGGATGTCTCTTTAGGACAGAGATGAGGAGGGATTTCTTTAACTAGAGGGTAGCGAATCTGGAAGGCCAAGTGATGCACCATCAATAACTCTCTGAGACGGGAGGCAAACGATAGGCTTTTATTAGCTGCAAGAGACCACGATTAGCAGCAAGAGACCACCGCACAACATCCTGGAAACTGAGGGAGGAGCAGTGCCTCCAATCGCCTTTATACAGGGGTCTGTGGGAGGAGCCACAGGAGCAGTCAGCAAAGGGGCGTGTCCAGACAGGTATATGTAGTTCACCACACCACAGTCATTGGGTATATTTAAAACAGAGTGATTAATAAGGACATCAAAGATGAAGGAGAAGGCAGGATCAAGGGGTTGAGAGGGATAATAAATCGGGCTTGACTGAATGGGAGAGCAGGTTCCTTGGGCCAAGTGGCCTAATTTTGCTCCCTCTGCCATACAGTCATATGAGAACTGTACCCTAGGTGAGCTAATTGTACTCTCTGTGTGTTTCTCAGGTGAAACGAGACATGTTGGTCGAGGCATTAACAAAGAGGAAGACTGTGACAGTTGGCGAGAAGTTGATTTTGCCATATAGCCTCAATGAGGTTGGTTATTCCACAGTGTGCCTTCTCTCCGGCCCACAGTGAAGTAGTCTGGCTCAATTTGATAATTTGTTTTTCCGGGATGTGGAGATCGCCAGCAAGGCCAGTATTATTGTCATGGGCAGGTGGCGGTGAGCCACTGCCTCAGACAGCTCCTGTTGCTCCCTCAGGCGAGGGAGTTCCAATTCTGCAGCAATGTCCAAGTCAAACCTGTGCAACTTGAAGGGGGGATTGGGGTCATGGTGTTCCCACAGGTCCGCTGCCTTTATCCTTACTGGCGGTGGAGCTTGTTCATCTGAGGGTGCTGTCCGTGAGTAACGGCAGTGCATTTTGTAGCTGTGTTAGAGGCAGCGAGGGTTCGGGCTGGCGGGTGGGTTACTGGTCTGGCGTGGGTGAACTGCTGTACTGATCCAGTGCATACATACCAGTCCAGAGAGAGTACTTGTTCCCCTTCACCCAAACAAAATGATGGCCATTCTTGCCTCTCCAAATTAGGAAATGTCAACTTGGCCACCAGGGCCATAGTAACTGGTGGTGGAGAGACTCTAGAAGGTTCTGAAGCAGCATCAATAGCTTGAGTTGCCACACCAGTCTCGCTCTTCATTGGGGGGGGGCAGGGGTGGAGCTGTGGGTTCCTAAGGTAGCCTTGCACTTGGGGGTGAAAGTCATTCTCCTGACGCTGATTGGATCAGGAATGTTTGGCTGTCGATGTGGGTGTGTCATGGTGATGGACGTGATCTTGGATTTGCAATGGATGCTTGCTCAGAGGTCAGTACAGTCCCGTTCTGGTAGCTGGGCACTAGTCCGGATTAGCTAGGTCAAAGAACCAGCTATAGTCCCCGGCAACTGGGCTGGCCCAGCTGGGAACTTGGGTCCTTCTGCGCTCTGAACTACTGTTGATTGTCCTTTTCACAGGCTGTGACCACACGAGACTCCATGGCCAAATCTCTCTACGCTGCACTTTTTGATTGGATTGTCCTTCGGATTAATCACGCTCTCCTCAATAAAAAGGACATGGAGGAGTCTGTCATGGTAAGGCCACACCCATCAGAGTCTCCGCGCTCTGGCCGGGTTACGATATGGAGGGAGGTCGAGAGTTGCATTCAGCTGTGTGGAGCCTTGGGCAGTGTACCAGGCAGGAGAAAGGGTCTAAGCTGAAAATCTGCAATGGGATTGGGGCTGAAAGAGTTAAATTCTTACTTGAGTTCAGAAAATGGAGTGCCTTTTTAAAAAAAAGCGACGGTGATGCATTAGATGGAGAGATAGCCTCCTTGCTGATGGGAGGGGTAAGTGTGGAATCCAGTAAGTGCTCGGGAGGGGGAGAGCTGAAGGCCATTCAAGGCAGATATGCATAAGCCGCTGTTCACAGAGGGGGCAGTAGGCAGCTGCAGCTCTCTCTTACAGAGAGCTGCAGAGGACGGGCATCGGCTGGGTATTTATCTGCACTGCTCGATCGCTTCTGGATGGACTAATGCATATAATGAAGCCCAGGCAGCTAAAGGGAGTTCAGATACTGATCAGCCTTGAGGTAATTACATGATGATGCAGGTTTACTGCACTGCGTGGCTTCCTCTCTTCTGTAACCAGACTCCGGCTTCTCATGGATGAATACATTCAGGTGCATAAAGTTCTGAAAGGGTTCGACAGAATGCAGGGGCCCCTTGCACGGGGGGGCAAAGAGGGGTAACTAGAACTGAGGCTCTTGGTCTCAGGATACTTGAGACCAGGCTGCTGAGTATATCTAAAGAGGAGCTGGCTAAATTTCTGAACAAATTGGGAATTTCTATGGCGTGTGTTTCAATGTGCAAATCTTCCCTGCATCATATTCAGGCACCCTGTTGCAAGCACAGAGCAGTAGAGTGGAGATCCAGTTACCCTAGGGTACAACGACGGCCTCCTTTGACTTTCAGTATGGCTGAGCACGTGGGGACATGACGACGACAGACAGGGCGAGGGGGGTGGGGGGAGGAGGTTTACATGAAAGATATTTCGCAATATGGTGTTGCTTATCATCTGAAGTGTTTCTTCTTCCCTACCTCCCGTCACCTGATCCATCATTCTCTCACTCTCCCCTCACCCCTCCTCTCCCACTCCTCCTCTCTCCCAATCCTTCCCTTCCCCTCATCCCCCTCCCCATCCTCTTTGCACCCTCCCACCCTTCCTGTCATTTTGTACCCGCTCCCCACCTGTGCCCACAGTGCTTGTCGATCGGAGTCCTGGATATATTCGGTTTTGAGGATTTTGCAAATAACAGTTTTGAGCAGTTTTGCATAAATTATGCAAACGAGCAGCTTCAGTATTACTTCAACCAACACATCTTCAAACTGGAGCAGGTGAGGAGTGAACTTTTCACCCCACTCTACCTGGGGGTTTTACTGAAAAAAAGGAATTAAACTGTTGTAAGGAAATAACACAGAGTCTCCTAATCAAGGTCCGCTGCTTGTGGTCAGTCCACAACACAGGGCAGGCTGCCCCGGCACAGCAAGACCCAACAATCATCACCATGGCAATGAACAAGTCACCTGTTGTTGGTCATGCTGAAGGAAGGGGAGGACTGTACTCTTCATTGCTTTGGGTGGCTGTGTGATATTCTGCTTTCAACTTGGAGACCCGATCCTCGCTTCCTTTTGCCACAGAGGGTTATGGAAGTCAAGTCGTTGGGTGTGTTTAAGGCAGAGATGAATAGGTTCTTGATTTGTAAGGGTAATAGGGAAAGGGGTTTAACAATATTCAGCCATGATTGACTGGTGGAGCAGACTAGATGAGCCAGATGTCCTAATTCTGCTTCTATACATTTTGGTTGGATGGTCTCATCACGTGTGCCCACTCTGATGTCACAGCGCTCCCTCAATACAACCCCTCTGACGTCACAGCACTCCCTCAGTACAACCCCTCTGACGTCACAGCACTCCCTCAGTACAACCCCTCTGACGTCACAGCACTCCCTCAGTACAACCCCTCTGACATCACAGCACTCCCTCAGTACAACCCCTCTGACGTCACAGCACTCCCTCAGTACAACCCCTCTGACGTCACCGCGCTCCCTCAGTACAACCCCTCTGACGTCACAGCACTCCCTCAGTACAACCCCTCTGACGTCACAGAGCTCCCTCAATACAACCCCTCTGACGTCACAGTGCTCCCTCAATACAACCACTGATGTCACAGCGCTCCCTCAGTACAACCCCTCTGATGTCACCGCGCTCCCTCAATACAACCCCTCTGACGTCACCGCGCTCCCTCAGTACAACCCCTCTGACGTCACAGCACTCCCTCAGTACAACCCCTCTGACGTCACCGCGCTCCCTCAGTACAACCCCTCTGACGTCACAGCACTCCCTCAGTACAACCCCTCCGACGTCACAGAGCTCCCTCAATACAACCCCTCTGACGTCACAGTGCTCCCTCAATACAACCCCTGATGTCACAGCTCTCCCTCAACACAAACCCCTCTGACGTCACAGCGCTCCCTCAACACAAACCCCTCTGACGTCACAGCACTCCCTCAGTACAACCCCTCTGATGTCACAGCACTCCCTCAATACAACCCCTCTGACGTCACAGCGCTCCCTCAATACAACCCCTCTGACGTCACAGCGCTCCCTCAATACAACCCCTCTGATGTCACAGCGCTCCCTCAATACAACCCCTCTGACGTCACAGCACTCAGTACAACCCCTCTGACGTCACAGCGCTCCCTCAATACAACCCCTCTGACGTCACAGCACTCCCTCAGTACAACCCCTCTGACGTCACCGCGCTCCCTCAGTACAACCCTGACGTCACAGCACTCCCTCAGTACAACCCCTCTGACGTCACAGCGCTCCCTCAATACAACCGCTCTGACGTCACAGCACCCTCAGTACAACCCCTCTGACGTCACAGCACTCAGTACAACCCCTCTGACGTCACAGCGCTCCCTCAATACAACCCCTCTGACGTCACCGCGCTCCCTCAATACAACCCCTCTGGTGTCACAGCGCTCCCTCAGTACAACCCCTGTGGTGTCACAGCGCTCCCTCAGTACAACCCTTCTGGTGTCACAGCGCTCCCTCAACACAACCCCTCTGACGTCACAGCACTCCCACAATACAACCCCTCTGACGTCACAGCACTCCCTCAATACAACCCCTCTGATGTCACAGCACTCCCTCAGTACAGCCCCTCTGACGTCACAGCACTCCCTCAGTACAACCCCTCTGACGTCACAGCACTCCCTCAGTACAGCCCCTCTGACGTCAGCGCTCCCTCAATACAACCCCTCTGACGTCACAGCACTCCCTCAGTACAACCCCTCTGATGTCACAGCACTCCCTCAGTACAACCCCTCTGATGTCACAGCACTCCCTCAGTACAGCCCCTCTGACATCACAGCACTCCCTCAGTACAGCCCCTCTGACGTCAGCGCTCCCTCAATACAACCCCTCTGACGTCACAGCACTCCCTCAGTACAACCCCTCTGACGTCACAGCACTCCCTCAATACAACCCCTCTGACGTCACAGCACTCCCTCAACACAACCCCTCTGAAGTCACAGCACTCCCTCAACACAACCCCTCTGATGTCACAGCACTCCCTCAACACAACCCCTCTGATGTCACAGCACTCCCTCAGTACAACCCCTCTGACGTCACAGCACTCCCTCAGTACAGCCCCTCTGACGTCACAGCACTCCCTCAGTACAACCCCTCTGACGTCACAGCGCTCCCTCAATACAACCCCTCTGACGTCACAGCACTCCCTCAGTACAACCCCTCTGACGTCACAGCACTCCCTCAGTTCAACCCCTCTGACGTCACAGCACTCCCTCAGTACAACCCCTCTGACGTCACAGCACTCCCTCAATACAACCCCTCTGACGTCACTGCGCTCCCTCAGTACAACCCCTCTGACGTCACAGCACTCCCTCAGTACAACCCCTCTGACGTCACAGCACTCCCTCAATACAACCCCTCTGACGTCACAGCACTCCCTCAACACAACCCCTCTGACGTCACAGCACTCCCTCAATACAACCCCTCTGACGTCACAGCACTCCCTCAGTACAACCCCTCTGACGTCACAGCACTCCGTCAATACAACCCCTCTGACGTCACAGCACTCCCTCAATACAACCCCTCTGACGTCACAGCACTCCCTCAACACAACCCCTCTGAAGTCACAGCGCTCCCTCAATACAACCCCTCTGACATCACAGCACTCCCTCAATACAAAACCTCTGACGTCACAGCACTCCCTCAATACAACCCCTCTGACGTCACAGCACTCCCTCAACACAACCCCTCTGAAGTCACAGCACACCCTCAACACAACCCCTCTGATGTCACAGCACTCCCTCAGTACAACCCCTCTGATGTCACAGCACTCCCTCAACACAACCCCTCTGACGTCACAGCACTCCCTCAACACAACCCCTCTGACATCACAGTGCTCCCTCAACACAACCCCTCTGGTCACAGCGCTCCCTCAATACAACCCCTCTGACGTCACAGCACTCCCTCAAGACAACCCCTCTGATGTCACAGAGCTCCCTCAATACAACCCCTCTGACATCACAGTGCTCCCTCAACACAACCCCTCTGGTCACAGCACTCCCTCAATAAAACCCCTCTGACATCACAGCGCTCCCTCAATACAACCCCTCTGATGTCACAGCACTCCCTCAACACAACCCCTCTGAAGTCACAGCACTCCCTCAACACAACCCCTCTGACGTCACAGCACTCCCTCAATACAACCCCTCTGACATCACAGCGCTCCCTCAATACAACCCCTCTGACGTCACAGCACTCCCTCAGTACAACCCCTCTGACGTCACAGCACTCCCTCAATACAACCCCTCTGACGTCACAGCACTCCCTCAATACAACCCCTCTGACGTCGCAGCGCTCCCTCAATACAACCCCTCTGACATCACAGCACTCCCTCAGTACAACCCCTCTGACATCACAGCACTCCCTCAATACAACCCCTCTGACGGCACAGCACTCCCTCAATACAACCCCTCTGACATCACAGCACTCCCTCAATACAACCCCTCTGACGTCACAGCACTCCCTCAATACAACCACTCTGACGTCACAGCACTCAGTCAATACAACCCCTCTGACGTCACAGCACTCCCTCAGTACAACCCCTCTGGTGTCACAGCGCTCCCTCAGTACAACCCCTGTGACGTCACAGCACTCCCTCAGTACAACCCCTCTGACGTCACAGCACTCCCTCAGTACAACTCCTCTGACGTCACAGCACTCCCTCAGTACAACCCCTCTGACGTCACAGCACTCCCTCAGAACAACCCCTCTGACATCACAGCGCTCCCTCAGTACAACCCCTCTGACGTCACAGCACTCCGTCAATACAACCCCTCTGACGTCACAGCACTCCCTCAGTACAACCCCTCTGACGTCACAGCACTCCCTCAATACAACCCCTCTGACATCACAGCACTCCCTCAATACAACCCCTCTGACATCACAGCACTCCCTCAATACAACCCCTCTGACGTCACAGCACTCCCTCAATACAACCCCTCTGACGTCACAGCACTCCCTCAATACAACCCCTCTGACGTCACAGCACTCCCTCAATACCCCTCTGACGTCACAGCACTCCCTCAATACAACCCCTCTGACGTCACAGCACTCCCTCAGTACAGCCCCTCTGACGTCACAGCACTCCCTCAGTACAACCCCTCTGACATCAGCGCTCCCTCAATACAACCCCTCTGACGTCACAGCACTCCCTCAGTACAACCCCTCTGACGTCACAGCGCTCCCTCAATACAACCCCTCTGACGTCACAGCACTCCCTCAGTACAACCCCTCTGACGTCACAGCACTCCCTCAGTACAACCCCTCTGACGTCACAGCACTCCCTCAGTACAACCCCTCTGACGTCACAGCACTCCCTCAATACAACCCCTCTGACGTCACTGCGCTCCCTCAGTACAACCCCTCTGACGTCACAGCACTCCCTCAGTACAACCCCTCTGACGTCACAGCACTCCCTCAATACAACCCCTCTGACGTCACAGCACTCCCTCAATACAACCCCTCTGACGTCACAGCACTCCCTCAACACAACCCCTCTGACGTCACAGCACTCCCTCAACACAACCCCTCTGAAGTCACAGCACTCCCTCAACACAACCCCTCTGATGTCACAGCACTCCCTCAGTACAACCCCTCTGACGTCACAGCACTCCGTCAATACAACCCCTCTGACGTCACAGCACTCCCTCAATACAACCCCTCTGACGTCACAGCACTCCCTCAACACAACCCCTCTGAAGTCACAGCGCTCCCTCAATACAACCCCTCTGACATCACAGCACTCCCTCAACACAACCCCTCTGAAGTCACAGCACTCCCTCAACACAACCCCTCTGACGTCACAGCACTCCCTCAATACAACCCCTCTGACATCACAGCGCTCCCTCAATACAACCCCTCTGACGTCACAGCACTCCCTCAGTACAACCCCTCTGACGTCACAGCACTCCCTCAATACAACCCCTCTGACGTCACAGCACTCCCTCAATACAACCCCTCTGACGTCGCAGCACTCCCTCAATACAACCCCTCTGACATCACAGCACTCCCTCAGTACAACCCCTCTGACATCACAGCACTCCCTCAATACAACCCCTCTGACGGCACAGCACTCCCTCAATACAACCCCTCTGACATCACAGCACTCCCTCAATACAACCCCTCTGACGTCACAGCACTCCCTCAATACAACCCCTCTGACGTCACAGCACTCAGTCAATACAACCCCTCTGACGTCACAGCACTCCCTCAGTACAACCCCTCTGGTGTCACAGCGCTCCCTCAGTACAACCCCTGTGACGTCACAGCGCTCCCTCAGTACAACCCCTCTGACGTCACAGCACTCCCTCAGTACAACTCCTCTGACGTCACAGCACTCCCTCAGTACAACCCCTCTGACGTCACAGCACTCCCTCAGAACAACCCCTCTGACATCACAGCGCTCCCTCAGTACAACCCCTCTGACGTCACAGCACTCCGTCAATACAACCCCTCTGACGTCACAGCACTCCCTCAGTACAACCCCTCTGACGTCACAGCACTCCCTCAATACAACCCCTCTGACATCACAGCACTCCCTCAATACAACCCCTCTGACGTCACAGCACTCCCTCAATACAACCCCTCTGACGTCACAGCACTCCCTCAATACAACCCCTCTGACGTCACAGCACTCCCTCAATACAACCCCTCTGACGTCACAGCACTCCCTCAATACCCCTCTGACGTCACAGCACTCCCTCAATACAACCCCTCTGACGTCACAGCACTCCCTCAGTACAGCCCCTCTGACGTCACAGCACTCCCTCAGTACAACCCCTCTGACATCAGCGCTCCCTCAATACAACCCCTCTGACGTCACAGCACTCCCTCAGTACAACCCCTCTGACGTCACAGCGCTCCCTCAGTACAACCCCTCTGACGTCACAGCACTCCCTCAGTACAACCCCTCTGACGTCACAGCACTCCCTCAGTACAACCCCTCTGACGTCACAGCACTCCCTCAGTACAACCCCTCTGACGTCACAGCACTCCCTCAATACAACCCCTCTGACTTCACTGCGCTCCCTCAGTACAACCCCTCTGACGTCACAGCACTCCCTCAGTACAACCCCTCTGACGTCACAGCACTCCCTCAACACAACCCCTCTGATGTCACAGCACTCCCTCAGTACAACCCCTCTGATGTCACAGCACTCCCTCAACACAACCCCTCTGATGTCACAGCACTCCCTCAACACAACCCCTCTGAAGTCACAGCACTCCCTCAACACAACCCCTCTGATGTCACAGCACTCCCTCAACACAACCCCTCTGATGTCACAGCGCTCCCTCAATACAACCCCTCTGACATCACAGCACTCCCTCAACACAACCCCTCTGATGTCACAGAGCTCCCTCAATACAACCCCTGTGACGTCACAGCGCTCCCTCAGTACAACCCCTCTGACGTCACAGCACTCCCTCAGTACAACTCCTCTGACGTCACAGCACTCCCTCAGTACAACCCCTCTGACGTCACAGCACTCCCTCAGAACAACCCCTCTGACATCACAGCGCTCCCTCAGTACAACCCCTCTGACGTCACAGCACTCCGTCAATACAACCCCTCTGACGTCACAGCACTCCCTCAGTACAACCCCTCTGACGTCACAGCACTCCCTCAATACAACCCCTCTGACATCACAGCACTCCCTCAATACAACCCCTCTGACATCACAGCACTCCCTCAATACAACCCCTCTGACGTCACAGCACTCCCTCAATACAACCCCTCTGACGTCACAGCACTCCCTCAATACAACCCCTCTGACGTCACAGCACTCCCTCAATACCCCTCTGACGTCACAGCACTCCCTCAATACAACCCCTCTGACGTCACAGCACTCCCTCAACACAACCCCTCTGACGTCACAGCACTCCCTCAGTACAACCCCTCTGACATCAGCGCTCCCTCAATACAACCCCTCTGACGTCACAGCACTCCCTCAGTACAACCCCTCTGACGTCACAGCGCTCCCTCAGTACAACCCCTCTGACGTCACAGCACTCCCTCAGTACAACCCCTCTGACGTCACAGCACTCCCTCAGTACAACCCCTCTGACGTCACAGCACTCCCTCAGTACAACCCCTCTGACGTCACAGCACTCCCTCAATACAACCCCTCTGACGTCACTGCGCTCCCTCAGTACAACCCCTCTGACGTCACAGCACTCCCTCAGTACAACCCCTCTGACGTCACAGCACTCCCTCAATACAACCCCTCTGACGTCACAGCACTCCCTCAATACAACCCCTCTGACGTCACAGCACTCCCTCAACACAACCCCTCTGAAGTCACAGCACTCCCTCATTACAACCCCTCTGACGTCACAGCACTCCGTCAATACAACCCCTCTGACGTCACAGCACTCCCTCAACACAACCCCTCTGACGTCACAGCACTCCCTCAACACAACCCCTCTGAAGTCACAGCGCTCCCTCAATACAACCCCTCTGACATCACAGCACTCCCTCAATACAACCCCTCTGACGTCACAGCACTCCCTCAATACAACCCCTCTGATGTCACAGCACTCCCTCAACACAACCCCTCTGACATCACAGTGCTCCCTCAACTCAACCCCTCTGGTCACAGCACTCCCTCAATACAACCCCTCTGACATCACCGCGCTCCCTCAATACAACCCCTCTGATGTCACAGCACTCCCTCAACACAACCCCTCTGACGTCACAGCGCTCCCTCAACACAACCCCTCTGATGTCACAGCACTCCCTCAGTACAACCCCTCTGATGTCACAGCACTCCCTCAACACAACCCCTCTGATGTCACAGCACTCCCTCAACACAACCCCTCTGAAGTCACAGCACTCCCTCAACACAACCCCTCTGACATCACAGCACTCCCTCAACACAACCCCTCTGATGTCACAGCGCTCCCTCAATACAACCCCTCTGACATCACAGCACTCCCTCAACACAACCCCTCTGACATCACAGCACTCCCTCAATACAACCCCTCTGACATCACAGCACTCCCTCAGTACAACCCCTCTGACGTCACAGCACTCCCTCAGTACAATCCCTCTGACATCCTCGTCTGGTACTGAGGGAGCACTTTTCCCATTTCAGGGGCAATATTGAAGGAACACTAATCGCATTTGGTGGGCATAGTGAGGGAGCACTACCCCTGTCAGAAGGCAAGTACTGAGGCAGTGCTACCCCCATTTGGGCAATAGTGAGGGAGCATTACCCTCATTTGGGGGGCATAGTGAGGGAGCACTACCTTCATTTGGGGGGCATAGTGAGAGATCGCTACCCCTCCATTTGGGGGGTATTACTGAGGGAGCACTACCCCCACCTGGGGTCAAAATTGAGCGAGCTCTGTCTCTAATCTTTAGATTCTCTCTAAAACCCTTTAATCCTTATTCTAATCCTCTACCCTCTCATTTTAGCTATAGGCGAAATTTACCTTATTTATGCCCCTCATCTTTTTGTAGACCTCAGTCAGGTCCCCCTTCAGCCTCCTCTGCTCCATCCAACTCAGTTTCTTCTCATTGCCCCACCCCTGGTGAATCTCCTCCTCACCCTGTCCAGCGCAATCACACCCTCCCTATAGTGCGGCGACCAGACCCCCAGTAGTGACCTGAGCCTTGGTAAATGTGGCAATTATAAACCTTGTTGCTTGGGTTAATTACTGTCACGTGTATGAAGATACAGTGAGAAGCTTGTCTTTCATACTGTTCATACAGATCAGATCATTACACACTGCACTGATGTAGAATAAGGTATAACAATACCAATGCATCACTTCCCTGCTCTTATATCCTATGTCCTGGCCAATGATGGCAAATATACCATATGACATCTCCACTGCTTTGGTTGTGAGGCCAATTCTGGGGATCCTTGCATATAAACTGAGGTCCTTCTATTGCTCAACATTCCCCTGCGACCATTCACTGTGTACGTTCTACCCTTATTAGTCTCAGAGTACACCATGTCACACACACACCAGGATTAAATTCCCCTTCCGTAGCTCTCCCCATCTTGCTAACTGAGCAATGTCATCCAGTTGGGCTGGCCGGTGATGGTCCCGGTTTTGAATCCGGCTGACCCCTCACACGCCTCCCCTCCGTGCTGGGTTGACTTGGCCTCGTAAAGAAAAACAGACAAATGCTAAGGAAACGGCATTTTGTGCCGCAAGGTGCGAAAAGGGACAACAATGTCATCCTGTAACCTATCGGTATCAACAATATCCCAAATCTTCATATCAGCTGTAGATTCACCAATCATATCTCCTGTAATTCATAACCAGATCATTAACGTATATGACTAACAGTACGAGCCCCAGCACCAAACCCTGTGACACCCCACTGGTTGCAGTCTTCCAATCACGAGGACAACCTTTCACTAACTCACCATCTCCCTCCTACTGCCAAGTTGATTTTGGACTGGTTCACCACTTGACGCGGCCCCACAGGCTCAATCTTTTGGACCAGTCTCCTATGTGGGATCTGGTAATGAATACAGGGGTCGCGGTGTGAAATGTGGAGCCAGTCAGCATTGTGATCTCTTGGGTCGCAGGAAATGTAGCAACGGAGTTTAGATGAATTTTGGGGAGGAATTTCCGTGCACTGTGGCAGGTATATCCAGGAATCCCGGGGTTTGTTCGAAGCTCGGCTGCGAGCGTGTCTGACGGTGTGACCTTGCCTCGCTGCAGGAGGAGTATCAGAGCGAAGGCATCACCTGGCACAACATCGATTACACCGACAACGTAGGCTGCATCCACCTCATCAGCAAGAAGCCAACGGGACTCTTCCACCTCCTGGACGAGGAAAGCAAGTACGTCAGACCAGTACAGGGGCAGGGGTGGTGGGTGTAAGGTGCATTTCAGTGTATCTGTGTAGGGGCGTGTTTCTGCCTCTGTGTGCTTGTGTCTGTGCGTACGTGAGTGTGCATTTGTCTCTGTATCTGTGTGTGTTTGTGTCCATCCATGCACTCGTCTGCTTCTCTCTGTGCGAGTGCACGCTTGTCTGTGTGTGTGTGTGTGTACTTGTCTGTTTTTGTAACTGTATGTCCGTAAACGCTTGTCTTTGTGTGGGTGGGTGTATTTGTCTCTATTTCTGTGTCTGTATGTCTGTGTGCACGAGTCTCTGCTTCTATCTGTGTGTGTCTCTTTGTGTATGTCCTTGTCCCTGTTTCTTGGTGTGTGTGTGCACACATGCTTGTCTCTGTGTGTATGTCCATGCAGTCTTGTCTGTTTCTGTGTGTATGTGAGTGCACGCTCGGCTGTGTGTGTACTTGTGTCTGTTTGTATGTCCGTGCAGTCTTGTGTATGTGAGTGTGGATTTGTCTCTATATCTGTGTGTGTGTGTGTGGCCATGCACTCTTGTCTGTTTCTGTGTGTATGTGAGTGCACGCTCGGCTGTGTGTGTACTTGTGTCTGTTTGTATGTCCGTGCAGTCTTGTGTATGTGAGCGTGGATTTGTCTCTATATCTGTGTGTGTGTGTGTGGCCATGCACTCTTGTCTGTTTCTGTGTGTATGTGAGTGCACGCTCGGCTGTGTGTGTACTTGTGTCTGTTTGTATGTCCGTGCAGTCTTGTGTATGTGAGTGTGGATTTGTCTCTATATCTGTGTGTGTGTGTGTGGCCATGCACTCTTGTCTGTTTCTGTGTGTATGTGAGTGCATGCTTGTCTCTATGTCTCTGTTTCTGTGTGAGTGTGTGCTTGTCTGTGTTGGTAACTGTATGTTTGTGCATATTTGTCTTTATACGTGTGTGTGTGTGGGTGGGTGGGTGTACTTGTCTCTATTTCTGTGTCTGTGTGCACAAGTCTCTGTTTCTATCTGCGTGCGTGTCTCTTTGTGTGTGTCCGTGTCTCTGTGTGTTTTGGGGGTGTGCTTGTTGCCCGTGTGCCACACTGACTGGCTTCTCCTCTCCCGGCTGCAGTTTCCCGCGTGCCACCAATAAGACCCTGCTGGCCAAGCTGAAGCAGCAGCACGAGGACAATCGGTATTTCGTGGGGACGCCAGTTTTGGAGCCAGCCTTCATCATCCAGCACTTTGCTGGCAGAGTCAAGTACCAGATCAAGGTGTCCCTTTATTCCTCAGCTTCTCTCCCTCCCTCTGGGCAAGTTCTTTGGCAGAACACTGAGTCATAGAGTTGTATAGAATCAGGTCCTTTGTCCCATCTTTACTAAACTCCTCAACCTATATTGACTCCATTTCCTTCGTGTACCCACCCAGAACCCACGTTTTGCTGACCACATTTGGCCTGAAATGTTGAAATTCAGCTCGGAAGCTCTCATCTTTTAGCCCTGTTCCTACTCTGTTTTTATTTTGTTAAAGTTAAAGTCTGTCCCGAGCCTTATAGGTGCTTATGCTGGTTTCTGTGGCGTGAAGCAACTGAGAGTATAAGACTAGGATGCCAGTCTATCGTGAGTTTAACCCCCAGCATTTTGCCAGTACCCATTTTCAGCTGGAGCAATGTGTGGTTAAGTGCCTTGCTCAAGGAAATAACACACTGCCTCAGCTGGGGCTCGAACTCACGACCTTCAGGTTGCTAGTCTAATGCCTTAACCACTTGGCCACGCGCCACTCTTTTATTTTTGTCTTTCATTCTAAGTCTCGCTTCTTACTCCCAACCACTCCTCTCCCGCACTACTTCTCCCAATTGCAACCCTCCCACCCCCAGCCCCCAAAAGCCCCTCTGGTTGGTATTTGACACTCTTAAACTTCTTGTGAACTAAACTGAGTTTCCTCCACCACAGGACTTTCGGGAGAAGAACACGGACTACATGCGGCCGGATATCGTGGCACTCCTGAGGGGCAGTGACAGTGCGTTCATCCGTGAGCTAATCGGGATGGATCCCGTGTCTGTGTTCCGCTGGGCCACCCTCCGGGCTGCAATCCGAGCGGTGGCCGCCTTCAATGAGGCTGCGCGACTGCGGGCAAAGAAAAACAAAATGGGTACGCACCGGGCGAGGTTGCCAAGGAGGAGAGAGGTTTGGGAAATGGGTTGGTATGTGGGTGGGTAACAGCACGAGGGGTATTATGGGGTGCTAGCTTTGGGTAACGGGCTGGTGTACAGGTGGATAATGGCACCGTGAGAGGTATTATTACGCGTGGTGTTTATGGATGGAGGCGCAATGGTACGGAATTAGAGGCTGCTTTGGAAGACAGAGGTCGGGATTGGATGTGTGTTGGCTATTCTGACCTTGCCTCCTTCCCTCACAGGGATAATACGCCCCACACCCCGCGTTCCACTCAGCGAGATGCAGTGGCCAAACACTCCAATAGAAAAGGTCTACCGGTAAGGATGCTGGGCGGACTGTGTGAGGGTGGAAACTGGTTAATCGTTAAAGTGATGGCCATGTGATAGTGCAACCACCACCAGTGGTAACGTTTTAATGTAGCAAGACTGTTTGGCATGGCGCAAAGGTTCCTCTGACAAATGGGGCCACAATCTTGGGATTTTTTTTTTGATCCCTGAGAAGGGATCCCTTGTTAGACACTCAGAGATCACTTTATTAAGTACCTCCTGTACCTAATAAAGTTGGCCACTGAGTGTATGTTTGCAGGCTCCTGTTGCATCCACTTCAGCATTTGACATGTTATGCATTCAGACATGCTGATTTGCACTGATAAATAACCACTGTAGTTATTTGAGTTACTGTTGCCTTTCCTGTCAGTTTGAACCAGTCTGGCCATTCTCCTCTGACCCCTCTCATCAGCAAGGCACTTTCGCCCACAGAACTGCTGCTCACTGGATGTTTTTAATCCCCCTTTTCTGTAAACTCTAGAGGCTTTTGTGTCTGAAAATCCCAGGAGATCGGCAGTTTCTGAGATACTCAAACCACCCCATCTGGCACCAACAATCAAAGTCACTTAGATCACATTTCTTCCCCGTTCTATTGGTCTGAATAACAACTGAACCTCTTGACCATGTCTGCATGCTTTTATGCGTTGAGTTGCTGCCACATGACTAGCTGACTAGATATTTGTATTAACGAGCTGGTACCTAATAATATGGCCGCTATTCATTTGAAAGACATGGACGCCAATGGCAATACTGGCATTTATTGTCCATCTGAACAGCAACTGAACCTCTTGACCATGTCTGGATGTCACTGACTGCGCTGATATTTATTGCCCCAAAAGTGAGGAGGTAGTGAAGGGACAATTGCATTGGTGAGTCTGGATAGGCAAGTAGATCAGATAAGGATGGCAGATATTCATCCCAAAAGAGTGAGTGAATTTAAGAATTTTTTTGCACGAACGTGCTGGTTTCACAGTTACTGTTAATGAAACTTGTCTGTATCTAATTCCAAGATGTATTTTCCCCCAAAGTGGGTTGGGCTGGGTTAGAAGTTATGTTTGTGGTTACGAATCCTTGAAGTGCTCTATCCCCAAAACCTGATGTGCAGCTGATTAGGGCAGCCTCTGAGGGCTTTTTCCTGCACTGAGGGAATGGACACACAATGGTTCTGAGGGTCAGCCTTGAGAGTTATTGATTGGTGGGTGCATTTGGAGGAGCCATATGCTTTTCTTGTGCGTTTCTGTATTCTAGTATTTTAAGTACACAGTCTGGAAAGACAAGCTCATGATTCGGGTGTGTACGCTTTGCTTGGTTTAGAATGCCTGGTTTTTACTGGTGTGGGGCCAATTTTCTGGCACCCCCTCTAGTGGCAGACCATAGCTTGCCAGCAGCGCTATTTATTTACCACAGGCAATGACTGAAACCCAGGAAGGTATCCACTGCTGGCCTTGTCCCACCACTTCGAAGGGCACTGTCCGTCACATTGACCTAGAACTAGAATAGCACATAACTTTAATCCAGGAAAGCCCACTAAACCATGTTCTGGGAATGTAATGGAAGAAGTTTAGCATAGACCCATTTAAGGGGCTGTTAAGAAAAGTGAAGCTTGATCAGAACGATAGGTTTCCGGGGCCTTAAGAGCAGAAAGAGGTTTAGGAAAGACCTGGTAAATACACAAAGTTTCCACCTCTGAAGGACATGAGTGAACATGATGGGTTTTTCCAGCAGCCTGGTTGGAAAATTATCGTTTTTACTGTACCTCCGTACTTTTAAATTTTGATTTAGCTCTTTAAACTGAGCTGATGGGATTGAACTTGCAACCTTTAGATTACTACTTCAGGATCATACTCTTGGTTCCACAAGTCTTGAGGTGACCCCAGGCAAATTATTCATCTGTAAATCTGTGCTTGTTGGGGGAAATTATTCATCTGTACATCTGTGCTGTTGGGGGAATGCAGGTTATTTCAGATTTGGAACAGTAATGCTACCATTGCATTTACATTTTATTCTGTCAAAAACCAGTGGTGAAATACACTCTGTGGCCACTTTATTCGAGACAGGGGTGTATCTAATAAAGTGGCCACTGAGTGTATGCTCAGGGTCTTCTGCTGCTGTGGCCCTTCCACTTCAAGGTTCAGATGTCATACATCCAGAGATGCTCTTCTGCACACCACTGTTGTAATGCATGGTTATATGAGTTATTGTCACCTTCCTGTCATCTTGAACTAGTCTGGCCATTCTCCTCTGAATTCTCATGAAAAGGCATTTTCATCTAGAGAATACCCCTCACTGGATGTTGTTGGTTGTTTATCGCACCATTCTCTGTAAACTCTAGAGACTGTTGTGCATGAAGATTAGCAGTGTCTGAGATCCTCAAACCACCCCATCTGGCACCAACAATCATTCCACTGTCAAAGTCACTTAGATCACATTTCTTCCCCATTCTGTTTGGTCTGAACAACTGAACCTCTTGACCATGTCTGCATGCTTTTACACATTGAGTTGCTGCCACACGATTGGCTGATTAGATATTTGCACTAATGAGCCGGTGTACAGGTGTACCTAATAAAGTGGCCACTGAGTGTACCTTGCCGCTCTTGGGCCTGTGGCCTTTACCAAGTGTTTTTGCATGCGATAGGCAAAAGGGGAATCGCTAGGATCTTTAGTGCTCCGTCCGGCCTTGTGTCCCAGTGTGTTTTCAGTGCTCGGTTATCCATTTGAAAGTACTTGTGAAGATTTCAATGTTGAGCCCTTTGAGGACGTCAGCAAGAAGTAACTAAGAGGTAATTCCTCTTCAGTGGAGGCATGAGCCCAGGCAAACGTCCTCCACACTCTGCGTGACCTTAGCATCGACTACCTCGTGATCATTCAGTCAACCAGAGCTGAACCATGTTGAGATCCAAGCCAAAGATTTCATTGGTCTGGAGCTGTTCCTGTTTATTTTTGTTGACCAGGGTTAAATATTCACCAAGCCCCATCCACTTACTCTCTTTGTGTAGAGTTTCTTTCAGTCCTCCCCACGGTCCTTTCCTTTTTACCCTATTAAATCCTTTTAACTTTTGAAAGATTGACGGCAATATTTAAAGCACAAGAGAACTGGAACTTGGCCTACACACCCTACCCTCCCAATTTAGCCTGTTTAATATGTTTGTGATGTTTTTCAAGGACAGTGTTGAGTACTGTCATCCCCAGAAGCTCCTTCCAGCCATACAGCCACGTTATGTCCTGGTATTCCAGGCCCCTTGATCTGAGGATTACACCTGAGCCAACACCTGTGTCTGGACTGTGGGAGGTCAGAATGCTCCACACTGACACAGGTAAAACTGGTGGACGCTGATCAGATGTAATTGGCTCTGTTGGCCCAATGCTTGGTAACCCTCCCAATCTTCTTGACCCTACCCGGAGATGCGGGTCCATATGCTCGCTGGAGACTTTGGTTCAAGTTCGAGGTGATTGCTGCCCCCTGAGAGGGGTGGTGATAAGTGGGTGGCAGTGAGGGGGAGGGTATTGGTGTTTTTATTCCCTCTTGGGTAAGGAGATGGAATTTCACACCTTTGGATTTTCTCTTTGTCTGATGCCTCCGTGGAAACAAGGGCTGAGGTGAGTGACACTAGCATGGGCTGGGCTTACTTTGCCTTGGTCGGGGGGTACCATGCCTCAGTCTAGAGCTGCCACAGTCAAGTTCCAGTCTGCAAATTGTCTTAGAGCCAAGGGTTTCCATTTCAATGTTTAATCCTCTTGCAGAATAATGTTGAATGAATTAATCTTCTCCATTAATAGATTAACTGAGAAATGTGGTGTTTGTTAATGATTTTATGGGATGTGCCAGTCCCTTTGTGACTGAAGGAATGGATTGGAATGTCGATCCAAAGGGGATCCGTGACTCACTTTGGATCGGACTGCATTCTGACAGTTTGCAACGGGACCTTTAGGGAAAATTCATTGACTTAACTCCCTCCACAAGCTGTGCCAGGAGTTGAACTGGTGACTTGTGTTGGGCTGGTGGCCCAGCATTTGGGTCGGTCCCGTTTGGTGTTAGCTGCTGGAGGAATTCCGTTTAACTGCATGGTGTGGGATCGCAAGGCAATAATCGGGCCTCTTGCTGCGGTGGTTGGGTGCACTCTTCGGTGATTGGTCCTCTCTCAACCTTTCCTTTGCTCTCTCCCTCTTTCCCTGGAATGATTTGCTAGTGACTTGCATGCCCAGCTGATGAACAGTATCCGGGGAAGGGCTCAGTCCCTTGACAATCCTCACAGCCTCCTCAAACCACTGAGACGCTTTGAGAGACCTCACAGCTACTTTTTGTGAGTTTCCTTTCAGATGTGCTGCCTCCTTGCCTCTTAGGTCAATTTCCTGCCTCTCTGCCCCATAGGTCAGTTTCCTTGGGTCTTTCGTCTGGGTATAATGGGAACAGCAAGAGGTATCAGGGTGCTGAAAGTGTCCTGGATGCTCTGTCCTACCTGCTTGAAGCTCTGCTCTGCCTTGTTCGATCGGCCAAAAGAAACCGAACCCCCCCCCCTTGCCACGATGGTAGGCAGATTGGGCAGAGAGAATGAGGGAGGGGAAGGAGGGTGGGATGGGGTGAATTGGAGACGGTTGATTTGAGAGGGAGACAGTTGAGCAGCAGGAGAAGGAGAGGGGGGCTGTGAGGAGAAGGGGAATAAGGGGAGAGAACAGGACAGGGAAGTAGAATGACAGTGGGGGATGAGGCAGGATGAGGTGCAGGGGTGTGATGAATCAGAGAGGGAGGCTGGTGGGTGGGGAAGGAAGAACGAAGAGTATGAAGAGAGGGAGAGGATGTGTGGCTTCAGGAAGGGGTGTGACAGGCCCATCTGGCTCACTGCCTGGCAACCCTATCTATCTCACCCCATCCCATCACAGGACGATTGACCTACTAGCCCGTATGCCTGTGGACCGTGCGAAGCCCACATGCTCACGGGAAGGACGCGCAAACGTACGACCGACCGCATTGGACTCTGGAGCTCAGAGCTGTCATGGAGTCTCGCTGACCGCTAGGCCTCCGTGGTGTGGTTGAGGGGAAGGAAAGAGACCAGTTAGATGCAGCTACTCCCAGGGAAACGAGACGGGTGAAAGCTGACCAAATAATAGGAGGAATGCTGGTGGCTGACCAAGAGTGCAGAGATTTCTGAAGAAGTAGCCCCAAGACAGAGCCACATGAGATGTACTTCTCACAGCAGCCAACCTCAGCCTTGCAGGCCCTCACCCACTGAGTTACCTCTTTGGGCCTTCAGCTGATCTTTAAAACCAGACGCCACTCTTTGACCTTATTATTTAATTCAACTAATCTCTGCACTCTCGGAATTGCCACTTTCCGCCACTTGCTGCCCCTTTCTGCCTGCCTTCTGCTGCTTGTTGATTGGACTAACCTTTACCACTGTCACTTGTAAAAAGAACTTAAAAAAGGAAACATTTTGGTATCTCAACAGGAAAAATAAAGGTTTGAAACAAAAGCTGGTAATTCCTAAGGTAAGTGGTTCCTTTGAATAGCTGATTCATGTTTTTTTCCCTGTTTGACATTTTGGTCAGAACACAAGTGGTAAAATTCACAAGATATTGCCCAATGGGACCCCTTCAGCATCAGCTCTTCTAATTGGATAAACAGATTAGAGGCCTGTCATTGGTTGTGCTGACAAGCCAGTAACAAAGCTGAGAAAGAAATACCCCTTGCATTAACTCTAAATATTTGGGTGCAATGTGAGTAGATATTTAATGTTGCTGCTAGCTTTTGCTGAAGAGGTTGAAGATGTAAATTATACTCATAATTAATACATTTAAGATGGCAGAAGGCATTAGAGAAGGTTCATTAGATTGATTCCTGGGTGAATAGTTGTTTCACAAGGAAAGGTTCAGTAATTTAGGCCTCTACTCAATGGAATTGAGAAGAATGGGAGGTGGCCTCACTACAACTTCCAGAATTATGTGGATGACTGGGGCAAAGTTTCTCCTTGTGGAGAAATCTAGAACAAAGGAGACCTTTTCAGTCCCCAGTTGGGTTTAGACAGTGAATCCCAGACTCCCACCCCCTCAAAGAGTGGAGTCCCCTGATGTTTACTCAGCTCCCAAATAGAAGTGGCCCATTTAGGGTGAATGAGGATGAGTTACTTCTCTAAGCTTGTGAATACTTAGACTTCTCTGCCCGAAAGAACTGGAAGAGGCCAAGTCATAGAAACTGTCCAAGGCCAAGATGGGTAAACTGGCAGCGTGACGGTTGTGGGTTGTGGGTAGGAGAACCCTCCTTCTCCAGAGGCCAGTGAGCTCAGTCCATGCCCGCCTTGTTACCCGTGCCGATGGTTAAGCAGGCAAGCTTTCAGCAGGTAGATTGAGAACCCTGCAGGATTTGACAACCTTGCAGTCAGGTTTCTAATGTTGGAATAATTTAATCATTCTGGAATAATGGGACAATTTCCCATCGTTCCCTGGTGGTAGCTGAATAACTGATTGGGAGTGGACTAGGCCAATAACTATGCAAACAGACTCTACCCCATCAACTATTGCTGTCTATGTAAACGTCGGTTGTGTTGTGAACCATACATGTGACAAATTGTTTCTCTCCTCCCTCCAGAACCTCATTGACTCGAGTTCCTTAAAGCACATTATGGGCATGACTCTCCACGATCGCACCACCAAATCCTTGCTGCACTTGCACAAGAAGAAGAAGCCGCCCAGCATCAGTGCACAGTTCCAGGTGGGTACGGCGGGCGCTCTCTCTGACCCGACCGGTGGTTCAGCGTGCTTCTTAGATTCTTTACAGTGACTGGGTTTGATTTTTCAGGCCTCCCTGAATAAACTGATGGAAGCCCTGGGCAAAGCTGAGCCTTTCTTCATTCGGTGTATTCGCTCAAACGCCAAAAAGGTGAGGCGAGATGTTGGGAAGAGTGTGACAGACTGGGCTTGGTAAGACCTTACTGCTTTTACTGTGATTATCCGGTGTCTGTGCACCAGAAGGAAGTTGCTGAAGGATTGGGGGCTCCTCAACCTGAGCCTTCTAATTGAGATCTTCCTCGGAGAACTCGGAACGTGGGCTTCCAGAGATCACAAAATGCTTCAGAGCAAGCCATAACTTTCCAGAAAACACTTCCCAATTCCAAAGGTCCTCACATTCAATTAAATAGTAATGGGGTTTACTTGCAGCTGATCAAAAACGTTAGTGGCCTGTTCTCAAAAAGGTGTAATGGCTAGGTGGTCTATGTTACCAGAAACACATGCAACACGAACCTCAAAGTCCACAGCCATGAGCCTCGCTAATCAGTCTTTACAATCTGGATCCCAAGACTCCTGCACTTTCCTCCGAAAGGAGCTAGGGAGAGGGAGAGGAGCACTGGTCAGATACAGGCACCAAACACCCGCCTATGCCCCGCTCTCGTCCTCTTTGACTTCAACCTTGCTTGATGCCTCAAATGGAGAGAAGCAATGGATCCAATCCTGGGCTTGCGTCTGTCTCCAGGCTTCCAGGCCTCTAGGCCGCACACTCCACTGCAAACCTCACCGAGGGTCGGCACAACATTGTGGGCTGAAGGGCCTGTACTGTGTTGTAGATTTCTATGTTTCTATATCCCAATGGAGCTGTACCCACAGGTGTCACTGACAGGTCTCTCTGGTTTTGTATAGTGACGATCCTTTCCCTACCAGTTTAGTACCCCAGTCTTATCCTGTGATATGGTGACAGTCCCTGTGCAGCAAGGAACCTGGGGTAC
Source organism: Hypanus sabinus (assembly GCF_030144855.1). Classification (NCBI taxonomy): domain Eukaryota; kingdom Metazoa; phylum Chordata; class Chondrichthyes; order Myliobatiformes; family Dasyatidae; genus Hypanus; species Hypanus sabinus. The sequence continues at coordinate 26,061,223 of NC_082721.1, forward strand.
CCACATTGTACCCCACTTTTATGCTGTAATCTGGGGTCTGTGATGGCCTGATGCTGAACTCTATACTGTTGTGAGTCAGAAACTTTTTCTACTGGGGAATTAATGGCCTCTGTTGGCTCTGAACTGTACATAGACGCCGCTCCCACGGGCTCAGGCCTGGCTTCTGTCTGCTGATGATCTTCCTGCTTGTCTCTCTGCAGATGGAACTCTGTTTCGACGACGACCTCGTACTGCAGCAGCTTAAGTACACCGGGATGCTGGAGACCGTCCGCATCCGGCGCTCCGGATACAGTGCCAAATACACCTTGCAGGTACGGAGTCGGGGAAGGGGCGTGAAACAGGATACAGGTCTCCCCCCGCTATCCGAAGGGAGAGTGTTCCTGTGAAACCGTTTGAAAGCCGAAATGTTGTAAAGTGAAGAAGCAATTTCCATTAATTTAAATGGGAAAAGTTTATTCCCAGACCCAAAAAATAACCTACCAAATCATACCAAATAACACATAAAACCTAAAATAACATGGATGTATAGTGAAAGCACGAATGATATGATAAATATACAGCCTATATAAAGTAGAAATAATGTATGTATGGTGTAGTTTCACTTACCAAAATCGCGAAGACAGCAACCCAAAATCAATTTGGAGAAAAAAAAAATCGGCACGTACATGCCTACACACGTACACGCATGCACACACAACTGCCCACACAAGGCTTCACGGTCATGGTAATCTTTCTCGGGGTAAACACACAAATAAAGTGGGCGTCTTTTTTTCTTGTAAAAGCGAAAATCCCCTTTGGTTAGCGAAAACAGGTACCAATGTAAGTCTTTCGTAACAGCGAGCTGTCGTAAAGCGAACGTTCGAAAAACAGGGGCCACCTGTATCTGATTTGTTCATCCAGTTTCTGCCTGTCACATGATTCTTTTCCCAACTTCTCATCCCTGGGGTCCGTGCCCCGGCAAGGACCGGTGTGCACGGGATCCGTATCCAATGATATTTGTTACAAGGAAGAAGGCCACTTGGTGTATCATGTCTGCTTTGACTATGAGCAAAAGGACTTAGTCCCTCCTTCCAGCAGCTCTAGATGTGCACACTCGCATTATTTCCATGTGATGAGGGTCTCTGTCTCCACCGTCCTTTCAGGCGGTGAATTCCAGAGTCACTCCCTCCTCTGGGTTTCTTTTTAATTTGACAGCAGCTACATTGAACCTTCTGGTCCATGACTTTCACCTCCTCTGCTGTGGGGAATAGGCCATTCAGCCCCTTGAACATGCTCTGCCCTTCAGTATGATGGTGGCTTTTTCTACTTCATCCCATAATCGCTCGAATCATCAAATATCAAGGACATCTGTCAGTCTTGGTGTCAAATGGAGTCATTGACTGAGCCTGCACGGTTCCAGAGGAAGAGAACTTTTGGAAGGTTTGCAGCTCTCTGAGTGCAGCTGCTGCAGTTCAGCTGCCAACCTCCACTCTGAGACCAGGATCCGCTGTTCTGACTCCTCAGCCAGAAGCACCTTGCTGACTCCTCGAACAATTTTGTACACTTCACTGGGGAAACTCTTAAGCAGGATAGTTGTCTCTTTAGTCTCACCTCATGACAGATCTGTCCTCAGAACCAGAATTAGATTATTATCACGACAATGACATAGATGTGTTCATGTTGCTTTGCGGCTGCTAATCTGATAAAGCTTTGCTGCAGTTCTTTTAACAGCAAGACTTCTAAAGTAGTGCAGACATCTTTATTTTTGTACTCACATCCTCTTGTAAGGAAGGTCCAAAATACTTTCCAATCTACTTGCTATAACTGCTTACAGTTATTTGTGTACGATGACATTCGCTTTTTGAATATGAACATTTCCAATCTATCACCATTTTGAATGATTATTTGGCATTTCTGGGATTTTTGTATGTAAGTGGGTATTGTCACATTGTATCTCTCATGTGGTTACTCTCTCACTGAACTTCTCTCCATCGTCTGGAAGCCCCCTTTTACCACACGTGTTCCCATTTAGTTTCTCATTATCACCAGACCTGAAGATGTTAGATTTGATTCTGTCGACAAATTCTTTGAGGTAGGTTGTGAATAGCTGGGGCTTGAGAACAAGAGCTCCGTTGTGCCCTATTAATTACAACCTGACTACCCAAGGAGGGCACGATTGATCCTCCTGCTTGTTGACCAACACTCAATCTCTTCTCATTTTCCCTTTTCCCGCACATCTGCCCTCAACCCACTCGGGATAGAGTTCCCCCTGTCCTCACCTACCACCCCACCAGCCTCCAGGTCCAATGTATAATTCTCCGTAAATTCCGCCACCTCCAACGGGATCCCACTACCAAGCACATCTTTCCCTCCCCCCACCTTTCTGCTTTTCGCAGGGATCGCTCCCTACGCGACTCCTTTGTCCACTCGTCCCCCCCATCCCTTCCCACTGATCTCCCTCTCAGCACTTATCCTTGTAAGCGGAACAAGTGCTACACCAGCCCTTACACTTCCTCCCTCACCACCATTCAGGGCCCCAGACAGTCCTTCCAGGTGAGGCGACACTTCACCTGTGAGTCGGCTGGTGTGGTAGACTGCGTCCGGTGCTCCCGGTGTGGCCTTTTATATATTGGTGAGACCCGACGCAGACTGGGAGACCGTTTCACTGAACACCTACGCTCGGTCCGCCAGAGAAAGCAGGATCTCCCAGTGGCCATGTAGCGATGTACTACATACTAGTCGTTTCGAGACTAGTTTATTCAAACCTCGCGGCGCTGGCATTTAATCCTTAGCGCCCGCCCTCTCCGGGCGGAAATGACATCAGAGGTGCATTACCGAAGTCTCTCCCCGCGCGCTGGCTATTTGTGAGCCGGTTCGCCAGTGCAGAAAGTGGGTCGCCACATAACCCCCCCCCCCCCCCCCAGAACCAGCGATACACCCCCCAATGTCTACTGTCTGGATCAGCCTCTGTGCCGCGGGGCCTGAACCTCAACCAGCTGCGCCAAGTCCACATGGGCTGGTTTGAGTCGGTCCACCGTGAAAACCTCCTCTTTCCCCCCAATGTCCAGAACGTACGTGGACACATTGTTGTTGATCACCTTGAATGGCCCCTCGTACGGCTGCTGTAGCGGCGCCCGGTGTCCGCCCCTTCGTACAAACACAAACTTACAGTTTTGCAGTTCTTTGGGTACATGGGTTGGGGTCAGTCTGTGCTGTGAAGTTGGTACGGGAGCCAGGTTGCCGACCCTTTCGCGTAGCCTGTCCAGGATTGCTGCGGGTTCTTCCTCTTGCCCCCTTGGGGCTGGTATGAACTCTCCCGGGACAGCCAGGGGTGCGCCGTACACCAAATCGGCCGACGAGGCACGCAGATCCTCCTTGGGCATTGTGCGAATTCCAAGCAGGACCCAGGGAAGCTCGTCCACCCAGTTAGGTCCTATCAGGCGGGCCATGAGAGTGGACTTCAAGTGACGGTGGAAGCGTTCCACCAGTCCATTCGACTGTGGGTGGTAGGCAGTTGTGTGGTGTAGCTGCGTTCCCAACAGGCTGGCCACAGCCGACCACAGGCTGGAGGTGAACTGGGCGCCTCTGTCGGAGGTAATGTGGGCCGGTACCCTGAAGCGTGCTACCCAGGTTGCAATCAGTGCTCGGACGCAGGAATCGGCAGATGTGTTGGTGAGTGGGACCACCTCTGGCCATCTCGTGAACCGGTCTACCATAGTTAGGAGGTACCGCGCTCCTCGGGACACAGGTATGGGGCCCACAAAATCCACTTGAATGTGGTCGAACCTCCAGTGGGTGGGTTTGAACTGCTGCAGCAGGGTGTTAGTGTGCCGCTGCACCTTGGCTGTTTGGCACTGCGTGCATGTTCTGGCCCATTCACTGACCTGCTTGCGAAGTCCGTGCCACGAGAACTTGCTGGAGACCAGCCAGATGGTTGTCCTGATAGATGGGTGCGCCAAACCGTGTATGGAGTCGAAAACTCGCCGCCTCCAGGCTGCCAGGACGATGGGGCGAGGTTGGCCGGTAGCCACGTCGCACAGGAGGGTCCTCTCACCTGGGCCTACAAGAAAGTCCTGCAGCTGCAAACCCAAGACTGCGGTCCTGTAGCTGGGCATCTCGTTGTCTGCCTGCTGCGCCTCCGCCAGTGCTGCATAGTCTACCCCCAGGGACAGGGCCTGGACAGCTGGTCTGGAGAGTGCGTCCGCCATGATGTTGTCCTTTCCCGAGACATGCTGGATGTCTGTCGTATACTCGGAGATGTAGGACAGATGTCGCTGCTGGCGAGCCGACCAGGGATCAGACACCTTCGTGAACACAAAGGTCAACTGTTTGTGGTCCGGGAATGCGTGAACTTCTAAGAAGTACCTGAAATGCCGGATTGCCAGGTACAGTGCCAACAGCTCCCGGTCGAAAGCACTGTACTTGAGTTCGGGTGGTTGTAGGTGCTTGCTGAAGAACGCCAGGGGTTGCCAGCGCCCCTCAATGAGCTGCTCCAGCACCCCACCGACTGCTGTGTCGGATGTGTCCACTGTGAGTGCGGTCGGAACGTCCATTCTGGGGTGCACCAGCATCGCGGCATCTGCCAAGGCTTTCTTGGCTTTAATGAAAGCGGCCGCGGTCTCCTCATCCCAAGTAATGTCCTTGTCTTTACCCGACATCAGGGTGTACAAAGGGCGCATGATACGGGCTGCTGAGGGGAGGAAATGGTGGTAGAAGTTCACCATACCAACAAACTCCTGTAGGCTTTTGACTGTGTTGGGCCAGGCAAAGTGGCAGATCGCGTCTACCTTGGTGAGCAGAGGTGTTTGGTAATCCTGTGACCCAGGAAGTCGATGGTATCGAGACCGAACTGGCATTTGGCCGGGTTGATCGTGAGGCCAAAATCACTCAGGCGGGAGTAGAGCTGGCGGAGGTGGAACAGCTGCTCCTGTCGTCCAAATAGATGAGCGCAAAGTCCAGGTCACGTCCCACTGCGTCCATTAGCCGCTGGAATGTCTGTGCAGCATTCTTCAGGCCGAACGGCATGCGGAGGAACTCGAACAGGCTGAACGGGGTGATGAGTGCTGTTTTGGGGTGGTCTTCAGGGTGCACCGGGACTTGATGGTATCCCCGGACGAGGTCTACTTTGGAAAATATTCTTGCCCTGTGCTGGTTTGCTGCAAAGTCCTATATGTGCGGCACGGGGTAGCGGTCTGGAGTTGTAGCCTTGTTCAGTCTGCAGTAGTCGCCGCATGGTCTCCAACCCCCAGCTGCTTTGGGCACCATGTGCAGGGGGGAGGCCCATGGGCTGTCAGACCTCCGTATGATCCCCAATTCCTCCATCCTCTTGAACTCCTCCTTCGCCAGGCGGAGCTTTTCCAGGGGGAGCCTTCGTGCATGGGCGTGGAGGGGTGGTCTCTGGGTCGGAATGTGGTGCTGTACCCCATGTCTGGGAATTGGCTGCTGTGAACTGCGGTGCCAGAATCGATGGGAAGTCCGCCAGGATTCTGGTGAATTCGTTGTCCAACAGTGTGATGGAGTCCAGGTGTGGGGCCGGCAACTTGGCTTCACCCAGGGAGAACGTCTGGAAAGTCTCGGCATGTACCAGTCTTTTCCCTTGCAAGTCGACCAGCAGGCTGTGAGCTCGCAAGAAGTCCGCCCCCAGGAGTGGTTGGGCCACGGCGGCCAGTGTGAAGTCCCACGTGAACCGGCTGGTGCCGAACTGCAGCTGCACTATGCGGGTGCCGTAGGTCTGTATCGTGCTGCCGTTTGCAGCCCTCAGGGTGGGTCCTGGCTTCCTGTTGCAGGTGTAGTACCCCGTCGGGGGCCAGACGCTGATTTCCGCTCTGGTGTCAACCAAGAAGCGGCGTCCCGATTGTTTGTCCCAGATGTACAAGAGGCTGTTCTGGTGGACAGCCGCCATAGTCATTAGCGGCTACTGGCCCTGGCCCTTGCTGGGCGGGCAACAACGGCGGGCTTTTGTGCCCCACCGCTGGTGGTAGAAACACCACTGTTCACTGGCCTCCTCACTCCTGCCTCTGTATTGTGTGTGCCCCCCTGCCGGGCCTGGTCGGGTCCGCTGTTGGGCGCGTGGCCTGGTAATCTGACCGACAGACGCCACACTCTCCCTCTTGGCTTTCCACAGCACGTCTGCCCGGGCCGCCACCTTCCGGGGGTCGCTGAAATCTGCGTTGGCCAGCAGCAGATGTATGTCCTCGGGCAGTCGCTCTAGGAATGCTTGCTCGAACATGAGGCAAGGCTTGTGTCCGTCAGCCAGGGCCAGCATCTCGTTCATCAATGCTGACAGCAGCCTGTCTCCCAAACCGTCCAGGTGAAGCAGGCGGGCACCTCACTCACGCTGTGAGAGGCCAAAGGTCCCAATGAGCAGTGCTTTGAATGCTTCATATTTGCCTTCTTCCGGGGGCGACTGTATGAAATCAGCAACCTGGGCGGCCGTCTCCTGGTCAAGGGCGCTCACCACGTGGTAGTAACGCGTGGAATCAGAGGATATCTGCCGAAACTGGAACTGGGCTTCTGCTTGGCTAAACCACACGCGTGGTCGCAGCGTCCAGAAAGTTGGCAGTTTTAGCGAAACTGCGTGAACAGATGAAGAATTGGTCATCTTTGGTCCAAATCCCATTTGGACCGTCGGGGTCACCAATGTAGCAATCTACTACATACAGAGCTAGAGACAACACGCAGTCAGTAAGTCGTTTCGAGACTAGTTTATTCAAACTTCGCGGCGCTGGCATTTAATCCCTAGTGCCCGCCCTCTCCGGGCGGAAATGATGTCAGGGGTGCATTACCGAAGTCTCCCCCCGCGCGCTGGCTATTTGTGAGCTGGTTCCCCTGCGCAGAAAGTGGGTCGACACAGCCGCACATTTTAATTCCATGTCCCATTGCCATTCTGATATGTCTGTCCATGGCCTCCTCTACTGTCAAGGTGAATCCACACTCAGGTTGGAGGAACAACACCTTATATACCGGCTGGGTAGCCTCCAACCTGATGGCATGAACATTGACTTCTCTAACTTCTGTTAATGCCCCTCCTCCCCTTCTTACCCCATCCCTGATATGTTTAGTTTTTTTTCTCTCACTCTCTGCCCACCACTCTGCCTGTTCTCTATCTCCCTCTGGTGCTCCCCCACCCTTTCTTTCTCCCAAGCCCTCCTATCCCATGATCCTTTCCCTTCTCCAGCTCCGTATCACTTTCGCCAATCACCTTTCCAGCTCTTAGCTTCATCCCACCCCCTCCGGTCTTCTCCTATCATTTTGCATTTCCCCCTTCCCCCACTACTTTCAAATCTCTTAGTATCTCTCCTTTCAGTTAGTCCTGATGAAGGGTCTCGTCCCGAAACGTCGACAGTGCTTCTCCTATAGATGCTGCCTGGCCTGCTGTGTTCTACCAGCATTTTGTATGTGTTGTTTCAATCTCTTCTCCTATACTCATCCGTGCTGAGACCTTTCTCCCAATTTCATGAGCGTTGTGGGGCTCATTCCCCAGAGTTGCCCTCTGTGAGGTCAACCTTAGCCTCACCTCTGGATGTTTGTTGTTCCAGGAATTCAGGAACCAGTTCCAGGTGCTACTCCCCAGGAACGCCGAGCCACTACAGGAAGCTATTGCTGCCTTGTTCAACAGGCTGGAGTTGGTCAGGGATAACTGTCAGATTGGAAAAACGAAGGTAAGACCAGCTAAGAGTTGCCAGCGTTTTGGCAAAATGTCCAGGAACAGCCGAGAATCATGATGTGCCAAAGCCAGGACCTGCCTACATCCTTGTGTTGGATGGATGTGCACTGGCAGCTTGGACCACTAGGGGGCCTAGCTCTGCAATGTGCTCCATCTAGTGGTGGAAGAGAGAAGTGAAGCATTTCCTATTTCAAAGTTCAAAGTCAATTTATTAAGTTAAATGATGTTTATTGTCACTTAGCTACATATATGTATCTAACCATACAATGTATATAGAAAGGAGATTCCGTTTCTTCAAACTGGGGTGTAAAGCACATAACACATTATAATTATTGATGGTAAGAATGAAATCTACAGATGAATCGCACATAAATAATAAATTAAAATGCATTAATATTAAATATTGTAAGGTATGGAACAGATTAACCAGCGGAGATATGCGTGTGCTACCCTGAGATACATCTCTTGCAGGCATTCACAGTAGAATTAAGAATCAGAATCAGGTTTATTATCACCAGCATGTGATGTGAAATTTGTTAACTTAGCAGCAGCAGTTCAATGCAATACATAATCTAGCAGAGAGGAAAAAAACGTAAATAAAATAAAAACATAATTAAGTAAATCAATTACAGTATATGTATATTGAATAGATTTTTTTAAAAATATGTTTAAAAAAAAAAGCGAGGTAGTGTCCAAAGATTCAATGTCCATTTAGGAATCGGATGGCAGAATCGCTGAGCGTGTGAAATATAATAGAATCAACAAAAAACTACACACAAAGTCTGATGAACAACCACTATGTAGAAGTAGACAAATACAAAAAAAATGTTAATAATAAATAACACTGAGAATGTGAATTGCAGAGTCGTTGAAGGTGGGGTCCATGGGTTGTGTAATTGGTTCAGTGTTATGGTGTGTGAAGCTAACCACATTGGTTCAGAATCCTGAAGGTTGAAGGGTAATTCCTCAGCACCCCACTCACTATCTGAGGGTACAGTCTGCGCTTGTTTTTAGATGGGTTATAGACAATAGACAGTAGGTGCAGGAGTAGGCCCTTCGGCCCTTCTAGCCAGCACCGCCATTCACTCTGATCATACACAATCAGTACTCCGTTCCTGCCCTCTCCCCATATCCATTGACCCCGCTATCTATAAGAGCTCTGTCTAACTCTCTCTTGAATGCATCCAAAGACTTGACCTCCACTGCCTCTGGGACAGAGTATTCCACATATTCACCACTCTCTGGGTGAAAAAGTTTTTCCACATCTCAGTTCTAAATGGCCTACCCCTTATTCTTAAACTGTGGCCTCTAGTTCTGGACTCACCCATCAGCGGGAACATGCTTCCTGCCTCCAGTGTGTCCAATCCCTTAATAATCTTATATGTTTCAATCAGATCCCCTCTCATCCTTCTAAATTCCAGTGTATACAAGCCCAGTCGCTCCAATCTTTCAACACATGACAGTCCCTCCATCCCGGGAATTAACCTCGTGAACCTATGCTGCACTCCCTCAATAGCAAGAATGTCCTTCCTCAAATTTGGAGACCAAAACTGCACACAATACTCCAGGTGGGGTCTCACCAGGGCCCTGTACAGCTGCAGAAGGATCTCTTTACTCCTATACTCAATTTCTCTTGTTATAAAGGCCAGCATGCCATTAGCTTTCTTCACTGCCTGCTGTACCTGCATGCTTACTTTCATTGACATCATTGAATGATGGGTTCCATTCAGAACAGGATTACAGCAGCCCCATGGGGATTCAGGCCAAGTAATGTAATGCTGAAGCAGACACAAGAGGGTGACCCCTGATCTACTCTGGAAGAAAAATGGGAAAATACAAGGGGCACAAATTAGTTGATTAGGCAGTGGAGGAGTGCACGGTAAGGGAGAATATGAAGGAGTTTCTGGGAAGAAACTCACCAAGGGAAAGACAGTCTGGCAAAGAAGAAAGATGAAATTAAATTGTAAAGGAATATAAAACAATAAAATATTTTACAAACACATAACAAACATATTGAGGCGGGGATAGGGCCATTAAGGGATAAACAGGCCAAAGTCAACCATAAGGTGGTGGAGCTATTAAAAATATATTTTATTTCAGTGTTTTCCAGGAAGATAGAATGTTGAGTGAGTGATGAGATGATTAATGAAATTAATATGTTTATTTTTTAATAAACAAAATATTCTTTACATACTGTATATGAACGTAGAGGATAGAACACTGATCCAGAGAGATAGCAACAACACATTATAAAACTATCCTGGAAGAGAGAGCAGACACATTACTATGCATGTTTAATATTATTTTAGGAATAAGATAATTAATAAGCCAATGTTTTAAAAGGGGGGAGGGGTTGAATATGGCATTATATACCAATCAGCTTAATATTAGTTCTAGGAAATATGACATCTTTACAGAATAGTCAGCATGGATTGCAAGAGGGAATATCTTGCATCACCTACTTTACAAAGCTTTTAAGAAGATGCCACAGAAAATTAACAAAGGCGGTAGAGTAGGTATAAATTATCTAGATGTTCAAAAAGACTTTAATAAGGTGGTACATGATAGACTGATGAAATAAGGTCAGAGAGCAGATTCAGGGGACATGTAGTGGAATGGGTTGCAGCAGACTTGGGGACTGCAAGCAAATGTGTCTGCTGTCGAGTAAGCTGTGTAATGGTGATCCACAAGGATCCGTGCTAGAACTACTGCTGTTCACAACTTACATTTGCACTTCGGACACCGGAGTCGAAAGAAAATGATTTCAGAGTTTGTGGATGATATAAATATGGGGGGGGGGGGGGTTAAGGGTAGTTTGAAAGGTTGGCACAACATCATGGGCCAAAGGGCCTGAATGTTTGATTTATCATCAATATCTATAGAAGATAGCAACAAGTGACAGACATTGATAAACCAAGAATGTATCTCTCAAAGTGCACACTGATACCATGTTTTAGTAGGAAGGTGATGTAATGCTTGGAGAGCATGAATCAAGGTGGGGAAGTGGAATGAAGCTTAAATATACCAGTCTCTAAAAGTTGAACCAATAGTTTGACCACAAGACAAACACTTCAATTTCAAGTTTGATTATCATTAAACCATAGATGAATCTAGCCAAATGAAACAAATGTCTTGAACAGTACACAAAAGAAGATGCAAAACACACTACCAACAGCAAACTGCACATAGCTCAAATAGCACATACGGTTAAGATTTCAGAAAAAAACATACCCACAAAATAGCCCAAGTGCCTGAGTGTCTGTAGAATTGATGGCAAGTTGTCCTGGTCCAGCTGGTTCTACTGAATACCGGAGGACAGCACAGATGGGAGGAGCCAGCCCCCACCCACGCTGCCTGGGTGGCTGCAGCAGACGACTCCGTGGCCTCGGACTAATCCTTGCCGTAACTGAGGTGACGCAGCTCCCCCTCCATCGGTCTCACCGATTAAACCTATGAACTGGACTTGCAGTATTCTAAGTTACCAATGTCCAAAAGAGTCTTGCAACCACAATGAAAATGGAAAGGCAATCACTCGCACTGCAAACTGTCTAACGATACACAAAAAGTCTAGGCGACAGCACAGCGACCGTGTGAAATATCTAACTCCATCGATACCGACCAACTCGCTGACGGGATAGTCCTGCGGTACTTGGATGTTCTCAGTATCCAGCAATGACTTGTGATCATTTTAAAAAAAGCTTACAAGACTTACTCAAAAAAAAAGTGTCGGCTTATTTCTGAAAAAATATAATTTAAAAAGTAGGGACATTATGCTGATGTTGTATTGAACCTTACTGTGAATACTGTTAGTATAGATAAAAGGTACTGCACAGATGGGGAGGATATTAGTAATGTAGGCCTCCGTTAGTCTCGATAGACCATGGATTTGCACCTTGGAAAGTTTCCAGGACGCAAGCCTGGGCAGGGTTTTTTTTAATGGAAGACCGGCAGTCGCCCAAGCTACAAGTCTCCCCTCTCCACACCACCGATGTTGTCCAAGGGAAGGGCATTAGATATTAGTAATACAAAGATGTAGATATTAGGAAGGGAAAAACAGACAATCTCTTGGGTAAAGAAGACACGAGTGGCCTACACAAAAGCTTTAAAATTATGATGGTTGTACAAGAGGGGATGCAGATGAAATGTTTCCATTTTGGAGAAAAGCATAGCTACAAGAAATCCAGCAGGGAATTTGGAAAAAACAGATTCATCACCCAGAGAACGTTGAGAATGCCAACCACTCCCTGGGCCCCATAGGGAGCTGTTAAGCCCGCAGCTCAGAAGCACTTGAGGGGAGGTCCAGGCAAAGGCAGAATTGGATGAGAATCCTCATTGTTGAAGCCAAGTTTGTAAAAGTTTTTAATGCTAGGGGCATACATTGTAAAACTAGTGCTGACTTGCTCTTGTTCCTCCTCTCTCTCACACACGTGGCCTCAGGAGAAAGTGCCTTGATTTCTACCGTGCTCCACCCTTGCTCCGCACCTCCTTCCCCGCCCCCCTTCACCTTATTGATCGCTACACCCTTCTTGTATCTGAACCCATTGTCCGTGTTTCCTCCACCATCGCACCAGTGAGAGCAAGGGATCTGTGTGAGCCATCTCTGCCTCGCAGCCTTTGTGTTGATTAACACTGTCATGATCCTCGGCTTAGTAACCAGTGTTCATTCTCCGCTAAGGAAAGGTGCAGACAGCAAGTGTGGGCTGCGTGGTAGTGTAGCGCTTACAGTGCCAGATCGGGGTTAAATTCCCGCTGCTGCCCTGTAAAGGGTTTGCAACACGCTCAAAATTCTGGAGGAACTCAGCAGATCAGGCAGCATCTATAGAAGGGAATAAAGAGTGGATGTTTTGTGCTGAGGCTCGTCCTGAAAGAATTTGCATGTCCTCCTCGTGACCACATGTCTATTCTTCAGATGTTCCAGTTTCCTCCCACAGATGTATGCTCCGGGTTAGTGAGTTGTGGGCATGCGATGCTGGTGCTGGAAGCTTGGTGGTATTTGCTTCCTGATCCTCCCGGATTTGATTTTGTGCAAATGACACATTTCACTTTATATTTCATTCTGCTTGGGACAAGGTAGCATAGTGGTTTGCACATCAGTTTACGGTGCAGGTGATCTGGGTTCAATTCCTGCCACTGCCTGTAAGGAGTTTGTACGCTCTCCCCATGACCGTGCAGGTCTCCTCTGGGTGCTCAGCTTTCTCCCACGGTCCAAAGACCTGCTGGGCGGCAGGTTAGTCGGTCATTGTAATTAGTCCCATGATTAGGGTAGGATTACATTGGGGGGTGGGGGAGGGTTGCTGGGCAGTGTGGTTTGAAGGGCCAGAAAGGCCTACTCTACTCTGTGCTGTATCTCAGGCCTACTCTACTCTGCGCTGTATCTCAGGCCTACTCTACTCTGCGTTGTATCTCAGGCCTACTCTACTCTGTGTTTTATCTCAGGCCTACTCTACTCTGCGTTGTATCTCAGGCCTACTCTACTCTGTGTTTTATCTCAGGCCTACTCTACTCTGCGTTATATCTCAGGCCTACTCTACTCTGCGTTGTATCTCAGGCCTACTCTACTCTGCGTTGTATCTCAGGCCTACTCTACTCTGCGTTGTATCTCAGGCCTACTCTACTCTGTGTTTTATCTCAGGCCTACTCTACTCTGTGTTTTATCTCAGGCCTACTCTACTCTGTGCTGTATCTCAGGCCTACTCTACTCTGCGTTGTATCTCAGGCCTACTCTACTCTGCGTTGTATCTCAGGCCTACTCTACTCTGCTTTGTATCTCAGGCCTACTCTACTCTGTGTTTTATCTCAGGCCTACTCTACTCTGCGTTGTATCTCAACAAATAAATAAATAAAGCCAATCTTTAACTTTATCCTTTAACACTGGAAGGAATTGTATTCCAGCTAAGGTCAGACTGTTTTTGGAGCAAATACTGGTTTCAGCTGTGGAAATCTTGGGGTTCAGCCTGGCCTTGCACCTCGACACTAGTGTTGGGTTGATGGTCTGTGCGTTTCATGCTTCTGGAGGCTCATCATCCCCTCCTTTCTCTCCCTATCCTTGCCAGGTTTTTATGAAGGAGTCAGAACGTCAGAAGCTCCAGGATGTCTTGCACCGGGAAGTGATGCGGAAGATCCTGCTCCTGCAGAACTGGTTCCGGACTGTCCTGGAAAGGAAGCGGTTTTTGAAGATGAGGAGGGCAGTGATCACCATACAGGTGGGTGGAGGTGGCCGGCCCAACAAAAGCTCTCAGTCCTCGCCATGAGGCAGTGCCTGCATGCTAGGTTTTACTTCCTCCCCCACCTCCCCCCAAAAAAACCCAACTTTGCTCATAAAATATTTAAATGTTCAATGCAGAAATTACATTGTCCTCCTTCACAGTATCAAATGCATTGTTATATTTGGTCAAAATATGTCAACAATTCAGCTTTTTTTAGTTCTGAACATTCCGTCAGCAGTAGGTTATTACACAGGGTCCAGCAGCTCGGTGTCCACAGACAGCACTGAGCTCAGTTTGTGCTTTATCATGTACTCCTACACCCCAGCAGCAGCAGGTTACAGTCCTGTCCTCGCACTGGATGTTTGAAGAGCTTTGGGTAGCCCACAGAGTACCTTTCACTGAATTGACAGTCTTCCAGTAGCAGCTGATGTTTGCATGATAACCATCACCGCATCTAAAATTAAATCAGCATGTGAAACTGTAAACATTACAGGGTCACTCACCGTGCAACTGCACAGAGCCACTGTTTATGCAGGGTGGGCGTCACTTGCTGTTTGTTTAGAACAGAAATCACTAATCCCGCTTTTTATCCTGCATGACGGTTGCTGTTTAATCAGAGGCATTGGGGTCAATATCTTGTTTAGTCAAAGTAAGCATCACTTGCTGTTTGTTCAGGGTGGGAGCTGTTCAGGATGGTTTGAGGTGGGGGGGTGCGGTGTCACAGGCTGGTAATCAGTGTGAAGTCACTCTCCCCTCTCTCTCTCCAGGCCCATTTTCGATCTTTATTGGTTCGCTTGGCTCTGCAGAGGCTGAATGCAGCGAAACTGATCCAGCTGGTGTGGCGAGGCTACGTGCAGAGATGTGCATATCTGAAGCAAGTCCGTGAAATCAAGTTCTGCCAGGCTGTGTGCCGTGGCTACCTGGCACGCAAAAGGTAAAGGAGACCCATGCGTAAAGTTGTTCCAAGTTCTACAAGAGCAGCCCATGCATTCACCCAAGGCCTTTAATCCAGATGTTCTGTGGCTCACAAAAGGAATAGAAGTGTAAATTGATACCGAGTCTTTGTGGAACATGATGAGGCTCAGTTTTTCTGTATCCGAGGATTTACAATGTAATTGGAGACTGTGCAATAATCAGCAAATTTCTCCAGTTCTGACTAAGATAGAAAGAATATATTGCTGAACTACACAATGAAACTCTTTGTTCCTCGATCAGCAGGACTGGAACAGTAGGTTGATAACTGGGAAACAGCATTCGCATTACAAAAGTGCCAGGCAATGCCCACCTCCAACAAGAAAGATTAACACTTCGCCCTAACATTTAAAAGCAACAGCCACTTTCAAAATTCTGGCTGTTGCCCTTGACCTGAAATTTAACTGGACCAACCGTGTAGTTTCGAGAGCAAATAAAAGGCTGAGTGTTAGCTGGCAAGCGATTCTCCTCCAGCAGTCCAAAGCCTCTCCCCACACTCAAGTTCCAAGTCCAGGATGTGATGTGGCATTTTAAGCTGATGCTCTGGTTTAGTACTGAGATCACTGCACTGTCAAAGGTCCAGGTGGGGTCTCATCCCACCATTGTATAGAAACACAGGGAGCTTATCCGTGTTCCCAATGTTATATTTAATTCCTCTGTCAACACCACAAGTCATTACTTGGCCATTGTCACTTAGTTGTTTGTGGGGCCTGCCTATTTGTGAATTGGCCACTGTGTTTCCTACATTGTAGCAGCAATTGTGTTTAATCGGTAGAGGCTGTTCTGAACTGATGTTTGGTTACTGAACCAATTAAAAATTTTGCAGGAAAATTCCAATTCAGGTACAGTGCCTATAAAAAGTATTCACCCCACCCCCAACCTGGAAGTTTACATATTGTTTTAAAATGGCTTTTAGACACTGATCAACAGAAAAAAGACTCTTCAGTGTCAAAGTGAAAACAGATCTCTACAAAGTGAACTAACTTAATTACAAATATAAAATACAATAATTGATTGCATTAGTATTCACCCCCTTCAAGTCAGTATTTAGTAGATACACCTTTAGCAACAATTACAGACTTTCGGTGTGGATAGGTCTCTATCAGCTGTGCACATCTGGACACTGCAATTTTCCCCATTCTTCTTTACAAAACTACTCTGGTTCTGTCAGATTGCACGGGGATCGTGAGTGAGCAGCCCTTTTCAAGTCCAGCCACAAATTCTCAATTGGATTGAGGTCTGGACTCTGACTTGGCCCCTCCAGGACATTAATTTAGTTTTTAAGCAATTCCTGTGTAGCTTTGGCTTTATGCCAAGATTATTGCTTTGTTGGAAAACCAACCTTTTCCCAAGTTGCAGTTCCCAAGACTGCATCAGGTTTTCTTCCAGGATTTTGCTGCATTCATTTTACCCTCTACCTTCGAGCCTTCCAGGGCCTGTTGCAGTGAAGCATCCCCACAGCATGATGCAGCCAACTTCACGCTTCACAATAGCGATGGTCTGTTTTTGATGTGTGGTGATTGGCTTACACCAAACATTGTGGTTAGTCTGATAGCCAAAAAACTCGATTTTGGCTTCATTAGACCATAGAACTTTCTTCCAGCTGATGTCACAGTTTCCCACATGCCTTCTGGCCAACTCTAGCCAAGGTTTCAAGTGAGTTTTGTTTCAAGCAGTGGCTTTCTCTTTGCCACTCTCCCATGAAGCTGCGATTGCAGTTGTTTTACTCCAGTCTCTCCAATCTCAGCCACGGAAGCTCGTAACTTCTCCAGAATTGTCCTAGGTCTCTTGCTGGCCTCCCTCACTGGTCCCCTTCTTGCACGGTCAAGATAGCCTGCTCTAGACAGATTTACAGCTGTGCCATATTATTTCCATTTCTTGATGTTTGGTTTAACTGTACACAAAGGGATATTCAGTGACTTGGAAATTTTCTTGTATCCATCTCCTGCCTTGAGCTTTTCAATAACCTTTTCACAGAGCTGCTTGGAGTGTTCTTTTGTCTTCATGGTGTAGTTTTTGCCAGGATACTGACTCACCAGCAGTCGGACTTTCCAGATACAGGTGTATTTTTACTACAATCAGTTGAAACACCTTGACTGCACACAGGTCTCCAAAAACAGATCTCCATTTAACTAATTGTGTGACTTCTAAAAGCAATTAGCTGCATCAGTGATGAATTGGTGTGTTATATTAAAGAGGGTGAATACTTATGCAACCAATTATTTTATGTTTTACATTTGTAATTAAAATTTAGATTGCTTTGTAGAGATATGTTTTCACTTTGACTTGAAAGAGTCTTTTTCTGTTGATCACTGTCAAAAAGCCAAATTATATCCACTGTGATTTAATGTTTTTAAAAAGTAAAACATGAAATATTTCCAAGTGGGTGGGTGAGGTGGGGGGGTGAATGCTTTTTATCGGCGCTGTAATTAAATAAATCTGCAGTTAAAAAGTAATTTATTGTATTTCCTTATTGCTGTTTAGCCCATCAAGTCATGCAGAGTATCGACTGTATTTTCCTTTAACCTATTCCCACCCATCCACACATGCCGGTCAACTTCACCCTGACTCTCCCACCAGCTGCCTACCCCAGGAGAAATTTACAGTAGTCAATAAAGCTACCAACCAGCGAGCCTGTGCGATGTCGGAGGAACCCAGAGCACCTGGAGGAAATCCACAGGATCGCAAGGAGAATGTGCAGATTCTGCACCGTCAACAGCAGAGGTATAAGTCGAGCCCAGGCTGGATCTGTGAGGCAGCATCCCCTCTTGCAGTGTTCGGCTCTTCTGTCTCTCATTAATGGTGATCGTGGAGCCACCAGATGAATGCAAGACCACACCTGCTCAGCCGAGGTACCTGAATGAAGAAAAGCTGCCATTCCTACCTGGTCCCCTGATTTACCATTGTGGTTGGCTTCAAGCTGCCTCCACAGCAATGGGCAGTGAATGCCAGTGATGTCCTTAAGTTGAAGTTTAATTGTCATTCAACCATACACAGGAATGCAGCCAAATAAAACGGCGTTCCTCTGGGGCCACGGTGTAAATCACAGTACTAACACACACACAACACTTATAATTATGATAGCAAAATAGAGTTACAAGAAATAATGTATAAAAAAATAGTATAGCCCAAGTCCTCGAGTATCACAGCCTATAGATTGATGGTGCATAGATGTTACCCAGGAGCCACGTTTCTGCAAGAACAAGTCGCAGCAGTTCCTCATTTCTTGCAAATGCAATCCAGCTTGTCTACTTGGGAGCAAACACTGGAGAGCAGCAATGTTGGAAGAGGATAGGAGGTTCACCTTTTATGAAGGAATTAAAACACATACAGTGCCTATAAAAAGGATTCAGCCTTCTTGTAAGTTTTCATGTTTTTTTGCTTGAATCACAATGGATTTAATTTGCTTTTTTTAACATGATCAAAAGAAAAAGACTCTTTCATGTCTAAAACCAAATTTCCACAAATTGGTCTAAATGTATTATAATTATTAAACAAAATAATTGATTATATAATTACCTCCTTCAAGTCAGTATTTAGTAGATGCACCTTTGGCAGCAATTACAGCCTTGAGTCTATGGATAGGTATCTATCAGCTTTGCACATCTGGACACTGCAATTTTTCCCCATTCTTCTTTACAAAACTGTTCATACTCTGACACATTGCATAGAGATTGTGAGTGACCAGCCCTTTTCAAGTCCAGCCACAAATTCTCAATTGGATTGAGGTCTGGATCAGACTTGACCACTCCAGGACATTAACTTTGTTGTTTTTAAGCCATTCCCATTCCTGTGTAGCTTTGGCTTTTTGCCTGGTGTCATTGTCTCAGTGGAAAACAAACCTTCTCCCAGGTCACAGTTCTCTTGCAGACTGCATCAGGTTTTCCTCCAGGATTTCCCTCTATTTTGCTGCATTCATTTTACCCTCTACCTGCACAAGCCTTCCAGGGCCTGGTGCAGTGAAGCGTCCCCACAGTCTGATGCTGTCACCACTATGCTTCACGGTAGGGATGGTGTGTTTTTGATGATGTGTGGTGTTTGGATTATGCCAAACATAGTGTTTAGTCTAATGGCCAAAAAGCTCAATTTTGTTTTCATCAGACCACAGAATCTTCTTTCAGCTGACTTCAGAGTCTCCCGCATGCCTTCTGGCAAAGTCTAGCTGAGATTTCATGTGAGTTATTTTCAATAGTGGCTTTCTCTTTGCCGCTTCCAGTAAAGTTGCGACTGGTGAAACACCCAGGCAACAGTTGTTGTGTGCGCAATCTCTCCCATCCCAGCCACTGAATCTTTCAACTCCTTCAGAGCTGTCATGGGTTTCTTGCTGACTTTCTTCACTAGTCCCCTTCTTGCGCAGTCACTCAGTTTTTGAGGAAAGCCTGCTCTAGGCAGATTTACAGCTGTGCCATATTCCTTCCATTTCTTGATGACTGACTTAACCGTACTCCAAGGGATATTCAGTGACTTGGAAATTTTCTTGTATCCATCTCCTGACCTTTTTAATAACCTTTCTGCAGAGTTGCTTGGAGTGTTCTTTAGTCTTCATGGTGTGATTTTTTTCCAGGATACCGACTCACCAGCAGTTGGACCTTCCTGATACAGATATATTTTTACTACATTCAATTGAAACACCTTGACTGCACACAGATGATCCATTTAACTAATTACGTGACTTCTAAAACCAACTGTCTACACCAGTGATGATTTGGGGGTGTCATATTAAAAGGGGTGAATTATGTTTTATATTTGTAATTAATTTAGATCACTTTGTAGAGATCTGTTTTCACTTTGACACAAAAGAGTCTTTTTCTGTTGATCAGTGTCAAAAGAAGCCAAATTAAATCCACTGTAATTCAATGCTGTAAAACAATATGAAAACTTCCAAGGGTGGTTGGGATGAATACTTTTTCTGGGCACCGCATAAAATGAAATTAAATAAATTAAAGAATTGAATAAAATACATAAAAATGAAAATACTTCTCTCACCCCAGCTCTGAACTGATTCCCCATCTTATGGACACATTTTCAGGAACTCTACAACTCATGTTCTCGGTATTATCTGTCTGTCTTTTCACAAGTTGTCTTCTTTTGCACATTCATTATTTGTCGGTCTTTATTTATGTATAGTTTTTGGCTAAGTCTATTGTATTTCTTTATTTTCCTGTAAATGCCTGCAAGAAAATGACATAGACCTACATACTTGAATAGTAAATTTATTTTGAACTCTGACAAATTGTTTGCTCCTGTTGTCAAGTTGTAAATTATTTTAACTCGCTCCTGTTTCTGAATGCTCAATTAAAGTGTTTTGCTCCCTTACAGGGTCCGTTTACTGCGGCAGGTACAAGAGGGTGTGCAAGACACAGGGGAGAGTGCAATACAGGCTGAAGAGAGGAAACAAGTTTCCAAACAATCGCAGCCCACAATCGCAGACCAAGACACTAAGGTTCCATCGGAGGTTGCGATCTGTCCAGAAAAGCAGACATCCACGGATACTGTTAGCCCAGAAGAGTCACCAAAACCTCAGGAGAACATTATGGTCCTGTACCGGAAAACACAGCCAGAGGGCGGAGAGAAGTCAAACGCCCGTGAGAAACGAGAGACTCGGCGGATGCGTGGCTTGGAACACGACAAGCTCCAGCGACAGTTGGTGTCGCCCACTCCTCAGGACAATCCCACCGCCCCTCCGACGTTTGAGACCCGGGAGAATATCGAAAGGGTGGTGCAGAGTGCGGGGCAGCAGGACGATCTCCAGCCTCTGGCAGAGGAGCAGCCGGTACCCATGGTGCCAGGTGACTCTCGGTTCGAGTGGCCAGACGGTGGAGACCGTGACAAGCAGCTGGATGTGGGATTGGCCCGTAACAGTGAAGTAGGGAAAGGTCCAAGTGCTGAGGTAGAAAACCAGCAGCCACCAGCAGCACTGCAGCGACCGACATCTCTGCAACTTCACACTGGTGACTCTCTACCGGCCGGCGATGCTTCAGAAGAGGACGCCTGCGCCAATGGGAATGAGATACAGAGCGGGCAAGCAGCTAAGAAAGTTCCGCAGAGTCCTGGATCCTCATCGGGGGCCATTCACCGTTACCATGACTACAAGAAGCTGAAGGATAAGGCGGAGAAGTGGAAGGACAAGCATAACTATGAGCAGTCCAGTCCACCAGTAGAGAAGAAGGAAAACCAGTCTCCGTCAAAAAGCACAAAGTATGAATTGAGTTCTACTTCCTGGGGTCAGTGATGTAGTTCCTGTTATGAATGTATGGAGCAAGAACAACAGAATAACAGGATTAAATGTTTTTACAGTTTAGTCACGGTAATTGCTGGGTACCTTACAATGCAGGACCGATGAACCAGGCCAGCTGAGACAGAAAAACCTGCCCATTTGAAAGCCCGTGCCTCCTGCTGGTTCATCCCTCCGCCCCCCTCTCCTATAAAGGGGTATTGCTGGAGCACAGAATCAAAGCCTTAAAAGAAGCCCCACGAGGACTGGTTACACTGATTCCCCAGACTAGTCACCCATTACAATCAGTTCCTGGTCAATTGGCTGCACGTACACATGCTGCATTCTCTCAATTGGTCCGAAGCGGTCCAGCCCCAGGATTGAGTTGGGTCAGAGATTGTGAATACGATATTGCCCGCTTTTAGTGGCAGTCGGGTGACCGATATCCTGATGTGGCCCTCCTGAACTGGGGCTGTGGTGTCCCAGACAGGAGAACATCTGCAGATCCGGAAATCGTTTTGGGCCGAGACGGTCCTGATGAAGTGCGTTGGCTCAAAACGTCAACTGTTTACGCTTTTCTATAGATGCTGCCTGGCCTTCTGAGTTCCTCCAGTGTCTTGTGAGTCTTGCTTTGGAGCTATGGTGTCCTTTGGTGAAGCAATGAAGAGGAGGTCTCTGGCTGCTTTACAACCTCATGACGGTCCGGTGTTGTGAACTGAGGTGGGGAAGGGTGAGGTTTGGAGGCTGCTGTCAAAAGTATCTGATCAGTTTTCTCTTTTCTTTTCCCCTGTCCCTTCACCTTGCCCATCCCACTTCTCTTTCCCACCCCCCACCCCCCCCATACTTCCTTTCACTCATGCCTCCTCATTTCTCTGGTGAACCACTCACCTGTCCCCGTCCCTCCCTGCCCACCCCATTTCCAAACAGGAACAAAGAGATTTTGCTTCCTCAGGATGAGGGCTTGCTGCCAACTTTGCCCTCTCCCACGGGATATGTGTCTGAGGTAGGTATGATCCTGGTAACTCTCGAGTTTGGGGAGCCGAGGTTCAGAGTGGAGGGAGGGTGTGAGTATGTGGATTCCCACTCCTCTTCTGCCTTCCCACATGGTACGAGTGTTGTCTGTTCCACTGTGCTCAGTAACACCCGCCAAGTATTTTACACACTTAGGCAGGGAGTCTACTCTTGGTTTCTCACCTGATCAGTTGGAAAGCACGGGAGGTGTTCACAGGGAGAGAGATGAAGGATAACGCATGAAAACTGAGTGGGGAGTTGGCTTCAGTGCCCTGGTGGAGAACCGAGACCAACCTGTCCCACTGCGTTTCAGATACCCTGGGATTAGTAGGTGAGATCCCAATTAGGTTCTCACTCCCATGGTCTTCTTCAGAGCTTCATGGGAGGAGAGGCCCAATGCTGGAACATCTTTCTGCCTAAATCACTGAGTGGCTTCCCAGTTCCTGACAGGATGTGAGTCAGGCTCCAACCCTATTCCCTGTCGGAGTAATGTAGGATTTGTCAAGTCAACTTTTGTTGTCATTTCGACCATAACTGCTGGTACAGTGCATAGTAAAAATGAGACAACGTTTTTCAGGACCATGGTTTACATGACACAGTACCAAAAACTAGACTGACTACATATTAAAAAAAACAACACAGAGAAAGCTACACTAGACTACAGACCTACAATGGACTGCATAAAGTGCACAAAAACAGTGCAGGCATTACAATAAATAATAAACAGGACAGCAGGGCAAGGTGTCAGTCCAGGCTTCGGGTATTGAGGAGTCTGATAGTTTGGAGGAAGAAACTGTTACATAGTCTGGTCGTGAGAGCCCGAATGCTTCGGAGCCTTTTCCCAGATTGCAGGAGGGAGAAGAGATTGTACGAGGGGTGCATGGGGTCCTTCATAATGCTGTTTCCTTTGTGGATGCGGTGTGTAGTGTAAATGTCTGTGATGGCAGGAAGAGAGACCCTGATGATCTTCTCAGCTGTCCTCACTATCCACTGCAGGGTCTCGCGATCCGAGATGGTGCAATTTCTGAACCAGGCAGTGATGCAGCTGCTAAGGATGCTCTCA
Source organism: Hypanus sabinus (assembly GCF_030144855.1). Classification (NCBI taxonomy): domain Eukaryota; kingdom Metazoa; phylum Chordata; class Chondrichthyes; order Myliobatiformes; family Dasyatidae; genus Hypanus; species Hypanus sabinus. The sequence goes on from NC_082721.1 coordinate 26,084,334, forward strand.
ATACAACCCCTGTAGAAAGTGATGAGGATGTGGGGTGGGAGATGGACTTTCCTCAGCCTCCGCAAAAAGTAGAAACACTGCTGGGTTTTCTTTGCTATGGAGCTGGTGTTGAGGGACCAGGTGAGATTCTCCGTCAGGTGAACACCAAGAAATTTGATGCTCTTTACGATCTCTACCGAGGAGCCATCGATGTTCAGCGGGGAGTGGTCGCTCCGTGCCCTCCTGAAGTCAACAACCATCTCTTTTGTTCACATTAAGAGACAGGTTGTTGGCTCCGCACCAGTCCGTTAGCCACTGCACCTCCTCTCTGTATGCTGACTCATTGTTCTTGCTGATGAGACCCACCACGGTTGTTTCATGGGTGAACTTGATGATGTGGTTCGAGCTGTGTGTTGCAGCACAGTCGTGGGTCAGCAGAGTGAACAGCAGTGGACTGAACACGCAACCTTGGGGAGCCCCCGTGCTCAGTGTGATGGTGTTGGAGATGCTGCTCCCGATCCAGACTGACTGAGGTCTCCCAGTCAGGAAGTCTAGGATCCAGTTGCAGAGGGAGGTGTTCAGGCCCAGTAGGCTCAGCTTTCCAATCAGTTTCTGAGGGATGATTGTGTTGAATGCTGAACTGAAGTCTATGAACAGCATCCGAACATACGTGTCTTTTTTGTCCAGGTGGGTTCTTCTCAGGTGTGCCTGAGAATAAAGTAATTATCAACCTCACAGCACATTTGGTTTAAAAGCTTTGGAAAGTTGTGTTTGTAGAGAGTGGGATGGAAGCATTGGGAAGAGCCTGGGGATAAAGTTGTGGAAGGTCACTTACTATTAACGCTCCCACCCCGAACGAGGGTGAGATGCTGAAGCAAGCAGTCTGTTGGATTCTGTTACCGTATTGGATGCTGAGGGTCATCCCTTCCACCCTCACCCAACCAGGTTACAAAGTATCCTTATTAAATTTTGATTGAAATAAAATACTGTTTTCACTAATCAATGATTTTATTTCCTCTCTCTTGTTGCTTCTGTCCCCTTTTCCCACTCCTCCTCTCTTGACCCATCCATTTAGACTCTGAATGAATCACAGGACGGTGACAGAACGCCAACAAAACTAGCAGTGCAGAAGAAGACTTCCCAAGAGCTGAATCTTAACCAACACCTTGAATCTCCCAAGTACGTTCAAAACATACAAGGGCTGCCCTGGGTGCTAGCCCTAGCAGTCTTGGGAAATTATAACTTTCCTAAGCTACAACATTACTTCAAGCATAATTCTTCCCTGGATTGCTTTCCACCTCCTTTGGGGTGGCACTTGGCTCCTGATTCTATCCTGTAAGGCTGAAGATCTTTGGGAAGGGGAGATGAATTTGAAGGCCACTACAAGTAGGAGGAGTGGAAGTCGGAAAACGAGATCAGCACTAGACTGTTCCCACTGGACGGTTTTGGGTGGGGCTACGGGATGGTTATCCTGGTAGAGATGAAGGGGAGTGGTTTATGCAGGGAATTGGAGGCAGATCTAATTGGGTGGTCCCTGTGACGTGCTGGTTCCAGGCAGTGTTGCTGCTTTTGTTCTTGTGCCTGCTGAGTTTCGTTATCTGTCCCCGCCCAGGTCCCAGTTCCGCATTCCATTGCGGAGGCTCCTGGGGAAGCGGCAAGCCGATAAAAAGTTCTCCAAGGAGGGGACGCCCACTCTGGAGGACGTTGCTCTCACCTTGACCAATGAAGCAATGAAGAACTTCGGTGACAGTGAGTATCTTCACTTGTGTGGTCAGGAGCATCCCTGGAGAATGTAACAAACAAAGTCCATTCAGCCCATCAACCCCATTCTATCAACTATTCCAGACCTTATCATGTGACTATGGTAAAACGAATCATCAATCCCTCTCCATGTTTCCTCACTAATTCCAGCAACTTTAAAAATTTCTGACCAGTGATCTACTTGCCTATTATTCCCAACTAGTTTTGCCAATACCACTGCTGGCCTGAACAAACACCTGCATTTATCATCCTGATAAATCTCTTCTCCACATTCTTCAACGCCTTGACAACATTTGTGCTCAGAACTGTGCACAAAACCTCAGCTGGGACTGGCGGTGGTTTTGTGTAGCACCCTTGCTTTAGTCACTGCCTCAGTTTGAAAGGAGTCATCTTTATTTGCATCACCTTTCCAACCAGTACCCCTGCACCCAGACTCCACTAGGAGATGCACAAGGAGACTGCAGGATGCTGGATCCTAGAGCAAAACACAAACTGTTGAAGGAACTCAATGAGATGAAGGTTCTTGATTTGAGATATCGACTGTCCTTTTCCCTCTTACCCATTGAATTCCTTCGACATTTTGCTTTCTGTTCTAAATCTAACTATTCTGATGTTAGACCACTCTGTTTCCATTTCTCTCTCTCCCTCTCTCATTAGAATCTCCCTCCTCTTCAGCAGATTTGCTTCCACTGCCTTCTGAATCTGCTCTTATTTCCTAAGGAAGTGCTCCAGCCAGGGACATAAAATGCACAAAGGTAGTGAAACTCCCAAACCTTCACAAGAACACGGAAACATTTACAACCACTTCCTCGACACCCCTGACCCCACCCACCTTGCCACGGGTAACACACACAAAATGCTGGTGGAACACAGCAGGCCAGGCAGCATCTATAGGGAGAAGCGCTGTCGACGTTTCGGGCCAAGACCCTTCGTCAGGACTAACTGAAAGGGGAGATACTAAGAGATTTGAAAGTAGTGGGGGGAGGGGGAAATGCGAAATGATAGGAAAAGACCGGGGGGGGGGGGGGGGGGGATGAAGCTAAGAGCTGGAAAGGTGATTGGCAAAAGTGATACAGAGCTGGTGATACAACCTGATGGCATGAACATTGACTTCTCTAACTTCCGTAAATGCCCCCCTCCTCTTCTTACCCCATCCCTGACATATTTAGTTGTTTTTTTTTCTCTCTCTCTCTGCCCATCACCCTGCCTGTTCCCCATCTCTCTCTGGTGCTCCCCCCTCCTCCTTTTTTTCTCCTGAGGCCTCCCGTCCCATGATCCTTTCCCTTCTCCAGCTCTGTATCACTTTCGCCAATCACCTTTCCAGCTCTCTGCTTCACCCCACCCCCTCCGGTCTTCTCCTATCATTTTGCATTTCCCCCTCCCCCCACTACTTTCAAATCTCTTACTGTCTTTCCCTTCAGTTAGTCCTGACGAAGGGTCTCGGCCCAAAACGTCGACAGCGCTTCTCCCTATAGATGCTGCTTGGCCTGCTGTGTTCCACCAGCATTTTGTGTGTGTTGCTTGAATTTCCAGCATCTGCAGATTTCCTCGTGTTTGCCACGGGTATCTCTGATAAGTGTGGGGGTGTGGGGTACAAGACTTGGCACTAGTTGACTGGTCAGAGAGTGTGGAATTAGCAAGAGGGCAGGCACCCACTCTCATTGCCTCCTGCCCTCAGGACAGCTCTGGGCTCTTTTGACTGCACCATGCAACAGCAAGGTCGCCCTTTGGAACAAGTTGCAAATTCAACCCTGGAGATTGTGACGTTGATGAAACTTGGCACCTAGTAGCCGGCACGGTGCTTTATAGCACCAGTGAACAAGATTTAACTCCTGCCGCTGTCTGTAAGGCGTTTGTACGTTCTCCCCGTAACCGCATGAGTTTCCTCCAGATGCTCCGGTTTCCTCCTGTATTCCAAAGACGGATGGTTTAGTAGGTTGTGTGCATGCTATATTGGTGCCAGAAACACGGCTACACTTGGGCGCTGCCCCCAGCACATATTCAGATTGCATTGGTCTTTGGCACAAACGATGCACATCTCGCTGCTTCAGTGTATGTGTGAGGAATAAAGCTGATCTTTTCTTTGCAGAACCAGAGGCGAGGAAATCTGCTACTTTGCCGATGGCGCACTCCACGCAACACCCGTACGTAGACGCAGCCAAAGACCAGTCCGGTAAAGTCAAGCGGAGCCGCAGCATCAAAATCAGCACTGTGTCCGAGCAGTGGGGCGCGCACGCAGGCCGTATCACCAACGCCAATGAGCTGAAACATCTGGACGAGTTCCTGCTGAACAAGGTGAGCTGGCAGCTTTTGATGGCTGGTCTACCACAGGTGCTTTGCTCTCGTGTTCCATCGTCAGCCTCTCCACCTGGGGCTTTCTAACCCACACTCTCCTTGTATCTGTGATAGCCCGTCACACCGCCCACCCCCCCAATCTCCCCCTCCACGCCAACTTCTCCCTCTCTCTCTCTCTCACCGTCTTGCTCTGCGTGCTTTTGCCCACTTCACGTCTCTCCCCCTCGCACCTGCTCTCTGTTCCCAAACGTCCTATTTATCGCTACGATTTCTGTCTCTGTCTTCTTTTCCTCTCCAGTCTTCCTCCTGGTCTCCATTCTGCCTCCTCTCAGTTTGTCTCCCTTTCTCTCTGCCCTCTTCTTCTCAGTCACGATGCAAAATGCCTCGAACTCCGTGATGACTAAAATACTCTGTTGCCAGGTAAATGACCTCAGTTCCCGAGTTTCCCAGGAGTCAAACATCGAGGCTTTATTCATCAGGGTGACTGAGAAATTCCGGTGCACACTCAAAAGCATGTATCCTGTCCACGTGAGTATTGTCAGTAACCTGTCATTGATCTGCAGTCTCATTCACCAGAGTGAAGTTACCATTCAAATGGAGGGTAAACATTCCCAGAGAACTTAACCACAAAGGTTTATGGTGTGCAGATAACCCTTATCTTGCTGGGATATAGATTAGTAATTCTCAAACTGAACCAATTTGGGCCAACAAACACTGACTCAATGGTGTTTGGGTGGTGATCCGTGCAGATCATAATAATACACCAAAAGTAGCCCCAGTCAGCAATAGCCATTTACACTAATCTACACAATTCCTATTTTATTTCCCCCCTTGTTTCCATCAACTCCTATCAGATTCTAGAAGTTCCTTGTATGCAGTACGCGAGTTTCAGCCATCAATTTCACTGGCCAGCCCTGTTACAGGGGCTCAGAATCTCAATCAGGTTTATTATCACTGACGTACATCATGGAATTTGTTCTGTGGGAGCAATAGAGAGGAAGACATAAAAAATGACTACAACATACAATAAACTAGTACAAAAGAGGAGTAGCAGGGTAGTATTCAAGGTTCAAGGTACATTTATTATCAAAGTAAGCATGTAGTATTCAACTCTGAGATCTTTTCCAGACAACCATGAAACAAAGAAAACTGTGGAAGCAGTTCAAAGAAAAACCTCAACTCTATGACCTTGTAGTCCTAGTGACCTAGTATTCATGGTCCATTTAGAAATCTGATGTCAGAGGGGAAGAAGCCATTCCTAAACATTGAGTGTGTGTCTTCAGGCTCCTGTACCACCTTCCAGATGATATTAATGAGAAGAGGGTTTGTCCCAGGTGATGAGGGTCCTTAATGATGCTGAGATACAGGTTTACCATCACCGATGAATTGCCGGAGAGTGTATGTTACTCGTCATCTCAATCCATTCTGTGCTGTTCTTCCTGTACTCTCCAGCCTGGTAGTGAATGTGGGATCAGCACAGATAGGTACAGCGGACGTTTGTTTCCCAGCAGGTAGTCCGTGAACCCAGTTTAAAGCAACAGATTAGTTTTGCTGGGTTTTTTTCTCTCACTGTCCATCATGCCTTGCTGCTTGTCTCCAGAATGGACAAACCCAAGTGGGCTACAGGGACCTGATACAGAATTACCAGATGCTACTGGCCAAGCTGGTGGGCGAGAGGCAGAAAACTGAGGTTCAGTTTGTGCTGAATCTCTTCCAGTCACTCCTGGATGAGTTTGCCCGTGGCTATTCCAGGAAAGAGGAGACAGAGACACTGAAGGTAAATATGGGCATCATATCTGGTTGAAGGGGGGAGGGAGGGGATAGAACAGTTCCCTAGGGCAGGGAAATATTAAAAGATGCAACTATTCTAGGTGAAAGGTTTAGAGATAATTCTGCTGAGATGTTTAAAATTAGGAAAATGTGTTCAAGCAAGATGACAAAAGTTTACCTCACAGGCATTGCACACAAAAGGTAAAATTGACTCTAGTGACACAGAAGCAACGGTAACCAGATAATATCAATTGTAGATAACACTATATTGTTGCGATTTGGAATTTGACAGTGAGATGGAAAAAGTTTCATTTGGTGACATCTTCAGTAGTTCTAAGCGAATACTAGCCCAGCTTCCAAGAGGTTGATGCGAGCGGACTTAGTGATGAAATTCTGTTGAAAACCAAGGCAAAGTTTCTAGATCCTTGTTTGGGATTGTCATTGTCTGGTATTTCTGAGGCACAGTTCTCACTGACTACTTGCTATATCCATCCCAACAAGTGGCAATCAATAACCATCTCCAGCCAGAAACTTTTCATCTCTACCATAAACAAGGCACATCCAAGAGTATGATGAAATATTCTTGATCTGCAAGGATGAGTGTAATTCTAACAGCACTCAGGAACGTCCAGGACAATACTGTCCTCTTAACTGGTATCTCAACAACCACTGTCCATTTGGACCCCCAACATAAATGTTACACATATCATTTTAAAATACATGTAGTTACTCACTGTGATTACTCTGTTCTTCCCCAGTGTACAATATGTTCCACAAAGACAAGGAGAGTACATTCCATCTGCAGCCTCCAGGTTGCCTTCCAATTTGTACACCACACTGACTTGGTGGTGTTCATTGTCATTAGATCCAAATCTTGAAAAACAACAGAACAGCAGCACTTCAAAGAGGCAGATCAACACCGCTTCCAGCTGGAAGTAAACAAAACTGAACAAGGAAATGAAAACCTCTCTAGTTGTTCACCTTAGTTTGATTGAGGAGTGGTCTGTATATAATTGAAAACAAAATTGGTCAGAGTGGGCAGAAACTGTTTCCTTTCGAGATTCTAAAATAAGAAGGGAGAATCTTGAAATGAGTGCTCGGGCTGGAAAGATCCTCTGCACACAGAGCTAATTCTGAACTTCAAACTCTTTCCCTGGATGTTTGAGATCAGTGGGATCTTAAAGGATTGGACACAGGTGGATATTTTGTTGGAGTTGCGGGGGGGGGGGGGGGGGTGGAATGGAGAGAAGGAGTGAAGGAGCTGTGCCACTCATTGGGTTGAGCTGGGCACAAAGAGTGGGAGGTGATAAGCTATTTTACATCATTGGCCTGTTTTTTTCCTTTCTCTCAGCCTACAAAATCCCAGAAGAAGAGGCGGAAACGCAATCGAATTGTAAGTTTAGGGTCAACGTTCCCTCTTTTTCTCATCTGCTTTGAGACTGTTGACCTGCATCAACCAAGAGCTCTAGTCCAGTACTTGGTTCTTAATGATGTGTTAGCCTGGGACCTCAGAGAATGGTTAGCCTCTGTTCTGGAGTGTTCAGTGTAGCAGTGACGTCAGTACTTAGTTTTCACAGAACAAACGCCCACAGTAGCAGAAAGATCTTAATCTAATGGTTTTGGTGGGTCTATTTGTGCAGTCATTCTGGACATCCTGCATTTGGTCATTGAGAAGGGATGGGGGAGGGGATGGGGGGGGAGGCATTGGCCATAGTCACTTGGAATCTCTTGTCATAGTGGAGGGGCACACAAATGGATGGCATGGTAGCATAATGGCTAGCATAACACAGTTGTTATATAGTAATGTGGGTTCAATTCTGGCACTGTCTGTAAGGAGCTTTCACGTTTTCTCTCTGACCGTGTGGGTTTCCTCTCGCGTTCCAAATCATGCAATATCTCTGCATTATAGCTCTGTGGGGGAATGTGGCCCACACTCCCGCATGTGCAGGGTAGTTGTGTGGGGGGGGGGGGTGGTCTGGAGATGCCAACGTGGCTGCTGCTTTGGTGGGTGGAAGGAGTGGGTTCCTGTGGGCACCGTGGTGGGGGGGGGGTGGTCTGGAGATGCCAACGTGGCTGCTGCTTTGGTGGGTGGGTTCCTGTGGGCACCGTGGTGGGGGGGGGGGGTGCCCTGGCGGGTTTCTATAGGGGATACCATTTGGATGTGTGCCACCAGGGGATCATGACTTGCTGAATTTAATCTTTCAGAAAGAGGAGGTTTGTGGGCACATGTTCCGCAGTTACCAAGTGAACATTGGGCAGTCGTGTGAACAGTGCTCATCCTACATCTGGCCCATGGAGAAGGCTCTTTTATGCTGCTGTAAGTTCCCAAAGGATCAAGGTTGGCTTTGGGCCCAGAATCAGAATCAGATTTGATCTGACACACAGCACTGTGCAAAATTCTTAGAGATATATATATCTAGGGTGCCTAAATCTTTGGCACGGGACTGTAACTATTTTACATATTGCACTGTACTGTTGCCACACAAAAAATTCATGCCATATGTGAGTGATGATAAACCTGATTCTGGTATGGGTCTCTATTGTGGACTGAGAGTGGGAAGGGGACAGGGAGAGAGTATGCACCAGAGAGACATTCTGTAATGATCAGTAAACCAATTGTTTGGAATCAAATGACCTTGCCAGGAGTCTCAGGATTGGGTGCGCCACCCCCCCACCCCTGTCACTCCTTCTCTGCCACCTGTCCCACCACCCTCGCCATTCCTGACATCCATTACTCCCAACAGATTTACAAACTCGCTGTCAGATCCACATTGACGAATGCCGTACTGGGCAAACATCTTAGCCGCCCTAGATATATACACATAATATTTTTGTACTGTTCTGTATGTCATGAAATTTGTTGATTTGAGGCAACAGTACATTGCAATACATAAAAATAAAAGCTATAAATTACAATAAGTACTGTATATTTAAAAAAAATAAAGTAAAGTAAGGAGTGCAAAAAGAGAGGGAAAAATACTGATGTGGTGTTCGTGGGTTCATTGTCCATTCAGAAATCCAGTGGCGGAAAGGAAGAAGCTGTTTCTGAAACTTCATGTGCCTTCAGGATCCTGTTCTATTTTTTTGATGGTGGTAATGAGGAGAGGGCATGTCTTGTTGATGGGGGTCCTTAATGATGGATGCTTCCTTTTTGAGGCATCACCTTTTGAAGGTGTCCTAGATGGTGGAGTGGCTACAGCCCATGAGGAAGCCGGCTGAAGCTGAAATATTCTGCTTTTTTTTCTCTGATCTTGAATCGTGCCTCCTCTATTCCAGACCGTGATGCAGCCAGTTAGAATGGTCTTCACGGTACATTTGTAGAAATTTGCGAATGTCTTTGTGACATACAACAGGCCACAAACTCCTTATGAATATAGCCACCATCATGCCTGCTTAACAATTGCAACAAGTTGGCCCAGGATAGATCTCAGAGGTGGTGACACCCAGGAACATGCAACTTCTCACCCTTTCCACTTCCAATTCCTCGATGAAGACTGGTGTGCGTTCCCTTGACTTCTTCCTGAAGTCTACGATCAATTCCTTGGTCTTACTGATGTCGAGTTGTTGCTGCGACATCTATCATCCAGCTGATCTATCTCACCCGTTCACTTCCACATCACCATCTGAAGTTCTGACAACAATAGTTGTGTTGTCAGAGAATTTTTAGATGGTGTTTGAGCTGAGTTTAGCCACTCATTCGTGGGTGTAGAAAGACTAGAGCAGTGGGTGTAAGGCATGTCCTTGAGGTGCCCCAGTGTTGATTGTCAGCGAGGAGGAGATGTTATTTCCAATCCACATAGACTGTGGTTGGTCTCCTAGTGAGGAAGTCAAGGACCCAGCTGCAGAGGCCCAGGTTTTAGAGCTTATTGATTAGACCTGAGGATCTTGAATGCTGAATTGCAATCAATAAACAGCAGCCTAACATAGGTTCTACTATTGTCCACGTGATCCAAGGCCAAGCGGACAGCCAGTGAGATTGCCTCTACTGTAGATCTATTGTGGTCACAGCCAAATTGCAGTGGGTCCAGGTCCTTGCTTAGGCAGGAGTCGATTCTAGCCATGATCAACCTCCTAAAGCACTTCACCACTGTAGATGTGAGTGCCGCTGGACAATAGTTGTTAAGGAAGCTCACCCTGCTCTTCTTGGATCATCATCCTTTCGAAGCAGATGGGAACTCCTAACTGCAGCACTGAGAAATTGAAGGTGTCCTTGAACTCTCCTGCCAGTTGGTTGGCACAGGTTTTCAGAGCCCTACCAGGGCCTGATGCCTTGTGAGGGTTCACCCTCTTGGAATGTGTTCTGACATTGGCCTCCAAGCCAGAGATCACAGGAGTCACCAGTTGCTCTAGGGATCCACACAGGTGTGGTTTTATTCTCCCTTTCAAAGTGAGCATAAAAGGCATTGAGCTCACCTGGGAGTGGAACATCACAGCAATTCATGATGTTAGGTTTTGCTTTCTTGGAAGTAGTGGCCTGCAATCCCTGCCAGAGCTGGTGTGCACGCGATTCTGCTTCTAACCTCAATCAGAATTGTTTTCATACTCTTTAGAATAGGCTTCCATAGGTCATACCTGGACTCCTTGTATAGTTCTGGATCATTAGTCTTGAATGCCACAGATCAAGCACTCGCTGACAACGAATCTCCTGGTTCATCCATGGCTTTTGGTTTGGGTATGTGTGGCATGTTCTCGAAGGCACACACTCATCCACACAGGCCTTGACGAAGTCGGTGACAACTATTCACTCAGACTTGAAGATAAATCCTTGAATATTATCCATTCCACTGACTCAAAACAGTCCTGTAAGTGCTCCTCTACCTCCCTGAACCATACCTTTTTGGTCCTCATCACTGGTACTACAGTCATTAGTCTTTGCCTATACTCTGGGAGTAGAAGTGCAGCCAGATGATTGCACTTTTCAAAGAGTGGGCTTGGGATGGCACGGGACATTCTTGATGGTGGTATAACAGTGGCCAAGTGTGTTGGTTCCTCTAGCTCAACAGGTGGTGTACTGGTGGTAGTTGTTCAAGCTGGTGTGTTGGAGATCAATTGCAATGATATGGAAGGCATAAGGGTGCACAGTTTTGTGCTTGCTGATTACATTGCTCAGCTTCTCCAGTGTCTGTCTGACGCTGGTCTGAGGTGGAATGTACACCACTACCAGGATAATGGTGGAAAGCTCCCTCAGAAGATAAAATGGATGACATTTAATCACTAGGTGTTCCAAGGCAGGTGAGCAGGAATGAGACAGAATCTGTGCACCCTGATGCATACTCCAATTCCTCTGCCTTTGAGGGACTGAGCTGTCCTGCCTTTGCAGAGAATAGTGAAGCCACCGAGCTACAGCCTGGCATCTGAAATGGTGGGGAAGCACTGTACACAGCAGTCCCTGATGTTCCTCTGGTGCAGCAATCTTGCTGTCAGGTCTTCAACTTTATTTTCCAGAGACTATACATTTCCCAGCCGGATAGTCAGGAATGGTGGGGGAGGGTCTAAATCCTCTCCACTTCAATCGTAACTTTAAATCAGTGCGGCATCACTGCTGCGCTTTCTTAGAGGGAAGCTGCACTCGCGAGCCGAACCTGCTGTCCAAGGTTCATCGATTTTGAGTATCAACAGATTTTTTAAACATCTTAAGACAATGGTGCTTTACTAAAGTACCCGTGGCTGTGACTGTGGATTTCAGCTGTCATAGTCCTAAATAGGAATAATGTATGATTCCCATTGGAACTGCACGCAAAGAGCCATCTAATGGCATCATCCTTCTAAATATATGGAGGATCCCAGCTACAGGGGAGATGGGTAGTTCTGCCATTCACTACTCTACTGAGCAGGATGTGGGGGAATGGCACATCTTTAACTTGAAGATGAGAAGATCTGCAGATGCTGGAAATCCAAGCAACACACACAAAATGTTGGAGGAACTCAGCAGGCCAGGCAGCATCTATGGAAAAGAGTAAACGGTCAACATTTCGGGCCCAGACTCTTCATCAGAACTGAGAAAAAAAGATGAGAAGCTAGACCAAAAAGGTTGGGTGGGGGGAGAAGTACAAGGTGGTAGTAGGTGATGGGTGAAATTGGGAGTGGGGGGGGAGTGAAGTAAAGAGCTGGGAAGTTGATTGGTTGGGTCAACATTGGGTGTCAACCTAGACTGAATGAAACGGAGCTGATTAATTTCCTTGCTCAGTCATTGGTTTGAGTAAACTGGAGATAATTTTCCACATGTTGTTAGTCTTTTGTATCTCTTGGAATTCTCCTGTAAAGGTTATGACAGAATCTCCCACTAACAATTGAACAAAAAACCACAGATGCTGGGAATCTGAAACCAAGCAGGAAGTGCTGGAAAAACTCAACAAGTTAGGCAGCAGTGGTGGAAAGAAAACAGTAAAAGTTTTGGGTGTCAACCTCTTTCACAATTCTACATACTCATTAACTGCCTGTGGTGTCACTGTCCATTAGTATTGCATCTTCGTTTGATAGAAGATTTAATCAAGGTGATTGACAAAGATCTCTTCTCTCTTAAGCCGTGCACATTTTCTGGTTAGATTTTGATTTGGAGGAACCAGATGGAATTTACTTGATGGATAACAGGGCCAGAAGATGCTAAACTACCTGTTTCCTTTCTGTTCACAGCCTGCAGGATGACTTGTCACAAGAGATGCCTGACAAAGATTCAACATCCCTGTCAATCTGGCTGTAACAAGGTGAGCAGTTCCAGCATGAATTTGTTAGGCCAATGGAGATTGCAGGATCCCCTGCTGCTCTGCATTCAGATAGCATGCAAATACTGTACTATTACATGCAGAACTACACATCCTTTTCTGGTCACCACTGGGAATACAGACCCCTCCTGCGCATACCATAAGGCCTCATGTCAATAGAGCAGAATTAGGCTCTTTGACCCCAAGTCTGCTCTGCACGTGGTACTTCACACTCCATTAACACACATCAACCCTTGCATGTCTCTCTGGTTCCCAGCTGTTTCCCCACCGTCCCACTTGTTCAAGATGCTGTCCCTTGCCAGGTTCTCCGACCCTGAAAGGGCTCTGTCGGTGTTCAGACGCCATTTTACTGCGCAGCAATCCACGGCGTGCTCTGGTTGCACCCATCTCACCCATGGTTTTCTCTCCGTGGACAGAACGATGCAGACGTGGTGTCGCGACACTTTGGGGTGCAGGTTATTGCTCTGATGGATGAGAACCAGACGCTGCCCATGGTGATGGAGAAGCTGCTGGAGTACGTGGAAATGCATGGACTGTACACTGAAGGAATTTACCGCAAGTCGGGAGCAGCCAACAAGATGAAGGATTTGCGGCAGCAGCTGGAAGAGGGTGGGTCCAGGTCCTCAGATTGTTGCCTCTGTCCACATAGCTATGTGAGAATAGAGTGTGACAGCCGTCCCTGTGAGGCACCGACACCGTGGGTCCGGGCGTGAACCTGAGGTGTAGTGTAGAAGGAAACTACTCCAATGCAACACACACCAAATGCTGGAGGACCCCCCCCGTGACCAAATATTTTAATTCCGATTTCCATTCCCATTCTGACGTGTCAGTCCACGGCTTCCTTTTGTGCCTCAGGGCGGAGGAGCAACACCTCATATTCCGTCTTGGTAGCCTCCTGATAGCATATCGACTTCTTCCGTAAAATAAGTCCCCACCCCCACTTCCTCTGCTTCTCGCTTTACCTCTCCTCACTTGACTATTGCTTTCACCTGGGTCCCCTCCTCATAGAACCATAGAACACTACAGCACAGTACAGGCCCTTCAGACCCCCATGTTGTGCTGACCCATATAATCCTTTAAAAAAGTACTAAGCCCACACTACCCCATAACCCTCTATTTTTCTTTCATCTATGTGCCTGACCAAGAGGCTCTTAAATACCCCTAATACCTCCACCACCATCCCTGGCAAGTCATTCACAACCCTCTGTGTAAAAAAAAACTTACCCTTGATGTCTCCCCTAAACTTCCCTCCCTTAATTTCGTACATATGCCCTCTGGTGTTTGCTATTGGTGCCCTGGGAAACAGGTACTGACTATCCACCCTATCTATGCCTCTCATAATCTTGTAGGCTTCTATTAAGTCCCCTCTCATTCTTCTATGCTCCAAAGAGAAAAGCCCCAGCTCTGCTAACCTTGCTTCATATGACTTGTTCTCCAAACCAGGCAACATCCTGGTAAATCTCCTCTGCACCCTCTCCATAGCTTCCACATTCTTCCTATAATGAGGTGACCAGAATTGAACACAATTCTCCTTCCTTTTCTCCTATGGTCCACTCTCTTCCCCTAGCAGATTCCTTCTTCTCCAGCCCTTGACCTTTCCCTCCCACCTGGCTTCTCCTGTCACTTTCCAGCTGCCCTCCTTCTCCGTCTCCCCCAACCTTTTTATTCTGGGGTCTTCCCCCTTCCTCCTCAGTCCCAAAGAAAGATCTTCGCCCAAAACGTCGACCATCTATTCATTTCCATAGGTGCTGCCTGACCTGCTGAGTTCCTCCAGCATTTTGTGTGAGTAGCTTTGGATTTCAAGCACCTGCAGACTTGCTTGTGTTTACTCTATTTAACAGCGTTACCTTGATCAACCATAAATATTATAACAACATGGTAGGTGTGCCTTTAGCTGTCTGTACCCTTAACTTTGGAATTCCCTTACAGAATGTTCTCTGCCTCGCTCCCTCTCCCTTTAACACCAAGTGCTGGTCAGCTGCTCTAGAATGTCCTAAAGCTATTCAGTTTATTTTAGATAACATTCCTAAGAAAGTCTTGGGATGTTATGCAAGATTAAACGGAGAGGATTAGAGCTCTTTTTGTGCTTTCTGTGCCCTGGGAGTGTTATTTTTAAACTTTCATGTCTAGACCACTATTTTTTTTACCCTTTTGTAAAGGTTATTTTGTTTGAAAATAAGTTTATGAAGCAGAGTAATGAACATTTTAAATATTTTCCCAAGTGTGCAGGATATATTCCGCCACTGCGGTGACCACCAGTGGATCAAGGCCTTCGAAGAGTCAGACCACACTGCACTCTCCGTCTCCAGGAATACCCAGGCATGGATGCAAACTCAAAAGCTACAAGCAATTGAGATAATTCTTGGCAGTCCACTGCCAGATCTGCCAGGTTTAGGAGCAGACCTATGAGGGTATCCTATAACCAGTCATACAGCAAGGAAACAGCCCAGCTGAGCTCATGCATCTCAGTAAGGGAGCTGTCCTTAACCTTAGGAGTATTTCATGGGACTTATTTGATAGACACTATGGAGGGAGACTTATACAATTAACCCATGCAGACAGCTATCTCCAAATGAAATATTTGTTAAATGTGTTTCTCAGATCCAGATTCGGTTCACCTGGAGAATTACCACATTCACGCCATTACAGGAGTGCTTAAACAGTGGCTGCGGGAACTCCCAGTCCCACTGATGACCTTTGATCTGTACGGTGACTTCCTGCGTGCTATTGGTGAGTTACACCAGTTGATCTTTGGGCATTTCATAGCTTTGAGACATGAATCATTGAAGGGGAACATTTGGCACAAAATAGTTCTGCTGGCTTTTGGAAAGAACCCTCTAATTATTCCCACTCTCCTCTTTCCTGCTTTTTTAAATCTTTCTTTTCAAGTATGTTTCTTTTCCCCTTTCAAAAAATCATTTCCACACATTTTTAAGGCATTGTTCCAACTTATAATGACTGGATGCGGAAGAAAATATTTCCTCCTACCCCGTCCCTTTGTCAGTCTATGTCCCACTGCTCATCAATCCTGCCACAGAACCTGATTAAATCTCCTCGTATCTTCCTGAGCTCCAAGAACAATCCCAGTTTCTTCAGTCTTGCTGCAAAATTGATGTTACTCACCCCATTGTTTCACTTAATCTATTGTCTATTGTTTCATGACCAGAGTGTTGGGCTCTAAATTTGCCTTAACCCCAGAAGGACTGTAGGGAATGGTTTGCACAGGTTTAGTTTCATTGGCTCATAGTGTTATCTAGCACACAAAGTGGTCATTCAATCCATTGTTCTTTACTAGAAGGGGTGTGGATCATAATTTCAAAGTGACTTGCCTAAGAACAGAAGGGTCTTTTATTGACATACAGTGTGGAATAGGCCCTTCTGGCCCTTTGAGTCATGCCGACCAGCAATCCCTCAGTTTAATCCCAGCCTAGTCCTGGGACAATTGACAATGACCAATTAACCCACATCTTTGGACTGTGGAGGTTGGTGTACCCAGAGGAAACCCATGCCTTTGAGTTTGTTCTACCACATAGTGATCATTACTTGCCCCCGGACTTGTTCCAGTACATATCCACAGCCTTTCCCATGCCTTTGCATTCCACCAACAATAAGGTGGCCAGAACTCCAAACTTCCTGGGACCTCAGCAGTGACTTGTGTAAACAATTGTTTTATAGTCCTATGTTCCTGTTTATCCCTGTATTTCTTCAATGGCCTTTTTAATTTCTCCTTACATCTTAAATGATTTGTGTAATTACTTCATTAACCATCCCACACCCATGTCTTCAGCCTTGTTCCAAGCTTTGAATTTAGTTTAACTCTTTATCCTTCACACATAAGTGAACCATCTCTGTACATGGACATTGCTTTCTTTTAGAACACCCGGGGAGGCAAGAGCAGGTACAAGCAGTTTACAGTGTCCTTGAGCAACTACCCAGCGGCATCTTCCACACTCTTGAACGCCTCATCTTCCACCTGGTCAAGTAAGTGAGTCACTTGAAAAGTGGGTGAAGGGGGAAGGTCTGGTAGGTACAGTTACAGATGTTTTAAACCACTGTCCTTAGAGATGTTATCTTGCAAATGCAGAATCATGGCACAAGCTGAGTTTGCCTTCTGGTTCCCAAAGGGAAGAGAAGGGCGAGGTAGGAAAAGGGGTGGGAAGTAGAAGAGGGTACAGTGAAGCTCTTCTTGCTAAGAGAGCCTGTGGTGAGGGTAGGCTCAATGAGATTTGTGTAATTAGGATAGAGAACCATCTGGGTTGGGAAGGAATGGAAGGCAGATGAATTTGGGGTGGGGTGGGATGTATTCTTGGGTGGGAGCAGTGGTTTGTATTATTGAGGGAAAAGTTTACCTTCTCCGTGATGGAGAGAGCTCTATTCAAATGTTCTTGTACGACTGGCTCTCTGGAACACTCAATGGACACTGCACGGGTCCTAGATTCTGCTCATTGCCCGACCAGAAAGGTAAGAATTACCAGGGGCTGGGGTTGTTACTTGAATATTTATTTGGGAGATGTGTGGTCGTAACTCAATCGATGAAGGATATCCAGACCCGGCTCCACCATTCTGACAGGCTGATGGGGCGACTTAGCAAGTTTTCTCTGTAGGAGAGACCATATGTATAGAGGTGGTGATTGTACAGAATACCCATAACTTAAGTTACTCCTGGTTAGGCTCAGTGGTGGTGTTTTGTTGGGAATGCAGTTCCTATGGGATGATGATGTTCTTGTTTTCAGGGTAGCGGTGTTAGAAGAGATGAATCGAATGTCTCCCAATGCTCTAGCGATCGTCTTTGCTCCTTGTATCCTCCGGTCTCCAGACAGCTGTGACCCACTGATGAGCATGAAAGACGTCTCCAAGACAACCATGTGAGTCTTTATTCTCTTTAAATCCATCAGGAATTAATTCTACTGGTTGTGTGTAGGGGATTGAGAGCCTCAGCAGGTAGGGGTGTGTGTGTGCGTGTGCGTGTGTGTGTGTGTGTGTGTAACACAGGTTCTCAGGGACCCACTGCCTGAATTTACCTGTTGTATGAAATTGGGACGTCTCTTTTTCCTTTATTAGGGAGAGCGAGCGCCTGTGGTATGTCGAATACCGGGTGAACGGCATGGGGTACCGTTGGGGTACTGCAAGTCTGTGTCTTTAGTGAGGCTTTGCTGAACGCTTGAAAACCAGCCTGTGAAGAGACAGGCAGCATCCATGGAGCGAGAAACAAGTTAATATTTCAGGTCCCCCTTGGAGGCATCATACCTTGGTGTTTATTTTGCTCAAAATCTGATCAAAATAGTGGCACTGAACCTTTGAAAGAGGCTGTGACACAGCAGTTGTGTGCCAGCACTTCCTCGAGCAGCACCACCCTGTCTCACTGTGACTGGACTGATTACACCCCGTGGGATCCTTTCTGAACATAAGTGAAGTAATTCATTGTGAACACAAGACCTTAAGGGAATAAAAATGCCGTCCTTGAGTTAATGGCATTTCCTCTGTCTTTCCCCAAATGGTTTAGCAATCCAACAGCATCAATCACCCTGGGGCCTTACTTAACTGCTTAATCATCATGTACCCACTTGCAGATCGAAGAGAGCAGAATATTCATTGGCATTAACCTAATCCAAGCCCAAACCACCCCTCTGCACACTCAAACAAGGAATTACTGGGCTGTTGTCCAGGAGTAAATATCCCCAGTGAGATCTTGGAATCTTGCAACACAGCGGGAGGCTATTTGGATCACTGACCCTGTGCCAGCTCCAAGTACTCTCCAATTAGTTTTGCTAACCTCATACTGCTCTACTGCGGCTCTTTTCCCAGACCTTTTTTTTCTTCTTTACAAAATTCACTTTAAAAGATCCCAACAGTTTATATATTGCCCAGGGACGATCAGATTAATGCTTCGAGTTTAAGATTTGTGGACTAGGGCTGTAATTCCACAGCAGATGTATGACACAAACTGATTGAAGGGGATATGAGAGTAGATGGAGAGAATCTGTTTAGCGAGCTGTGGGGATTGAAGTATAGGAGAACAGGAAGATCTATGAATAACAACTGCTAACAGGTCAGTGTTGTATTCTAATTGTGAGATGGATAAATTTTAATAAAACGGGGTTGGGCTACAAACTGGTCATGACTTCATTGAAGTCTCACTGAAAACATCTCTATGGATCTATCAATGTCAGTAGAGAATGTGTTTTCTTTGCCCTATCAAGCAACAAGATTGAGCTATCTCCTTGTGTGCTGCAAAGGCTTGATTTCTTTACAAAAATTCTCTATATAATAAAGTACCTTTATTATAATCATTGATAAGAGTTCAACTGGAGGAGAGGTACAACTATGAACCACTTTAGGAAAGATGTTTGGCTCTTGTTAAGGAGATACTCCAGACTGTCTTACTGGGGGAAATCCTCCGTAGTCAGATGAAATATTAAACTCGGAATCAGGTTTATTATCATTGACAAATGTCATGAAATGTGTTGTTTTGCAGAAGCAGTACCGTGCAATTCAAAATAAATGATAAATTACAATAAATAAAATTATATATAAAAAAGAAATCAGTGGTGCAAAAAAAGAGCAAAATTGTGAGGTAATGTTCATAGGCTATTTGGAAATCCGATGATGGAGTGAAGAAGCCGTTCTGAAAAATGTTGAGTGTGTCTTCAGGCTCCTGTACCTCTTCTTTGATGGTACAAGTGAGAAGAGCACATGTGGTGGGGGGGGGGGGGGGTCCTTAATGACGGAAGCTACCTTTCTGGGGCAGCGCCTTTTGAAGATGCCCTTGATGGTGGGGTGGCTACTGCCCATGATGGAGCTGTGTTACAACTCGATGGAATTTTTTCCAATCCAATGCAGTGGCCCCTCCTTTACCATGCGGTGATGCAACCAGTTAGAATACTCCCAAGTGGGAGTGCCCATTATTTTAAAGAAGAGTAAAGGAGTTCATCCAACATTTTATATACAAATCAAACTTTTTTGTGCCATTGTGCTGCATTGCTCCAACAGATGAAATTTACTTTCCTGGCTGTGATGAGCAGAGGGAAGAAGGCTGATGATTGACACTATGTCTTATTGAGTTACTCCTTTTGCAGGTGTGTGGAGCTGCTGATCACTGAGCAGATGCGGAAATACAAACTGAAAATGGATGAAATCACCCAACTGGAGACAGCAGAACAGCTTGCAGTCCGCCGCCTCTCGTTCCTACGTGTGAGTTGGTAAACGCACTGTAACGGGGTTTTGAGAAACTGAAGGCCTTTTGGTCCTGGTATCTGTGGCACACGACTGGGAGGCCATTCCCCTCCCCCCTTTTTAATTTTGTTTCTCTATGGAGGACTGTGTGTCATCTGCAAGGAAGCAAGATTACGGTGATGAAGGCACAAGTTGACTGACAATGTGGCTTAGGAGTCGGCGAGGAGGAGTCATTTCAACCTCTGCAAATAGAAATCAGTTTGCAAACTACCCCAGCCCTATTGTGGGATCTGGGCTTCCCTCTTGCTCTGAGAATCGTTGGAACAATTGCTCTGTTTATATTTCTGTATCTGATTAGTTTGGGACTGTTTGGTGATTATTTTTTCTCTTCTTTGCTACTCCTCCTCACTCTTACTCTTGTTCTCCAGCTTTGGCCTCTTGAAGTCGGGTTTTCTGCTCCGTATGATGGGGTACTGGTAGGTACTGGGCTAGTTTGGATGATCTCCTCACTCTGCATGTCTGCTTTCATTCCACAGTTCATGCATGTTCCCTGATCGCCATCACTGGCATGCACCCATTGCGAAGCATGTGTTTTGTGCATGCCACCTCACTTTGGATCATCCTACCACCTGAACCCTCACTCTGCTCACTGTGTTCTCTGTATTGAAGTGTTCCTTCACTCCAAGTATCCCTTTCCACTTCACACCGGCAACGTCCACTACCCAGGCGTTGCTGTGCCTGCCCCGCGAGCGGCTATGTGGTGTCTCCAAATGTAATAAACTTATTGTCCGCAGATTTCAGCTGTAAAATTTTAAGGGGGGGGGGGGGAGTTATTTTTAGCTAAATATGGTTGAAGGTAGCAGCATCAGATCGGAGGTTACCTCACCTCCCTCCTGTTGCGCCTTCATTCGCTCCTCCAGGTCAACCCCACGGCAAACCATTGTAGCGTGAAAGACATCATTACAGCCCGCAGTTGAGATCTCTGGGACTGTAATAAGTTCTTCCACCCTTTTCCGTCAATCCAACTCCAATATGGTGCAGGTTCATGGGCTCCCTGCCGTCTGAGAGTTGTCATGGTTTTGCTCCATTCGCTCCTACCACAGTGAAGTCACTGGGTTAGGAGGATTACTGGCTGATCCCACTTTTGCCACCCCCACAGCT
Organism: Hypanus sabinus; assembly: GCF_030144855.1. Classification (NCBI taxonomy): domain Eukaryota; kingdom Metazoa; phylum Chordata; class Chondrichthyes; order Myliobatiformes; family Dasyatidae; genus Hypanus; species Hypanus sabinus. Next base: position 26,105,195 of record NC_082721.1, read on the forward strand.
GTCACCCTGACTGTGTTCTGGTTGGATCCAAGGCACCAAGGAGGACCTCTGTAACAATGATCATCTTCTTCCCCACTTCCATTTTAGAGCAAAGTGCCTAGAACCCCAAAGCCTACCGAGGAGAACCCGCCAAGCCTAGTGAGCCTGGAAGAAGAGGAGCCATCGGACAGTGACATGGAACACGAGGAGGAGATCCTGATAGAGCAGATCCAGTCAATAAAGGAGGAGAGGTCAGTGAGGGAAGAACGCCATCATGAAATACTACACTGCCTGGGGCTTTAGGTATCAATTCTCACTGAGGAATGAAATCACTGTTCCAGGGTTATTGCAAGAGACACCAATACCCTTAGAAAGAGGTGACATAGTATCAGAAGGTGTAGAATCCTTGTGAGATTCTGCAAGTGTTTAAAAAAAAAACCCAATGAGATTTATAGACAGACCTCCAAACAGTAGCCAAGATGTGGGATACAAATTACAATGGAGATAGGCAAAGCAGGTAAAATGGGCAAAGAAATGATTATCATAGGGGGATTTAAATATGCAGGTAGATTGGGGAAATGCTGGATCTCAAGAGAAGGAATTTGTAGAATACCTACAAGATGGCTTTTTATGGCAGCTTGTGGTTAAGCCCATGAAGGGAAAAGCAATTCTGGATTGGGTGTTGTGTAATTAACTAGATTTGATTAGGGAGCTTAGGATAAAGGAACACTTGGGAGGTAGTGATCATAATGTGATAGAATTGCAGTTAGAGAGGGAGAAGATGAAATCAGATGTATCAATAATACAATAGAGTACAGGAAATTACAGAGGCTTGAGAGAGGAGCTGTCCAAAGATGATTGTTGAAAGAGACACTAGCAGGCATGATGGAAGAACAGCAATGGTTGGTGTTTCTGCAGGCAATCCAGAAGGTGCAGGACAGATATGTCCCAAAGATGATTGTTGAAAGAGACACTAGCAGGCATGATGGAAGAACAGCAATGGTTGGTGTTTCTGCAGGCAATCCAGAAGGTGCAGGACAGATATGTCCCAAAGATGAAGAAGAGTTCTAAAGGGAGGATGAAGCAATGTGAGTGACAAGGGAAGTCAAAGACAGCATAAAAGCAAAAGAAAGGGCATATAATATAGTGGGGAAAATTAGGGGAGTTGGAGGATTGGGAAGCTTTTCAAAACCAGCAGAAAACAACAAAAAAAAGCATGAGGAGAAAAGATTAAATTTGAGGGTAAGCTAACTAAAAATATCAAAGAGGATGCCAAAAGTTTTTTATCCAGATATAAAAAGTGAGGTGAGAGTGGATAATAGACTATTAGAAAATGGCACTGGAGAGGTAGTAATAGAGGACAAAGAAAGTATTTTGCTTCATCTTCACTGTGGAAGACACTAGCAATATGCCAAAAATCTGGGAGTATCGGAGGCAGAAGTGAGCATAGCTGCTGTTACTAAGGAGAAGATGGTTGGGAAATGTAAAGGTCTGAAGGTAGGTTAGCCACTTGGACCAGATGGACTACTACTGAGGGTTTTGAAAGAGGTAACTGAAGAGATTGTGGAGGCATTAGTAAAGATCCTTCAAGAATCTCTAGATGCTGAAACGGTTCCGGAGGACTGGAAAATTCCAAATGTCACATTACTCTTTAAGAAGGGAGAGAGGCAGGAGAAAGGAAATCATAGGTCAGTTAGCCTGACTCCAGTGGCTGGGAAGATGGTGGAATCGATAATTAAGGTTGAGGTTTTGGGATACTTGGAGGTACACGATAAGGTAGACCAAAGTCAACATGGTCTCCTTTAGGGGAAATCTTGCCTGACAAAACTGTTGGAATTCTTTGAGGAAACAACAGGCAGAACAGACACGAGAGTAAGCAGGGCATCTGCAGAAGGACTTTAATAGATGGGGTGGATGGAATATAGTGTAGGGAAGTATATGGTCATGCAGTTTGGTAGAAGGAATAAAGGTTCAGACTATTTTCTAAATGAGGGGGAAAAAAAATCAAAAATCCAAGATTCAAAGGAATTTGGGAGTTTTTGTGCAGGATTCCCTGAAAGTTAACTTGCAGGTTAAATTGGGGGTAAGGAAGGCAAATGCAACGTTAGCATTCATTTTGAGAGGACTAGAATAAAAGCAAGGGTGTGATGTTGAGGCTTTATACGGTATTGGTCAGACTGCAGTGGAGTATTGTTGGTGGTTTTAAGCCCCTTATCTAAGGTGTGCTGGCATTGAAGAGGATCCAGAGGTTTATGAAAATGATTCCAGGAATGAAAGGGCCAATATATGAGGAGCATTTGATGGCTCTTTTTTTTCCCCCGTCACTAGAGTTTAGAAGAATGAGGGGAGATCTCAGCGAAACCAAAAATATTAGAAGGCCTAGACAGAATGGATGTTTCCTATTGTAAGGGAGTCAAAGAACCAGAGGGCACAGCCTCAGAATAGAGGGACGTCCATTTAGAACAGATGAAAAGGAATTTATTTAGCCAGAGGGTGGTGAATCTGTGGAATTCTTTGCCATGGATGGCTGTGGAACCCAAGTAATCGTGTATAAGCAGAGTTTTAATTGGTTCTTGGCTAGTCAGGGCTTAGAGATTTATGAGGAGAATGGGGTTGAGAGTGAGAGTAAATTGGCCAAGACTTAATGTCAGAGCAGACCTAATGGGTCAAATGGCCTACTTCTGTTCCTATGTTACAGTCTAATATTGCTCCCCCAATCCTCTCCCTACCCAGTATGCATCACCTGTCACTGGATAGCATTTGGTCTCTTGCTAGCCCAGAGACTACCTAAGAGAGCCCAATTTATTGCTCGATACTTCTAAAAGTAGCTGTACATGGCCGATGCATTAAGGAGAAAATTGGGTTCTTGTTACGTGATAACCATACCTTTGTCTGTCTGCTGCTCCCCCGCAGGGATCAGCTGACACTTGAGCTCCCACAATTGGAGCAGAGAGGGTCTGATGAGGAAAACATGGATTCTGAGGCTTCATGGAGTATGGAGAGCCTCCTTGATGACCGACCAGCACAAGTGGAGTCCGGAGGTCAGTAAAAAGTAGGTTGCCATCTTGTGTACTTCTGAGGCTCCTTCATTTGTTCAATATGGCAAGTGTGTTAGACAGCGTGAATCTGTAGTCTGCACAAGAGGCGAGAAGATAGACAGCTGCAAAACTGATGTAAGGTGTAAACTTTTCTCCCTCCAGGTTCTGCAGTGTTCCAGTTCACAGGACGCCACGAGCCTCTTCCTGCCACTCCAGAGGGCACTGTCACCCCAACTAAACCCGTGCTGCCAACTCGCCCTCCTATCGCGCAGCGACGGGCGTTCTCCATGCTCACCAGCATTAAGCTGCCCTGTCGGAAAGCCGTGCTGCCCACGCGGAACATCAAGCTTCCCCCCGGCATCGTCAGCGCTGTGGGCAGTGTCCCCAACAGTCCTGGCACCAAGGATGGAGAGCCCCACCCACTGGCAGTCACTATGCGACGACGCAACCTCCCCTCCCAGCGATCTGACAACATCCACTCCATGTATGTGCAGGACTTCCTGCCGCTACCGAACACTGGTGAGACGAATCCCATCCCAGCCAAGGTCCAGAGGAGGTTTTCTGACCCACTAGCTGACCTACCCCATGGAGGTGACGAATCTGCCCTGTAACATTGCCCACCACCTACTGAAGAAGGCAGTGGATTATCCCCATTTATATACTTACCTCACCAAGGCAGTTTGAACTACTCTCTCTCTCTCTGGCTTCATGCTCTGGAACCAAGGGGGAGCAGTGACTGCTCGGGACCAAGAGTGAGAGAAATTGGGATCTGAATGTGAAGAGTGAATGAGTGATGCCTGGGCTGAATGTGATCAGGAGAATGAATGAATGACCATGTGGACCAAATGTCTGAGTGACTTGAGTGACCTTCTCTGACACTTTGCTCTGTTAGTACATTCCCTCGGCTGACCAGGGATTACTTTCTCAGTTGCACTGTGCGGTCCCGCCTGGTATTGTGAGAAGGTCATTCTCCTCCCTTGCCCTCCTGTAACCATTTTTCCCTACTTGTGAAAAAGTACAGTTTTTATATAAATAAATGTTGTCATTTGTTTTTTACTTGTCATGATGGAGTAAATGTAAAATATTTGCTAACTCAGATACAACAATGGGTTGAATTGGTTCTTAGTCCAGAGTATCTTTGAGCAGTAGGGAAGAGTGTGAAAGAGGAGCAATAGCAGAAGGAGGTGATTATTTCTTGCAGATTTTTGGCAGTAATCAGTGGTTATCTGGTGGTTTCTATGACTGGGTTTATGTGCCTGACTTCAGGAAGGCACTTCAAAGCAGTTGTTAAGAGAATCTACAATCCATTTTAGACCTAAGGAGTTTCAGTTAAAGAACAGCTGCAAGAATAATCTCTACCAGTGCAACACAACACGCCAACATCACCTTTTGAACAAGTGGCAAGAGTAGGTAGTGAGAGGTAATGAACAGAAACTAATGCTCAGGTTAAAAATGTTGTTTTCATAGACAGGATGAAGTCCCAATAATACCCATGTTTGTAAAATCAAAAATATTAGAGTTCCAGTTTCTAGCACAGGGATAAAGTGGGGCAGAGGGCCAACAGAGATTTTTCTATCTAAATATTTTAAACTTCTGCTCCATTTACCAGTAGATGGTGATGTTGCTGTGTTTAGATGTTTTCTAGCCAGGAAATGTTCAGACACACAAGTCCTGGAAGTTAGGTTAGTCTATCAAAAATCATTTGAATCTCTGCTTCCAAAGCCATTCTCTTTAATAAGGTGTGCTTATTAGATGAAGCCAACATCAGAGCTCTCATTCATCCATGACCTTTAAAATGAATCTAGGTCCTCCATGAATACAGCTGTGAACAAGTCGGGAGTTCAGCCATAAGCTGTCTTTGGACCTTGGGAGGAAACCCGTGTGGTCAGAAGAACATACAAACTCCTTACAGTCAGCGGCAGGTAGTCCCAGACAGGAGAAGCTGCCTGCAGCCCCGAACAGCTGGCAAATCTATTCTGCCAGTCTTCCAAATGCTTGTCCATATGTATAGCCCATCCGAAGTGGGGCGTTGGTACCCTGGCAAGGACATGCAGCATGCAATTCAGTCTTTATTAAGGTTGTAGTTCCATTTCCTGGCCCGATCTCCCCATTCCCTCAAAAATTCTACTGGATCTCAGCTTTGAAATCTGCTCAGGAATTAAGTATTTAGAACTCATGGGGCAGAGAATGTGAAAGGTTCACAGCCCTTTGAGTAATTTCTCTTCACATCAGTCGTACACTGTCAACCCCTATACTAGTCCTAGAATCTCTAGAGGAAGGAAATGATCTCTTCCCACCCCTCAGGACACCTAGCTCCCTCTCCATTAATATTGATAGCAACACTCAGCAACATGGAATTCAATATAAACATTTTATTATAATTATATAAACATTTTGCATAAATTTCATTCATCAGGAAGCTCTAAGCCACCCCCAAGAAATAAATTAAATCCAATCAGTGTTATAATGAGAACTGATCATCAATCACTACATGCTCCATTGTGGTCATTTCTGTACTGGGGTGTTAAAGGAAGGGGTGGCCGTTGTCCAGTAACTTTATGTATAGTACCTGAAGCAGTCTGAGGCTCAGAATGTTCTGGGTGAGGGGAGGGGACAGGTAACTAAATTCAGCACCGGTGAGGCCCTGTTAAGAGTTTTGGCGTGGACACAATCCCTGTGAGGATATTCAGTCCACTCTCCGAGTGTCAGGTTCTTGCAGCAACAATGACAGACACAGCCACGCCGCCGACTGCTACCATGGTCGCTCCTAACAGCCACTTCCATGGAATATTCTGCAAAAGTAGAGAACAGCAGACCACTCGCACATCATCACTTCCCCAACTGCTGGCTCCCTCATCAGCTTCCCAGGGGCCGGAGAGCAGGAGTTAGATGCAGGCTAAAGCTCCTTCCAGATATTCCTTCAATTCCTCCCACCTGGAAGGAGCATAGGTTACGAAGAGTAAAATTCCCTCTACCGTCTCAATCCATTACTGTACCCTTTACTTTCCTGATTCTTGGAAAACATAAACAAAGCCTTTAATTCACATACCCAGGAGAATCGAGATGGCGAGGAGAGCGGGGGCGTAGCCATATCTCCGAGCATCTTCCGGTACATCGCCTGCTCTAAGGTCCTCTGCTTAGACTGCTTCTTCAGTAGCTGGGAGAGTTCAGCGTGAATCGCCTACATAGCAGCAGCAGCGATCAAAAATCGCACACAATTATCAGCAGCACTCTGCAAGAACATGATTCCATCTAACAAAAAAGACCCTGGACATCTTTAAGGACATGGCAACCTAAACCAGAGCCAAGACTCGCAGGAGGCTCAGTTACACAGAGGGAGGAGCAAGGTCACTCAATCAAGTTAGAGAGGGTTGCATTGTTAGGGGAGCAGATACGATTCCAGTTGACTCTGTGTGAGGTTCAACGATATTGAGCAATTGCAGAGGGAAAGGGTGACTAGCCAGAGATTATGGTGCATATCATTACCAATAAAGGAGTCACTAAAGGGATTAAAAATCACAAACTTAAAAGGACATAAGCTCCAGGTAATGTCAGTAAATGAATTGCTGAGATGCTAAGGGAAGGATAACTGGCCTTACATTCTTGTCAGATGGGCTGCAACCTCAGTAGGTCTGGGTCCAATAATGGGAGAAAGGGCAGAATCAAGGCAACAGGCAACCAGAGTTTGGAAAGCTGGACAGATTGTGGTTGTTTTCTTTGGAACAAAGAAGGCTAAGAGACCTAAGAGTGTAGACAATTAAAAGAACCCTTTTTAGAATAAGTAAGAAGGGTCTATTTATTTTTGCAGAGGTATCAAAACTAGTGTGATTAAAGTAATAGGTAGAAGGATCGGAGGAAGATGAGGAGAAGTGTTTTAAACCGAGTGGAACTCCCTGCCTAAAATGGAGGTAGAGGTAGAAACTCTCATCATATTCTAAACAGCATTGGTGTGTATTTAAAAAGCCATGATCTGTAGGGCTATATACAAAGTGTTGAAAGCCAGAGATTTGGCTACACATCACTTTTTTTTGGCTGGTATGGGCACAATGAGCCAAACGGCCTTCTCCCGTGTCATAAACTTTCAATGATGCTATGAAAGTATCTGTGAATGTGAAAATGCAGTGACATATCAGGCACTTAAAACACAGCCCAGTTCTCATGTACCATAGACACACACAAATCTAAAGTATACCTCATCCACACAAATTAAGGCCAAAAGACACAAAGTACAAAATGTACTTTGAATCACATGCAAAGTATGCTTACATTGATGGAGATGTTCCCAATGCTCCCTATCAATTACAGTTAACAAAGACCAAGTCCACTTGTACTCTGCTGGCTTCCTACTCACCTTGTTTGATGGCTCCAGTCTTGCAGCTTGTTTCAGGACTGGTATAGCTTCTGCATATTCACCCTGCAAGGCCAGAACCTGATAACAGAGAATTAACCAGGAGGGGTCAGGTAATGGCTCCTCATCCTGTTGATTAAACTTCCAGAATGGCAACTTCCAATGGTCCACTCATGTGAAGGACCACAGAACCTTGTGGCACTTGTTAATGGACAGGCAAGTACATGCGATTCTCTCACAGATCAGTTACTATCCTAGGACCACTATTGACCAGTGACTCAACTGGACTAACCTCACGCACTGGCATGACTGAGCTGGGTACCCAGGGAGAATGGATTAGCCCTGACACAAAAAAGAACACAAAGAAATACTCTTCAACATTCTGGATAGGTACAGCTCTAGTAATACTTAAAGGTCGACAGAACCCATCTGAACAATCATTTCCTTCAACAAGGCTGCAATACGTAACATCTACATGAAGGACTCCAGACACACACCAACACTGTTCTGAGTTCTCATGAAGGGTCTCAACCCAAAATACAAACTGTTTATTCCACTCTATATATGCTGCCTGACCTGCCGAGTTCCTTAAGCATTTTGTGCATGTTGCTCAAATTTCAAACTTGTGAAATTGACATTTGAAACAGAGAAGCATATTTCCTGCAAATTGCCTCCAAGTCACACCCCATCCCAACTGGGAAATATAATGTGGTTCTTTTATTTCCCCGGGGTACAGATTCTGGAATCCCCTTTGAGCTGTGGGATAGATTTATCAGAAGGACCGCAGCTGTTCCAAGGTGGGGACTCACTGCCACACCATCAGTAAGACATACACAGATGACAATGTCAGCATCACCCAAATCTTGCAGGTGAATAAAGAGTAAAACTAATTGATCACCAATGTCCTGGATCAGACATAGCCTCCTCAGTGAATATCACACAACCAAAGGATAGGTTGAATTCTGAGTTAAAGGATTAGAAATAGTGCTAGACTAGATAACTCAGTCCGAGCTTTCATGCCTCTATTCCTATCATACCTGCAGGGGAAACGGGGGGGGGGGTGGGCTTTTATGGGCGGCATAGTTGCAGTCAAACTGCTGCACAAGGCCTCACACATTAGCAATGGCAAATTAAAAATAAGACAGGAATGAGCAGAGCGGTCATTGTTGGAGTGGATCAGTGTTAAAGCGGGGAGGCTGGCTCATCATGGTTTGGTGAGGTACGTATCTGGTAAGTTTCATCTACATTTTTCTTGTTCATCGTTCATTAGTGCATAGTTGTAGCAAAGAGAATGGCTTCAGAGGCTGTGTTGGTTGCAATGTGGGAATTCAGGGGAATGGGGGGAGGATGTGGATGGGAGCTTCAGCGACCACATCACTGGCACTGAACACAGAAGGGAAGGAAGGAAAGAGGAATGCAGTAGAGAGGAGGGAGTCTATAGTTAAAGGAGCAGACACGAGATTCAGTGGACACGATAGATTCACCCAGATGCTATGTTACCTCCCAGGTACCATGGTCAAGGACGTATTTTAAGCAAGGTTACTTTATTTCCATCTTTTACAGTTTCAAAATAACAAAGAAAAGGAAAGGGCCCGAAGCAAAAGTTTGGGCACCCTGCATGGTCAGTACTTAGTAATACCCCCCTTGGCAAGTATCACAGCTTGTAAACGCTTTCTGTAGCCAGCTAAGAGTCTTTCAATTCATGTTTGGGGAATTTTTACCCATTCTTCCTTACAAAAGGCTTCTAGTTCAGTGAGATTCTTGGGTTGTCTTGAATGCACTGTTCTTTTGAGGTCTAGCCACAGATTTTCAATGATGTTTAGGTCAGGTGACTCTGAGGGTCATGGCAAAACCTTCAGCTTGCGCCTCTTGAGATAATCCATTGTGGATTTTGAGGTGTGTTTAGGATCATTATCCTGCTGTAAAATCTATCCTTTTTTCATCTTCAGCTTTTTCACAGATGCTGTGATGTTTGCTAGTATTCAATTGAATTAATTTTCCCCTCTACCAGAGAAATGTTCCCCATGCCACTGGCTGCAACACAAGCCCAAAGCATGATCGATTCACCCCCGTGCTTAACAGTTGGAGAGGTGTTCTTTTCATGAAATTCTGCACCCTTTTTTTCCCCAAACATACCTTTGCTCATTGTGGCCAAAAAGTATTATTTTAACTTCACCAGTCCGCAGGACTTGTTTCCAAAATACACCAGGCTTGTTTAGATGTTCCTTTGCAAACCTGGCGCCGAATTTTGTGGTGAGAACATACAAAAAGTCTTCTTCTGATGACTCTTCCATGAAGGTCACATTTGTGCAGGTGTCACTGCACAGTAGACCAGTGCACCACCACACCAGAGTCTGCTAAATCTTCCTGAAGATCTTTTGCAGTCAAACAGTGGTTTTGATTTGCCTTTCTAGCAATCCTACGAGCAGTTCTCTCAGAAGATTTTCTTGGTCTTCCAGACATCAACTTGACTTTCACTGTTCCTGTTAACTGCTGTTTCTTAATTACATTACGAACTGAGGAAACAGCTACCTGAAAACCCTTTGCTATCTTCTTACAGCCTTCTCCTGCTTTGTGGGCATCATTTATTTTAATTTTCAGACTGCTAGGCAGCTGCTTAGAGGAGCCCATGGCTGCTGATTGTTGGGACAAGGTTTGAGGAGTCAGGGTATTCATAAAGCTTTGAAATTTGGATCATTTGGCCTTTCCTAATAATGATTGTGAACAAGCCATAGCCCTAACAAGCTAGTTAAAGTCTGAGACCTCAAATCTCTTGGGGTGCCCAAACTTTCGCATGGTGCTCCTTTCCTTTTTCCCCCACTCTAAAATTGTACAAAACAAAAATAATACACTAATCTTGCTTAAAATGTTGAAAAGAATGTTGCATCTTTAACTTCATGACTTTTGGAGATCAGTTTATCTTCTACTCACTTAACTATTCACAGTAACAAAAATTTTGACCAGGGGTGCCCAAACTTTTGCATGGCACTGTACACTCTATATGGAATAAATTAGATGATCTTGTAGCATAGTCAGAGGTTGGCAGGCAAGACATTGTGGACATCACTGAGTCACAGCTGAAAGCAGATTATAGCTGGGAGCTTAACATCCAAGGATGTTGTATCAAAAGGACAGGCAGGGAGGCATAAGGGGCTCTGATCAACTGAAAAAGATTCTTTCCTATCAAAGTGTCAGACCCCAATCCAATTGAGAATTTGTGGCTGAACTAGAAAAGGGCTGTTCACTCATAATTTCCATGCAACTATGCTCGAGCGGTTTTGCAAAGAAGAATGGGGAAAAATTGCAGCGTCCAGATATGCAAGAGACCTCATAAGAGGAGGAAGTACTGGCACTTTTAAGGAATATAAAAATGGATAAATCTCCGGGTCCTGACAGGATATTCCCTAGGACCTTGAGAGAAGTTAGTGTAGAAATAGCAGGGGCTCTGACAGAAATATTTCAAATGTCATTAGAGATGGGTATGGTGCTGGAGGATTGGCATATTGCTCATGTGGTTCCATTGTTTAAAAAGGGTTCTAAAAGTAAATCTAGCAATTATAGGCCTGTCAGTTTGATGTCAGTGGTGGGTAAATTAATAGAAAGTATTCTTAGAGATGGTATAAATAATTATCTGGATAGACAGGGTCTGATTAGAAACAGTCAGCATGGATTTGTGCGTGGAAGGTCATGTTTGACAAACCTTATTGAAGTTTTTGAAGAGGTTACGAGGAAAGTTGACGAGGGTAAAGCAGTGGATGTTGTCTATATGGACTTCAGTAATGCCATTGACAAGGTTCTGCACGGAAGGTTAGTTGGGAAGGTTCAATCATTAGGTATTAGTATTGAAGTAGTAAAATGGATTCAACACTGGCTGGATGGGAGATGCCAGAGAGTAGTGGTGGATAACTGTTTGTCAGGTTGGAGGCCTGTGACTAGTGGTGTGTCTCAGGGATCTGTACTGGGTCCAATGTTGTTTGTCATATACATTAATGATCTGGATAATGAGGTGGTAAATTGAATTAGTAAGTATGCAGATGATACTAAGGTAGGTGGCGTTGTGGATAATGAAAGCAGATGATACTAACGTAGGTTGCGTTGTGGATAATGAAGCAGGTTTTCAAAGCTTGCAGAGAGATTTAGGCCAGTTAGAAGAGTGGGCTGAACGATGGCAGATAGAGTTTAATGCTGATAAGTGTGAGGTGCTACATTTTGGTAGGAATAGTCCAAATAGGACATACATGGTAAATGGTAGGGCATTGAAGAATGCAGTAGAATAGAGTGATCTAGGAATAATGGTGCATGGTTCCCTGAAGATGGAATCTCATGTGGATAGGGTGGTGAAGAAAGCTTTTGGTATGCTGGCCTTTATAAATCAGAACATTGAGTATAGGAATTGGGATGTAATGTTAAAATTGTACAAGGCATTGGTAAGGCCGAATTTGGAGTATTGTATACAGTTCTGGTCACCAAATTATAGGACAGATATCAACAGAATAGAGAGAGTACAGAGAAGATTTACTAGAATGTTACCTGGGTTTCAGCACCTAAGTTACAGGGAAAGGTTGAACAAGTTACGTCTTTATTCCTTGGAGCGTAGAAGGTTGAGGGGGGACTTGATAGAGGTATTTAAAATTATGAGGGGGATAGATAGAGTTGACATGGATAGGCTTTTTCCATTGAGAGTAGGGGAGATTCAAACACGAGGACATGAGTTGAGAGTTAAGGGGCAAAAGTTTAGGGGTAACACGAGGGGGAACTTCTTTACTTAGAGAGTGGTAGCTGTGTGGAACGAGCTTCCAGTAGAAGTGGTAGAGGCAGGTTCGATATTGTCATTTAAAGTAAAATTGGATAGGTATATGAACAGGAAAGGAATGGAGGGTTATGGGTTGAGTGCGGGCCATAGGACTAGTTGAGAGTAAGCGTTTGGCAAGGACTAGAAGGGCCAAGATGGCCTATTTCCGTGCTGTAATTGTTATATGGTTATCTACACAGACTCACTCAAGACTATAATTGCTGCCAAAGGTGCATCTACTAAATACTGACTTGAAGGGGATGAATACTTATGCAATCAACTATCTTGTTTTATATTTGTAATCAATTTAGATTATTTTGTAGAGATCTGTTTTCACTTTGACACGAAAGTCTTTCTCAGTTGATCAGTGTCAAAAAAGCCAAATTAAATCCATTGTGATCCAATGTTGTAAATCAATATGAAAACTTCCAAGAGGGAGGGGTGAATATTTTTTTTTATAGGCACTGTATATACAGGCCTTCAAACAGTAGCCAGGATGTCAGCTACAAATTACAATAGGAGGTAGAAAACACATGTCAAAAGGGCAATGTTACGATAGCCATGGGGGATTTCAATATGGAGGCAGATTTGGAAAATCAGGATGGTACTGAATCCTGAGTTCATAGAATTCTTACAAGATGGCTTTTTAGAGCAGCTTTGGTTGAGCCCACTAGAGGATCAGCTATTCTGGATTAATCGTGCAATGAACCAGTATTGATTAGAGAGCTTAAGGTAAAGGAACCCTTAAGGAACAGTGAACATAACATGACAGAATTCATCCTTCAATTTGAGAGGGAGAAGCTAAAGTCAGATGTATCAGTATTACCTTGGAGTAAAGGGAATCACAAAGGCATGAGGGAGGCTGGCCAAAGTTGAATGGAAGGGGACACTAGCAGGGTTGATGGCGGAGCAGCAATGGCTGGAGTTTCTGGAAGCAATTCAGAAAGCGCAGGACAGATATACCTCAAGGAGGAAGAAGTATTCTAAATACAGGATGACACAACTGTGGTCTTACAAGGGAAGTCAAGAAGAAGAGGAGGCATATAAAAGAACAAAAATAGTGGTAAGATAGAGAATTGGGAAATTTTAAAAAAATAACACAAGGCAAGTTAAAAAAACCATGGGGGTGGGGAGAAAATGAAACAAGAAGGTAAGCAAGCCAACAATATCAACAAGGACACTGGAATTTAAAAGGAGTAAAATAAAGAAGCAAGAGAAGATATTGGGACTGCTGGAAAATGACGGAGGAGAGGTAATCAAAGGGGAAAGAGGAAAAGGTGGATGAACTGAATGAAGTATTTTGCATCAGTCTTCACTCTGGAAGAGACTAGCAATAAGCTGGAAGTTTGAGAGTGTCATGGGGCAGATGTGAGTAAAGTTGCTATTGCTAGGGAGAAGGTGCTTCAGAAACTGAAAGGTCTGAACCAGATGGACTACACCCCAGGTTCTAAAAGAGGTAGCTGAAAAGATTGTGGAGGGATTAGTAACGATCTTTCAAGAATCACTAGATTATGGAATGGTTCCAGAGGAATGGAAAATTGCAAATGTCACTGCACTCTTCAATAGGCAAGGGAGGTAGAAGGAAGGAAATTATAGGCCAGTTCGCCTGACCTCAGATGTTGGAGTTGATTAAGAATTAGGTTTTGGGGTACTTGGAGGTAGGTGATAAAATAGGTCAAAGTCAGCATGGTTTCCTTAAAGGAATATCTTGCCTGACAAACCTTTTAGGAAATATTTCTTTGAGGAAATAACAAGCAGGACAGACAAAGGAGAGTCAGTGGTTGTTGCGTAGTTAAGTTTGTCAGAACGCCTTTGACAAGCTGCCCCACATGAGGTTGCTTAACAAGAGCCCATGGTATTGCAGGAAAGAATGTAGTATGGATACAGCATTGGCTGGCTGGCAGGAGGCAAAGAGTAGGAATAAAGGGAGACTTTTCTAGTTGGCTGCTGGTGACTAGCGGTGTTCAGCAGGTACAGTGTTAGGACTGCTTCTTTTTATGTTGTATGTCAATGATTTGGATGACGGAATTGATGTCTTTGTGGCCAAGTTTGTTGAAAATATGAGTACAGGTAGAGGGGCAGGTAGTGTAGAGGAAGTGGGGAGGCTGCAGACGAACTTAAGACAGATTAGGATAACGGGGAATGAAGGGGCAGATGGAATAGTGTTGTGAAGTGTAAAGTCACAGAGTTCGGTAGAAGGAACAAAAGCATGGACTATCTTCTAAACTGGCAGAAAATTCAAAAATCCAAGGTGCAGAGAGATTTGGGAGTTCTTGTGCATGATTCCCTAAAGATTAACTTGCAGGTTGAGTTGGTGGCGAGGAAGGCAAATGCAATGTTAGCATTCATTTCGAGAGGACTAGAATATAAAAGCAAGGAAGTAATGCTGAGGCTTTATAAGGCACTGGTGAGGCCTCACTTGGAGTATTGTGAGCAGTTTTGGGCCCCTAATCTAAGAAAGGATGTGCTGATATTGGAGAGGTTTGAGAGGAGGTTCATAAGAATGATTCTGGAATGAAAGGCTTATCGTATGAGAAGTGATTGATGGCTCTTGGCTGGACTTTAGCCGACTGAGAGGGGAATCACACTGAAACTTATCGAGTGTTGAAAGGTATACAGAGAGTGGACGTGGAGAGGATGATTCCTACCATGAGGGAGTTTAGGACCAGAAGGTACAGACTCAGAATAGAGGGATGTCCACTTAGAACTGAGATGAGGAGGAATTTCTTTTGCCAGAGGGTGGTGCATCTGTGGAATTTGTTGCCACAGGCAGCTATGAAGGCAAGATCATTGAGTGCATTTAAGGTGGAGGTTGACAGGTTCTTGATTAGTCAGGGTGTGAAAAGTTAAGGTGAGAAGGCGGGAGAATGGAGTTGAGAGGGAAATGGATCAGTCATGATGAAATGGAGAGCAGACTCCAGGGTCTGAATGGTCTAATTCTGCCATGTATCATGGACTTGTTCCTACTCCTGTAGCTGACAGGAAGTAAACTTCGACTGCAATGTGCACCATTATACCTATCATGGCCAATTTAAAATTAGATACGGACTGAAATAACACAGATAATTGAATTAGTGCACAGAGGTAAACTGGTCCATGTTCTGCCTTTTTAACAATTCGTTGTAAATTTCTGTGTGTATTTGAAATTCCTCATAAGAATATTACATTATAATGTTAGCATTCCACCACTGGCTGTGCTGTGCAGAGTTTATTTGGCACTTCCCATCAAACACACGGATGTAATAATAATTAAATCTGTTAGTAATGTACATAGAGAGATTAATTTAAGAAAATTTGGAAGATTGAGGTTTTCCACCGGTGGGCCAGTGCCTACCTTCCCTTTCCTGAAAAGTGCTTTGATGTTGTTGGGTTGATGCTCGAGCGCAGCATTGGAGGATTTAAGTGCAGCCTCGAAATGTTCCAACTTCAGCTGGGCTGCCGCCAGATTATTCAGACACTTCACCTTCACATCCAACAACTCCTGCTCTTCCTCCAGTGAAAATTCAACTGCAAGGAATTGGACACAGAGAAAGACACCTGACAGCAACAGTAGGTACAAGGGGAATTGCTTGAAACAATGAAAAAGGGACAGGAACCCGAGAGTGAGCAATCCAGAGAGGGGAAGGAACCTACAAGTTCGATCCAAGATTGCCAACGATACAAGGATGAGTGAACAGCACTTTGTGTAGGACAGAAGGACTATTCAGCAAATGGAGATCAATACCAGTAATCGTGAGTTATTGATTTTGGACCAAAGGTGAACTGACCGAAGTATTTACTTACTTTATCGATTTATACAGCACAGTACAGGCCCTACCAGCTCAACAAGCCCACGCTGCTCATTAACACCTTTGTGACCAATTAACCTATTAATCCAAATGTTTCTTTGAGTGTGGGAGGAAACCGGAGCACCCAGAGGAAACCCTCACGGTCATGGGGAGAACGTACAAATTCCTTACAGACAGGGATAGTATTGCTATTGTTGGCACGATAATAGTGTTACGGTAACTGCTCTGCCACCATGCTGCCTGAAGTTTTACTGAAATGATGGAATACTGGAGGGTCTAAAGCCACTGATTGGTCACCTCCTGTTAGCTATTACCTACCACTACAATTCAAAATACCTAAACGTACCTTTGGAGCTCGAGTTTGCAATATCGAGGGCGATGTCATATGAGTTGATTGCGAAGACATACTCGTTCCGTAGAAAGTAGGCATTCCCCCGCTCCCTTTTCTTGTTGGCCAGCAGTAAGCGCTCCTTCCCCGACAGGAGTTCGATATCTGGGGCGTCCTTCACCGAGAGAAGCTGAACCTCAATGTGCACGGTGGCATTTGAAGGTACTGTGGGCTGGATGCTGGCAGGGGACGAGATACAGCATGTTAAAAAAGACTGCACAACCTCTGCACCTCCAGCCTTGCCACAGGTCCTTTGTAAGAGGTATACTGGGTCACTTGCTTTAAAAGAAACATGAAAGCACAAATGTGCTGGCTACCTCAATGACACAAACTAGATAAATCAATAAAAAATTCCCCCAGACCAAGGAAAATCAGTTGAGTGGTGTCTCTTTTAGATTAAATTATTTATGGAGAGAAACCACTCTGGGTGGGTCTAGCTTTTATTTAGTACACATAACTTGCCCTTGAAATGTAGCATTGAACTACTGAAGTATTTTTGGTTTTGGGAAGGGAATTCCAGGATCTATTCTCAGCAGAAATGAAGGACTTGTAGCGGTGTGCTACACGCAGCGCTAAAATTACAACACGGAGTCGGTAACTGCAGTTGAAGGAAAAAACTTTATTCGAAATCCTCAGCCTCACTTCTAAGCCTCCCTCAACCTGCCCCCCGTGGCGCAGAGGCTCCAAAGCTCTGTGCTCGCAAACCCCCGTAGGCTATCTAATTGTGAGCTGGTTCGGATGTGCCAGGAAATGGGTCGCCACATAACCCCCCCCCCCAGAACCGGCGATACACCCCCCAATGTCCACAGTCTGGGCCAGAACCTGCTTGGGAGGTCGGCCTCTGCACCGAGGTGCCGGAAACTCGGCCGGTTGTGCCAGGTCCACATGAGCCGGTTTGAGGCGGTCCACCGTGAAAATCTCCTCGGTCCCCCCAACGTCCAGCACGAACGTGGACCCGTTGTTCCGGAGCACCTCGTATGGCCGCTGCAGCGGTGGCCGATGCCCGCCCCTGCGTACAAACACAAACTTACAGTTCTGCAGGTCTTTGGGTATGCAGGTCGGGTTCTGCCCGTGCTGTGAAGTGGGTATGGGGGCCAGGTTACCGAGCTTCTCGCGTAGTCTGCCCAGGACTGCTGCGGGATCTTCCTCTTGCCCCCGTGGGGCTGGTAGGAACACCCCGGGGACGACCAGGGGCGCGCTGCATACCAACTCGGCCGACGAGGCGTGCAGGTCGTCCTTGGGCGCTGTGCAGATGCCGAGTAGGACCCAGGGAAGCTCATCCGCCCAGTTGGCTCCTCGCAGGAGGGCCATGAGGGTCGACTTCAGGTGACGGTGGAAACGCTCCACTAGCCCGTTCGACTGTGGGTGGTAGGCAGTTGTGCGGTGCAGCTGAGTCCCCAAAAGGCTGGCCATAGCTGACCACAGGCTGGAGGTGAACTGGGCGCCTCTGTCGGAGGTAATGTGGGCCGGGACACCAAAGCGAGATATCCAGGTGGTGATCAGGGCTCGGGCGCAAGATTCGGAGGTGGTGTCGGTGAGCGGGATCGCCTATGGCCATCTTGTGAACCGGTCCACGATAGTCAGGAGGTGCCGTGCTCCGCGCGACACTGGAAGGGGGCCCACGATATCCACATGAATGTGGTCAAAACGCCGGTGGGCAGGATGGAACTGCTGCGGTGGGGCTTTGGTGTGCCGCTGCACCTTGGCCGTCTGGCAGTGCATGCACGTTTTGGCCCATTCACTGACCTGTTAGCGGAGTCCGTGCCAAATGAACCTGCTGGAAACCATCCGGACAGTTGTCCAGATGGAGGGATGCGCCAAGTTATGAATGGAGACGAAAACACGGCGCCGCCAGGCTGTCGGGACAACGGGACGGGGCTGGCCGGTGGTGACGTCACAGAGTAGGGTCCTCTCACCTGGGCCTACGGGGAGGCCCTGGAGCTGCAAACCAGAGACTGCGGTTCTGTAACTCGGAATCTCCTCATCTGCCTGCTGCGCCTCTGCCAGTTCCTCAAAGTCTACCCCTTGGGAAAGGGCATGAACGGTAGGGCGAGGGAGCGCATCCGCCACGACATTGTCCTTACCCGAGACGTGCCGGACATCCGTCGTGTATTCAGAGATGTAGGACAGGTGGCGTTGCTGGCGGGACGACCAGGGGTTGGACGCTTTCGTAAACGCAAAGGTAAGCAGTTTGTGGTCCGTGAACGCGGTGAAGGGCCGACCTTCTAGGAAGTACCTGAAATGCCGGATTGCCAGGTAGAGCGCCAACAGTTCCCGGTCGAAAGCACTGTACTTGAGCTCGGGTGGCTGCAGGTGCTTGCTGAAAAACACCAGGGGTTGCCAGCGACCTGCGATGAGTTGCTCCAGCACCCCACCGACTGCCGTGTTTGATGCGTCCACTGTGAGGGCGGTAGGGGTGTCCATTCTGGGATGTACTAGCATTGCGGCGTCAGCCAAAGCTTCCTTCGTTTGAACGAAAGCGGCGGCGGACTCCTCGTCCCAGGTAATGTCCTTGCTTGGACCCGACATTAGGGCGAACAGGGGGCGCATGATCCGGGCAGCTGAAGGGAGGAAGCGGTGGTAGAAATTGACCATACCTACGAATTCCTGAAGGTCTTTGATCGTGGTGGGTCAGGGGAAGTGGCAGACCGCATCTACCTTAGCGGGCAGAGGGGTTGCCCCGTCTTTAGTAATCCTGTGGCCCAGGAAGTCAACGGTATCGAGTCCGAACTGGCATTTGGCGGGGTTGATTGTAAGACCGTACTCACTCAGTCGGGCGCAGAGTTGACGGAGGTGGGACAGATGCTCCTGACGACTGCTGCTGGCTATGAGGATGTCGTCCAAATAGATGAACGCGAAGTCCAGGTCCCATCCCACTGCGTCCATTAACCGCTGGAACGTCTGTGCGGCATTCTTCAGGCCGAACGGCATGCGGAGGAACTCGAAAAGGCCGAACGGGGTGATGAGAGCCGTTTTGGGGACGTCGTCAGGATGCATCGGGATTTGATGGTACCCTCGGACGAGGTCTACCTTGGAGAAGATCCGTGCGCCGTGCAGGTTTGCTGCAAAGTCCTGAATGTGCGGCACAGGGTAGCGGTCTGGTGTGGTAGCCTCGTTCAGCCTGCGGTAGTCGCCGCACGGTCTCCAGCCTCCCGTCGCTTTGGGCACCATGTGCAGGGGGGAGGCCCATGGGCTGTCGGACCGCTGGATGATCCCCAATTCCTCCATCCTCTGGAACTCGTCCTTCGCCAGTTGGAGCTTGTCCGGGGGAAGCCGCCGAGCGCGGGCGTGGAGGGGTGGTCCCTGGGTCGGGATGTGGTGCTGTACGCCGTGTCGGGGCATGGCCGCTGTGAACTGCGGTGCCAGAACCGATGGGAAATCCGCCAGGACCCTGGTGAAGTCGTTGTCGGACAGCGTAATGGAGCCGAGGTGAGGGGCTGGCAACTGGGCTGCACCCAGGGAGAACGTCTGAAAGGTCTCGGCGTGTACCAGTCTCTTCCTGGGCAGGTCACCAGTAGGCTGTGAGCCCGCAAAAAATCCGCACCCAGAAGCGGTTGGGCTACGGCAGCCAGTGTAAAGTCCCACATGAACAGGCTGGAGCCGAACTGTAGCTGCACCTGACGGGTGCCATAGGTCCTTACTGTGCTGCCGTTCACGGCCCTCAGGGGGGGACCCGGTGCCCTGCTGTGGGTGTCGTAACTCGTCGGAGGTAAAACGCTGATCTCGGCACCAGTATCAACCAAAAACCGGCGTCCCGACCTTTTATCCCACACATACAGGAGGCTATCCCGATGGCCAGCCGCCGTAGCCATCAGCGGCGGCTGGCCCTGGCGTTTCCCGGGAACTCGCAGGGCGGGCGACAATGGCGGGCTTCTGCGCCCCACCTCTGGTGGTAAAAGCACCAGTGTTCCTTGGGCCGGGGGTTGGCGGGCTCTGCGGCCGGGCCTGGACTGGTTTGCTGCTGGGAGCGTGGCTGGGAGATCTGTGCGACGGACGCCCCGCTCACCTTTTCGGCATTCCACAGCAAGTCCACCCGAGCTGCCACCTTCCAGGGGTCACTGAAATCCGCGTCGGACAGCAGCAGGCGTATGTCCTCGGGCAGCTGCTCCAGGAATGCCTGCTCAAACATGAGGCAGGGTGTGTGTCCGTCGGCTAGAGACAACATCTCATTCATTAAAGCCGTTGGAGGTCTGTCGCCCAAGCCATCCAGGTGCAGTAAACGGGCAGCCTGCTCGCGCCATGATAGTCCGAAAGTCCTGAGGAGCAGGGCTTTGAATTCCGTGTACTTGCCGTCTGCCGGGGGCGACTGTACGAACTCCGCGACCTGGGCCGCTGTGTCCTGGTCAAGGGAGCTCACCACATAGTAGTAGCGGGTGTCTTCTGAGGTGATCTGGCGAACGTGGAATTGGGCTTCGGCTTGCTGGAACAATAGGTTCGGTCGCTGTGTCCAGAAACCCGGCAGTTTCAACGAAACCGCATGAACAGAGGCAGCGTCGGTCATTTCTGGTCCAAAAATCGTTTGGACCGTCAGAGTCACCAATTGTAGCGGTGTGCTACACACAGTGCTAAAATTACAACAAGGAGTCGGTAACTGCAGTCGAAGGAAAAAACTTTATTCGAAATCCTCAGCCTCACTTTTAAGCCTCCCTCAACCTGCCCCCCGTGGCGCAGAGGCTCCAAAGCTCTGTGCTCGCAAACCCCCGTAGGCTATCTAATTGTGAGCCGGTTCGAATGTGCCAGGAAATGGGTCGCCACAGACTGTCTGTATATACAGTGGATTCCAGTTAGTCGGACCATTGGTTAATTGTGGCAACTCTTAAAGAACGAAAGCTAAATAAGAAAATTGCTGGGATTACCACAGTTTTTTTGAGACAGTATACCACTTAATTGGAGCAGAAGACTGTTGTCAAATTATCGTCAATCACATGCACTTGTGTGGCCATTAGCTGCTGTACCATGCTTGGAGCAAAGTTTTTTAAGTAGTATCAATTGCCCATGCTTATGTTCAAAAGCAGTAATCTTGTCACTGATAGTTGGCAAGAAATGAGCAGTAGGACAATTCCTGTTTCGCACACTGTGGCTTCAAGCATTTAGACTTAGAGATGTCAGAAACTGGGAGTGATTTCACTACTTCAAATTAGGAACGTCGAAGAATTTGAAGGCATTGATAATCCTCTTGAATGTTGCAATGAAGATGAAGATTTGGAGGATGTAATTGTCAATAGCGTTGTATGAAGGCAGTCTACTACCTGCTCTAGGTGCCTGCGCTGATTTTGGTCATTACATACACTGGATGAACTCCGTTGATAACCATTAGGACCTAATAGTTTTATAGCATTGTAGTACTATTGGTAGTGTAATTTGTTCTGTATATATTTTAAATACATAATTTGTTACTCAGTTTGACTTTTTTTAATATCTTTTTATCTATTTCCATGAAACTTCAATGAACTGGGAAAGCCGCTTAATTAGGCTAAAATGTATTGGTCCTGTTGTGTCCCAATTAACTGGAATCCACTGTACTTCTAAGTCAGGATGGTATGTGATTGGCAGGAAACTTCAGATGGCTGTGTTCCTATGCACCCAATGTCCTTTTCCTTGGTGGTGATAGTCATGTTTTTGCAAGATTCTGTCAAGGTAGTACAAATGGTGGATGGCGTGAATGTTTAAAGTGATTTAGAATGCCAATCAGGCAGGCTGTTCTGTTTTGGATGCTGTAAAGGCTCCTGCGTGCTCACCCAGTCAAGAACAATATTCTATCACACTCCTGATAAGCACTACATAACTAATGATAAAGCTTTGAGAAGTCAGGTAGTGGGTTATCAGCTATAGTATACCCACTGACCAGCTATTTGGCAGCTTTTGTCAATTTTCTGGCCATTGGCAAACATATCATGGTAAATGATTAGACTATAATGTTAAAGTTGGTCATTGTCCTATTCTTCACAGGAACACTACTTGATATTTATCAGCAGTCCAAGAATTGCCCCATGCAAGAGATCAAATTTGTCCCTCAGGATTTTTAGTTTAGCCACTTAACAACTGCAACACCATTCCTCTTTGATGGGATGATGTAGAAGAACTTTACTGGCTAGGTGGTGCTGATGGTTCCATGGGATCTGCACCCACGGGAGAAATGGAAGTGAAGAAGCACAGTGAACAACCATTACGTCTATTGTTTCCAGTGGCTCAGCTTTACTGAGAGCCTCTAAGCACCTACCTGCCCAGAGAGCCATAGGCATATTTAGCATCAGAGACAATCAAAGCCACTTCCCCTGGCTCCATCAGCTGGATGCAAAGATCCAATGCCTGCAGAGAGACGGAAACAGACACTGAAACAAATTCGTCACACAACCTGCACCTGCAAACACACTAAGATACCAACTGCTTACCAGCACCAACCTGGATAACATCCCCGTCTCCCACGGTGAAAGTGAGGGAGGGATCTTCCTCTACGTCGGTTCCATCCTCCAGTGTCATCTTCAGCCCCACAGTTACATTCTGACCTTTTTGTGGTTTTGGCTCATCATTCCGACCTGCTACCAGAATCTTCTTCCTCAGCAGCTCATTTCCTAAAGGAAAGTGCATTAATGAGTCCCGACATATCTATATTGCCAAACACATTGGATTAATAGCAAAAATTTGAGAGAGTTGAGTATTTGGCCTTTTGATTTTTATCATTTATGACTGATGCTCTGTCTCAAATTCATTTTTCCTGCTTTTCTTCATATCCACTGGTACCCCTAAATAGCCAAAAGTCTATCATCTTAGTCTTGAGAGATACTGAGCATCTACACTCTTCTGGAATCAAGAATTTACACACTGTGGAAAGAAACTTCTGTCTTCTCAGTTCTAAACATGACAGTATGCCCACTTGTTTCCAGATTCTCTAAAGAAGAAACAGCCCCTTATGCCCATCTTTCTCAAGGTCATGTACACCATCTCTCATTCTCAACTTAAAAACACCATCCCATCATTGTAAGGATCAATAATAAAGAACACTGCCCTCATTCACTCCCTGTGATCTCAAAAAGTTCAGTGAGATCTCAGTAAAGACTCCTTCCCTTGCACTCCGCTGCTTTGCAATAAAAGGCAACACTATTTGCTCTCTGAACAGCTTTATATTACATATTATTTTACTGTGTTCCTTCCCTGCCTCTCTATGCGCTATTTACTAGTTTTTCACAATATTAAAAATATATTCTTTTTGCAGTTCTGCCTAATAATTTGCCCACCCTACTCCTCACATTGTCCTCCACTAGTCAATTTCTTGAACACTGGCTGAGGCTGTCCATATAAGCAGTAAACTTCTCTCTGTTCGCTTTCCCACAACGAGGACACAGCTACAATGCTTGGTGCTCAAAGCCAGGATGCACATAATGTACAAAGGGAAATACAGTGGATTCCAGTTAATTGAGGCAGCTGCTTATTTGGGACAACTCTTACGGAACAGAGACTAATCAAAAAAATAGCCAGGATTCCCATAAATCAAAGGAGCAGACGCTGGCCATTCAGCCCATCGAATCTACTCTGCCATTTCATCATGAACTGATCCAATCTCCCCTTTAATCCCATTCTCCCACCTTCTCACCATAACCTTTGATGCCCTGACTACTCAGATACCTATCAATCTCTGCCTTAATACACCCAATGACTTGGCCTCCACTGCCGCCCGTGGCAACAAATTCCATAGATTCACCGCCCTCTGGCTAAATTCCCTTTGCATATTTGGACTGCTTAATTAGTCTGGTGCCAGTTTCTTAATGATGTCAGATGCATGTGTGACCGTTCGACACTGTACCATTAGAGCAAACAGTTCTTAAATAGTGTCAGTTGGGTGCAACTGTGTTCAAAAAGTTATGATTTTTCTCACTGGTAGTTGGCGAGAAATAAGCAATAAGACAATTCAGACCATGTTTTGTAATTTCAAGCATTCAGGCTTGGTGAAGTCAGAAATGACCAAGAGTGAAAATGAAATGATTTCACTACTTCAACAAGTTAGGAATTACAAAGAATTTGCAGGTAACGACAATCATCTTGAATGTTATAATGAAAATGAAGATGTGGAGGACACAAATGTCAAAAGCATTGTATTAAGCAGTCCATTATCTACACTGGGGGTCTGAGCTAATTTTGCTCATTGACAAAAAAATCAAAAGAATGCGGTAGCATTTCACTGAATTAATTCCTCCATCGGTAACTATAGGAACTATTTTATAGTACTGAAGTAGTATTTATAGTGTTCTAATTTGTTCTGTATTTCATTTAAATACAGAATTTTTTACTCAATTAAACAGTTTGTCTTTTTTTAATACCTTTTTAACTACTTCTATGAAACTTCAGCTAATTGGGACAGGCACTTAATTGGGCTAAAACTTATTGGTCCTGATGAGTCCCAATTAACCAGAATCCACTGTATGGTTTGACAGTGTTGAGAATTCATAATAAAACTAAAAACCAGAGGATTTCCCTTATCTGTTGAGAGGAGAAAGCTAGTAAAAACATCTTAAGTCAGGATTGATAACAGAAAACTTCAAACTTTGTGCTTATACTGTGAATGAAAGCCAGAAACAGCCTCAGTTTAAGAACTACGCCTGATAGTGGAGCTTGCTGATAATCTTATCAACAGAGCAGCATAAATACTTCAAAAAGGCTAGATGTGAGAGAACATTATGGGTAAGGACAGATGAATCATACCAAGGACCTGTAGCCATTCATCATCTGGCTTGGGGATGTTATCCAGGTTTCCTGCTCCGCTTTGAGGCTCAGCACTGATCTCCCTGGTGCTGGGTGCTGAATTTTCCTGATTCACGCTCTGGACATCAGGCTCCTCCAAGAAGCCAATATCTTCCAGAGATGGAGGGTCATCAGAACCATCCTCATCTGTGCCGCTATTGGTGCTATCGATGTTATCACCACTTGCTAAGAGGGAAGTGTTTAGTGGCGTGTCATCCTGTTTGATTCCTACATTTTGTGAATTCGCATCACCAGCGGCTTCCTGGGATTCCAGGCTCTTCTCATCCATTGTGAATCAAAAACTGCAAGTGAAAAATTAACCAAGTCTCTCTTCGTGATCATATCTCAGACTCCTCCCGTGCCCAACAGTTACTAGCTCACTCACTCCCACACCCACTACCCACCTCAAAAGTGCATCTCTCTCTCTCACCTTCAGTTTCTCTGTGCCATTCCTCACTCTTTAAACTACAATGTGTCTTTGTCTCTTCCTCTGCCCTCACCCCCCAGTCCTTCCCTCAAAACCACTCCCCATTTATCTGTTCCCTTTTCACCTCTCCCATTCATTCCTTTCCCATTTTCCTTCACCAAACTCCATACTGTTTCTTCCTCCAACCCTCCTCCTGCCTCTTCTCCTCACTTCCAATCCATTCCATTACTCTGACTCCATCCCTCTGCCTACCCCATTTCTCCCTTCCCACTCCATCTCTCTCTCTCCCTTCCTCCCCACTCCGTCTGCCTCCCTTTCCTCCATCCCCACTCTGTCTGTTTCCCCCTCCCTCCCCACTCCGCCTGCCTCCCCCTTACTCCCTCCCCTACTGTCTGTCTCCCTTCCCACTCTGTCTGCCTCCCCTTCCTCCCTCCCCACTCCGTCTGCCTCCCCCTCACTCCCTCCCTACTGTCTGTCTCCCCTTCCTTCCCACTCTGTCTGCCTCTCCTTCCTCCCTCCCCACTCCATCTGCCTCCCCTTACTCCCTCCCCACTCTCTGCCTCCCCTTACTCCCTCCCCACTCTGTCTGCCTCCCCTTACTCCCTCCCCACTCTGTCTGCCTCCCCTTACTCCCTCCCCACTCTGTCTGCCTCCCCCTACTCCCTCCGCCTCTCCCTCCCCACTCTGTCCGCCTCTTCCTCCCTGCTCCGTCTGCTTCCCCTTCCTCCCTCCTTCCCCACTCCATCCGCCTCCCCTTACTCCCTCCCTCCCCACTCCACCTCCCCCTTACTCCCTCCCCACTCCGCCTCCCCTTACTTCCTCCCCATTCCATCTGCCTCCCCTTACTCCCTCCCCACTCCGTCTGCTTCCCTCCTCACTCCGCCTCCCCTTACTCCCTCCCCACTCTATCTGCCTCCCCCTTACTCCCTCCCCACTATCTCCCCTTCCTCCCCACTCTGTCTGCCTCCTCTTCCTCCCTCCCCACTCCATCTGCCTCCCCCTTACTCCCTCCCCACTCCTTCCGTCTCTCCCTCCCCACTCCGTCTGCTTCCCCTTCCTCCCTCCCTCCCCACTCCTTCCGTCTCTCCCTCCCCACTCCGTCTGCTTCCCCTTCCTCCCTCCCTCCCCACTCCATCTCTCCCTTCCTCCCCCCTACCTCGGTCCAACTCCTCTCATCTTCCCACCTCCGTCTCTCCCTTCCCCCTCCATTTATCTATCCATCTCTTCTCCCCACCTTCCTCCTTGCGTGTCTCTCCCTCCTCCCCACCTCCATCTATTGCTCCCTTCCTCTGTCCATCTACATCTTCTCCACCTCCATCCGACTCTCCCTTCCCCTCCATTCATCTATCCCTCCTCCCTCCCTATCATTGCTCGTTTTTCCCACCCTCCCTACTTCCAACGGTTCACTTCTTTTCCTTCATCTATGTCTGTCCCTCTTCTTCCATTCATCTTCCCTCTACATTTATCCATCTTTCCAATCTCCCTCTAAGCTTCCATTTCACACTCTCTCCCTGCATCTGCCTCCTGTTTTCTTCTCTCTCCCCATCTCTTTTCCTCTTTTTCGTCTTTCCCTCTTTCCATTTCCTCTCCTCTTATCTGCCTTTGCCCCCAGCCCTCTGTTTTCCACCCCGCTCATCGCGTCCATTCCTCACCTTCCCAGTTTCCGCTTCTGACTGAAAAGCCCCGCCTTTCTACTGGGTCAAAGGTGCGGAGTTGAGCGTCCCTTGTGTCGATTGGCTTTGCTCTTTGTCAATCAGACGTTTTTCCGCTTCATCCGCCATTCAGGTTCCCCTGCAAGAGAACCGCAGTTAGCGTGGAACCGGCCGGCGGAGACCTAGCGCCTGTTTCCGTACTCACATTGCTCAGGCACCCAGTGAAAAACCCTCAGCATGAGATAC
This sequence comes from Hypanus sabinus, assembly GCF_030144855.1. Taxonomy (NCBI): domain Eukaryota; kingdom Metazoa; phylum Chordata; class Chondrichthyes; order Myliobatiformes; family Dasyatidae; genus Hypanus; species Hypanus sabinus. The sequence continues at coordinate 26,132,589 of NC_082721.1, forward strand.
ACATCAAATGTGCACGTTTATCATCGGATTCGAACCCAGTATTTCAGTATCATCTGTTTTCCACTCATCAGCACCCAGACATCATTGTGCAAATAGCAACAAGCCCCTCCCCCATTAACACCCAAACGTTATCTCCAAGTATCACTTATTACATACTCCTGAAACATACCCCTCGGGTACAAACCAACGGCAGTCCTACAATGAAATAGCAACCTCAAGTCAAGAAGTTTTAAAGTTAAACATCAGTATAAAGTAGGAGAGTCTGAGCCTGCTCATCCACATAGAACATAACAGCACAGTTTAAAATCATGCAAGATCAATCTAACCCTTCCCTCCCTCATAACTCTCTATGTGCCTATCTACAGTGCCTATAAAAAGTATTCACCCCCCGGGTCGGGGTTATCAGATTTTATTGTTTTAGAACATTGAACCACAGTGGATTTAATTTGGCTTTTTTTTTCACTGATCAACAGAAGAAGATTTTCATGTCAAAGTGAGATTGAGAAAGTAAGGAGGCATGGGATCCAAGAGGACCTTGCTTTGTGGATCCAGACAAGGTTGCCCACAGGAGGCAAAGAGTGGTTGTAGAGGAGTCATACTCTGCATGGAGGTCGGACACCGGTGGAGTGCCTCAGGGATCTGTTCTGGGACCCTTACTCTTTATGATTTTTATAAATGACCTGGATAAGGAAGTGGAGGGATGGGTTAGTAAGTTTGCTGATGACACAAAGGTTGGAGGTGTTGTGGATAGTGTGGAGGGCTGTTAGAGGTTACAGCGGGACATCGGTAGGATGCAAAACTGGGCTGAGAAGTGGCAGATGGAGTTCAAGCCAGATAAGTGTGAAGTGGTTCATTTTGGTAGGTCAAATATGATGGCAGAATATAATATTAATTGTAAGACTCTTGATAGTGTGGAGAATCAGAGGGATCTTGGAGTCTAAGTCCATAGAACACTCTAAGCAGCTGCACAGGTTAACTCTGTGGTGTATTGGCCTTCATCAATCGTGGAATTGAATTTAGGAGCCGAGAGGTAATGTTGCAGCTATATAGGATCCTGGTCAGACCCCACTTGGAGTACTGTGCTCAGTTCTGGTCGCCTCACTACAGGAAGGATGTGGAAGCCATAGAAAGGGTGCAGAGGAGATTTACAAGGATGTTGCCTGGATTGGGAAGCATGCCTTATGAGAAAAGGTTGAGTGAATTCGGCCTTTTCTCCTTGGAGTAAAGGAGGATGAGAAGTGACCTGATAGAGGAGTATACGATGATGAGAGGCATTGATCATGTGGATAGTCAGAGGCTTTTTCCCAGGGCTGAAATGGCTGCCACAAGAGGACACAGGTTTAAGGTGCTGGGAAGTAGGTACAGAGGAGATGTCAGGGGTAAGTTTTTAAACTCAGAGAGTGATGAGTGCGTGGAACGTCTGCTGGCAACAGTGGTGGAGGCGGATACGATAGGGTCTTTTAAGAGACTTTTGGATATGTACATGGAGCTTAGAAAAATAGAGGGCTATGGGTAAGCCTAGTAATTTCTAAGGTAGGGACATGTTCGGCACAACTTTGTGGGCCGAAGGGCCTGTATTGTGCTGTAGGTTTTCAATGTTTCTATGAAAACAAATCTAAATTAATTATAAATATAAAACACAAAATAATTGATTGCGTAAATTTTCACCCCCTTTAATGTGACACATCAAATCATCACTGGTGCAGCCGTTTGATTTTAGAAGTCACATAATTAGTTAAATGGAGATCACTGTGTGCAGTCAAGGTGTTTCAATTGATTGTAGTAAAAAATACACCTGTATCTGGAAGGTCCAACTGCTGGTGAGACAGTATCCTGGCAAAAACTACACCATGAAGACAAAAGAACACTTAAAGCAACTCCACAAAAAGGTTACTGAAAAGCACAAGTTGGGAGATGGATACAAGAACATTTCCAAGACACTTAATATCCCTTAAGTCAGTCATCAGGAAATGGAAAGAATATGGCACAGCTGTAAATCTGCCAAGAAGAGGCTGTCTTCAAAAACTGAGTGACCATACAAGAGGGAGGACTAGTGAGGGAGACCACCAAGAGACCCATGACATCTCTGGAGAAGTTTCAAGCTTCAATGGCTGAGATGGGACAAACTACATACAACTGTTGACCAGGTGCTTCACCAGTCGCAGCTTTATGGGAGAGTGGCCACTATTGAAAAAGACTCACATGAAATCTCAGCTGGAGTTTGCTGGAAGGCATGTAGGAGACTCTGAAGTAGACAATAGGTGCAGGAGTAGGCCAATTGGCCCTACAAGCCAGCACCGCCATTCAATGTGATCATGGCTGATCATCCACTATCAGTAACCCGTTCCTGTCTTCTCCCCATATCCCTTGACTCCGCTATCAGTCAGCTGGAAGGTTCTATGGTCTGATGAAACTAAAATTGAACTTTTTGGCCATCAGACTATGTGCTATGTTTGGCATAAGCCAAACACTGCACAACATCGGAATCACACCATCCCTACTGTATCTACTTCACTGCACCAGGCCCTGGAAGGCTTGTGAAGGTGGAGGGTAAAATGAATGCAGCAAAATACAGGGAAATTCTGGAGGAAAACCTAATACAGATTTTTGGTAAATCTTCTTCCACGCCCTCTCTAAAGCTTCCACACCCTTCCTAAAATGAGGTGACCAGAACTCCAAAAGTGTGGTCTAACCAGAGTTTTATAGAGCTGCACCATTACCACGTGTCTCTGGATATTTCATTACAACATAGGAGGCCATTCAGATGATCAATTCTATGCCAATTTACTCCACAAACTCATTTTTCCATAACCATTTTCCCTGTAGTCTATTCCACTCACATTTTCATCAACCTTTCCCATTCTCTCCATCATCCCTGGCACTGACCTAGTGAATTTTCGCTGCACTTCTTCTACGGCAAGTTCAGCCTTCCTGAAGTAAGGAGATCCAGTACTGCAGGGCGATCTCACTGCATTCCAGTAAAATCACAATGATATATCTGTATCCTACTTTTCAAGCTCATATTCCTTTGCCATTTTGTTTTGTGCCTGCATGTTGGCTCTTGTGTGCAAGCACAAGATCATAAGCAGAATCAGAGTCAGGTTTAATGTGTTGTGAAATTTGTTAACTAAGCAGCAGCAGTACAATGCAATACATGGTAATACAGAAAGAAAAATAAGTAAATCAATAGTTAGATTAAAATAGTGCAAAAACAGAAATAATATATATTTAAAAAGTGAGGTAGTGTTCATGGGTTCAACGTCCGTTTAGGAATTGTATGGTTGAGGAGAAGAAGCTGTTCCTGAATTTCTGAATGTGTGCCTTCAGGCTTCTGTATCTCCTTCCCATTTCTCAAAAAAACTGATTTTCTGTTCTGTGCCAAAGAGATGTTTTCACATTTTCCATCTTCCATATTGTTCCTAATCGCTCTTAAAGCCTCGCTACATCCTTCATTGTTTACAATCCTGAATAGTTTATTGTCAGCAGCAAATTTAGAACTGAAGTATTGATGTAGATTGTGTAAAGCATCAACCCTAATGCTGGTACTAGTCACAGCTTGTTAAACTGAGGAGGATCCACTTATTCCCATTTATTTGTTTTCTGTCTGGTTACAGACTCTCAATCCGTGTCAGTGTTTCACCATCGTCATATCAAAAGCTTATGAAAATCCAAGTTCATCACTTCCAGTGGTTTCCCCTATTTTATTTGTTCCATCTCAAAGAATTCCAGTTGGTTTGCCAAATCAAAAATCCATTGCTGACTCTCTTCGACCCTGTTATTGCTTTCAAGGTGTTCTTTTACATTTATTACCTATCTCATTAAAAATTCCAGCATTTTCACATGCATTGACATTAGGCCACTAGTTTTCTTATCAAAGCTTTTGATACATACTTTTTTTAAAATGCCTCCCTCATGGACATAGCATTTTTTTGGATGATAACCAGAGTGACCGTGATCTCTGTAGCTACTGCTTTCAAAATTCTGGAATGTGAGTCCTTAGGATTTATCAGCTTTGAGTTTACCAATCCTTGTGCTTTCTTTGACTATATCAATTTCCTTCAATTCTTTATTGTTGTTAGAACCCTGGTTTATTAATATAAAATAATGTGTCTTTTTCCATGAAGACAAATGTAAAATATAGCTTAAGTTTGTCTGCTGTGTTGGCGCTTGGCCTAGTGGGCATCAGACTAGTAACCTGAAGGTCACTGGTTTGAGCCTCAGCTGAGGCAGCGTGTTTGTGTCCTTGAGCAAGGCACTCAACAACACATTGCTCTGCAACGTCACCAGTGCCAAGCTGCATGGGTCCTAATGCCCTTCCCTTGGACAACATCGGTGGCGTGGAGAGGGGAAGGCCTGCAGCTTGGGCAACTGCCAGTCTCCCATACAACCCTGCCCAGGCCTGCACCCTGGAAACTCCAGGCACAGATCCATGGTCTCTTGAGACTGACGGATGCCACCACAGTTGTCTGCTTTCCATTTTTTTAAATAACTACTCTCATTTTTTTAAGGACCCAGCTTTGCCCAAACTAATATTTTCCCTTTTACATAGAAGCTCTCAAATCCTGTTTGTACATTTTTCACTACTTTATATTCTTCCTTCCCTTTTTGAGATCAATTTCTTGGGCCCCTTTTGCTAAGTTTGAATGTGCTTCCAATCCCCAGGCTTACTGCTATTTCTGGAATTCTATAAGCCTTTTTCTATGTAACAATATCTTTCATTTCTCTGGTCAGTCATGGATGAATAACTTGTCTTTTTGGGTTTCTGAACCCTAAAGGTATACAGTTTTTTTTTCAAATGCTAGACATCACTTGTCCATTGTCAAACTTCTCAGTAAATTGTAAATTGGTTTATTATTGGTACAGTGGAAAAACTTGTCTTGCCTACTGCCCATACAGATCAATTCATTACAATTCTGCATCAAGGTAGGACGAGGGAGAACAGTAACAGTGCAGAATAAAGTGTTACAGTTACCGAGAGAGTGCACTGCAGCTAGACAGTAAAGTACTGTGGTGAACTACATATACCTGTCTGGACGCGCCCCCTGCTGACTGCTCCTGTGGCTCCTCCCACAGACCCCTGTATAAAGACGATCAAGGCCTGAGCCCAGCCTCTCAGTCTCCGGATGTAGTATGGTGGTCACTCACTGCTTGTTCCTTCTTCCAGTCAATAAAAGCCGATATCTCACCTTTACGTCTCAGAGTGAGTTATTGATGGTGCATCAGGTACAAGGTCACAATGAAGTAGATTGAGGGGTAATAAGTCCATCTGAACATCAGGAAAGCATTCAATAGTCCTCTAACGGCAGGATAGGACTGTCCTCAAGCCTGGTGATATTTGTTTTCAGGTGTGTGTATCTTCTGCTTGATGGGAAAGGGGAAAGGGGAGAATAACTGGGGTGTGTGGAAAATGACTGACATTTGATTCTGGTGTTTGTTTTCCTGAGGCAGTGAGAAGTATAGACAGAGTTCATGGAAGGGAGCCAATTTCCATGATGTGGTGTTCAATATTCACTACTCTGTGTCATCTCTTGTGGTCGTGTTAGAATCTGAATCAGAATCAGTTTTAATATCACTGGCAAGTGTCATGAAATTTGTTATTTGGCAGCAGCCGTGCATTACAATCCAGAATAATCAAACTATAAATTACTGAAGTGTATATATAATCAGTGCAAAAGAGGGGAAAATGCTGAGGTAGTGCTTATGGGTTTATTGTCCATTCAGATGGTGGAGGTGAAGAAGCTGTTCCTGAAATGCTGAGTCTTCATGCTCCTGTACCTCCTCCTTGATGAGACCGATGAGAAGAGGCCATGTCCTGGGGGTCCTTAATGACGGATGCCGCCTTTTTGGGCATCATCTTTTGAAGATGTCCTGGATGCCAGGAAGTCTAGTGCCCCGTGATGGAGCTGGCTGAGTTTACAACATTCTGCAGCCTTTTCCGAACTTGTGCAGTGGCCCCTCCATACTAGATGGTGATGCAACCAGTTACAATGCTCTTCACGGTATAAATTCACAAGTACCTTTGGTAACATACAACATTTCCCCAAACTCCTAATGAAATATAGCCACTGTCATGTCTTTTTGTAACTGTATCAATATGTTGGGCCCAGGGTAGTTCTTCAGCGATGTTGACCACCAGGAATTTGAAACTGCTCATCACTTCCACTGCTGAAACCTCAATGAGTACTGGTATGCGTGTTCCTTTGACTTACCCATCCTGAAATCCACGATCCTCTGGAGATAAGTCCTTGGTCTTTCTAATGTTGAGTGCAAGGTTGTTGTTGCAACACCACTCAACCAGCTGATCTGTCTCATGTCTCCTTGTCACCATCTGAAATTCCACTACAATATTTGTGTCATCAGCTATAGATGTGTTTGAGCTGTGCCTAGCCAGGCAGTCGTGGGTGTAAAGAAAGTAAGGCAGTGGGCTAAACACACATCCTTGAGCATGTATGCGAGTATGGATTGTCAGCAAGGAGGATATGTTATGTCCAATCTCCTGTGGTCTCGCAATGAGGAATAAACAGTGTCTGACGTTGGTATTGCTGTTGTCCAGGTGATACAAGGCCAGTGAGATCGCATTTGCTGTAGACCTATTGTAGCGATAGGCAGACTGCAATGAGTCCAGGTCTTTGATTATTCAGGAGTTGATTCTGGCCATGACCAAACTCTCAAAGCACATCATCAAGACTTCATTAGAGCAGTTACCATGCCAGGCTGTGATGCGGGGTAGGACGCTTTCTATGGTGCATTAAGGGGGGACATGCCAAATTCAAAGGTCCAAAGGTCGAATTCAATGTCAGAGAAATGTATACAATATACATCCTGAAATGTTTTTTTCTTCACAAACATCCACAAAAACAGAGAAGTGTCCCAAAGAATGAAGAAGAGATAAACGTAAGAACCCCAAAGTGCCCCCCAGCTCCCCTCCCTCCTGTGTGTAAGTGGCAACAAGTAAAAATCCCCCCTTCCCCCCACCGGCAAAAAAAAGCATCAGCACCCAGTGACAGCAAAGACACAGACTTGCAATTAACCCAAAGACTTTGCGTTTCGTCTGGCATATGACATACCGCAGATTCTATTTCTCCCTAATGAGGGAGAAAAAGGTGTCTCTATTTTTCACCACATGACAAACAACTCGCTGGTTTATAATGTTAAAAGTCCGTTACATCGCTTTTTCCGAGCTCTGTGCCCGAAGGTTGCAAAGATCTCGGGTCTTTGGACCCACAGCAGATATCCTGACTCCCCCGATGACACACGGGTTTCCTGCTGTGACACCGACCCTCGATCCGCCCATCTCCAGAGCCCTGAGATCTTAGACTTATGAATTCGAGCCGGATTCTCAGGCCGAACAACAGCCAGTTATGGAACCCCGAGAGCGGGGTCCCATTCCTGCAAAGAACTGAAGTCAGAGTGTAACTCCAGGCCAGGGTCTTCAAAAGAACCCTGAAAGGGGAAAATAAAGATATTAAAGATGGAAATAGAGCTGTTTCTGAAGATGCAAGCAAAGGAGTCACCGTTTAGTGCCCTCTTAACTTCGCCCCGCCTCCAGGTTGCATTAGTCTGCTGAGAAAGAAGCAGCAGCAGTGAGCTTTCCTGGCTGGGAAATCACCATGTTTGGAGCAGGCTGCTGATGTTGTTCACTCCTAGGAACCTGAAACTCTCAACCCTCTTTGCCTCAGCACTGTTGATGCAAACAGAAACTTTACCCTTTCTGAAGTCAATGACCAGGCCTATTGTTTTGCTGACATCAAGGGAATGGCTATTGCTGTGACACTGTGTCAGTAGACTCTCTAATCTTCTTCCTGTACTCTGACTCATCACTATTTGAGATATAGCCCACCATGGTGGTATCATCTTTTCCAATCAACCACAACCACCACCTCTTCCCTCTCACTTTCCTAGTTTCAATGCCCAGCAACCCTTTTTCCGTGGAATCTTAGAGCAATACCCTTAGCCTATCCTGGTCCAACCACTTTGACTCCACGGCCAAGAAAGCTCACCAGAGCTGCCATTTTCTCACACACTACAAGTGACCCCCCCCCCCCGCTTTACGAATGTTCGCTTTACGCCGCTTCGCTCTTACAAGAGACCTACATTAGTAACCCGTTTTCACAGTACAAAAAGGATTTTCGCTTTTATGAAAATTTTTCCCAAATAAATTAATGGTTCTTCACTTTACGCCATTTTGGCTCAAGAAAGGTTTCATAGGAATGCTGTACCTTTGTAAATTGGGGGGGGGAACTCCTCTGTTGAAACAACAACACACACAAAATGCTGGTGGAACACAGCAGGCAAGGCAGCATTTATAGGGAGAAGCACTGTCGACGTTTCGGGCTGAGACCCTTTGTCCTGAAACGTCGACAGCGCTTCTCCCTATAGATGCTGCCTGGCCTGCTGTGTTCCACCAGCATTTTGTGTGTGTTGTTGCTTGAATTTCCAGCATCTGCAGATTTCCTCGTGTTTGACCTCTATTGAAATTTGGCATGTAACCATAGAACCTTGGAGCAGTGGGGCCAATCTTTGTGTGTCCATCAGCACATAGTTCTGGACGTTAGAGTCATGGAATACTCAAAGGGAGTCACTGTTTTATTATAGAATATAGAACATAGAACATTACAGCACAGTACAGAACCTTTCACCCACAATGTTGTGCCAACCTTTTAACCTACTTTAAGATTATTCTAATTCTTTCCTCCTACATAGCCATTTTTCTATCAAACCAACTTAATTCATAAAACTGAATAAATACAAAAACTGTGCTTATATTTTGATTCCATTCATTGTGTCAGTCAGTCTAGATATTCAGAGTGTTATTGGGTCTGTACGTTTATGGTGTTTGCATATTCTATGCACAAGGCACCATTGCCACTCATGTAGCCTCCTTGGATGATATAAACTTCAAGTGCTTTTATACAGGGATTAGAAAATACCTAGTTGAAGCAGGAACTTAATCTGCTGACTTGCCCCAAAAAGTCTTTGCGTTGGCTGCATCAAGCTTCAGTGCATCCCTTGGCATGTACTACTGCAGCCTGGGATGTGATTGGTGGGAATTTATAGACATCCATTTGTACTGGAAGACAAGTTTTGGACACACTAAAGAGCTTCTTTCATCAAATTGATGGCCTTCCTGCAGCAATGGCGTTAATGAAGTAGTCAGAAAAGTGCAATAACTGTAGACCAAGGTACACTAATTGCCATCTCCAAAGGGATCCGGCCACCAGACACAACTACCCCCCCACCCCACCTCCTGCACCCACTCTCCGCAGAAGTCACTCCCTCTGTAATTCCCTGGTCATAGAACATAGAACAGTACACAACCAAGCCCACCATGTTGTGCCATACCAGCTAAAAAGTAAATCTAAACCCCCAAAGAACTAATCCCTCCTACCTACCACACCCATATCCCTCCATCTTCCTTACATTTATCTGCCTATCTAAATATCTCTTTGAAGCCTCCAATGTATTTGTCTCTACCACCATACCAGGCTGCACATTCCAGGCATCCATGACACTCTGAGTAAAAACTTACCCTCTCATCCCCCTTGAACCTACCCCCTCACCTTTAATGCATGCCCTCTGGTATTAGACATTTCAATCCTGGTTAAACGATACTTCTTGCCTACTCTATCTATATTCCTCCTAATCTTATAAACCTTTCAAATCTCCCCACAGCCTCCCACCGCTCCAAAGAAAACAAACCAAGTTTGGCTCATTCCACCGAGATGCAGCACTGAGCATCATAGGAAGTCATTCCTGCATGTGGCCATCAAACTTTACAACTCCTCCCTCGGAGTGTCAGACACACTGAGCCAATAGGCTGGTCCTGGACTTATTTCCACTTGGCATGGTTCACTTATTATTATTTAATTATTTATGGTTTATATTGCTATATTTCTACACTATTCTTGGTTGGTGCGACTGTAATGAAACCCATTTTCCCTCAGGATCAATAAAGTATGTCTGTCTGTCTGTCCAGTCTCTCATGCTAGCTCATGCCCTCTAAACCAGGCAGCATCCTGGTAAACCTCTTCTGCACCCTCTCCAAAGCCTCAACGTTGTTCCTAGTGGGGCATCCAGAACTGTATGCAATACTCCAGATGTCGCCGAACCAGAGTTTTATAAAGTGGCAACATAACCTCTTGACTTTTGAACTCAATGCCTGGACTAATAACAGCAAGCATTCCATGAGCTTTCTGAACCATCTTATTGACCTGTATGACCACTTTCATGGAACTATGAACTTGGACCGCAAGATCTCTGCTCAGCAATACTGTTAAGGTTAAGGTTGTGCCCTTAACAGTGTACCGTCTCCTTGCATTTGTCCTACCAAGGTGCAACACCTCACATTTGGCTGGGTTAAACTCCATCTGCCATTTCTCTGCCCATACCTGTGACTGGTCTATGTCACACTGTATTCTTTGCCAGTCTTCTACACAGTCCAGAACTCCACCAATCTTGGTATCATCTGCAAACTTACTGACCAATCTATCTACATTTTCATTCAGGTCATCTATACGCATCACAAGCAGCAGAGGTCCCAGCCCAGATCCCTGCGGAACACCACTAATCACAGACCTCCAGCTCAAGTTAGTCCCTTCAACCACTACCATCTGTCTTCGATACACAAGCCAGTTCTGAATCCAAACAGCCAATTTGCTGCAGACCCCATGCATCTTAATTTTCTAGATTAGCCTCCATGAGGGACCATTCTCAAATGCCTTATCCACGTGGACAACATCCATTGCCCTACCTTCATCAATCTCTCTCATCATCTTGTTAAAAACCTATCAAGTTGATAATTCATGATCTGCCCGACACAAAGCCATGCTGGCTCTCCCGAATTAGGCCATGAGTTTCCAGATGCTCATATATCCTATCCCTAAGAATTTTCTCCAGCAATTTACCTCCAACTGACATGAGACTCACCAGTGTATATTTCCCAGGATTTTCCCTTTTTCCCTACTTAATGACATTAAGCCATGACAAGCTGTGACATTAGCCACACACCAGTCATTTGGGACCTTGCCTGTGCCTAGAGAGGACACAAAGGTAGAGGGCAAGACCTCGGCAGTCTCATCTCTTGCCACAATAACCAGGGGTAAATCCCATCAGGCCCTGGGACTTATTCATTAGGAAGCCCAACACCTCCTTCTCCTTTACCTTTATATGCCCTAACATATTTATACACTCAGCTCCCATCTCCTAGATCCCCCTGTCCTTTTCCTTGGTAAATACTGAAGCAAAGTATTCATTAAGTACCTCACTCACATTCTCCACATCCAAGCAAATGTTCCTCCCTTTACTCTTGAGTGGTCCTAACCCCTCCCTCGTTATCCTGTATTCTGTGCAATTGATCTCTAAACACCCTCCACATGTCTGATGTTGACTTGCCAGGAAAAAAGCTGTTCCCAATTAACTCTCCTTAGTTGCTGCCTAATGCCTTCATAATTTGTCCTACTCCAAATGAAAACTATTCCATAAGGAATATCCCTTATCCCTTATCTATAGCAATCCTGAATGTTAAAGAGTTGTGGTCACTGTTCCCTAACTGCTCACCTGCTGATAGGTCAGTCAACTGGCCAGGCTCATTGCACCATGAGGTCCAGTACAGCCCCTCGTCTCGTTGGACCGTCTACATATTGATTTAATAAACCCTCCTGGAAAAACTTAACAAATTCTGCCCCATCTAATCCCCTTGCTCAATGAAGGTCTCAGTTTATATTTGGGAAGTTGAAACACCCACCCGTGACAACAATCTTATCATTTTTACACATTTCCTTAATCTGTTTACACATCTGTCCCTCAATGTTCATTCGTCCCTCCCACCACTTACCCCTACTCATTAATCTTCTCCCTCACCTCCATTCAGGGTCGCAAACAGTCCTTCCAGGTGATGCAACACTTCAACTGCGAATCTGTTTGGGCCGCCCATTGTGTCCAATGCAGCCTCCTCAACGTTGGTGAGCCCTGTTGTAAACTGGGGAACTGCTTCATCTAATACCTCCACTCCATCTGCCAAAAGCCGAACATCCCGGTGGCTCAATGTTTTCATTCGGATTCCCATTGCTGTTCCGACATGCCAGTGGTTGGTCTCCTCTCGTGCCACGATGAGGCCACCCTCAGGGTGGTGATGCAGCCTGATGGTATGAATATTGATTTGTGCTCCCAGTAAAAAAAATCCTCCCCTCTCCCCTCTTCTTCTATTTCCTCACCTGCCTATCACCTCCCACTGGTGCCCATCCTCCTTCTCCCATGGTCCACTCTCCTCTCCTGTCAGATTCCTTCCTCTCCAGTCCTTTACCTTTCCTAACCACCTGGCTTCACCTATCACCCTTTAGCTATCCTTCTTCCCTTCGTCCCACCATTTTATTCTGACGTCATCCCCCTTCCTTTCCAGTCCTGAAGAAGTGTCTCAGCCTAAAGCGTCAACTTGTTGTATATTTCCATGGATGCTGACTGACTTGCACAAAATTCCTCCAATATTTTGTGTATGTTACTGACTTCATATTTTAAAGGCAGGCCTTCATTGCTGCAACTGAAGACAAATGCCCTTGTCACACATAAAAAATGCATATGAACATTAATCTGTCTTTTGGTTATGGCTTTTTAGTAACATAGGATGTAAATGTCTAATCAACATAATTTCCTTAGTAAATATGCAGGTAGAAAATTACAGGAAATACACCGTTGATTGTTTTTAATATAATACAGTACTGTAATGTCCAAACGTTTGAAGCTCAAGTGTAATTCTCACTGTACACCTATAGATGGCAGGATATCAACACTTTATGCTTCAGATCAGTTGATTATCCTTGAACCGTTCCATTTAAAAACGATCACGTTACTGCCAAGAACATGCTTGTTGCATCGATGAGTTAGTTCTGATTAACGTTTTGAAAACTTTCCCGACAGGATTTAAACAAGAATCTGCCGTAAAGCACACAGGGAGTTAATGCATTTGTTTTTGGGAAGTTAAAACTGATAATGCTAGTGCTCCGGCCAGTTCTATTAAAGTCTTTCAATTAACCTCTTCTCAAATTTAACAGAAGTAGTATAAATAACATTTTGAGTGGTAGAGGCTCGTCCAGGTAGAGGCCTGTGTACTGTTCTTAAAGCAAAGTACAATTATAAGCAGTATTGGCTTATTTATGCCAACAAAGGTAATTCAATCCTATTTGTTATTTTATTTTTAACACTACCTGCTGTTTTCAATGAACAAAGTATTCCCTACAGTTAAAAACTGATGGTTAACACTGACAACCTCAACCAGCATTTTGAGAAGCTATTCTCACACCGTATTTAATTGCTTCCCCTATTCGCCATCTTTAATATGGGCTAATCTGAAGCTATTGCTGGTGGACGTGGTCTAATTTGACGGGCACCATCTTTGTAGCAGGTTGGCTCGCTTGCGCTATCTCCGCCCCAGGCCAGCCCAGCCCGACAGCACCATCTTTGTGACGGGCGGAGGGGCGCTCGATGCCCTGATTGGCTGGGTGCCATCTTTGTTGCTGGCGGGCTGTCCCGGTGGCCAGGCTCAGTTTGCACGGGAGGGGGGAGGGGAGGGGAGTGGGAAACAGCGCGAGGGAAGATGGCGACGCTGAAGGAGGAGCAGAGCTATGGGCTCTCCTGTGGCAAACTCAGCTCGGGTAGCAATGTATCGGTGTTTCACGTGAAGCTCACAGACACTGCACTGCGTGCCCTCGAGGCCTACCAGAACTGTAAGGTGAGGTTAGGAGAGTGGCGGATGGGGACATGGAAAGAGGTGGTCAGCGGTCCGAATGCCTCCCCGTCTGTGTCCAGGGCCGGATTTACAGCCACTATGTCCACTTGAGCCCCGTACTTTAAGGCCTCTATCCTGGGGACTGTTGCTATGGTAATGCCGAGTTAACCCCCTTCCTTCCCTCGGTCTCCGTGGTGTAGTCCTTTCCCTGTGGCTATCTGTTCTGGGAGTAATAGCTAGAAGCGAAATTAATGGTAGGTTGCTTCGTATACTTAGTTGATCAAGCCTTCAGTGACGCAAAAATCCGAACTAGTGTCTCTTTGAGTTCCCTCCCGGGCCCATATACCCCCCCAACCGGGATTCCCCATTGAAGCACACCACCCCAACGAACTCTACGTCTGAATCCATCTGAACCCTCCCCCACCAACCCGTTGCTTCCTCGGGATCCCAGCCTCATCTGGAATTTTTCCGAACCCCTTTGCTTCCCACAAACCAGACTTCCCTCCGATTAACCCTTCCTGGGCTCTCACTAAACACCCATTTCCCCTGACTTCTATTGGACACACTCCATCAATTCTGAAGGATGAAGAAATAAGAATAAGGTAATGTTTCTGAAAAACATTAGAATAGAATAGATTACTTCCCAAGAATGAATGCGATATACTCCAGGTTACTACCGAAACTGAAGGAAGAGATTGTTGCACCTTTGGCAATGATCTTTGTGTCCTCATTGGCCACATAGTAGTACTAGAAGATTGGAGGGTGGCAAGAAAGGGATAATTCTGGGATTTATGAACCAGTGAGTTTTACATCAGTGGTGGGCAAACTATTGGAGAGGATTCTTAAGAGACTGGATTTACAAGCATTTGGAGAAGCGTAGTCTGATTAGGGATAGTCAGCATGGTTTTGTGAAGGGCAGATCGTGCCTCATGAGTCTGAATTTTTTGAGGAAGTGACAAAATATATTGGAGAAGGTAGAGCAGTGGAGGTGGTGTATGGATTTTAGATAGGTGTTCGACAAGATTCCCCAGGCTTATTCAGGACACATGGCCTCTAGGGCAATGGCTTCATGGATTCAGAATTGATGCACACAGAAAGCAGAGGGTTGTAATAGATGGCATTTATTCTGCCTGTAGGTCAGCGACCAGTAGTCTTCTGCAGAAACTTCGTAATTAAAAAAAAAATAAAATGATAAAAATTGGCTTGGATGAGGAAATTGAAGGGTGCATTAGTAAATTTGCAGATGACACAAGGTTGCTGGTAGTGTGGATTATGCAGAAGGCTGTCGTACGTTATAACAGGATATTGATCGAATGCAGGGCTCGGCTGAGAAGTGACGGATGGAGTTCAGTACGCAAAAGTGTGAAGTGACACATTTTGGAAGGTCATAATTGAAGGCCGGGGTACAGGATTAATGGCAGGATTCTTAGCAGACTGGAAGAACAAGGGATCCTGGGTCCACGTCCACAGATCCTTCAGAGCTGCTGCGAAAGTTGATAGGGTGGTTAAGTGTGTTTATAGATAACAGTTTAAAGATGAACTTTATTTGTCACATGTACATTGAAATATGCATGATAATCCATTGTTATGCATCAGCACAGTCTGAGGATTTTGCTAGGGACAGCTGGCAAGTGTTGCCACACTTCTGGCACCAACATTCTTGGCCTTTGTTAGTTGTGGGGGGTGGTGGGGGTTGAGTTCATGTGCCACAAGGTAATGTTGCAGCTCTATAAATCTCTGCTTAGACCACACTTAGATTATCGTGTTTAGTTTGGGTGGCCTCATTATAGGGAGAATGTTTTAGAGAGGGCCAGAGTTGATTTACCAGGATGCTGCCTGGATTAGAAAGCATGTTTTATAAGGAAAGCAATCACAAACAAGAGAAATCTGAAGATGCTGAAAATCTGAGCAACACACAAAATGCTGGAGGAACTCAGCAGGTCAGGTAGCATCTATGGAAAAGAATATGTCGACGTTTCAGGGTGAGACCCTTCAGCAGTCCTGCTGAGTTCCTCCAGCGTTTTGTGTGTTTGTCTATAAGGAAAGTTTGAGTGAGCTAGGGCTTTTCCCTTTGGAGTGAAGGAAGATGAGAGGAGACGTGTTGACAGAGGTGTATAAGATCATAAGAGGCATTAATGGAGTGGATAGTCAGCATTTTTTTCCCCAAGGGTGGAAGTAGCTAATATGAGGGCATAATTTTAATATGATTGGAGTAAAGTATAGGGGAGATGTCAGAGGTAGCTTTTTTTCTGAAAAATGGAGGGCTGTGTGAGAAGGAAGGGTTTGATTGTTCTTGGAGTAGGTTAAAAGATTTGTACAACATTGTGGACAGAAGGGCCTGTATTGTGCTGTACTGTTCTACTAATTGCTATCTCCCTTCTTCCCTTTGATTTCCCCCCTCCTTAGCCCTGAATTCCTAACTAGAGCTTTCCTTGAACTGCCCCCTCCATCCCCATCACACCTCTGTAATTCCCCCAAACCCCATAACGTTCTAAAAATTTCTGCAACATTTATTTCAAGGATTTGGAGAATAGGTTTTAAAATAACACTGCAGCAGTAACACAGCTCATGTAATTCAGCTCTCTGCCATTGCCTTCAATGACGTTGTGTTTAAATGCCCTGGCAGTAGCTACAGACATGCTGAACTCAAGGATTCAGATAGTTATTTCACTGTGTTGGTCTATTACTTGCCACCTGGTTTTTAAATACTGTGATTAAACTTCTGCAGAATCTGGAAGCCAAATCTGATTGGTGGCCGTAAAACTTATGAAGGGATAGCATAGAGTGTACAGGAGGCATTGTGCTTACAGTTTAGGCCACAGCTCAACCATCAGTTGTAATTACTAATAAACTCAAGGTTGCCACTGAAAATTCCATAACAAGTTCAGGAATGGCTTCTTTCCCAGTGACTGGTGTAAATGATAAAATTACTACTGCAAGGAGTGGTTGAGGTGTATAGCTGAAATTTGTTTTAAAACAACCAATCTATAAGGGAGAAAGGAGAAGGATGGGCTGATAGTGTGACATAAATCTGATTGGGATTATAATTGATGGCATGTAGCAGCTGGGTTTATTGTGGAATTTGGAAGTTAAAAAACAATTAAGAATAAACAGTGGACGAGGCTATTGGGTCCATGCTCCTTAAAAGATCCCTGAATGCTTCGAGATGTAAATTTCCATACAAATGAAAGGATGTGATGCATTCAGAAACTTCCTGAAAAAAGTGAAATATCCTTTACTGACACTCATGTGAGAATCTTGCAAATGTAAATCACTTTCATAAATATTGCCAAATCTTGCATAGTTGGAAATCTGCCATTCTCTTCTGAATACTTTTATTCTGGAAAAGAAGATGAAATAGTAGTTTGGGGTTTTACTGGAAGATGCTTGTCAGTTATAAATTGGCTGAATCCTACCTAGCTGGAGTGTGGAATATGCATTTCACTCATTTGATTTAACTTCCACTGTGTTGTGTAATCAGAGTGTTTGGGATTTCAGCAGTAGCTCACATTTTATTTTGTATTAGAAATGCCTTCACCCTCAACTATATTCAAAGTGGAAAGTGGTTAATATGTTGAAGGGAAATTGGGGAAGAGAGTGTACCAGTTACACCAAATAATACACAAGTTCAGCAATCAGTGTGACATTGTGAAATGTTTTCAGCAATTTGATTGGAAGCTGGCCTTAAATGTGTTTGTCAATTAGCAGTCTGTGAATTTGTGGCAGCAATACCTCAGGTTTGATCCTCCTTGGATTAAAGGGTTGATGCTGTAACACTGATCTTAAAATTCTGAGAGTGAATTCAATTTTCCACATGCACTGTTTGAAATGGGTACATGCATGACTATGTATTCCTGGTCAAACGGTGCATTTATACATTAGAGATGCATAAATCTCTACTGTAGTAAATTGTCCTAATGGACTTAACATGAATGGTATTAAATTTAAAAAAGGGTTTCTCGGGCTGATGTGTAAATTTAGGGAGGGAGTTCCTGAGTGTAAGAGGAGGAGTCTATTGAATACCTACAGTAGGTTTCATTTATTAAGCAGCTTGCCTATTATCAGTATACCTATTCCTGGGACTGCAGTAAAATTATTGAATATAGAGTGTATTTTCAAGAAGGATTTTTTTAAACTCCGGAACATTCTACTGTAGAGCACACTGAATGGAGTTTTTGAAGGTTGTCTACAGGGCACTTCCTTCAGATTTTGAACTGTATTTGTGCAAATACTGGTCTGTTATCTTTGTCCAGGTTCTGTCATCTAATTGTTATTTAGCAATAAACAATGTTACCTGCTGCACCTATTATCCATGCCTATTTGCCACATGAGTGCTGGCGTTGTCACAGAGGCTCTCATCCAGAATAATAAATGTGTGAAAACAGTTTGGCAGTTCAAATCTATAAGGTACCCAATGGAAAGATGAGTGAATGTCATTTATGAAGTAGCTGGACAAAAGTTACTTCCCCGAGGAGCCCCAGTGCAATTTCACATGACCCTAGAGGCCTTCTGAATCTTGGAGCCTGTGTTATTGTTCCTTCTATATCACCTTTGTTTTTCTGCAGGTTCCTATATCACCTGATTTCTTTACTATCCGGAAATCTGTTGATCTCTGCTTTTGAATAAATTCAATGACTAAACCTGTCCAGTCTTCCAGGTGAAGAAGTGCTGCCTTATCTCAGTTCTAAATGAGTACCCTTTATTTTGAGATTGTGCACTACTTCTAGATTCCTTAACCATTGGATACCTTTATGCTACATCTACCCTGTGAAGTCTTATGTATATAAAAATTGGGAAGGTCATCTGTGAGGTCATGGCATTCTTCTGAACTTCAGAGAGTAGAAGCTGACGCTTAACAAACCATATACCACAAAATCATCGTCCTAGGAGCCAGTCTATTGAATATTTGCATTCCCTGAAAAACAATGACACCCGTTTTCTTAGTTCTGGAACCCTAAGCTGTACACAAGTTTTCAGGGATCATAGGGCAACTTTATTTTTGAACTCAATTCTCATGAGCTAATGTATCATTTGATGTCGTCCTGCTTATTGAACCTTTCAGTGGCTTATGCACAAAAACATTGGCCATCAACTTTTCTCAATCTATTACCATTTTTAACTGAAAAGTTTTTGTTCAGTGCACTGTTGACCTCACATTTTTCCATATATCCAGTTTGCCAGGTTTTTGTCTCGTTGCTATTTTGACCATCCCCTTGAAGCTTTTCTGTATACCCACTGTATTGAGAATCCCATCTAGTTTTCTAGCATTAACAATCTTCTTAATAATTTAGTTAATTTGTGGAATTCAAACTCTGATTCTCATGATACTCGTTCAGTGTGTGTGTGTGTGTGTGTGTGTGTGTGTGTGTGTGAGTACTGTTTTTCAATATATGCCAGTAAATTACCCCCAATGTGCTATAGCTGTGTTGACTGATCCTGTGCAGCATCATACAGTATATTTTTAAAAATCTGGAAATCCAAATCTAAATGCACCATTTTCTTAAATCATTTCAGTAGATTAGTTAAACTTGATTTTCTTTTCAGTAATCCATATTGAATTTATTCACATTCCTTCCATTTTCACTTTAGGATGGATAAGTGTGCCTTATTGTATTAATATCTCTGAATTGTTTCATGTTCTACAATGTCACAATAGTCTCCTTCAATCCATCTTATTCCGGGCTTATAATTTTTACCTTATATATTATAAATGTTGTAATTTGTAAAATATTGGAAGGTACTTCTTGAGAGTGATTGTGCCAAATTTTGACCAGAGCCACCACATTTTGTTTAAGGAGTAGACAGAATGTCTTAAAAGGTGATAAGAGAAATAAACAAACTGAGTTTTGGTTAGAGAATTTCAGAGTTTTCAACCTCAGAAACCATGCTTGTCAATGCTGGAGTGGTGGAACGTGGGAATTGTAAGACCAGATTTGGAGTAGTGCAAAAAAAACGGTTTACAAAGATGATAGTGGTTGGAAGTATTTGAAATTAAGGAAGGAGAATTGGACATCCAAAACATTTCAGATGGATGGTTGAACTAGTACACTTAGTGAATGTTCTGTAAATTGCAGTCAGTACCTTTCATCACATCCTGTTCCTATGGTGCACTTGCTGCTTTCCTGAGAATAGTAATGTTGTATGTATCCTAGTCTCAATTTCTTATTTGCACTTGGAACAGCTGTAATTTGCAATGATGCAATGCCTCGAATGTGCCTTGAAGCTCACCTTGGGTGCTAGCCTCTGCACTATCCAAGGCATTGTCGAGGAGCAGTGCCTCAGAAATGGGGTGCTCATTATTAAGGATCCCTATCACCCAGCACATGCTCCCTTCTCGTTGCTATTGTCAGGAAGGGGGTACAGAAGCCTGAAGGCGCACACTCATCAATTCAGGAACAGCTTTTTTCCCTCTGCCATCTGATTCTTAAAAGGACATTAAACTCATGAACACCACCTCACTTTTGTTATTTCTGCTTTTGAACTATTTTTAAATTAACGTTTTTTATATATACTTTAATTGATTTCCATATTTTTCTGTATTATTATGTCTTGATTTTTACTGCTGCCACTAAGTTAACAAATGTCATGACATATGCCAGTGATATTAAACCTGATTCTGAATACCAGAAAACATTCCAAAACGGTTGAGGGTTATAATCAGGGAGCTGGCAGTGGAATCATGGATGGTTCTTCTGTAGCCAGTGATATGAAGTGGTATGTTGATGGTGGCTTAATTGAGACCAACATAGTCAGCAGAATCAAACCTGGCACTGTTCCTTTCCAGAGCCTAAATTTGATTCTCTCCAATGCAGTGTGACATCTTTTGCACTTAAATAGTAGACACATAAATTTTAATGTCTCCCTATCAATCGAGGACTGGTGTAGATTCCTTCCTCCTGCAAGACAAATCTACATGCTATTTATTGGTTTGCGCTCAAGAATGAGTGCTTAATGCTAGTCGACATTGAAGAAGTCTTTGCATTAAATGCTGAGATTTCTTAACTTGACAGATTATTACTCATGTCTGGTTTAATGGTTCAGCCAATATTGCTAAAGACAGACTATATAAAAATGAACTACTGAATTAATGGAAATCAGAAATAGAAGCAGAAAATGCTGATAACACTTAGTAAGTCATCCTGTATTTGTGGAGAAGAATTTTGAACATTTAATGTTAGCTGTGTTTTCAAAGTCTGTAATTGTCTGCACCGATCAGCCATTTTTAACTTTTATTTCATTAAAACATTAGCCGCCATCTCCTTGTGGATGATATTGTCTGCAAATTAGCTGTTCCAGCAAGTATATTATGGTAGTTACTATATTTCAGAAATAGCTCATTGATTTAAGATTTTCTAATTTTGTGAAAGGTGTTTTGCAAATGTTTTTGGATAAAAATCTGTTTTCACTTGCATTATTTCTACACAACACATTGGTGTTATTCTTGATCATTAGTGCAGTTATTTAAACTTGACTATTCTCCTAACATGATTTTTGCATTTTTACATTTATTATTCTTGGGGTCTTATGCAAAAGTGGTTGTAGATATGTGACAGGTCACCTTCAGTTAGATGCAGGATGGTTTGCCCTGCGTAGCTAACACGCTGCATGAATTGAATCTGGGCAGATGCGAAGTCTTTTGTCTCCTGGTAGGACATGCAAGGTTTTTGTATTAGGGACGCAAGGGTTGGAGGTAAGGATATGGCCTAAATTCAGTTTAAAGATTCTGTTGTCTAAGAACAGCTTGAAAGCATTGACTGTCCAGTATTCTAACTCAGCCATCTGTGAACATTAACCTGTCAGCCCAGTAACTCAAAATCTTTGTTTAGTTGTCACCAAACTAGATAAGTGCCTTCCTGTAATTGGTCTATGCGTTCCTTTGAATAATAGTTGTGCTTCAGCTCATTGTGTTTTTATAAATTATTAGTCCATGGCTGTTAATATGTCACGTTAATGCCTGTTGTGAATTCCCTCCTCCCTCAAGCTAAATTTAATTGCTATATTTTGGTCCACAATTGAGCACTTAGTGCATAATTTTAGCTGACATTGTGGGAGTTAAGGCTTTATATATTGGATGCTCCCTTAAACCTCACTCCTCTAAGATGCTCAGTAAAAACTACTTAGAACTCTTCTCATTTGTACCTTTTGAACTTAGTCATTAAATTTTCTTTGATAACCCTCATTTTACAGAACTTGATACATTTTATTGTATTAGTGCTGTATGAATAGAAATTAAATGCTGCATTATTAGCTTTGGATGAGTTATAACACTGAGGACCTGTTCATGTGGATTTTAAAGAGCTCAGAGCATTGTTGCAAAAAATGCAGCAAGTTTTCCCATCATAAACACAGATTCTGCAGATGCAGAGCAATGTGCACAAATGCTGGAGAAACCTCAGGCCAGGCAGCATCCATAGAGGGGTATGCGCTGTCAACGTTTTGGGTTAAGACTTGTTTCCTCATCATCCTGGGCAGATTTCCACCCTCAGCCTCTGTGCAAGAAATAAGCCAGATTATCCTTCTGCTGTTTGTGGGGCTATTGGAAGCAAATTGGGTGCTCTGTTTGCTCCAATTGAGTCAGTTATCCTGCTACATAATTCATTATATTTGAAACATGTTTTCTAGTGGCAACATCAAAAGTGTAAATAGAAGTCATAGTTGCTTACCTAGGAGTCTGCTGCTATTTATTTTATATTTTAATTCTAATTCTCCATCTTTCAATTTTCTTGTTCACCATCACAAATTCCCTGTATGAACTAGTGATAAGAATTTAATGAGTGATCTGGAATATAGTCTATGATATAGTCTTATCCTCCTCCTGGTTTCTGTGAGTATTATCTAGATTTTGTACAATGAGAGGTACAGTCAAGTTTTGAAACCTGTGGCACAGCATCTTCCACCAGCAACAAGGCTAAGGTGATGGTTGCTGCATCAGTGCCGTGTCCTATGATATAGTTGGTGCAGGATGTGATGCCTCAATGGCTGTGTACTTTATAACTACTGAGGTTTGGATTTCCTTGTTCTGATTTTCTAGGCTGAGTAGAAATGAGTTTGAACCTGCTGCAATTCTATTAAATAGGGGGGAAACCCTTCTCTATGTAACACCATAGCCTGTACAAACTGAACTTGGGCTTGTGTTTATCGTGCTCTGGTGTATGTTGTTACATTTGGAAATATAATGGGCTGAAAAATGTATCTTCCTAATCTAATTGAGAATCCAATCTTGATCAATTGGGTCAAAAAATAATCAGTGCCTAAGGAATGTGGCTTAAAATGGCTTAATTCTCAAACCACACTTGGAACTCTGAGTTGCTTGAACTAGTTTTATGTAAGCAGACAGATTTACCACAGTGGTCCCACTGCAGTGTTCTAAGCATGACTCCTACAATTGTAGGACTAAATAAAACCATTCTGTGCCAGATCAATGAAAGATTTATCCATCTTGACTTCCTCATAACGTGCTATATATACCCTTCATTTTGTCTAATCTCTTTTGAAAGTCATAGTTGTATTGGATTCCACCATTCTTATGGATAGTGTGTTCATATTACAAATTATCTAAAAAAAACTTCTCCTTGTCTAATTGAACTGAGCTTCAGAAACCAGGCCATGAATGGACTGAGCTATTTTGTCAATATTGAGCTAAAACAAAATGAAGGGAAGCTTGAATTTCCATACTAACTTGTGGTGATATCCAGGGAATGTTTGTGCTGATGTATGTATTGGCTGCCTCTTTATACAAATATGGTTTCCTATTAAATGCTGAAGTAGAAGATCAAACAATCTGGCCAACTTGCCATAGACATCACGGCTCCATTCTCAGCTTGTGGGCTTGAGAAAAAAATAACAGCTTAAATTTTAACTGAAACCGGTTTGGAAATTCCTGTATCTGCACTGTGCAGTTTGAAATACGATTGGCTTGCTGCTGAACTAGGTTTTGTGTGAGTTGGCATCAAGGTAATGTCCCTTGGGATTATCTGTATCCTGAGATTGACTTTTACAGATCTTTTTGTGTGTCGCATCTTCCTAAATGTATGTTTTTCTGCCCTCCTCTAACTGACTCCAAAACCAGAAATTTTTTGGCTCTCTCAAGTTCAGAGTAAAAAAACATTGTTGATCTCAATTTGGTTCTTTCCAGTAGACAGTGGGATGGGCAGTCACAATTTTATCTTTGGCCCTGGCTTTCACCCATAATTCTGTTTATCATCTGTGTGCTTGTATTGTTTATACCATTATAAAAAGTCAGCTTCCACATTCACAGTAGTGATTTCCAATTCTGCCTCATCTCTCTCGTCTCTTCACTGCTGATAAGTTTGTTGTGACATGCTGGATGGAAATGGGCCCTTTAGTCCACCAAGATCGGATCAACCATATGCCACCCATTTACACTAATCTTACACAGATTTTGTTTATATTCTCACATTTATTAATTCATCCAGGTTTCACCACTTACGTACACGAGTCACAGTGGCCCATTGCCTACTAAACCACTGATCTTCAGGGCTTGGGAACTGGAGCACTTGGAAGAAACCTTGGCGGTCAGAGAGAGGATATGCAAACACCACACAGCACTTGATATCAGGTTTAAACTGGTTCTCTGATGCCACGAGGCATATCTAACCAGCTGTGCCACTGCAATCCTTAATTCAACAGACACCGGTTACTCTAGTACAGGGTCACCAACCTTTTTTGCATCGCAGACCGGTTTAATATTGACTATTCTTGCGGACCGGCTGATGGAAGGGGCGGTGTTAATCACAACCGGAATATAGGTGATAAGTCAACTATAAGTCACTTATAAGTGGCTAATACACTCAATTTGGTTTCTAAAAGGTTTTATCTGACGAATTTAGTATTAAACACACAGCGCACATTTTCTTCACATGAATATAGTGTTAAGTGAATTATAAGTCACTTATAAGTCAATAGCATCATAACATTTTAAGTAACGTTTGGATATTAAACACATAGCACATATTTTCCTCGCATGAACATATTAAATCATTGCAACACACCAATATCGCTGAATCAGTGGGAGCCCTGGGCTTGTTTCCCTGCAACAAGATGGTCCCATTGAGGGGTGATGGGAGACAGCGATACTCGAGTGAGGTTCCTTATGTCCAGTCTATTCCGCAATTTAGTTTTCATTGCAGAAACCTCCACTTTGCAGAGATATGATGTTGGAAATGGAAGCAACGTTTTCAGTGCTTTTGTGGCTTTCTCAGGATATTCAGCCTTGACTTTGATCCAGAAGGCAGGCAGAGATGTTATGTCAAACATATTTTTCAGCCTACCGTCATTTGCAAGCTCGAGGAGTTGATCTTCCCGCGCTGACATGGATGATTCACCGGGGACATTCACAAATGGGTCACGGACCCATTCCTTTGCACATCTTGGGTCACTTGCGGTTGGGAAGTAACGCTCAAATTCTGTCGACAGCAAAGATAGGTGACTGCGCACCAGCTGTGAGAAGGATGGTGTAGCCTCAGTCTCTCCCAAAATCCCAGCTAATGTTGGGAACATGTCAAATATGCCCGTCTACTCGCTGTCCCCACAGATCTAGTTTGACTTTGAAAGCAGACACTTTATCTGCTAATTTGAAGACAGTTGTCATTCTCCCCTGAAGTGACAAATTGAGTTCATTGAGCAGGTTGAATATGTCACACAGATAAGTGAGTTTTGCTGTCCACTCCTCATCACTGAAGTGTGCTGCCAGTGGTGACTGTTTTCCTGAAAGAAATCTCTGTAGCAGCTCTCTTAACTCAAAAACCCTGGCCAGGGCTCTCCCCCTTGATAGCCATCTGACTTCAGTGTGTCAGAGAAGGCGTTTGTGCTCTGCATCCATTTCCTCGCAAAGCTGCTCAAACAGACGTGAGTTAAGGGCTTTTGCTTTGTGATTGATAACTTCAACAACGTCACTCAATATGCTGTTAAGATCAGGTGACATTTTTCGGCTAGCCATTATTTAACATAGAACAGTACAGCACAATACAGGGCCTTCGGCCCACAATGTTGTTCGACCCAATTTCCCTGTGTATGACACAGTGTGTAAACTGGTATTCAGGAGCAACCTCTTTGACTCGGGTAGTGAAACCAGACCGCCGTCCAGTCATTGCTGCAGCTCCATCTGTGCATATTCCAACACAGAATGACCAGTCCAGTTTGCCTGACATGTAGTCATTCAAAGACTTGAATAGTTCTGCTCCAACTGTGTTAGTTGGCAGCGGCAGTGCTCACAACGTATCCTCATGCACATCGTCTTGAAATATACAGGTAGTCCCCGAGTTACGAACGTCTGACTTACGAACAACTCGTACTTACGACCCGAGGAAGGTGAATGCCGTCTGCCATTTTGTCGAATCACGACGCTGTCTGCCATTTTAAGTCGTTGCTGTTGACACTGTGTTGAGTGTGTAACTTTGTATTTGACTTAAATTTTTCTTAGGAAGATTCACCCTGACCCCACCTCCCCCACCCTTTTCTGGTCGGCTCATATCGTTTCATACCACCAAATCATATCGTTTCCTCACGGCCTGATGGTTGGGGACCACTGCTGTAGTGGACCTGCAGCTTCCATAATTAGCAGGAGTTATTAATATTTAGTTCTTGAAGCCAGCATCAAAACCATTATTTTGGTTCCTCAGCATCTACAGGTCACGTTGTCAGTGGTTGAACTAGTCTGTAGCAAACTTTATCTAATGAAACCTGAAGTCCCCTTCATCTGTAGAACTACATTAATGGTACCTGAGTACCTCCTTTGGTTGCAGTAACCCTTCCCTGTTGCTCCTTCACCAAGGCTGTTCTCCAGTCTGGCTTCCAGTTTTAAAGAGCTTTTGTAAAATCTTGTCTTGTGTTCTGCTTACATTCATTGCCCCATACTTGTTAATCTATGTTGAGTCCTATTGTTTAAATTCCTTTGTGGTCATCCAGCTACTGACATTTGTGCATTTATTTGCCTAAGCCGAAAAATGTCATTTTCCTCATAATCCATAGAATCTTCTATGAATCAGTTCTTTCTTTAAATCTTTGTAATATTGAACTCTTTTCTAAGTTGAAGATATTTACTGATAGAAGTTGTATTGTTTATTGATTTCATTTTCAAATGAGAATACTGACTCATGTTTGTCTCTTGTTTGATTTGTACAGGGCCTTGGGCTGCAGCTGATCATTTTATAATGGGAATTCTCATGGGTCTGCAGAACTCATTAAATTAATTAGTTAAATTAATGTTTAACATCCTAATCATAGAACTCCCATGTGATAAATTTAAGATCAAAATGCAATTACTTTATGGTAGTTAAATTCCCCTAGATTGCATTTATATTATGATTAGTTGGCCAGATTAGAGGTCAGAGGATATTAAGAACAAATATGTAAGTGTAATTCAGTCCACAATTTCAGATGTGCATTCTGTCCAATTATGAAATCTTCCCTCCAAATATATAATGTATTTGCAATGTAAATTTGGCAGTGAAGGGAATAGGAAAATTATGCTGAAGTACAAGAAATTGATTAAAATGGTACGGGTTGAACATCCCTTATCTGAAATCTTGGGGTCAGCAGTGTTTTGGATTTCAGATTTTTTTGGACTTTGGAATATTTGCATCTATATAATGAGATACCTTGGAGATGGACCTAAGTCTAAACACAAAATCCATTTATACTACATATTCTGTTTATGTGTGGCTGACGTGAGCACCACAGAGTTTGCAGTCGGAGCGCAATCTGAGGTGATGGGGCTGGGTTCTCCACAGACTATTGGAGTTGAATGGCAGCCTCCAACTGCATCTATTATCAGGTTCCAGTGTTGTGATTGCCTTTATATCCACTATCCATTTCAATCGGCTGCCCGTACCACAGCAACTATGATGGGAGGGGTGGTAGTTTTACAAAGGATTTTTAATAATTTTATGCAAGAAGCAATTAACTTCAATTTTCAGTTTGTCATGATAGATCTTTGTTTCATGATTAGCAAATCATTAAGCAGCATATGTTCACTCTGACGCTGCCTTTCAATACACGATCTAAATCTTCATTTCTTGCTTTATGTAGTATTTTCATTAACTTCTGTCATTATATACTTCTCAGAACTGTCTGCAGTGTGCAGAGACCTGCACATTGCCTGGGAACCATCCCAGTGCCATGTGGAATTTTCCATTTGTTGTTATATCAGCACTCAAAAAATTTGTCTTTGGAGTTTTTCGGATTTTGGATAAGAGGTATTTGACCTTTACTTTTGGGTTTTCATTTTAAAACATTTTCAAAAAGTAAAAGGGTAAAATGAGGTTATTTGGGCTGGGGAGTGAAAGCATGGGTGATGGGAGGATCTGATTTCAGTCCAAATGATTAATAAATATTTAAACTTAAAAAAACCTGTTCTTTGTTTATTTCTAGCTATTGTTATTCTAACATTGAGATAAATCCACTGATTCTCACAGCTACCTGGACTATACCTCTTTCTGCCATGTCACTTGTGAAAATCCCATCCCTTTCTCTCAGTTCCTCCGTCTCTGCTGCTTCTACACTCAAGATGAGGCTTTTCATTCCAGAACTACTAAGATGTCCTTCTTCAAAGAAAGGGGCTTTTCTTCTTCCATCATCAGTGCTGCCTCACCCACCCACATCTCTTCCATTTCGCACACGTCTGCCTTCACCCCACTAACCTCCGTGTCCAGCGCATAATTCTACGTAACGGCCACCATCCCCAACAGGATCCCACCATCAAGCATATCTTTCTCTTCCTCCCCCACTTTCTGCAGGGATCACTCCCTATGTGACTCCCTTGTCCACTCGCCCCTCCCAATTGATCTCCTTCTTGATATTTATTTTTTGGAGTAGAACAAGTGCCACACCTGCCCCTACACCTCCTTTCTCAATACTATACAGGGCCCCCAAACAGTCTTTCTAGGTGAGCTGACACTTCAGCTACAGGTCCTTCAGGGCCATCTACTGTGTCTGGTTCTGCTGGTGCGGCCTCTTGTATATTGGTGAGACCTGATGTAAGACTGGGAGGCCGCTTTGCCAAGCACTTGCGCTCCATCTGCCAGAATATTTGCATCTATAGCAGGATCTGGTAGCCACCCATTTCAATTCTACTTCCCAATCCCATCCTGACATGTCAGTCCATGGCCTCCTCTATTGCTGCAATAAGGTCACGCTCAGGTTGAAGGAGGAGCACCATATATTCCGTCTGGGTAGCCTCTAAACTGATGGCATGAACAGCAATTTCTCAAACCTCTAGTAATTTCATCCCCCATCTTTACCATTTCCCTCTCTCACCTTATCTCCTTACATGCCTATCACCTCCCTCTGGTGGTGCTCCTCACCTTTGTTCCATGGTTTTCTGCCCTATCCTATCAGATTCTACCTTCTCCAGCCCTTTATCTCTTTCACCAATGGACTTCACCCCTCCCCTGCTCCTGGTTTGTTTCACCTACCTCCTTGTACTTCTTCCTTCCCTTCCCTTCCCCCACCTTCTTACTCTGACTTCTCTTTCTTTAAAGTCCCAATGAAGGGTCTCAGCCCGAAATGTTGACTGTTTACTCTTTTCCATAGACACTGCCTGGCTTGCTGAGTTCCTCCAGCATTTTGTGTTTGTTGTATATTTGAAGAGAATAGGTATTCTCTTAAACAGTGCTAACTTTGAATTGAACCCAGTACATACCTCACTTTCTTATTGTGTGACACTTTAATTAGTTTAGCTGTTACAGTCCTGAACCTTCTCAGATGTCATCATGATCCTTCAATGTGTCATTTGAAAGATTTATTGATTATGGATGCTGGGACATAGGTCACTTAGATCATATTTCTTCCTATTGTGATGTTTGGTCTGAACAACTGAATCTCTTGATCATGTCTGGTTGAGGAGAAGAGAAAGGATAAGATGGGAGCTAAAATGGGGAATGATAAAAGAGAGAAGGGGAGGGGGAGAATGCCATCATATTGCAGGCTATCCAGATGGAATATGAGGTGTTGCTCCTCCAAAATGAGTGTGGCCTTGTCATGACAGTAGTCTGAATGGGAAGTCGCGTTGAAATGATGGCCATTGGAAAAATCCCACCTTTTACAGTTGATGGAGCAAAGGAGCTTGATGAAGCAGTTCCCCCAATCTACATTGGAGCCCATGAACATGGCAGAGGCAACACTGGGAACACTGGATGCAATAGGTGACCCTTACAGACTCGCAGGTGAAATATTACCTCACCTGGAAGGACTGTTTGGGGTCCTGAATGATGGTGAGGGAGGAGCTGTACTGGTAGGTGTATGCACAGGTCTTTCTTGCAGGCATAAGTGCCAAGAGGATGAAGAGTGAGGAGGGAGGGGTGGAGAAGGAGGTCAATATTTAGTACATGCAGAGAGAGGGATATAAGCAGGATAGATTACACTGAACATTTCCCTTTATCAATGGTGAATAAAACTTGAGGACATAGATTTAGAGT
Source organism: Hypanus sabinus (assembly GCF_030144855.1). Lineage (NCBI taxonomy): Eukaryota > Metazoa > Chordata > Chondrichthyes > Myliobatiformes > Dasyatidae > Hypanus > Hypanus sabinus. The sequence goes on from NC_082721.1 coordinate 26,162,745, forward strand.
CATGTGTAAGAGCCCTAGAGGGGTTCTGATGAGAATTTTTATTAGGACAGCATGGGGAGTCCAGGCATGCACAAAATTGCTTATACCATTTAAGAAATGTGTGGGCTCTTAATTTGTCTCAGATTCAAAGGCAATGAGCCAAGTGCTGGAAGATAGAATTAATGTGGGTGGTTATTCACTGGTGTGTGTGGATTTGCTGGGCTGAATAGCCTTTTTCTGTGTTGTATGGCTATAATGTTTTCTTTAAATAGTGGAATCCTGATGTTGAGTAGGGAGTCTTGCTTAAAATTTTTTTTGAGACAAGGTTACAAGTTTTCATTATCTCATGCTAATTGCAACTGTAGATTTGAATCTGTATTCCTTGTATCCTTAGGCTACCTGAGAGTGTATGAAATTAAATTTTGCAGAGATCTGATTAAGTCTTTCCCACCAACAAAGGTTATTTATTGTTTACAAGGTAATGGTAAAAGGGCTGTTGTTGATGTGAGAGGCCAGCTGTGTTTGTATGGAGGTGCAGATAGCCAGGGAATAATTTGTGTTCTGTCTGAATGGGGATAGTTTTAGGAAGGTGGGGAGCATCGGTTATGGTTGCAGTCGGGTAATTGAATACTTGACACTGAAACCACAAACAAGTACACTCAGACCCGGCATAGTGCTGATTTGTTACAATGCAGTTATTCAATTAATTATTGAAATTTTTTAAAATGACAAAAATTCATTCTAAACAACACTTAAAATTTCTCAAGAGCAGCTGCCATTACAGTAAACATTCAGTCAGCCAATGAGAGCACTTTACGTATGCGCTGAGTCACTCACAGCCAATGACATTGCCTCCCCTGCATGTGTAAACATTCTTGCTCCCATGCCAATTTATTCAAATTTTTTTACACCTATAATGTCTGGAAAATGCCCTGCAATTTCCATGAGGGTAGTATGCCTCAGATGTCTGGGAAAAGCATTAGCTGGGATGTGAAACTACAAGTGATATGACATTGGGAAGCTGGTGAGCATTAAGTTGATGTTGGCGCCTCTTTGAAATTGGCTGCGTCAATGATGACACAAATCATGGACCAGTTCATCGATAATTACCCTGACTGGGAGTGAAGCAATAAGACAAAGAGAGGAGTTCTCAATGTAATTTCCTGCAACTGAGAACTGCTTCATGAGAAGAAACTTAAGAAAAGGCAGTCAAATCTCAATGCCTACTTGAAGAAGGAGAACCCACAACCTGGGCCCTCCTGTAAGATGTAACCACCACCCACTTCCCTCTGCTGCTGCTGCGATGTGTTGTTGCTCCACTGATATTAGGCCTGTTTGTGTGTTTGTTACTCCACCAATTACTGTGTATACAGAAAATAAAATACATCTCGGGTTTGATTTTTTTCTATGAGACACACATGTCCATTTACGTACCCCATACAGGGCTTATTGAGAAAGTAAGGAGGCATGGGATCCAAGGGGACATTGCTTTGTGGATCCAGAACTGGCTTGCCCACAGAAGGCAAAGAGTGGTTGTAGATGGGTCATATTCTGCATGGAGGTCGGACACCGGTGGAGTGCCTCAGGGATCTGTTCTGGGACCTTACTCTTTGTGATTTTTATAAATGACCTGGATGAGGAAGTGGAGGGATGGGTTAGTAAGTTTGCTGATAACACAAAGGTTGGAGGTGTTGTGGATAGTGTGGAGGGCTGTTAGAGGTTACACCAGGACATTGATAGGATGCAAAACTGGGCCGAGAAGTGGCAGATGGAGTTCAACCCAGATAAGTGTGAAGTGGTTCATTTTGGTAGGTCAAATATGATGGCAGAATATAGTATTAATGGTAAGACTCTTGACAGTGTGGAGGATCAGAGGGATCTTGGGGTCCGAGTCCATAGAACACTCTAAGCAGCTGTGCAGGTTGACTCTGTGGTTAAGAAGGCGTAAGGTGTATTGGCCTTCATCAATCGTGGAATTGAATTTAGGAGCCGAGAGGTAATGTTGCAGCTAAATCGGACCTTGGTCAGACCCCTCTTGGTTCTGTGCTCAGTTCTGGTTGCCTCACTACAGCAAGGACGTGGGACCCATAGAAAGAGTGCAGAGGAGATTTACAAGGATGTTTCCTGGATTGGGGAGCATGCCTTATGAGAATAGGTTGAGTGAACTGTGCCTTTTCTCCTTGGAGTGAAGGAGGATGAGAGGTGACCTGATAGAGGTGTATAAGATGATGAGAAGCATTGATTGTGTGGATAGTCAGAGGCTTTTTCCCAGGGATGAAATGGTTGCCACAAGAGGACACAGGTTTAAGGTGCTGGGGAGTAGGTACAGAGGAGATATCAGGAGTAAACACAAAGTATACTGCAGATGCTGTGGTCAAATCAACACGTACAAACAAGCTGGATGAACTCAGCAGGTCCTGTTGAAATGAGGGTTGAAGTGGAGGGCAGCATCCTTTGAAACGAGCAGTCAACGTTTTGGGCCAAGACCCTTCGTCAGGACTGAAGAAGGAGGGGGCAGGGGCCCCATATAGAAGGTGGGGGAGGGTGGAAAACCAATCAGAGGCAAGATCAAGGGATGGGGGAGGGGAAGCAGGGAGGGGATAGGCAGGAGAGGTGAAGAAGGAATCTAAGGGGAAAGCACTATGGGTAGTAGAAGAAGGCAGAGTCATGAGAGAGGTGATAGGCAGCTAGAAGAGGAGGCAGAATGAAAGTGGGATTGGTGAAGGGAGAGGGAAGGAATTACCGGAAGTTGGAGAATTCGATGTTCATACCAAGGGGTTGGAGACTACCCAGACGGTATATGAGGTGTTGCTCCTCCAAACTGAGTTTGGCCTCATCATGGCAGTAGAGGAGGCCATGTGAGAACATAACCGAATGGGAATGTGAAGTAGAGTTGAAGTGGGTGGCAACCGGGAGATCCTGTCTGTTATTGCGGACGGAGCGGAGGTGCTCGACGAAGCAGTTCCCCAGTCTGCGTAGGGTCTTGCCGATGTAGAGGAGGCCGCACCGGGAGCACCGGATGCAATAGATTACCCCAACAGACTCAGAAGTGAAGTGTTGCCTCACTTGGAAGGACTGTTTGGGGCCCTGAATGGTGGTAACGCTTGTGCTTACAGGGATAAGTACCAGGTGGGAGATCTGTGGGGAGGGACGTGTGGACCAGGCAGTCGCAGAGGGAACGATCCCTGAGAAAGGCAGAGAGGGGTAGAGAGTGTCCTTAGTGGTGGGGTCCTGTTGAAAGTGGCGTAAGTTGCCAGGGGTAAGTTTTTTATGCAGAGTGGTGAGTGAGTGGAATGGGCTGCCAGCAATGGTGGTGGAGGTGGATACGATAGGGTCTTTTAAGAAACTTTTGGATAGATACATGGAGCTTAGAAAAATAGAGGGCTATAGGTATGCCTAATAATTTCTTTTTTTTTAAACTTTTTTTTATTGTATTTCAAGTAGTTACAAAATAAAAGTGGGAAAAAAAATGTATATTACCCATCCCCCCCCTCCCCTTAACCCCTCTCCCTTAGCATCCCTATAGAAAAAAAAGAGAAAGAAAGAAAAAAAAAGAAAGCAAGAGTGCCTGGATATCGGGAGATCTCCACATGCTCCATGGAGTTCGTAATAACTTTAGTATATATATTTATTTCTTTCCCCAAATAACCAATTATTTCATCTTCGGAGCACCTATATATTTAATCCTGTCTTTTGTAAATAAGGGCGCCAAATTTTCAAAAATGTTTCATATTTATCTCTTAAATTATAAGTAATTTTTTCAAGTGGAATACAGCTATAAATTTCTTTCTTCCAACGATCTATACTTAAATATGTATCTGATTTCCAAGTAACTGCAATAGCCTTTTTGGCTACTGCCAGTGCAATTTTTATGAATTCTTTCTGATATTTATTCAATTTGGGTATCGGTTTTATCCCTTCAATATCACCTAATAAAAATAATATTGGATTATGTGGAAGTTGTATTCCAATAATTTGTTCCAATAAAACTCTTAAATTTGCCCAAAAAGGTTGAATTTTAGAACAAGATCAAGTAGAACATAAAAAAGTACCAATTTCTTGGTTACATCGGAAACATTGATCGGATAAATTTGGGTTTAATTTATTTATTTTTTGTGGTGTAATATATAATTGATGTAAAAAGTTATACTGCACTAATCTTAACCGGACATTTATTGTATTTGTCATACTCAAGACATAGTCTTGACCAATTTTTTTCTTCAATTTTAATATTCAAGTCACTTTTCCATTTTTGTCTTGACTTATGGACTCCTTGTTTAATTGCCTGTTTTTGAATCAAATTATACATACAAGAAATGAATTTTTTATTCTTTTTGAATTAAAGTTTCTATTTCATTAGATTTTGGCAATAACATTGTTTGACCTAATTTTTCTCTTAAATAAGCCCTTAGTTGAAAGTAACAAAAAAGAGTGTTGTTTGATACTTTATATTTATTCTTTAAGCCTAGTAATTTCTAAGGTAGGGACATGTTCAGTTCAACTTTGTGGGCCTGTATTGTGCTGTAGGTTTTCTATGTTATAATGACCCCGCGTAGTGCTGATTTACATAGCACATCACCTCTGATGAAGGAATCCTCAGTGTTAAGTTGGGCCTGAGTGTATTTGTAAGAAAAAGCTTCAGACAGGTGAAAGTTTAGTGCCTGATTAGTTAAGCTCACAGAAGGATATCATTTGCTTTAGTTGTGCTTGTGTTGAAGAATCTGTTTATTCAGTCAGTCTCACTGACTGATTTTTTTTGTTGAAGAATATACTCCTGTTGCTTTTTGAAAACTATAGTTCCAATCAGTACATTCGTTAGGGAAGATTTATATTTCATGATATCCTCTGTAACGTTTTATTGAGCAATTTTTTTTGCTGAGACTTAAGTGCATTGTATTTGAAGATATCGTAGAAACATAGAAAGCCTACAGCACACTACAGGGCCTTTGGCCCACAAAGCCATACAGAGCATGTTCTTACCTTAGAAGTTACCTAGGGTTACCCATAGCCCTCTATTTTTCTGAACTCCATGTACCTATCCAGGAGTCTCTAAAAAGACCCTATCGTATCCGCCTCCACCACCGTTACCAGCAGCCAATTCCATGCACTTGCCTCACTGTTTTCTAAGAAAAACTTACCCCTGACATCTCTTCTGTACCTGCTTCCAAGTACCTTAAACTGTGTCCTCTCGTGCTAGCCATTTCAGCCCAGTGCCTCTCATCTTAATACACCTCTATCAGGTCATCTCTCATTCTTCATCGCTCCAAGGAAAAAAGGCCGCGTTCACTCAACCTATTCTCATAAGGCATGCTCCCCAAACCAGGCAACATCCTTGTAAATCTCTACTGTACCTTTTCTACGGGTTCCACATCCTTCTGTAGTGAGGTGACCAGAACTGAGCACAGTACTCCCAAGTGGGGTCTGACCAGGGTCCTATAAAGCTGCAATATTACTTCTTGGCTCCTAAACTCAATCCCACAATTGATGAAGGCCAAAACACCGTATGCCTTCTTAACCATACAGCCAAACTGCGCAGCAGCTTTGAGTGTCTTATCGACAAACACCCCAAGATCCCTCTGATCCTCCACACTGCCGAGAGTCTTACCATTAATACTATATACTGCCACCATATTTGACTTACCAAAATGAACCACTTCTGGGTTGAACTCAGCCCAGTTTTGCATCCTATCAATGTTCTGCTGTAATCTCTGACTGCTCTCCATGCTATCCACAACACACCCAACCTTTGTGTCATCATTAATTTCCACGGCACTGAAAACTAAAAGGAAATAAATGGAAAACAATTCCAGTTTTGGAAACTGAATACTTTTAGACCAATTATTGATTGTAAGGATATGTGGGCATTTTTATTTTCCAACTTCAGATACCCATCTCCACCAACCTTGACTGTATGATACCACTCAGAGAGTTGTGAAGCCAAGTGTCTTATTTGTTTGTAGTGGTTCTGATTGGCATCAACATTCCAGCACACTCTTTAGAATGGATGGACCTTTGCTGATACCCAGATTGTGCATCTTCTTTCGGTCAACACCAAAGATACAACAGATTAATATTCATTAATCTTTTTACTCCATATTTGTCCTTGCTATGCCCCTGGAAAGTTGGGTTTAGGCATGTGGACTAACAGCTATTAATGCAATTTTGATTGTAGAGCCTTATGCAAATACAGTTGCACAACCTGTAGAGTAAAGCTCTTCCAGTTTTGTGTTCTCAGTTAAACCTGTTTTCTTGCCAAATTTTGTTTCTCTTGGACTGTTTTTAATTAACTCTATTGCATCTTGTTTGACAGCCCTTTATTTTAGGAACGATTTATTTGTCTTTCTTGTCTCTTGCATATTCCTGAAATGAGGATGTTGGCCTACAGAGAGAAACTAAATAGGTTGAGAGAATCAAAAGTTGTTGAAATCTTGTTCTGATAGAGTAATTGCCAAGTGGCTGTTAGGTGATTTTATAAAAGGCATAGGATTAGGTGATGGGCTTAGCCTTTTACTCAGAGGAAAAGGGGAATTTCTTTAGAAGTTATAAATCTTTGGTGTTCTCTGCTCATTGTGGATGGTCAGTTAGGTATGTGGAAATGGTATCAATAGAGATTTGGATATGGGGATAGAGCAGGAAAGTGTACCTGAAGTATGAGCTTGGTTGCAATCTGCTCAAGGGTCTTTTTGCCAACTCTTGTCTGCTATTTCTGTTTGCTTTTCAAATTTACATATATTTTTGGAAGGCCATTTAAGACAGGAATTGCCCTATGTTCAGAAAATCTGATGAAGTGAAAATGATTGTAGGTAAATCTGTGCTTTCACTGAACGTCATCAGTGTGTCCCAAGCAATGCTATTGCTCTGTTTATCAGCAAACCTGTTTCTGCCAAGATCTTGTTTTAAGAGAACATTTTAAAATCTGAATTTGTTGCTAAAAGTATTGATTTTTGCCTTTAGCTTCAAGAGTTATGGATGTTCACTTTTCCCCTGCAATTCTTTTATACATATGAATTTAGAGATTTACGGTAATGCTGTCAGTTTTACGAAAGTTGCAGATATATTCAAACTTTCTTTGGCTTGTGTTATTTAGCAGGAGGCATGATTGCAGCTAATAATATTGAAACCAAAATCAGTCATAGCTAGACCAGGATGAGATATCACAGCTACAAACATACGTTGGTGTGATTCCATGTAGATCTGTAGTCATAATACCAGTGTGTTGGTGTGATGCTTGGCCATGGAAATAACATCTTTGAGCCTTTTTCAGTTCTCCAGAAATCACACTAGTTTGCTTCCAGCTGGAGTGAGAGTCCACCACTCTGACAGAATAGTGGTGATAAGTTTCCCTCGGTTTTCAGCTTTCACCCCACTAATCTCTACATCCAGTATATCACCCTTTGCCATTTCCATCATTTTCAGTGTGATCCCACTGCTTGTAACATCTTGCCTTATTTATGCTTTCTGCAAGGACCACTCTCTTCATGACTCTCTGATCTGCTAAACCCTTCTCTCTTACCTCTGCAATTATAGCATAAACCTGTTCTTTCAGCTTCTCCCACACCACCATCTGGGATCTAAACAGCATCTAAGTAAGGCAGAGATTCACCTGCGCTTCTGCCAACATGGCCTGCTGCGTTCACTGCTGACAATATTATCTTGTCTACTTTGAAGAAACCAAGCTAACAGAATATTATATGCAGAATTTTTATTCTGCTCACAACAGCTTTCTCAAGCTTCTGTTTGCATGTCATTTTAACTCTCCTTTGTAGTCCCATATTAAAATGTTCTCTGCCTTCTCCATTGCTGTTGTGAGCCAAACTCAACTTGGAAGAACATCATGTTCTACTCTGCGCGAGCAGTTTACAACCCAAAAGCTCGAACTTACAGTTTTTCATTTTTAAGAAATCTACATTCCCAGTGTTCTCCTCCCATATGCACCCAGGTTTCTTCCTCCTTTGTTTACCTTTCCCAGCCCCTCTTCCTCCCCCACCTGGTTCCACCTGTCCACAATTCCCTCTTCAGCTGCTTACCCACCAGCTTTGTCGCAGTCATTCCTTGTGCTGCATTCTTTCTGTCCAGTCCAGTCTTTCTGTCCAGTCTCAACCTGAAACATCCATATTCAACTTTTATCAAGCTAGGTGCTGCTTGACTTTGAAATCTTCCAGTATTTTTGTTCTGTGTTCTATATTTCGTCATCTGTTGTCTCACTTGTCTTTGATGTAGTGCCTTGGCTGATGCTGTCTTATTTATCGACTTAGGGTACATTGCTTTTTATTCTAGCTGAGGTTTTCTAATTTGCTCCAGTACCCTAAAGAAGAAAACTGGCTTTATCTCTTTCCTCTGTGCATTTTGTTTACCAGTGGAGAGGACACTAGAAATCATATCTGACCTCCAGACACTTTAAATTGTAGTACACCCAGTTCTTCACAAGCAATACAAGAATTGTAGCTATGTGCAGATTATGGGTTGCTCCTGGGAGTACTTAACCTGAGGCAGAGTTGATGCTACACCTGCAATAGAACAGTTTTGCATCTTGAAACAGGAAAAACAATATGACAGATATGTATCTTAAGTTCACGTCATCCGCATTTCTAATGTGTCCGTGCCTGACAAATGTGTGTCTAGTTTTAAAACAGATTGTGATTCCCAGACAATAAAATTTTGGAAGAGAGATTGAAGGATACTTTGATAATTATTTTGCAGATTTTCAGTAAATGTAGTTTTTATCTCAGTGTCAGCGATTGTATATTTGGAACTCTCTTGTGAATTATCTTCATAAATCAATTACCACACTGGGTAATAAACTGTAAGCTGTTTGTAGGATTTACACTAAATTAAATACAGATTTCCCTTGCTATCTGAAAGTAGAGCGTTCCTATGAAACAGTTTGTAAGCTGAAATGTCGTAAAGTGAAGAAGCAATTACCATTAATTTATATGGGAAAATTTTTTGAGCGTTCCCAGACCCAAAAAATAACCTACCAAATCGTACCAAATAGCACATAAAACCTAAAATAACACTAAAGTATAGTAAAAGCAGGAATGATATGATAAATACACAGCCTATATAAGGTAGAAATAATATAAGTACAGTGTAGTTTCACTTAACCAGAATCGGGAAGATTTAGCCAAAACTGATTTGTAGAAAAAAATCGGCACGCACACGCATGTGCACACACCTGCCCATGCAAGGCTTCACAGTCACGGTAGTCTTTCTCGGGATAAACACAAGTTTAAAACTGGCGCCTTTTCTCGTAAAAGCAAAAATCCTCTTCAGATTTCTTTCGGTTAGTGAAAACGGGTACTAATGTAGGCCTTTCGTAAAAGCGAAGTGGCATAAAGCAGGGGACACCTATGTTTTGGACTGCAGCTGGTCGCTGAAAAGCCCAAACATCATCATCTTGGGGCAGTAAACATGGCGATAACAGTAGTGCCATATCCTGCTGAGAATCTTGGCGAAATTCTTCAACCTGAAATGTTAAGTTTTCAATCCACAAATAAGTGGGACCTACTGAGTGTTTCTGCAACCACGAGCCAGCAATCTTCCTTGTATGCAAGTAAAGATTGTCCATGAACTTAGGTCTGGAAACATCCGAGGCTCATCTAAACACGTCTATATCTATAAGTTATCTATATGTGCAGGTCAACAGTGTCACTGGAGAATAATTGGGACCAGTGTTCCAGATGATTTTCCAAGACCTACTTCAGAAACACTGAGTCTAATTGTGGAAACCTGAGATTTGCCATTTTAAAGTAGAAGTGAGTCTTGGACCTGCATGTATCCAGTAATAGAGAAGCCAGAATCCTTGGATATTAACTATGGGTGTCATACTCACTTCCAAAATAATTCTTTTTGCCTGATGATGAATAAGACTGTTATTTTAAGGAATTTACGCCAGGGTTACATCAGTACAATAACTCTATCCAACTTGAACTGCAGGAATGGAACGTGTGCAGACTGTTGTGCAACGGCTAAGGCTCTTTGGCTTTGTTACAGTACAGTTGCTCATTTTAACTGTGCCAATTGCATTGTGTTAACATTACTAACACCATTTCACAATACAGCTGTAATGTTCAAATTGTTTTCATTGTGGAGCAGTTGCACATTTTAATATGTAACTGATATTGGTTTGGAGAAAAACCCAGGTTTGGGGGGGGGGATTAATTAGTTTAGTGGTACAGGTTGAGTACCCCATATCTGAAAACCTCCAAAATCCATTCCCCCCCCCCCCCCGAGTGCTGATGTGATGTCACAAATGGAAAATTCCACGCTGCTGGAAAGGTTCCCAGATGATGCACAGGTCTTTGTGCATCACAGACTGTTCTGAGAAGTGACAGTGACCTCACTTATATAATGAACAGAGGTTAATGGAAAAATAGAAAAATGCTGCATAACGTGAAAAACGAAGATCTTGATCCGTATTGGAAGAATGCATTCATCAGCAGTCGTCGCTTAATGGTATTCTGGTTATGAAACAAGCAAAGATCTCACAACAATCTGAAAATTGAAGGTAATTTTGAATATTCTGCAGGCTGGTTGCAGAAATGTAAGAAAAGGCTCAGCATTAAAGACTTAAAAAAAATTTAATGTTCACTAAGTGTTGATAAATTTGCGAAGATCGTCAGCAATTAGCATCTAACACCAGAACAAGTCTACAATGCCTTTTTTTATACCTTGCATAAAGGCTTAAAAATTAAAATAAAGTAACGGTGTATTGTAATATTTTAATCAAAACACAGTATCGTAGGTGCAGATTGAAAGCCTGTTGTTGTTCAGCAGCTGATTCAAATATTCTGATGCTGCTGTGTTGATTTTGTTATTCTGTGCTCATTAAGTTTTCATTATATTAAGAATATATAATCTTTGTTTTTAAATACATGTGTGATGAACAGTTGAAAGACAAAGACTGCTTACTGGCAGCTCAAGTAATGACGATCCCACGCTATCTCATAATATATTCTAAAATCCCACAAATACAATCTTTAACACTTCTGGCCACAAATGCTTCGGATAAGAGGTGCTCAACCTGTGGAACAGAAAGTGATATGTGTATTAAGTTTGAAAGATAGCTTTCAACTATGCAAAATATAAATTTGTTTTTATTTGAATACGACATTTAATGATGGCTCTGTCTTGTCTTTTGTTAAACCAGATGCTCACCTTTAAAGAGAAGCATCCAAACACACTTGAATCGGAGTACTAGAGATTTTGAAGACTTGATTTAAATACAGGGTGTGTCTACCAGCATGTAGTAAACCATTACTTTTAGAACGGTACAAATTCATTTAGTTAGGCATGTACGGTCAGGATGGGCAAGATAATGTTAAATGACACACACAAAATGCTGGTGGAACACAACAGACCAGGCAGCATGTATAGGGAGAAGCACTGTCGACGTTTCGGCTGAGACCCTTCGTCAGGACTAACTGAAAGGAAAGATACTAAGAGATATCTCCTTTCAGTTAGTCCTGACGAAGGGTCTCGGCCCGAAACGTCGACAGTGCTTCTCCCTATAGATGCTGCTTGGCCTGCTGTGTTCCACCAGCATTTTGTGTGTGTTGTTTGAATTTCCAGCATCTGCAGATTTCCTCGTGTTTAATGTTAGATGAATACATTCAACATTCTTGGGGAGAAGCTATTTAATCCTCGATTGGGAGTTAACCAATGAGTGATGGCTACTTGAGTTTGTTAGATCAGTCAGCAATATTGCTGGTTAAGTCAGAACTTTTCGTAAATCCAGTGTTTGCATACTAAACTATGAGTGTGTTGCTTAAGTTACCAGTTAAATGCATGAGTTATTGAGTCAATGTTACATCAGTGAAGGTATCACTTTGTGAGTCCATCTGCTTGCTTTAGAAATTAAAGGTAGACAGGAAAGATACTAAGAGTTATCTCCTTTCAGTTAGTCCTGACGAAGGGTCTCGGCCCGAAACGTTGACAGTGCTTCTCCCTATAGATGCTGCCTGGCCTGCTGTGTTCCACCAGCATTTTGTTTGTGTGTGTTGTTTGAATTTCCAGCACTGCAGATTTCCTCATGTAGACTGTAGGGATCTGAGCCTGATATTTCTGCAAAGCCTCTTGCTGGTAGTCTACCTACTGGACCAACTTTTTCCTTCAGTGAGTGTCGCAATAGAGAATATGGTTCTAGCTTGATTGAGAAGCGATGCACAATTCAAGATCATAATGGTGGTCATACCTTTGGTCACCCAGCTGCCAGGTAGTAAAGTGGTGTTGCTGTTGCTTAATAGTTTTAGAGATCCAGAGTTGATTCTGATCTTCAGCTGTCTGTTTGAAGTTTGAAATGGGCTTCCTTTGAGGTGCTTCAGTATTTTCCCACATCCCAAAGTCGGTTAATTAGCCACTGTAAATTACTTCAAAAATAGGTGGATATTAAGAGAATCAGGATAGAGTTCAGCATATGGGAGAGAACAGACTGTAAAACGCTAAGTAGGGGAATGGGATTGGCGCAAACTTGAAGGCCTGAATGGCATCCTACATCAGGTGCAAAAAAATGAAATCAGCAAAACCATACACCATGTGAACCTGCCATTGAAGTATGACTGGTATTCATTCTCATTCAAATACATTCAAGAACATTTAATTGTAATACTAGTACAATTTTAAAAAGAAAATACTGCAAAATAATTGTTTAAATTAACTGAATATTTAAAAAAGTTTTGGCAATTGCAGGCAACACATCTCTGTCACATTGTTCCTCATCTTTGAGATGAATGAAGTCACTGAGCCCCTGGCAGGTCTAACCTGTTGACTGTTTTACCAGTTGAACTGCTGGGAAATTATAGGCATTTGTAGACACCATTTCCCTTGTGCAACAGAAGTAATAGTGGGAATCAGCTGTGTGGAATTCCAGGACTTGTACATCTATACAGGCTGTCCCTGCATTATGAACAAGTTTGATTTTTGCAGGCATCCATATGATTTTGTCTATAAGCCAAAAGAAACATAAAACCATACGATACAGTAGTCATTACCTCCATAGTACTAATAAATGGTGTTGATGGGCTGCAGTTAGTATGAGCATATACAGAGGATTCTGGTTGATTGGAACAGCTGCTTATTTGGGAAAACTCTTAAAAGGAAAAAAATACTGACAGAAGTAGCTGGGATTCTCTGTGTTTATTTGGGACGCTATACCACTTAATTGGGACAGAAAATGTTGGCCTGAGTCTGACTAATGTTTCTTATGTGCACTTGTGTGTCTGCTGGACCCCACACCATTCTTAAAGGTTTTTAAGTAGCTTCATGTGTTTGTGTTGAAAAAGCAGTGATTTTTTTTTGTCATGATAGTTGGAGAGAAATAAGCAGTAAGACAGTTCAGAGTTTTGCTCGCTCTGGTTTCAAGCATTCAGGCTTGGAGATGACAGAAATGGCTATTAGATATTATAGAGTGAACATTTTAAATAGTGTCAGTTGCGTGTACTTACGTTAAGTTAAGAGATGGTGGACGTTGATTCAAAGAGCAGTGATATTTGATCATTTTGTTTTTTATTTCGACTCTATTCAGGATGACAGTGAAGGTAGATCATTATCTGCATTAATTGTGCTGATTTTGTTCATTTATAGTCAATCAAAAGAATGATTAATTATTCCATTTATAATACAGTGATACTGTTGGTGCTCTAATTTGTTCTGTATTCCTTTTAGATGCAAAATTTGTTACTATTTATGGTGGTACAGAATCAGGATGTCCCATACTCAATGGATGGCTTTGAGCTAGAATCAGAAGTGTCAGTAGAAGCAATTACCTTGTCAATATCCAAAGCAATTTTCTCTTTCAGCCTGTTCTTAAGAGACAACAGTGTCTGATTACTGTGGGGAAGTTTCACATAAACAGATTTTCTATTTCCCCTGTTGCACTTGTGAATGAGTTTCTATAAATAGTATGTATAAGTGCCAGACATTTGTAACCCAGGGATGTGGCTAAATTGATTGGGGGGGGGGGGGGTTGTAGTGGTTTTCTGAGAGAATGGTAAGAATCAACAATAGCATTTGTCATTGAGCAGCAAAGCTAAAGTAAATCTGAATCAGTTCGATACATTTTGGGTACAAGCAAGAATTGCTTAACGTTCTAAATTTAAATCTCGTGCTTATACTTGATGTATAGATTATTACAGCAAGAACAACTTATACAAACAAATGTTCATTTAGTGGGGTCATAAGAGACTGCAGATGCTGGAATCTGGAGGAAAAAAATGCAGGAGAAGCTCAGTGAATCATCAGCATCTGTGGGATGACGGGAATTATTCACTCCGTACCTTTCAACTATTTCCCAAAGCCCTTTACAACCAATAAGTTGCCTTTGTTTTGCAGTTATTGTTATTTAGTAGGTTTACAACATAAGTGCCATTACAAGGAAGGCATGGCAGCACCTCTTCCTTCTTAGAAGTTTGTGTGAATATTTGTGTCATCTAAGGTTTTGGCAAACTTCTATAGCTACATGGTGGATAGAATACTGACAAGTTGTTTCATAGCCTGGTGTAGAAAAACCAATGCCTTGGATGGAAAAGCCTTCAAAAAATAGTGGATACAGCCCAGTCCATCACAGATAGAGCTCTCCCCACTGTTGAACATGTCTACAAGGAGAGTTGTCGCAGGAAAGTAGCATCCATTATCAAGGAGCCTTCCGTTCCACACCACCCATGTTCAGGAACAATTATTACCTATCACCCATCAGGCTCCTGAACCAGAGTAGAAAACTTCACTCATCCACTCACTGAATTGATTCAAGGGCTCTGCAATTTGTATGCTCAATATTACTTGCTTATTATTAATTTTTGCACAACTTCTGTCTTTTGTACATCAATTGTTTCTACATGTTCAGTTTTTCATTGATTCTATTGTGTTTTTTAGTGTTTACTGTGAATGCAAGAAAATGAATCTCAGGGTAGTATATGATAATGCATACGTACTTTTATAATAAATTTACTTTGAATTTTGAAGTACAGTAGTCAGTCTTAACTACCAGGTCCACGCAGAGGATGTGAAACTCAGCCAGTGTTTTGGTGTTGTTTAAGAGACCTATAATATCAAGGAACTCCCATAATTGTCTGACTGGTGTCATGCATTTAAAGTCCATCAAAGGAATACATCTTGATGTGTTTTACCCGAAGGTTGTGACCTCTGAAAATTCATACCTGCACCCATTTGATTAATGATGAGGACATCATTGTTGAGCAACATTCCCTCTAATATTTTTTACATGGCCTAAAAACTGCATGGCACTTTAATATCAACATACTGTATAGATATTTTTTTTTAATTTCAGCTGCGTGGCAATAAGGCTTTGTGTGTGAGAGTGTTTCAGTTACTGCGTGGCTGCACACCTGTGAAGCTTGGAGGCAACAACGCTGTTGAACCTCAGTTGAATTACTATATTCAGAGAATATCTGGCACTGAAGATGAGACCTGGGCAAATAAGCCATTACCATTTTGAATGGTGACACAGGTTTAAGAGCTCACACACACACAATATGCTGGAGGAACTTGGCAAGTCAGGCAGCACCTATGGAGGCAAATAAACAGGAGAGAAAGCGGGCAGAAGCCAGAATAGGAACGTGAGTGGAGGGCAGGGAGTACTAGCTGGCAGGTGGAGGAGGGGGGATGGAGTTTGGTGCGTGGCCGATTTTTATTATTCTAATGACCAAAATTGATGGAGCCATGACTTCATTTAGCTAGCTAAACCCACATGAAACAAAAATTAAAGCAACACAAAAAAGATATAATTAAGGAGTTTACAACAGGGAGATAGGAAATAAAGTTTACAGTTGCTCAGGCCATGGAAATGGCATGAGGTAAGCTATTCCAGATCAAGAGGTGGAAACTGGAATTAAGACTGGACTGTGAACTCTTCAGTTGATGTGGGATCAAGTGGACTGGACTGAATGAATAGCCTTTTCAATGAAGAATTTTGATAAACTAATATAGGAACAATTAGACATTCTTTTAATACAATAAAACTTACTGAAAAATTCTAAATGTGAGCAGTGTTTAGAAGGCCACTTTTTATTGTCCATTCCTAACTGTCCAGAGATGATGGTGTTTGGTTACTTCCTCTTTGAATCTATGGTTGCAAGTTTGAAATAACTTTGTGTGTTTGACAGTTAATGTGGGACTAAAGTCCCAGGCAAGCTTGTAGACTCACTTTCAAATGCGATATTATTGAGCCAGTTGGGTTATTAATCCAACCTTTATGGCTATTGATACTAGCTTTTCATTCTACATATTTTAAGACTGAAGTCAAAATCCAGTGGGATTTGAGCAGCTGTTATTTGTCTCACATTCATTTAACCAGTCACATAACAGTATATCCATACTAAATTGATGATGTAGTAAATGCTAGAATTGAGGATTGCATTTAAAAGTCACAACTATAGGGCAGTACATCAGCTCATGTACTTTTGTTTTATGAATTGAAAATACTAAATGATAACCAGCTGTTTAAAAGCTTTATTTTTTTTCCAGTCCTGTTGAAGGGTCTCGGCCTGCAGCGTTGACTGTACTCTTTTCCATTAATGGTGCCTGGCCTGCTGAGTTCCTTCAGTATTTTGTGTGTTGTTTAAAGGTCCAGTTTTTTTTACTTTTCAAATTGCTGACTTATCCTAAGCTATAAATGTCAGGTCACTGTATTGTATTAGTACCAGTAACTCAGCTTATCTTTGCATTGTAGTTCAGGTGGATGCTTTCTCTTCATTGGACAGGTCTAATGTTTGGTATTTAATGCTACTGAAGAACATAATGCATTATTGATGTTGTTCTCTGTAACTGCAGCTGTACTGATGGAGGCTTAGCTGGAGAATAAAATAATGATGAGGTAAATCCTCACATGGTAACCATGTGGGAAATCAATTTGCTTACTTCAACACTTTCTCCCATTTCCTGGGAGAAAGGAAGTTACTTATTTATTCTTGAGATATAAAGCGGAATAAGCAGTTCCGTCCCTTCGAGCCATGCCGCCCACTCACCCACAGTTTAACCTAGCCTAATCACAGGACAATTTACAGTAACCAATTAACATACCAACCAGTAGGTCTTTGGACCATAGGAGGAAACCCATGCTGTCAAGGGGAGTAACCACTACACTACTGTGGCTACCTTGGGGTAATGGGTTGATTTATATTTTAGCATTGTAAGTGCTAGAGAAGCAGATGATTTAAAACACTGATCCAGCTGTTTAAGTTTTAAGTTATTGGCCTCTAATAGTTGGTATCAGGTTGAACTGTTCAATATTGCTGTTATTGGGTAAGAAATTCTTCAATAGCCAGCACTGATAAAGTAACGGCTTTTATTTTATGCTTCTCTGTCGGAATGATGTTTGACCAATCTAGGACAACTTTGTGGTGGTGTTCTCTTGCCATAGTCTTGACTATACAGACTTTTAATTTTAAGTAGTGAATGGAATGTGAATGTTGCTGTTAAGACTAACATTTTTTGACTTTGACTTCAACTGCTTTAACTGGCCATTTTAGAAAAGGGTTGCATCAACCGTATTGCTGTGTGCCAGGAGTCATAGATACCAGAAGGTTTCCTTCCTTAAAAGACATTAGTGAGTCAGATAAGACTTTTATGAAGTTCTGGTAGTTTCATAATCATTGTAACTACTATCTAGTTTTTTTGCCTGATTTTTCAAAAAAAATTATTTGAATTTCCAAATTCTCCATTTGGCATGATGCAATTTGAGCTCAGGCTTCTGGGTCTTTCTCTGAACATTTGAACATTCTAAAAAATATTAGAACCACTATATTGTGAGAGTATGGTATGTCAGAATAGTTTGCAAGATTTGCAATTGAAGTATAAAGGATGTAAGTTCAAATTAAGTGCCCCTGGTTAGAGGGGCAAATTAGACAGAGAATCGTTTCACATCTCCTTAATCCAAGGATCTTCAAGCTAGTTTTCATCACCTTTCTAAGTGTCCACTCACGTTGGCAATATACACATTTTTAAAACCATCCATTCCATTCCACATCCTGCCTAACCAGTCCTACACCTTTAAACATTCATTTCCTTTGTGCAGTATACGATGAACCATAGGCTTTTTTAGTGTTTCTCAGTTGAAAGTGAATATTAATTTTATAATGAAGGGACATGAAGATTGACAGAGTAAAAATTACTTCATTTGCTGATGATAATAGTAATTTCAGAAGTTGGGCACTAGACTAATTAGTAAATATGTAGGTTTATGGATGTGTGTGGTCTGAATTTGTTGAAATATGGTTGCTCGTATAGCAGATTTCTGTGTTGTGACTGGCTAAAACTGAGCCACCCAAAAGCTGTAACTGGGAAATATAAAAGTTTTCATTCATACAGCAATCCTCCAGGAGAATCTCCTAACATGATGTTTTATACTTTTTCACCACAAATGTAACACTAAATAATTAATTAGTTTCATTTGCTACGATCACATACTTTAACATTTGGAATATGATCAAGTAAATTTACAGGATTATATATTTACAATGGCAGCACATCCCAATTAGCAGAACGGCTTTGAATATGCAAACTGGCGTCTGTTGTGAAAGTCTCCATGTACAAACTGCAGGCATGCAAAATGTACCTCATTTGTTATCGTGTCAGGGATGGTGCCATGAATAGATAACTAGCCAGAAGGTGACAAAATAGATCTGTTCTGAACCATGCCTTAAATGACAGGGATACACCTTTAATAATGTGCTAATAGGAATATTCACGTACTGTCTTCCCCTAAGTATTTTCAATGGAACGGAAAATGTCTCTCACACACAATGATGGTTTCATAAGCCTCAAAGTTTCAGTTGGAATTGTGTACATGTTTTATTTCCTGAGGACTGGTTCTCATTTTAGTTAATCCTTAATTATGCTATTGATAAATTTATAACTCCAGAATGATCCCCAACCTTCCAAAGTATCTTTGGAAATCTGGTCAGTTTTCAACTGGTGCAGACAAATGCATAAGTAGTTTTTTCTCTTGATAAACTGTGGGGAAAAAAAGTTGAAATTTTGTTTTTTTTTCTACTTGTGTCCCCTAGCTCGTTTGTCCTCACCCTCCTTGTCAGCTAAGGGTAGAACAGAATGAATGTTTCAAACTGAAGACTTTTCATCAGGACTAGAAAAAAATTAGAAAACAGATGTTTTAAAGTTGCAGAGAAGGTAGAGAGATGGAGAGACCAAAGGGAATGTCTGAATGTAGATAATATGGTCCTGCTGAAGGATTTTGGCCCGAAACATCAACTGTGCTTTTTTCGATAGATGCTACCTGGCTCGCTGAGCTCCTCCAGCATTTTGTGTACGTTGCTTATATTTCCAGCATCTACAGATTTTCTTTTGTTTGTAATAAAGATTGGCGTTGGCTGAGAAAGGATGGTGAAAAACTACTCTGTGGCAAAGGTATGAATAGAGGAAGATATTGAGAACAGGGCAGAGTAAGGGAGGAGGAAAAAAGAACATTAAAAGGAAAAATGCTAGAATTGTAATTTGCAGAACATGGTAATTGCTGAAAAACTGAAATTAAGAAGAATGCTGGCAAATCCAAGCAGATGAAGCAGCATCTGTGAAAAATGAAACTGGGTTTCCACTACAGGGAGTCATCCTATGCAACTTCTGCAAGGTACAATGGGATCCCTCCACCACCCACTTCTCCTCTCTCCCCAACCCAATTCCACCATCTTTCAATTTCTGTACGAACCATTCTCTCTATGATTCTCCAATCCATTCATCTATCCTAATCCATCTCCCTCCCATTGTATTTTCCCCTGCACTGGAAGGTGATGCAACACTTAACCTCTGCACGTTGTCCCTTACTATCATCCGAGGACCTAAATTGTCCTTCTGTGTGAGACAGAGATTCATGTACACAACCTACAATCTGGTCTGTTGCATTCAGTACACATGGTGTGCCACCACACTGGTGAGATCAAGTGTCATCTACGTGACTGTTTTGCTGAGCATCTATAATATGTTCAAAACGGCCATCTTGAATTTCCAATTGCATGTCATTTCAATTTTCTTTCCTGTTCCCACACTGACCTGTCCGTCTTCATCTCCACTGGCATGGTGAGGTGAAATGTAAATTAGAAATATTATGCTTGAGTAGCATACAGCCTGGTGACATAAGCATTAAATTTTCCTACTTCAGATTGCCTGCTCCCTGATTCCTTACCACTTCCACTCCTACCAGTCCATCCATATTTTTCTCTTTCTTCACCTTTTCTATTGCTCCATTCAGCCCCAATTTGTTTCACCTGTCAGCCTTGGTGTCATCTCTTCTTACTTCTTTGTACTGGCTATCTTCTCTTGATACTCTGTTTTGATGCAGGATCTTGACTTGAAGCATCAACTGTCCTTTTGCCTCTTTAGTTGCTGCTTGTCCTACTGAATTTTTCCAGCAGGTTTTTTTTTCTACAGGTTGATTACCATGCATGAGTGTTGGCCAAAGTTTGAAAAACAAAAACCGCAAGTACTGATCTGAAGCAGAAATAATTTTTTAAAAATGCTGGAAACACTCAAAAGGGTGGTTTGTGTGTTGGCTTCTGGCTTAAGCACTTCAGATCAACAATCATTCAATGTGCGGTCTTGTTGACTTGGGATTTTGGCTGTTTTTCTCTCTGATTTGCTTCCTGGCTTGAGTATTTTCTGTTTCTTCATCATTAGTCACTGTTTCAAGTTACTGGCAAGGATTTAGAGGGATAAGCTGCATAGTTATGACTTGACTAAGATGTACATGACTGGTTGTTTAGGGGTAGACAGCACAGTTTTGCGTGGGAGATCATGTCTTACAGCAGTGGTCCCCGACCACTGGGCCGTGGACCAGTACCGGGCCGCAAAGCATGTGCTACCGGGCCGCGAGGAAGCGATATGAAACGATATGAGTCAGCTGCACCTGTCCTCATTCCCTGTCACGCCCACTGTTGAACTTGAACGCACGCAAGGTCATCAGTTGCCTAAACACACTGCTACCCTAGTGCCAGGGATTACTGGTTGGCCTTGTGTAACTGGCTTCCTCACGCGCCACCGAGAAGTGCTGTTGTTACTGGCCTGGAACGTGGACAGATCAGCGCCATCTCTAAACCTGTTTAGCACACCGAATGTTCGTGGAAAACCCGGTGCTAATTCGGGCTCAGGGTTTCATAAGTAGCAGAGCAGCTACCTCGCTATGGTCTACTAAAAGTCATCCCTTGAGCTAAACTTTTGTCGGTCGATAGATCCTACCTACCTATGAGGGGGGCGGGCGTGCACGCGCCCTGTCGCACTCCTCACTCTGTTGGTTGCTCTCTCCGGACTGGACCATCGTGGCTCTGGTACGGGGACCTCCAGTCCTTACCTTGTCCTCTCACCCCACCCATGACCAGCCGCACCTGGCCGAGGCGTCTGGCGGCCGGCAGGCGGGAGGCTTCTAATGAGGTGATGAAGCCCTCAAAACTACTTCAGTACCTTGAGTCCAAACACCTTGCACTTAAAGACAAACCCATTGAGTTTTTTGAGCGGAAAAAGTGTGAGCAAACGGGACAGAAGCAAGTGCTGTGAGCCATGAAAACTAAATTGTGGAATAGACTGGACATAAGGAACCCCTTTGAGTATTGCTGTATACCGGCATGATTAACACTCCTCCACCCCCCCCCCCCACCCACCCCATCAGCCGGTCCACAAGAATATTGTCAATATTAAACTGGTCCGTGGTGCAAAAAAGGTTGTTGGCCCTTTTTAACAAACTTGTTTTTTAATGTGATCAAGAAAGTTGATGAGGGCAGGGTGTAAACATGATGTGCATGGACTTCCGTGAAGCTTTTGATAAGATTGTTGTGGTTCTTATTGCTCTGTAGGTTGCTGTGAGAGGTTCAGTTGCTGGCTGATTTGATGCACAGTTGGCTTGAAGGTAGGAAGCAGAGGGTGATGGTGAAGGTAACTTCTCAGACTGGAGAACCACCGTGACCAGTGGTGTGCTTTGGGGAACAGTGCTGAGCCCTTTATTCTTTGGTGCCTATATCAGTGATTTGGATAAGAATGTACAAGGCGATGACAATAAATAATGGTATAGTGGACAGTGAAGAAGGTATTCAAAAATTACAGGAGGATCTAGTAAGTAGGCTGAGGATTGGAAGATGGAGTTTAATTCAGATAATTGAGGCGTTACACTTTGGAAAGTCAAGTTCGTGTAGCAATGTCACAGTGAGCTGTAGGGCCCTTGTTGCTGAACAAGTTTCAAGTACATGGTCCATGAAAGTGGAGTCACAGGTGGACAGGGTAGTGAAGAGGCTTTTAGTATGGTGGCCTTTATCAGTCAGGGTATTAAGAAAATTGAGAGGTCATTGTTCACTTGAAGTTGCAGTTGGTTTATTGTGTTCAGTTTTGGTCAGCCTACTATAGGAAAGATGTTATTAAACTGGAACAAGTGCAGAAAGGCTTTATAAGGATGTTGCCAGGACTAGAGGAACTGAATTGTTGGGACAGGCTAGGAATTTTCTTGGAGAGTAGGAGAGTGAGAGGTGATATTATAGAAGGGCATTAAATCATGAAGGACATAAATAAAATGAATGTGCTGTAATCTTTTCCAGAGTTGGGGAAATGAGCATTATAAGGCATAGGTTTAAAGTGGGGAGGGGTTGGGCAGGTTTTAATAGGAATTTGAAGAGCAGTTTTTTTTTTACAAAAAGGACTCAGGATCAGATTTATTATCACTAATATATGACATGAAATTTGTTTTGTGTCTGCAGTACATTGCAAAGGCATAAAGTTACTATAAATTAGAAAAATGCAGTGTGTAAAATAAAATAAATTCTGGTAGTTTTCATGTAGTGTTCATGAATCTGACAGTGGTGGGGAAGATGCTGTTTCTGAATTATTGAGAGGGGGTCTTCAGGCACCTGTACCACCCCTCTGAAGGTAATAAAGATGATGAGGGTCCTTGACTGTTGGATGCCACTACGATGAGGCACTACTTCTTGAAGATGTCCTCAGTGGTTGGAGGTTTGTGCTTGTGATGGAGCTGGCTAACTACAACACTCTGCAGCCTCTTGTGGTCCTCTGCATCGGAGTCTCCATACTGGTTTGCAACCAGTCAGAATACTCTCTACTGCACTTCTATAGAAATTTGTAAATATCTACAATATATCAAATCTCCACAAACTCCTAATGAAGTAGAGCTCTAGTGCACCGTCTTTGTGATTGCATTACTGTGTTGGGTCTCGGAGAGATGTTAATGCCAAGGGACTTGAAGCTGTTCACCCTTTCCACCATTGACCCCTCAGTGAAGATTAGTGTATGTTCTCTCAAGTTCCCATTCCTGAAGACTACAATGAATTCCTTGATCTTGCTGATGTTGAGTGTGAGGTTGTTACTGCAACATCACTCAACCAGCTAAACTATCTCACTTCTGTAGGCTTCCTTATGACATCTGGGATCCTGTCAACAACATTGGTAGCATTTGAGTTGTCTGTAGCCATGCAGCCATGGGTACAGAGAGGATGGAATAGTGGGCCAGTTATGCATCCTTGTGATGCACTGCGTTGATTATCAGAGGAGGAGATATTACTGACAGCCAAATCAAGGAGCCATTTGCAGTATACCAACAAATGAAAAACACACTTCTGGAGGAACTCAGTGAATTGAGTGCCATCTATGCAAGGATAGGAATTGTCAATATTTCAGCTTGAAACCATGCCTTGGGACTAAGAGTGGGGAGGGAAGGCAGCCAGAATAGCGAGGAGCAAGGAGGAGGAATGTTGGGCAGATGGACCCAGGAGAGGTGGGAATTGGGAGACAGGCAAATGGGTCATAGATGAAATCAGATAAGGGGAAATAAACAATACACATGGGAGGGGTGGTAGATGTGGAGGATAAAGGTGGAGACAGGCTGTAAAGTGAGTGGGGGCACACAGGTTAGAAATGTTGGGATCTTTTTACTCCAGTATGCATCATCTGCCATCTCTTGTGTCTTCATGCTGAGTAACCCACTGCTGACACATGTGTGTCTTAACAGTAATCACTGAATAACTGTAGCTGTTAGAGAGGAATCCCTTCTAATTCATCTCACCATCAATCTGACAATGTTGAAATCCAATTGTAGCTCTCCACCCCTCGAGATCAGTAAGTAGAACCCAGAAATTAAAGCTACTTCTTTTGCTGTGCATTGCTCAGCTATGAAATTCCTTCTTATCACCTGAATAAAGAGAGAATATTACTGAATTTTATTCATACTAAGATTAGGGATTAATCTGGTTTGTACTCTGTGTACTCACAATTCCCAACAGCTCTGCACAGATTGCTTTCCTCTTCCAGAGTGCAAATGAAATGTTTCTAAGAACCAACATCTGTGTACACGGCCATCTGCTTCATTGCAATAGAAAGGTGAAAAAAATCAAACCAAGCCAGCTTTCCTAAGCCTGTTTTCAAGATAAACAAGTTGGGTTGGCTTTATAGACCAATAGAAGTATGCTTATTTTGTTGAATTCAGGCTAAAAATGGCACCGTTGCATAAGTGTCAGGGTCGTTCCTAGACATCTCATGTCTGGAACCTACAGTTGTTGCATTGATGCTATTGATCTTGCATTCTCCAACTGGCACTGACATACAGGATACAGCCTCACAGTTGAGATCAGTCACCCACTACCTTACCATTTTTGATTTGATTTGGGAAGTTGCAGTGTGTTGCAGTTCAGAACATTATCGTGGATAAAATCCTATTGCTGCACATTGAAGTACATGAGCGCCAATCTCTGAAAAGTAATTGGAATGGGCACCTAACTTTTTTTTATGTAAGTCAGTGCTGTTAAGCCAAAATGCAGATTTGGGGCTATATCCTTTGATTATCAGGGTTTTCAGTTCCTTCTCCAATGATGATCTTGGTTCGTGTAACTCTTGGTTGAATTAAGTGTTGGAAGTGACTCATTTTGATATTCAATGATTACATGTTTGATTAATGTCTGATTAATATGCCTGATGTAAAAGCTTTCAACTACATTACCTTGGTTGACCTTATACTTCATGGATAACTTAGCTGCTGACTTCTTGCACATTTTGTTTTGTTCTTGAAAAGAACTCTAGTGTACACTGGTCACCAGTCTGCAAAACTGTTGAGGCTGTAAAATGGAAGATTACTGGGAGTTACAATGTAGTGCTGCTAATTGAGCAGATTTCTCACTCAGTATCTTGTCATGCAATTGCTAACTGCATATTCAGCTTATTTTAAACAAAAGTTGTAAATGTTCTTGTGAAGCCTAGAGCCTCTGGATGCTTCAGTGGATTTTTGGGATATAGGTTGGAGCTTGTTTCTTGTTATAGGATTAGCTGAAGCTCTTGTGTGGTTTTGCCATCTCTTATCAATTTGTTTTTGAGAAATCCATATGAGGGGTCAAAGGCCAAAAACTAGCAGGAAGTGGTTAGATTACACCAACAGCAAAAGAGATGTAAGTTTCACGCTTAAAATAGAACTCAGTGCAATGGAAAGTAACATTGTAAGCAGATGGACGAATTTCTGTCCCATATTGATTTAGATATTTTCAGATGTGTATTTGTAGGAAAGGTGGGTACATAGCAATGTTCATAGTGAAATCTTAATTTAAAAAAATGCATATATCGAGCATTGGAAAATGTTGGATAAATTGAGTAGGTCAGTAGTATTTGTGGTATTATCACTAAATTTCTTTTTCTAATTTGCTGAAGCACAGATTTGAGCAGCAGATACACTCTGGAGATACCTGTGGACAAATTAAATTCTGAGCATAGAATACGAGCCCTGACTTCCTGGATGTTTCTAATAATTTCTTTCTGTTTTTGTATCTGGATAACACAAGATGGGTACACTTAATCCAAAGATAACACTCATATCTTCCTTTGGGCAAAATGGATAAAGCCATCCCAATGCATCACAAATCATGTTTCTAATCGCTGCCCTTTCCAGAAATTCTGCTATCAGTCTCCTGTGCCTCCCACTTCTCAACACTAGCCATGGGTCTTAGACTTCACAAATTCCACCTGAAGGCTCATTTTTCTCGCCTGGGTTATTTTTGTCATTTCACCAAGTGTTTGTGGCTTTGACTATATGTTGGAATTCCTGCCTCAAAACAGCACCACTTCAGTTTAAAATTAGAATGCTAATTTCCTAAGGCATTTTGAAATTGGGAAGGAGGTAGTGTTAAAGAAGGTGAATTAGTCTTCGGGGCCTGATTGGATACACCCCAGGTGATTGGAGGTAAGAGATGAGATCACTGGGGTTTGGCCACTGTCTTTGTGTCTTCCCTAGCCACAGGTGAGGTCCCGGAAGACTAGTGAGTAGCTATTGCTGTTTCTTTATTCAAAAATAGAAATAAAGATAATCCTGGAAACCCTAGACCAGTGAGTCCTATGTCATTTGCAGGGAAGTTATTGGAATGGATTCTTAGGGATAGGATTTACAAGCAATTGGAAAACCATGGCCTAGTTAGGGGCAGTCAGTATAGCTTTGTGTGGGGGAATTTGCATCCTACAAGCTTGATTGAGTTTTTCGAGGATGAGAGAAAAGGCATTTGACATGGTCCTTCATTGGAGGCTCATGCAGAAGATTAAGATCCATAGTGAATTGGCCATTTGGAACTAGAATCAGCTTACCCAGAGAAGACAGAGGAACTGGTCGATGGGATTTATTCTGGCTGGTGATCTTATGTTGTTCTAGAGGGATCCATATTGGGACCTCTGCTGATGTGTAGAGGGATCTTGACGTCCAAATCAATGGCTTGCTGAAAGTGGCTACACATTGATTAGGTGGTAAAGAAGGCATGCGGTATGCTTACCTTGATTAATGGAGGAAATGAGTTCAAGAGTCGGTTATGTTGAGCTTTATAATACTGTGTAATACTCCAGACCATTCAGTTCTGGTTGCTCCATTACAGGAAGGAAGAAAGTGTCTGCAGAAGGGGCTTTACCAGGATATTGCTTGTATTAGAGAGCATGTGCTGTAAGGAGAGGTTGGACAGACTTGGGCTGGAGGAACAAGTCAGACAGCATCTATGGAGAGGAATAAGCAATCAATGTTTCAGGCCAAGACCCTTCATCAGTCCATATTATGAAAGGCAAGGATAGTTTAGACAGCCAGTATCAGTATTCCCAGGATTAAAATGTCTAATAGCAGAGGGCATGTATTTAAGGTGAGAGGAGTGAGTTCAAATGACATGTGTGGGGCAACATTTTTTATTCTGTGAATGGGTGTCTGTCATATGCTGCCAGGGGTTGTATTGGAGACGAATAGGAATTAGAGATTCGAAAGATTGTTAGATATAGGATGTAAATGTGCAGGAAATGGAAGGGTATAGATACTATGTATGCAGAAGGAATTACTTGGGTATTTGATTACTAATTTTATTAGTTTGCCACAGTATTTGGCTGAAGTGCCTGTTCTGGTGCTATATTGTTCTACATTCCATGTTCTAAGTTAAATTTCTGTATATCAATGTGAACTTGTGAAGTTTTTTTATGTGTTTGGCATGGTTGGCTATGCATTCCTCTCGTACATATCACTTGTTCTGCAGTTGAGTGACTGCATCTCAATCCTTTCCCATTAAAGCAGATATTGCCAGAACATTGCAAATGGTTTATCTACATTTATTTAAATTTGTGTTGCTATTCCCATTGGAGTCACTTAAGGATCTCTCCGTCTATGCCAGCATGTTTACTCTTGACACCACATCTTCAGATTTCTTCACAATATATTAAAGGCATCCAGCTACATAATTCTGAAAGCTTTTCTCAGCATCTGCATTGCATCTTCACTGATGCCCAAAACAAGGTAAGCTGAAGATTTTCAACAACTAAGGAAGGAGACCAAACCCATCTTCCAAGGACACTTCCACAATTCCCATATGCCCTTTAATTAGTATCTTCCTTGGCCAACATCCCAACTTGAAGACTGGTTAGTGTCACAATTTTAGTGCTGTATTTAATCTTGAACTGCGTTTGGCTATTATGTCCTTCATCACATCACTTGGCTTGTGTTTCAACATCCAGCAATCACATTCTTCACTTTATAATTAACTGTTGCAATGTTTAATTTAAATTTGGCTTATCCAAAGAACTTCTAACTGTATACTGGATCATGTACCATTTCCTGTTTATCTATCATTTGTATACTTAAGACTTCCATTGGCTTCAACACCTTTGATTTAAAATTTGCATTTGCATGTTAGAAGCCTTATCCTTGTAACTTCCTTCAGATCTACAACTATCTAGACTAAGTTCTGGAATTTCTTACCCAAGCTCACTATTCTACGTACCTCTAGGATACCCTCCCTCCTCCCAACTTCCATCTTCCTATTTTAAAACTGATCTCTTAGATCAGACTTTTCATTGACTCTGTTCCTGTCCACTCTGGCTTTGTCAGTTACTGCCTACATTTCCCTGGGTGTGAATCAAGTACTTTGAGACTTTATTCTCTATTAAAAGACATTACTTGTTGCAGATTGTACAGAGATAGTGATTTCAACACAGGAAGAACCTGACAATTTATGTTTCTCTCTCCCGGTTTCCCTTGTGGCAATCCAAAGGCTCCTGCTGGCAGGTATATGCTTGAGTATTGATCAAAATCACCTGGTCAGAATATAGAATATCCAGGTAGTGTTTGTGGAATTAGTAGTAGTTTTATAGGATGGGATTAATAAAGTTTGCAACAAAATGATTTTTCAACAAAACTTTATGTTACATGCCAATTTATTTATGTACCTTCCACTGAAAGTACATTTTTTGACTTTTGTTCAAGTTACACCAAATGTTTCATAATGTGTTTTAGCTTGTGAATCAAGCCTTTAACCACCTGCTTGAACAAGTAGTCCTCACAAGTCAAGGCTCGCCTATATTATTATTTCTGATTCAGATGTCTGCTCAATATCTCTTGTCTTGTGCTTCAGGAATGCAATTTCCATCTACAACACAAGATTACAATTGCAGGAGAATATTGTAAGCCCAACCTTAGATTTTTTTTCAGGTGGTTGAGATTTTAACAGTTCTGTTGAAGAAGCACAACAGAAAAACACTCAAGTGTTTCAGTGTTTGCCACTCTAGGTGTTCAGAGAACATGGTGATTAAGCTATTACACTTGTAACTTGGAAGACTGTACTAATGACATAAAGACAGTTCAGATTTCACCAAATCAGACAGGAGATTTAAATGCTTTTAATTAAAGAGTAAACTCTGCAATATTAGGATGTTGGAAACATTAGAAAGAACTAGGGAGTGTTTTATGCACCTTCATTCAGACCTCAGGAGGGCAAATGGTTAAAAACTGTTTAACTGTTTTCCTCTGAGCATTTCAGTTTCATTTATAGTCTTTTAGTCTATTTTCAGTGGGGCTTGTTTGTAACTGACATTTCTGTTGAGGGTTCAATCTTTGCAAAAACAGGTAAGGTATACTGTATAAAATCATGAGTCACTGGGGATATTGGGGGACACTGAATTGCTGAAAACAAAATCCCTTGTGGCTCTTGTTTTAGATGGAAAGTGTAAAGGAATTATCCTTCCTCAGTGTTTGCACACTTCTTGATGCATCTTGGTATAGACTTCCAAGCAAGTATGTTGAGAAGCTGAACAGGTGGCTAATTATAGAATCAGGATAAAGAACCCTTTTAGAAATAATTCTATTGCTGGTTCTTCATTCTATTTCCTGTCCTTTCCCCATAACCATATACATTTTTGAGTATTTGTTCATTTCGCTTTTGAAAGTTGTTTCCACCATAGCATCACGAGTAAATCCTATATTTCTTTGGCCAAATATTTTAAGTCTGCTATCGTTTTTGTTATTTATACAATCAAAACCTTTCATGATTTTGAAGACCTGTCACAAATCTGTTCTTTTTTTTTGCTCAATTGTTGCTGCTTTCTATCCAATAAATCATCCCTGAATTCCTGTTTAAAAACCGTTTTTTTTTAAATTCAGATCTTTACTTCAAAAGAAGTAGAATATTTTAGAGAATTTTCTTTTTTAAAAAAGCAAACCCTTGCTTTTAAGGCTCAAAATACTTCCTAAATAGTGATCTTTAGAATTGGATACAGTACACTTGTTTGAAACCAACCAGTGTTTGGTAAAGGTTTGGCATGACATCCTTTTGTTCACTATATATCTATTATAAAGCCACAATATTTGCTTTGATAGGAAGGAAGATGGCCAGCATATTTAAGATAATGATACAGGGTGTAGCTGTTAGTGCAGCGCTGTTACAGCTCGGGGTGTTCTGGAGTTCAGAGTTCAATTCTGACGTTGTTTTGTAAAGAACCTCTATCCGGTGACCCTGTGGAATGCATGGGATTTTCCCAGGTACTCCAGTTTCCTTTCCCAGTCCAAAGACGTACCTGGTAGATTAAATGGTCATTGTGAGTTGTCCGTGATTAGGTCCAGTTCATTGGGATTATGGGTTTGCTGGGGCTGCGTGGCAGACCTCGCTGTATCGCCAAATTAAAATAAATTTAGAAATTCTTGTAGAGATGTTCATGAATAGGTACAAAGTCATTCAAAAGTTTAATGGAATTATGGGCTTTATTCCAAGAGCTGAGAATTATACTATAATTTTCCAGGTCACATTTGTAATATTTTGTTCTAGGGCATAATCATAGAAAAGGTATCTTGCCTCAGGAATGAATGAATGAATGTTTGTACTCTTTCAAGAATATGTGATAAGTGGGTGATATTTTGGAGATGCTCAACGGGATTGAAACATTTAACATTGTAGGTAGATGAAAACCATTTCTTCTAGGTTTATTGAGAGGAATGGAGAGAAGGGGTCACTGAAAAGCAGCTAGTCGTAGCAGGTTTTGAATAAAGGAGGCATTGTAGCGGTGTGCTACACACAGCGCTAAAATTACGACACGGAGTCGGTAACTGCAGTCGAAGGAAAAAACTTTATTCGAAAACTTCAGCCTCACTTTTAAGCCTCTGTCAACCGGCCCCCCATGGCGCAGAGGCTCCAAAGCTCTGTGCTCGCAAACCCCCGTAGGCTATCTAATTGTGAGTCGGTTCGGATACGCTAGGAAATGGGTCGCCACATAACCCCCCCCCCCCCCAGAACCGGCGATACACCCCCCAATGTCCACAGTCTGGGCCAGAACCTGCTTGGGAGGTCGGCCTCTGCGCCGAGGCGCCGGAAACTCGGCCGGTTGCACCAGGTCCACATGGGCCGGTTTGAGGCGGTCCACCATGAAAACCTCCTCTTTCCCCCCAACGTCCAGCACGAACG
The DNA here is from genome assembly GCF_030144855.1 of Hypanus sabinus. Classification (NCBI taxonomy): domain Eukaryota; kingdom Metazoa; phylum Chordata; class Chondrichthyes; order Myliobatiformes; family Dasyatidae; genus Hypanus; species Hypanus sabinus. The sequence goes on from NC_082721.1 coordinate 26,193,902, forward strand.
TGGACCCGTTGTTCCGGAGCACCATAAACGGCCCCTCGTATGGCGCAGAGGCTCCAAAGCTCTGTGCTCGCAAACCCCCGTAGGCTATCTAATTGTGAGTCGGTTCGGATACGATAGGAAATGGGTCGCCACAGCATTAACATTTGATCGAAGCTATTTAGGTGTGGTCAAAACACTTCAACAGAACAAGGTGGAGGTCTGAAACAATTAAAATGCAGTTGCAGCTGAGGGCCAATTTTATATTTCAGAATTATGATTGGTAGGTACTCAGGACGTAACAACTTTGAGGTTATGGAATGACCCTTTAGAGAACATTGAATTTGTTCCTTGCTTTATGATGGGATATGACAGAGCAGATAAAGAGATGTGGGTAGATTTTAAAAGGCATATGTACATAGATTAAATTAAGAGTGTACTTTAATATTTGCAAAAATAAAGCAGGTTTCAAAGTAGCTGCAATAAACTGACTTTCAGATATAACTGAGTTTTGCATTTGTAGATAGGGGCAACTTGCCAGCGTCTACCAAAAAGGCCTTCTAAATCTGTGCAGCAGTAAAGGTGGCTTTCCATTGCTCGCGGAACCCTGTCTGACTCCTGCTCACATCGCACCATCAGTACTTCAGGGGAGCAGTCTGAAATCTGGGTGCTGATTCTCTAATCTGTCTTTATTTTCAGCATATAACTACTGACTCTGTCCAGAGTTGCACATGCAGTCACTGTTCCTATTGTTGGATGTCAAAGGTTAATGATATAACCTTCATAATTCTTAATAATGAATCTAATATAGAATTTCGGAGGATGACTTTCTTTTTTTGTAGTGATGTGTGGTGCTTTCTGTTGGGGAGTGGTTCAGTAGAAATGTATTTAAACTATTAAGCATACATCACAGAGAAACGAATAGAGATTTATTAGGATGAAATATAGGAACAATGTAAAAATATATGGTTCAGGTGAAATATAAGCCTGTTGGAGTGAAAAGCCTTGCTGTGTTATTTAAAAACCATTGACTTCCTAATTTGCTGCCTCTCTCCCATCTAATCAACCCTCTCATAGTTCATAGACTAGCTGCCTTACAGCTTCATTGACCTATGCTCAATTTTGAACTCTTGTGCTATCTTTGTGGGTTTCCTGAGTGTTTTGCTTTCTTTCCACAACCCAAAAACTTGTAGTTTGGTAGTTTAATTGGTCACTGTAAACTGCTGTTAGTGTGTAAGTATTTGATGGGAATGTGGATGAGGTGGTGGGATAGGAAACTGATTGGGTCATCTTTCAGTAGTTTCTATGATTTTTTATGAAATGTTACAAGAGAGTAAAAATCAAAGTGGTTAAAGTCAAGCTTATTGTCATATGTTCATAAAGTATATTACAGAAGTGTGCTTTTAAAAACATGCAGCAACAACATGGGCACATAGCATTAGATGCAAAACATTCATAAGTTAAAAAAAAGAACACAAAACAAAAGAAAACAAAATTCTTTTTGGGGCAAAGTGGTCATTGTGTTGCTATACTGAGATTAGAGTTATGCAGATTTCTTCAAGAACTAAATGAAGGGAAATAGCTGTCATTGAACCTGGTGGTGTAGGGCTCAGGTTTCTGTACCTCCCGCATGATGATAGCTGCAAAACAATGGCATAGTAAACACACAGTACACTGCAGATGCTGTGGTCAATAGCATAGCGGTGACCTTTGATGATGGATGCTGCCTTCTTGAGTCAGTGTCTAATGTTGATGTTTTGATAGTGGGGAGGGATGTCCTGTGTTTTATTTGGCTGAATCCATGACTCTCTGCAGTTTCTTGCATTCTTGTGCCTGACCATGATGCAACCAGTCAGAATACTTTCAAAGGTAGATCTGTAGAAGTTTGTTCATACCTTTTGGTAACATACCTGTAAAGACGTTGGCATGCCTTCCTTTTGATGGTATCGTCATGCCTGGCCCTGGACAGACCATCCAATATGTTAATGCCAAGAATTTTAAAGCTACTGCCAGCCTACCAATAGATTGGTACAGTTTCATGCTCTTCTCCTTTCTGAAGTCAACAATCAGTTCATTTAGGTTGTTGTGGCATCATGCAACCCGGTGTCCTATGTAGATACCAGTAAACTGTTTTGACTGAATAAATCAGTAACTAGAAAAGACATTTGAAATAGATGGCCAAAAAAGGGAGGAGGTCATTTTTAATGCAAAAAATTATGATCTAGAAGTACAAAAAAGTAAATTTAAAATGTATTGGATGATTACTTGAAAAAATGATTGGAGGACTATGAAAAAAGTAGAGGAGTGAGACTAATTGGAAAATGTATTGAATGAACTGCTGTGAATCTTTACTGACAAATAGCATAATTCCTTGTGGTTTTACATTAATGGGACTTGCTGCATTGGGACAGAGGTATTGTTTGTGTGTGTGCATGTGCCCATTCTGTGCAGTTACATTTTCCTTGGAATAGCTTGATTGATTTCTGAGATAAAGGATTGCCTTTAAGGTGAATGCTGAAAAGTTGTTTTATCTGACTGATAAGATTAGAACTTGTGGGCCAGGATAAGGCCCCAGATAAGGGAACAGCTGCTTAGGATGCTGGAGAGACATTTCTTTATGTTAATTCGACCCCAACTAAAGCTCGACAAATGACCCTTCAGGTGTTGTCTGAAATCTTTGAAATTTCCTACAAAGGAAAGGGGTGGTAAATAGTTTTTAGAAGTTGGATCAATAGGTAATTATTCCTAAAATTCAAATTCAAAAATTCAAAAATAAACTATTAATCATTACAATTTTTTTTAAAAATGTCTTTACATCGGAATATGTGGGGATCAAGCTGCAATACGTTGTCCGTCATGATCTTATTGAATAGTGAAGCAGGTTCAAGGGATTCCTTGGTCTTTTCTCCATTTTATGCTTCAGAAGGTTATGAGGTAAAGATTAGTGATAAGATCTCATTCTGATTCTGTTCTTCCTGCCTAATATGATTTAACTGACAATGTTGCTCCCTAGGTATATAGGCAGTACTTTGAATTGTGAGTCTTCAAGTTTGCCACACTCTCTAGTGCTCTTTATGGAAAATGAGCATTCGTATTTTATTGCAAGTTATTGAGTATGCTTAACTTTGTTTCTGTTGTCTCTTTAGGGTAAACTTTCCTGCCAGCCAGCTATACGCTTTGAAGGAAATCAAGGGGTAAGTCTCTAGAATCTTGCTCTGTTTTTCCAAAACTTGAGGAACAGCATGTTTCAAATTTGTCAGATTTTTTTCCCTTCCCTCTTTATGGAGCCATTGACGTATTTCTGGGTAATCTTCCTTGGGCATGTGGTGATTGAACTGTCTCCAAGTAGCCATGATTCATATTTCAGCCTTCAGATTGAGTAGATGATTGTTATTTAATCTTGTGCAATGGTGAGGGAAAGCATCTGTTTTGTTGCAATAACAACTCTTAGAAATAGTAACAGACCTTCGAGTTGTAGATTCTGTTGTGCCACTCAGTGCTGATTTGTACTTTAGTTCTATTCATCTTACTTGATTCATAACCCTTAACTCATTTGCCTGGTAAAAGTTTATCTATTGTACTCTATCCCTTGTCATTTGTTTACATGTGAGAACACAACTTCAGGTTTTACTCTAAATGGCCCGGCTTAAATCAAAAATCTCCTTCTGATAACGTATTTTCTCTGTTTCTTGTCAGCTTTAATAATCCTAAATAACTAAATTAGATCTATATTGAATGGATTGCACATCTGATCTACAGAGATTGCTGCAAGACTTTTGGACCTTTCATCTTTTTGGTGAATTTTGCTCTCTCAAGGTTTTTCTAAGATACTGTTGCCCATATTTGTGAACCCCTCTTTCTTAGAGTTGTGACCAAAATCAGGCCCAGCAATCCCAGTGCTGTACTTATGACTAAGCCAGATACTCCAATGTTGGGTCCAAACCTGAAACAATGCAATTTGGAATCCAACCAGACTCTGTTACCATTTTAGTCTCCTTGAGATAAAGGTAATTTAATGTAATTTTCTAATCCTTGTATATTTTGTATAAAATTGCTTATCACCAGTTAGCAGCAGATGTTTTTGGGAAGTTTCCATTTCTGTGTCAGCACCCCAAAACTGGATTAGCTAACTCCACTTGAACCATGAACAAACAAGGGAACTTAATATTTACAAGATGTTAGCTATCAACTGTATCCTTTCAAGGGCCATTCTTGCTTTTGGTTCAATCTGTACTGTTGAAAAGAGTCTGTACTGATTGTTGCAAATGCTATACTTTATTTGGTTAGGGGAGGAGTAAGTAGGTTTGATCATCACTTGTGGAATTTTTCTGTGTTGAATGACTGCTGATACTTGAGTTCACAGTTAACGCCCTTCAGTGTCGGTGAGATGTTTGAGCAAAGGCAATCTCTAAGCTGTGAGAAAGTTATTATCTGTGACTCAAAGTTGTTACCTGTTTCTATTGAGTTAATCATTTTTTTAGCAGCTTGAACCCATATTAATTCTGAGGTTCTCAGTGCTGTAGCTTAAAAATGTAGTCCATTAAAGAGAAAAAAAAACTACAGGACATAATGCATCTGATTTTGCTACACTAATTATAAGATGTACATCAACTTCCTTCTGGACTGAAAATTCCCATGACACAATGAGAAATGCAAGAAGGTTAACCTATTTCATCTAGTAGCAAAGGAGACCATTCATCCCATCAGGGTATGTACTGAGTATCAAGGAGAAAAGTCATTGCTATCAGCAAGGAAATGACCCTTTGACCCAACTTGCCCATGCTAATAAAAATAAACTATATGAGCAAGTGTCATTTGGCCTATATCCCTCTAAACTTTTCCTATCCATGTACCTAAGCAAATGTCCTTTTTTAAAGTGTTGTAATCATACCTGCATGTACAGCATCCTCTGGCAGTTTACTCCATATACTCATGTAACACCCTGGTTAAGATTTTTTTTACTGCTATGTGGTAGATGTTTAATTTTGGCAGTTCTGTAAGAGCAATCTGTTCTGCTTTGAGCATGTTTGGGTTTGAGCTAAAGATAACGAGCTATGTTGTTCAACTTAGAACTGTTGTGTCAGCCAGTCAGGATGGTGGAACTGGGAGAAGGTTTTAGAGAATGCTGGGTGGAAAGGCTTTTGTGACGGACTCTGGTGTGGGTCGAGATCTTTTTGGTGGGAGCTGGAGGAAGACAGGAGGGAAGATGCCCGAGGATCCCGTCCCTGTTGCACAAGGTGCTTTGTGCAGATGAATGGCTTCAAGGAGGAAGGACCAATACTCCCGTGGGGGAACCTGTTTGTTCGAGATGGACTTTGAGCTTCATTCGGAAGATGGTGTGTTCTTTCATGCAGACTGTGGATCCAGCACATGAGTTAAAGACAACTTCAAGATGAGCTCCAATTACGTGCACACTTGGGGCTGGGTTACTGTAATGGGCTCTTTTTCTTTTTTTTCCTTTTTTTCCTGCTAACTGTTTGACCTAAAGCTGACATTAGTAAATACGTTTTCTTTATAATTGTATGCAGTGTACAATATATTATTTCTTGCCGACAGCTAATTGCACAAGGGAAGTATTCGCACAGATTGGGGTTTGGATGGTCAAGACATCCCAACTTCCCGTTTTGGTGGGACCCAAGTCATAGATATACAGAGTTTGAGAAAGGTGGCTTTCTCACCGCTGTCCAGTGGCTGTTAGTTGGAGGCTAATGAGTCGCATCTCTAGAGATGCCTGCTAAAAGGGGGTTTCACTCACTGTCCTCTGTGGAAAAAGTTCCCCATAATCTTTCCCTTCTCACTTAAACCTACGTCCTCTAGTTTTGTGATCCCATACCCTTCCACAGTTCAGTTATTCCTGCTCCCGCTACAGTATTTTTCTACTTTACTTATCCAATTCTCATGATCCAGGGCCAGTATTTATGTCAATATTATCTCATTGTTATTTCAAAGTTACTTTTGACAGTTGGCTCTATGCAAATTGGTTGCACTGTTTCCTGTGTTACAGGCTTGATTTCCCCTCAAAATTCCATCACTGATTTAAAAATTGTTTTGATGGGTCTTGAGATTGTGAGGCATCTGGCCACCCCATCTCTATCCCAACATTGTAAATGTCATGATTAATGTTTTTTTGAGTATAATTATTGTTGGGTAGGTGGTGATGATTGCTGTGCATCTGGAAGCAATTCCCAATGACAAATAGGCTCCACCAACGCCTTTGGGCTCTTGATATTTGCACTGTTGTTTCTAATAAATGCAAAGCTACAGAATGTTGTAAGTTCTCCATAGGTTTGTGATTGGAACTATTCTAATATAATGGGGCAGCATGGTAGCATAGTGGTTAGTGCAGTGCTTTACAACCAGCAACCTAAGTTCAATTCCTGCCGCTGTATGTAAAGAGTTTGTACCTTTACCTCATAGCTGTGTGGGTTTCCTCTGGGTATTCCAGTTTCCTCCCACAGTCCAAAATGTACTGGCTGGTAGGTTAATTGGTCATTGTAAATTATCCCATGATTAAGCTAGGGTTATTTCAGGGGTTGCTGGGTGGGCAGCTCAAAGGCCAGAAAAGCCTATTCCATGCTGTATCTCAATAAACAGATTCTTAAAAATCTTGTTAACAGGACCTGAACTTAATAAATTTGAATTTATAACTTGCTGCAATTATAATTTGCAACAATTGTAAAATCAGAGTATCTAATTGGAGAGATTTCTCATTATTATACTCAAATTTACATTCCAATAGTGGAGTAAGAGGCAAAGTCCCAGAGCTTCCATCCTCTGGGATCTTGCCTCCGTCCATTACTGATGTGTGAATCTGAACATCCAACTATGTAGGACCTAATCCAGTCCTCATCATGATATATGCTAACACACTCATCAACGGCCCACAGGGTGTTGCCATGGATAAAACAAATTGGCTGTTTTCGTCTTTCCATTCACTGGATGACCCTGGAATATAGCACGTCCCTATTGCTGAGACAGTAATTCTGCCCACTTTGGAGCTGGAGCTTGTATTCATCGTGACTTCAAACCAAAGCTACAACTCTCATCAGTGCAAATGTTCCCTGACAATAGCATCACATTATTTGCAATGTTGGGATACGTCTGAATGCAGTTCCAGAAACTTATCAGATCAAAACAATATAAAAGCCTTCCTTGTCCAAGTTGTTACGAGCTGCCTTGTACCTACTTCACCAGTATGTGCTCTCTTCCAAACATTATTCAGAAGTAAATAATGATATGGATCTTTCCTGACTATTACACTTCCGTGCCCCAGCAGTATCAGATTTAACACTATGTTGATCGATATTTGCAATCACAGTCTTGTGACTTTTGAATGAGTGCTTTCAAGGTAACCATTTAAAATTTCAAGAAAAAAGTAAATTTGGATCAAGTTCAGTTGCACAGCAATGGCATGGAATTATATCAGATTGATTGCCACAGTGCTATCAGTACCATGGAGATACTTGCATTATATGTACAAGTTAGTAGGCCTGTTCTAGGTTTCTGTTCTTATTTTTAAAAAAAATCTCATACACTTTTATAGAAATCTGAAACCTGACACAAAGCTATTCATAGACTGAAACTGCCACTGCATCTTCTGGCACTATGTCTGCAGCTCTCACGTTTGATCTATGGGTGAGCAGATTACCGTAAATTTATATTTCTGCCATTGCAAATGACACGATTCAGATACAATTTAGTGTAATGTAGTCACAGCTTGCCACGTTTCTTCAGGATGATTTTTAGTAATAGAAAATTGTTTCATAACTGTGTGGAATTCAGCATTTGTTGCATTATTAAGTTGCAAATATGAAAGTAATATAGAGTTTGATTGGTTGAAATTTTCCTGAAATCGTCCTCCAGATTCCACTCAGTGATCCGGATGAGCAGCACACAAGCTTGCCTACTGTGTGAATGCAGATTTAGCACCTGCACTTCTATTTGCAGTTGATTATTCTATTGATGCTCAATACTGCGTCTTTGTACACGTTCATTAAGATGAGGTACCGGAGAGTGACTATGGAAATCAGTACTTTCAGGAGAGGTACACGCCATGTACAGAACTTGTCCAGCAGAGCAAAACTTTAAAGGCAATCTATTACCTGTAGCTTCTACATTCTGCAGCCAGTTACTTCAGAAAGTGAGCAACAGAAACAAACTGACTAAAGAGGGACATTTATGCATAACACTATGACATCTTTTAGAAATGGCTTAAGTATTTCATACAACTAAGGACTATGCAGCGAATAGAGTATTGGTGTTAGTAAGTGCTATGCAATTTTTCAAGCAGCAATGCACCTAATAAGCAGTTCATTTGGTGGCATTACTCGAAGGAGAATGGTGATTAGAATTCTGGCTGACTTTTCTGTTTGCTGAATATTGCTATGAGGTCTTTAGTATCTACCTGAACTGTCAGACTACAGTTCATTTAATCCTTTGCCCAGGAGTAAATGGTTCTGAACTTGCTTTTCTCCCCAATTCTGAATTGACTGCTTGCATAGAATGAAGTGTTCTGTTGGAGATTAATTACACAACATAGATGGCTAAAGTTCTCCCTGATTAAGCTTCTGAACATCATACCAAGCTAGCAACAAGGGATGCAAAATTGCAGATAAGTAATATTGATTGTTTAATTGTTGTGATTTGCAAAAGTCAGTTGGCATATTGATGGGTAAAGGTAGATAAAGCTTTTCTGCTTTCAGTACTTTAGTTTTAAAAGAAAAAATACCACTTAATGGTGTTGCAGCTCCTTCATTAACCATTTACTATCCTCACTTGGTCTCTAGGTATCATTTCTCAGTGATGTAAACACAAAGTACACTGCAGATGCTGTGGTCAAATCAACACAAACAAACAAGCAGGTCGGAACTCAGCAGATCGGGCAGCATCCTTTGAAATGAGCAGTCAACGTTTTGGGCCAAGACCCTTCGTCAGGACTGAAGAAGGAGGGGGCAGGGGCCCAATAAAGAAGGTGGGGGGAGGGAGAAGGTGCAAGTGAAAAACCAATCAGAGGAAAGATCAAGGGGTGGGGGAGGGGAAGCAGGGAGGGGATAGGCTGGAGAGGTGAAGAAGGAATGTTAGGGGAAAGCACTATGGGTTGTAGAAGGAGGCAGAATCATGAGAGAGGTGATAGGCAGCTAGAAGAGGAGGCAGACTGAAAGTGGGATGGGGGAAGGGAGAGGGAAGGAATTACCAGAATTTGGAGAATTCGATGTTCATACCAAGGGGCTGGAGACTACCCAGATGGTAAATGAGGTGTTGCTCCTCCAACCGGAGTTTGGCCTCATCATGGCAGTAGAGGAGGCCATGTATGCACATATCTGAATGAGAATGCGAAGCAGAGTTGCAGTGAGTGGCAACCGGGAGATCCTGTCTGTTGTGGCGGATGAAGCGGTCCCCCAACCTGCGTTGGGTCTCACCGATGTAGAGGATGCCACACCGGGAGCACTGGATGCAATAGATTACCCCAACAGATTCACAAGTGAAATGTTGCCTCACCTGGGAAATTCATGGCAGATGCAATTTAATGTGGATAAATGTGAGGTTATTCACTTTGGTTACAAGAACAGGAAAACAGATTATTTTCTGAACGGTGGCCGATTAGGAAAAGGGGAGATGCAAAGAGACCTGTGTGTCATTGTACACCGGTCATTGAAGGTGGGCATGCAGGTACAGCAGGCGGTGAAAAAGGCAAATGGTATGTTGGCATTCATAGCAAAAGGATTTGAGTACAGGAGCAGGGAGGTTCTACTGCAGTTGTACAAGGCCTTGGTGAGACTGCACCTAGAATATTGTGTGCAGTTTTGGTCCCCTAATCTGAGGAAAGACATTCTTGCCTTAGAGGGAGTACAGAGAAGGTTCACCAGATTGATTCCTGGGATGGCAGGACTTTCATATGAAGTAAGACTGGATCGACTAGGCTTATACTCACTGGAATTTAGAAGATTGAGGGGGGATCTTATGGAAACGTGTAAAATTCTAAAGGGATTGGACAGGCTAGATGCAGGAAGATTGTTTCCGATGTTGGGGAAGTCCAGAACGAGGGGTCACAGTTTAAGGATAAAGGAGAAGCCTTTTAGGACCGAGATGAGGAAAAACTTCTTCACACAGAGAGTGGTGAATCTGTGGAATTCTCTGCCACAGGAAACAGTTGAGGCCAGTTCATTGGCTATATTTAAGAAGATATGGCCCTTGTGGCTAAAGGGATCAGGGGATATGGAGAGAAAGCAGGTACAGGGTTCTGAGTTGGATGATCAGCCATGATCATACTGAATGGTGGAGCAGGCTTGAAGGGCCAAATGGCCTACTCCTGCACCTATTTTCTATGGAAGGACTAGACAACGCTTGGCACTGATGGCCAGGGTGCGGCTAATAAGTGGGTTGGTGCTTGGTACCCTTCCATCACTTTCACACTTAGATCCAAGAAGGCTTGTTTTAGCAGGTGGTTCGATAACAGCCCTGAGGAAAGAGATCACTGACCACCAAGCACCTCTTATTGGTGAGCAGGCTGACTCCCAAAATCCTCAAGACAATCCTTAAAATCTATCAATTCTTTATTGTATGGAGCTTGACCTAGGGTTTGGCTCTCCTAAAGCCAACTGCTACTGGTACTTTCTCTTGTAGTCATTGCTGTCTCTCAACCCCTCTTGCCTTCTTGATATGCTTATATCAGTATATCATTACCAGAAATGTAATGTACTGTTTCAATAGAAGTAAATTAATCCAAACATCATCCTTAATTGTAAAAGCCATATTTTTGCTTTTTTATTAGCTCTATCTATCTACTTACCTACCTACCCACCCACCCACCCTCCCTCCCTCCCTCCATCATCCAGACCATGGGCCATTGTGATTCTAATGGGCTGAACTTTTTCCTCTTGAAAGACTGTCTATGGACCCTAGGGTTGCAAACTTTGATATATATTTTTTAATCTGAGCCGCATGTTGTTTATCATACAGCATTCAGCAGAACTAAAGCTACAGGTACCCAGAAAGAGAGTTATTTTCATATCCTCCCAACTTGTTATGAGTAGTGGTCATCAGGGCAGAGATCCTTATTTTCTCAAATAGTTCAACTGGGCTGTATTAGTTTATCACCATTTTCCATTTCTTTCTTTCTTTTTCAATCTTTTTATTGAATTTTTCAAGAACATACGTAACAGTTATAATAGTACAAAGGGAGTGAGATTACATTGTTGGCAGTTAACACATGAGTAAGAATTATAGGTAACAGCATGTAATAGACCTCCCAAACCCTAAATTTTCCATTTCAAATCCATTTATAATTGCAGATGCCTTGGAAACCTTCAACAGCTAAAAGAATTTTCCTGTCTAGTTATATCTTTACCATGGTTAGAATTTCTAGTTTCCCCTTAATCAGAAAGATACACAAATCAGTGTTTAGGAGTTGTTTATGTACTTCATTCCTTAATTGGTGCTGAATGACATAACCTCAGGTCAGCAGTGTCTCAAATAGGGACAAAATTAAACAATTGCAATTTCTGTTCCTGATCATTTGGTTACTTGTTGGTAGATGTCTGCTAGCCAGCATTTTCTTTTCATAGGGCAGACTATTTTGGATAGTCAATCACTTTCTGACCATATGAAGGGAAATTTTAACTCAAATGAAAGTGTTTGAATTGAATTGACTTTATTACTTACATCCTTCATATACGAGAGGTAAAAATCTTTATGTTATGTCTCCATCTAAATGTGCAGTATGCAATTATAGTAATTTATAATAAATATTATGTACAACAAGATAGTCAATATAACATAGAAATACAGTTGTGTCAGCATGCATTAAGCACTGTGATGGCCTGATGGAAGAAGCTGTCCTGGAGCCTGTTGGTCCTGGTCCAGAGATTTGGTATGAAACAAATACACTCAAAAACTTCTATAGATTACCATGGAGAGCATTCTGACAGGCTGCATCTGTCTGGTATGGGGCGTGGGGCGGTGGGGGGGGGGGGGGGTGCTACTGCATAGGACCGAAAGAAACTGCAGAGGGTTGGAAATTTAGTCAGCTCTATCTTGGATACTTGTCTACAAAATACCCAGGACACCTTCATGGACTGGTGTCTGAGAAAGGCATCATCCATTATTAAGGACCTCCAGCACCCAGGGCATGCCCTTTTCTCACTGTTACCATCAGGTAAGAGGTACAGAAGCCTGAAGGCACATGAATCAGTGATTCAGGAACAGCTTCTTCCCTGTGCCATCCGATTCTTAAATGGACATTGAATTCTTTAACACTACCTCACTTTTAAAATGCATTTTTTTTGCGCATTTTTTTTTGCACATTTTTTATTCTATTCAATATACGTATGCTGTAATTGATTTACTTATTTTATGTTTTCTTCTATGTTATGTATTACATTGAACTGCTGCTGCTAAGTTAACAAATTTCAAGACACATGCCGGTGATAATAAACCTGATTCTGATTCTTTTATGCTGCGGTACCGTTTCCTGGATGGTAGCAGCTGGAACAGTTTATGGTTGGGGTGACTTGGGTCTCCAATGATCCTTCGTGGCCCTTTTTACACGCCTGTCATTGTAAATGTACTGAATAGGGGAAAGTTCGCATCCTTTATTCTGTCAATGATTGGTCTTCAATAATGGGAGCCGAAATAACTATGGTATTTTAATGCATATAACTTCATAGTTCAAAGAAAATTAGGCCTCGCCAATGTCTTACTCATGTTCAACACAACATCCAAACTCCTGTTCCCATTGGTTTTGAGTAAAGTGGTTCCTCTTGAATTCCATATTGCATTTATTTGCAGTTGTCTTGTACTAATAACTCTATTCTAGAGATCCCCCAACTAGATACGTTGTGGCGACCCACTTCCCTGCGCGCTCAAACCGGCTCACAAAGTGGCGCGCGCCGGCATTGAGGCCGGTCCCAAAGAGGGCGCCAAGCCTGCTTCACCAGCAAGGGGAAAAGCCTGCGCACGGGACAGGACTGTGAATATGCGCCCCCTACAGTATTCCCACCCGGGGAGGGCGGGAACAGGAAGGCTTTAAAGTGAGGCCGTGAAGTTTGAATAAACCTCTTTTTGCAATTGCAGCTCACCGACTACATGTCGTTATTTCAGCGCTGCGTGTAGCACACCGCTACAAAATGTCCATTTTAACAAGCCAAGTCATTATCTAAAGATCACTTTTCAGGTTTGTTATCTAGTCTTTCCTGTTCTAAGATCTCCATCTTGTTCAGTCTTGTACAAGGAATCGACTCTCACTTCTTCTGCTTTCCATAGTACTTGGATGTTTACTTTCCCTTCTATTGAAGAGAATAGGACCCACCACTACATAATATACAAACTTCCAATCCTGTTAATAAGATATTTGGCAGTTATCTAGACCATGAGATTGAGGTTGAATAAAGAGCAACGTTGATGGTAGAGGAAGGGAAACCCCTTTCTTTGGAAAAGGAGGACATCTTCATTCTAGAATGAAAAGCCTCATCCTGAGAGCAGATGCAGCGATGACAGAGGAACATTCATCTTTTGCTCTTTTGTAGATCTGACCTGTTTTTCTAAATTGAGATGGGTTGAGCTTTTTCAGTGAATGACTAAGACAGATAGTGCATAGATGAAATAAACTGATGAGGGCTAAAGACTCCATGCGACAGTGTCTGTGATTTAAAAATTTAGTGGTGGATTTGTTTTTCACTTCAATTGATTGGAGTCAATGTAGAGCAATTTTAAAACATTTTTCTCTCAACTACTTCAAGTACTTTAAATTTGTTGCTGTCAGAAAGAAAAGAGCAATCTGGTGATTGTGTTGGCAATGTATGAGTGAAACTTCAGCTCAGGCCTGTGTTCCCTGATGCTTGCATTCGCAGGGAGCTGCTCTCAAAATTTACACTTCTACGTTGCGTTTACAAAGGGTAGATATGCCTTTTAACTGGTACAAAATTTACAGGTGGTAACATGCAAGTTTGGAACAAAATTTAATGTATTTCTAGAATCCAAACTGTTCTGTGAGTTGCAGTAGTTTTGAGAGTATTGGGACATGTTTGCAGTTTAATTTCTGGTTTGGGAGTGTATTATTGCTCCTCACTGCTTAAAAACAGGCTGTTCCCAACTACGTGGCCTTTAATTTTTGAAAGGATTAAAGTATAATATTAAAAAATCCATTCACATTCTGGAGACCCAATTACTGCCTTGATGGTACATTATTAGATTTAGGGAACTCTGAATTATATTCTTACTCCTCAATAACTGAGATGTGAAGAATCATCTTTTTCTTTCCACCATAACCCCACTCCCACCCCCACAGCTTCTCTCCCCAATCTGGTTCCATTCGCTTGAGCTTGTCTCCTATCTCCTCCATTTGATTCCAGCTGTCCACCAACCTTTTTTTGTCTGGTTATTGCCATCTTCCTTACTAATCGGATTCAAGCCCTGTGTGCCTCCATCTCTTACTCTTCATCTTCAGTTTCTGTCTTTACCCATTAGTTATTTGTCTGGTTCCATCTAATACCCTAGGTCTGACTTTATCTGCCCATCATCCCTCTCTTTACCTATGTCCTCCAATCACCTAATAGTGCCTGTCTCATTCCTTCTCCCCTTTCCTTTATATTATCTATCCTTGCTACATACTCTCAGTTGTGATACAGGATCTCAACTTGAAATGTTGACAATTTCTTTCTAAGTTTTTTTTACATGACTCACTTCCTTGTTTTTATCTGCAGTTTCTTGTGTCTCTGATGAAATGCATGCTGAAATGTGTTACGCATGTTATTTCTAGCTTCAATACTTTTACTATCTTTAATATCTTTAGCCACTTGTCCAGTTGCCATTTGCACAAAACTTTATATTCTGCACAGAATGTGTTCTGAAGCACACTTAGTTTATCATTCCTCAACTGCGCAGCAGTTTTGTTTTTGCACACAGTGCACTTCCATGGGATGTGGGTATCACTGCAAGCTATTGCAAAATTTAAATTGCTGATCATTTTGTTGTGATTCTTGACACCGAGAACCAACTTCACTATTTAGGGCTAATCCTTGTCTGCCATTCACATTTTTTATTTTAATCTGGGATGCGGACTTTGCTGTAGTGACCAACGTTTGAAATTGCCTTGAACAATCGAGTTGCTGATGTTAGTGAGTCTAAAGGATTGGGTATGATTGACTGCTTTTCCTCACTGAAGGGAATGAGTTACAAACAAATTTTTACAACAGTGTGGTACTTCTGTGATCACCATTACCCATACTAACTTTTAAAAATTCCAGATATATCTTAAATACTTTAAATTTCCTAGTCACTTTTGCAAAGCTTTTTTGGCCTTCTGATCCACTGGTCCAGTAACGTAAATACAATGGAATGTAGATATGGCAGCCATGCGCCTGTGGACAGTGATCAGGAGCTAGGAATCATGACAATTTTTCCCTCATCACTTCATTCTGCTAATTTAGCACAACTTTAGGTTGAACGTGCTGTGCTCTGTGTGGTTTAGATTGTCATGAGACAAAACTGCTGAGCTGTGAAAGAAGCTGGATATTTGACGTTCTGTTTCCTGCTCATATCAAATTGTTGCTCATTTGGCCTTTGTCTCCTGAGACATTGTGATGGCTAATTAGGACCATCAGAAACTATCAATAGAAGCGCAGCAAAATAGTCACTTTGGGAACCTGTTTGAAATCCATGCTAATATAACCATAACGGCTGTTAAGTGCAAAGCTCCTTAAGTCTGTTCAGCTATTCAATAAAGTCAAGGCTGATTTAACCATCATCTTAACTGCACTCATTTGACTATCCTCGAGAACCGGATCTCCTTTATCAAAAATCTATATAACATTGCCTTTAAGATAAAATTCTAAATCTTTGCTTCCAGAATTGCAAAGATTCAGGACCTAACAAAAAATCATTCATCTTTGGCATCCACTTAAACTGATCCACTGATCCGCTCACGAGACTGTTTTCAGAAAGGTTCCATCTTACTTTACGAGAGTTTGTACACAAGCCTAGTATGTTGAGCATAATATGACCTGCCCATTGACTGTATAGGATTATCTTGAAATTTTCTCAGTACCCTGCTGTATCAACTTCAGTAACTGCTAACTTTATTCTTAAGTCTTAAGCTAATGCATCATCTTCCACAACTTCTGCCATCTCCAAAGGGACCCTATCACTAAACGTATCTTTAACCCCCACCCTCCCATCCGCAGGAATTGCTCCCTCTGTGATTCCCTTGACCATTCATCCCTCCTGGTACTTATCCCTGCAAGTGGCCCAAGTGTTACAGCTGCCCATTCACCTCCTCCACATCTCCATTCAAGGCCTGAAACAGCCCTTCCAGGTGAAGCAAGACTTCACCTGTGAATCTCCTGGGGTCATCTATTGTGTCCGGTGTTCTCGATGTGGCCTGGTTTACATTGGTGAGACCAGTTGTAAATTGCAGGACTACTTTCTCAAGCAACTCCATTTCATGTGCTAAAAGCAGAACTTCTCTGCGGTCAAACATTTTAATTTTAATTCCAGTTCCCATTCCCGTTTTGACATGTCAGTCCATGGCCTCCAAGATGAGGCTACACTCAGGGTAGAGGAGCAACACCTTATATTCTGAAGAGGGAGCCTCCAATCTGATGGCATGATTTCTCCTTCTGTTTAAGAAAAAAAATCCCCCCTTGCCCTCTTCTTTCCCCCCACTCTGGCCTTTTACCTCTTCTCACCTGTTAGTCACTTCTTGGAGTCCACTCCTCCTTTCCTTTCTCCTATGGTCCACTCTATTTTCTTACCAGATTCCCCTTCTACAGACTTTTAGCTTTCCTATCTGCTTTGCTTCACCTATCACCTAGCTTGTTGTCTTTCCCTTTTCCCACCTTTTAATTCTAGCATCTTCCCCTTCCATTTCAGTCCTAAAGAAGAGTCTTAGCCCGAAATGCCGACTGTTTATTCACTTCCATGGATGTTGCCTGACGTGCTGAGTTCCTCCAACATTTTGTATGTGTTGCTCGTCTGTAGTTTCCTGTTTTGTGTCTAACCTCGGGTTTTGAATATAGAAATTGTGTGGTACTTACGAATCTCATGGAGCCATTCACGAATCTGGGAAATCAGTCTGGTAAACTGCTTCCAACACTTTTTATCGTTGTTTAAAAAGGATCTGATCTTCCTAGGACAACTGTAATCTCTCTGCTTTTGCATCAGTTCTCTTTGTGAAAATCTTGCATCTTGATGTATATGCATAATAGCTTTTTGAATTGTATACTAGATCAACTAGATTCTGTTGCATCTCAGAGCTCTGCTGACTCATACCATTTAGATGATTCTTATTTTTTTCTAAAATGGACTGTTTTACACTTTTCAATATTATAGTCAGTTACCCCTCATTTAACCTATCTATTCTTTTGTATTCTCTTTGTTCTCTTCCCAACTCATTTTGGTATCTACCTTTATCCCATTATCAAATTTGCAACCATAACTTTGGTGACTTCATACAACAATCTCTATTTATCAGTTCTTACATCTTGCAAGGCATAACTGACCTGTTTCAACCTATTATTTCCTGTTAGCAACCAAACTTCTATTCAAGCCAATATATTATGTCCTATAACAAAGTTTGTATTTTCTGCATTTACCTTTAATGCAGCTGCACCTTATCAAATATCTTCTGGATATCTAAGTGGAGTCCATCGATAGATTTTCCCATCATATACTGTACATCTTGTGTTTCTTTAAAGAGCTCTCTAGTAAATTGGTCAAACACGCTTTCCCTTTCACAAAGCAACGTGGACTTTATTTGATAATCTTGAATATTTCTGAGTGCCATGCTGTGATGTCTGCACAAGTTGATAGAGTGGCAATGAAGGCACTGGGTTCAAGAGTTAGGAAGGTATGTTACAGTTATATAAAACTCTGGCTAGGTTGCATCTAGAGTATTGCATAAACTTCTGGTCACTCCATTAGAAGAATGATGTGGAGAATATGGAGAGGGACCCTGAAGAAGTCTACCAGGATGCTGTCTGGACAAGAAAACATATCCTGTAAGGAGATGTTAGACAAACTAGGGTTATTTTCTGTGGAGCAGAGGAGGATGAGGGAAGACCTGATAGAGGTTCATAACACTGAGAGGCATAGATCGAGCTGTTGCTTGTTGTTGTTTCTCTCTGCACCTTGTGCGCATCGGGTGGCAGCCTTGCTGTTTCTTTAGCATTTGTCTGTCCTTTTTTTACGAGGCCGAGTTGCTAGCTCAACACTCAACCCAGCACGGGTGGAAAGCTTGCAAGGAGCCAGTTGGATTTGAATCCAGGACCATTCAGTACTGGTGCCACTACACCACCAGCCAGCACATGGATAGAGTAGACAACCAATATCTTTTTACCAAGGTTGAAATGTCAATAATACTGTAGGCCATGCATTTAAGATGAAAGGGTGATGTTCAAAGGATACATGTGGAGCCAGTTTATTTTACACAGAGAATGGTATGTGCTTGGAATATACTGCCAGAGGTGGTGGAGGTGCCAGCTATGATAGTTCATTCAATACACACATGCATGTGTAGAGAATAAAGTGATATGGAGTATGCATTATTAGTTCAACATAACCTTAAGGGTGGAAGAGCTGTGCTGTAATGTTAGATGTTATTATGTTCTAACCACTTCTATCTTATTCCCTAAGCTGTAAGGTAACTGTAGTTACATTTTTGTGTCTGGCTTCCATTTTTTGAAAGAAGTTGTTCCATACCCTTCTTAATTTAATGGAACTTATTGTCAAGGCATTAACTACCTCTCCAACCAATCACCTCTCTAAATAGCTCCCAAAGACCTTAGGATAAAAGGACTTTTTAGTCTGCAAATCTCAGCATTTGCTCAGTGCCACTTCTCTGGTGATTGTAACTTTCCCAGGGTTCTCTTACTTGTAAAATATGTATCAGGGCCAGTATCTACAGAATGAGGCTTCGGAAACGTGCAATATTTTCTTTTTAATGTTTAGTTTCTGAAAAATTGAATTTAGGATGGCAACTTAGGTTGACAATTTTAAAATCAAATGTCTTTTTAAAATTTAAAAGTCGAAAAGGGCATGAATGTTAGATGATTAGTGGGGCTGCAGCTTTCACCATTCAGTTTATTAATTATTGATGCAACTGACAGGTTTTGGATGAATCTATTCAAGTGCTTATGTCATGCAGCCTTGGGCTTCATTAGAAAGTACTTAAACTAAATGCAGTCTAGCTATGTTAACATTTAACTATGCTGAGCATTGCTAGTGGAATTGGCTCCTCATTAATCTTGCTCAATATTTCTAAATCTGTCTCATCTTCTGAAACCTAATAATAGTTAAGTTTGAAAGTTCTGAGGGGCCTGAGTTGTGACTTACAAGACTATCGTGTTTTCCTTTCTCCTTCAGTGCAGCATTAGTTCTTTGAGACAAACCTTTCAGTGCTTGGAATGCAGTCAAAACACAATGGTTTTTCTGGAATCTTCAGGAATTAAGCTAAGAAGCTCACTGCCTAAGGGTGAAAGAATTAATGACCAATATTTATTCCTAAATATCCTTGAAAATTCTGGTTTGATGGCCTACTTCAACAGCACTTAATAATCACATTGGTGTGTCTGATTAAGCACACCCTGGTCCTAACTAACTGGTTAACAACAGAGTTAATCTCAGTGAAGATTAATATCAAATAATGTAGTTGTAGCCAAACATTTTTCCTTCTATCTTTCTCACTGCAATGCATCATCACTTCAACTCCCCCCTAAAAAAAGTTCCGGTTTTAGAACTACTCTATTGGACTAATGTTCTTAGGTTCAATGTCAGTAGTTGATCAGCAGTATGAAATGACACTGACACTTGTATTTGCCCAAGGTCAGAGGACAAGCTCTAAGATGTAGCTAACTTGCTCACTAAAGCATACAAAGGATGGGCCTTATGTTGAATTTCTGCAAGGTAAAGTTTTCCATCAAGCTGCTCCTGCTGTACAATAATGTCCTCCACCAACATCCACAGTTCAAGATTCAAATTTATCTGTCACATGTACACTGAAGCATACAGTGAAGTGTGTCGTTTGCTTTAACAACCAACCTAGAGGCACCCCACAAGTGCCACACTTTCTGGTGCCAACCTAGCGTGGCCACAATGCTTGGCAGAACAGCACAGAACACAAGCAACAAAGCAGAAAACTCAAGCCCTGTTCCTCCCTCCCATCCATGTACTCACAGAGTCCTTTAACCCCAGGGCAGGCCTCCATTGGACTCCGACTCAGCCTGCAGATACTGACCTTCGACCTCACAACAGACACAAGAAATGCACCACTTCCCAGTCTTGGGAGTTAGACCCTTGCAAAGGCAGAGATATATCAGTGATCAAATTCACCATTAATACTGTGGGTCGACCAATCCTTTGTTTGACTAAGGAACAGGGTGTTTGATCACAGAAGACTTGTGGTTCAAACCTGTGAGACTAAGATTTCCTCCAAATTGCATTTCTAGGCACTGGAAAGATGGTGCACTGTCAACACAAAATTCTGCAAATCTGCTGGAAGAATAATCTGCACACATAAACGAACCTGTATTAGTGTTGTCTCCCAGGATAGCGTTCTCATTTTTGATATCCTAATGGCATTCAATCAGTTTGTTGGACAGGCGACGTCATTTACTATGCTAGATTACTGAAACAGGCACTCAATCCCAACCCAGGAGAGAAAAGAGAAATTAGAGAATTGTTTTCAGAGCTTCTTTGGAAGATAATGCAATGTCAACCCTGTCTCCTGGTGCTTGTTGGAGCAGGCGCATTCAGGATCATACTGAAAACCTGAGTCCATGCTTCAGGCACACAGAGAGAGAAACCCAGCATAAACAACAGATGGATGGCACCACCTCATAAACTACTCACCCACCATCGGGCATTTCCTGACCCATCCGTTGAAGAGTTTGCAGTTACCACATTGGCCTCAAGTCACTTGAAAACCACAGTAATTGAGGGGAAGCATGTCATCCTCAATCCCAACATACTGTTTAGACAGAAGAATTTGCATAGGCAGTTCCAATTATATAAACACAGTAGTATACCATAGTAAATATTTGCTGGGCAATAAACAAACATGATACTTAATGGACAGTTCAGATAGACATAACATGTTTCTCTCTACTCAGCAGCTCTTACGATCACTGTCACAAGTGCTGTGACATTTTGTATTGTGATCTGATTACAGTATATTCTCTACTAATTAGCAAGTTCAGGGTTGAGACCCCAGTAACTAACATTGAAAGATTTTGCATATGGCTTGTTGATAAAGGCAGGGCTATTATTCTTTTGTTTGTATCGAACTCCAATATGCAGGTTCTGTCACCTGAAATGGCCCTTTGCTGATTTGATGGGTTATTTATATGTAGACTCCATGCAAACTATTGTAAGAATGCTAGGCAAAAGTATAAACTAACTGGCTGATTTGCTCAGTAACCTGGAGAATCAATTGCTGTTTCCTTGGAGACTGGTGATTTTTCTAAATTGTTTACAATTTCATATGGAAACTGCTTTTTAAACAAGATTCAAAATCTATAGCAATATTTTTTTAGGAGGTCAAATCACAAAACGGATGAAGCATAGAAAAAAAAACATTCGTCCCATCAAGTCTTTGCAGTTAAAGACCGGTCCAACTAGTTCTATTCCTCTGCTCTCTTACATTGCCATAACCTTTCTCTTCAGGTACATGCCCAGCTTCTCAGTAAAATATTAATGGAACAAATGTTAGAAATACGACATTCAGGTGAAACATCTGTTATGTTTGTATTAAATGGTCAGTGAAGTCTTGAACGGCTGAATGGCCCACCATTCATAAAGGGATATACAACTCATACAGGCAGATGGGATTAATTTAAATTGGCATCAAATATTGTGGGCTGAAGGGCCTAATTATCTGCTGAATTGCTCTATGTTCTTTTTGTTGACTGTAGGTTTGCAGCTTCTATTGGGTATTGTACTTTCAAATGGGATACAGTCTTGGCCACTGGTTGTCCTTGTAACTTTTCAATCTAGAGTAATTTGAAGCAGGTTTACTTTTTCCTGTAATAGTGAAATCTGAGCTATAACTGCAGTTTCCCAGATTTATTCTGTGGTCTGTGCTCATGTAAACCAGAGCAATATGAGAATATCTGGATTACAGGACGAAATCAGCCCAGTTTCTGCTCATGTTTTCTACAAATCAAACACCAGTTCTTGTTTTTGCACGTTCTTGTAAGCCATGAATGTGGTAGACAGTTGTGTCTGTGGGTTTTAGGTTATTAGATCACTCAATATAAAGAATCAGTGCTGGACTTCAAGGCAAATAGTCCTGGGTTCAACTCTGGCTGGCACACTTTCCATGCATGCCAAGTTGAGTGTGGAGCAAGCAACTCAGCCTTGTTTAAGAAGAAAACAGGCAAATGCTAAGGAAACAGCAGAAGTACTTCCTGATATGCCACAAGGGATGAAAAGGAACAATAACAACGACAATGCAAACAAGCATGTACTGTATGCCCAAATCTGGATCATGTGTGATTTGGTATTCCCAGCAGTAGAGATGCCTGGAAGGAAATTACGTTGAATTAACTGTGGTGTTTTGCAACAGTACATCCTGTTCATATGTCCTGCTGCTGAAAGTGTGCAGGTGATGTTTGGTTGCATAGATGTCGCAATTAATGAATGTTACAGCATGCTTCAAATTTAATTCCTGAAGACCGCTTTGATGTCATGAGATGAGTTACTTGCATCAAAGTCAGCTTTATGCCCAGCTATCATCTAGATCGAGGGTTCCCAGCCTTTTTATGCAATGGACCAATACCATTAAGGGATTTGTGAACCTCATTTCGGGAATCCCTGATCTCAATGTTTCAGTCAGCTTCATTTCAGTGGTTTCCCAGATATTTAGGTTTTTCAGTTAAACGGGAGCTTTTTGAAGGTCTGGGTATTTGGGGTGGATGTGATGGTAGTTGGAATGGGCAAACAATGAGCTGGTGAACATAGGGATGATATAGATTTTTATTTGCTCTTTGTAATTTGTGAAAAGGTTTGGAATTTGGTTCAATTACAGAGGTTGAGGTTCATGAGAAGATAGTGATTATTTTATATCTGCTTTCCTTTTAAAAGACACATTGGTTTGTAGAATTGGTGCCAACACTTTTGCTTCACCATTTTATAATAGTGATCCATAGTGGTTCCACTAAATCCTGATGTTGACAATTGGACAACTATTAGTGCCTCATACATTACGCATATTGGCAAGTATTGGCAAGTGTTGTTGAATAGTGAATTGAAGTTGTTATCACTCCATCCAGGCATATTGGAAGTTTTGCAGAAATATTTATAGATTGCGAGGACTATCAACAGCTTGCGCTTGTGGACTAGAGAGGAAAAATGTCAGTTGATTAGATGCCTTTATGGGAAGCTAGGCTACTGCACTTTCCCACATACTACATTTCTCTACTCAAATATGGTATATAACATATTTTGTTCCAGCAGAACTCATGGAATGAAATTAGATTATGTATTGCAACAGTCCTGAAGAAGGGTCTCGGCCTGAAACGTCATTCCATAGATTCTGCCTGACCTACTGAGTACCTCCAGCATTTTGTGTGTGTTGCTTTGGATTTCTGGCATTTGCATATTTTTCATGTTCCAAATTGTGTATGCATGGCTTTGAAAAAGATGGCTAGCAGATTGATACAGTATGCTTATTAGAAAGGGCTTTGCTGTAGACCTGAATGAAATCCATATTTTCAAACTAAACCATTGGTTGCAATGAAGCCATTTTTGGTTGCTTGACTGCATACTCTGAAGTATTAAGCTTGAAATCATCACCACATGTGAAATCAAAAAGGCAGCAAAAGATTTAATTTCATTAGGGTTTAAGTTTCAAGGTGATGAACAGCAGATATAAAATCGGAAACAATTGCTTACCTTGTATATTCTAAACATGGCACAAAGAAAATCCCCCCTGTTCATTTGCATTCCCCGGAGATCTTTCGATGTGCAGTTTCAGGAGGTTATTTGTGTAATAAATTTGACCAAGTACCCTGCTAGCATTTACCAGAAAGACCAGAGTCGTTATCTGGATCTTCGAAAGCTCTTTGTGATTTACATATTTTAAAAGAACATTTTCAACTTGAATGTGTGTTCAATGAATGCCTTTATTAAGTTCCATACATTAGTGTAGCACCTAACAGACTCTGTGAAGAGGTATTAATGCTGGATGTTTTCTCTTTGGGTACAAGTTATTGTTTGTATGTCACTCAGTCAGTATATGTTACCAACACACACAAATACTGGTGGAACACAGCAGACCAGGCAGCATGTATAGGAAGAAGCACTGTCGATGTTTCGGGCCGAAACCCTTTGTCAGGACTAACTGATAGGAAAGATAGTAAGAGATTTGAAAGTAAGAGGGGAAAGGGGAAATGCGAAATAATAGGAGAAGACCAGAGGGGATGGGGTGAAGCTGAGAGCTGGAAAGGTGATTGGTAAAAGGGATACAGGAGGGGAAAACTAAATATATCAGGGATGGGGTAAGAAGGGGAGGGGAGATCGCCCTCCTGGCAGTTATCCTTGTAAGCGGAACAAATGCTACACCTGCCCTTACACTTACTCCCTCACCACCATTCAGAGCCCCAGACAGTCCTTCCAGGTGAGGCGACACTTCACCTATGACTCGGTTGGTGTGGTATACTGCGTCCAGTGCTCCTGGTGTGGCCTTTTATATATTGGTGAGACCCGACGTGTACTGGGAGACTTTCACTGAACACCTACGCTCTGACCGCCAGAGAAAGCAGGATCTCCCAGTGGCCACAGGTTTTAATTCCACGTCCCATTCCCATTCTGATATGTCTGTCCATGGCCTCCTCTACTATCAAGATGAAGCCACACTCAGGTTGGAGGAACAACACCTTATATACCGTCTGGGTAGCCTCCAACCTGATGGCATGAACATTGACTTCTCTAACTTCTGTTAATGCCCCCCCACCCCTTCTTACCCCATCCCTGATATATTTAGTTCCCCCCCCTTTTTTTTTCTCTCTCTCTCTGTCCATCACTCTGCCTGTTCTCCATCTCCCTCTGGTGCTCCCCTCCCCCTTTCTTTCTCCCTAGGCCTCCTGTCCCATGATCCTTTCCCTTCTCCAGCTCTGTATCCCTTTTGCCAATCACCTTTCCAGCAGTGTGTGTTGCTTGAATTTCCAGCATCTGCAGATTTCCTTGAATTTGCAGTATATGTTACCAGACTGTTTGTCCCCAAAGCTATGTCACAGTTTGTATGAGTGAGGAACGAGGTGCAATTTGTTTCAATTAATTTTTTTCTAATTATGTGAATGCAGGCCTATCCTCAGATGACAGTTCTGCTATCTCGTGTCACTATGGTGAACCTTCATGAAATTCAAAGTCAAGCTTGTTCTATGCACAGGAGCAATGAAAAGCTTATTTGCCAACACATCCCAGCTACTTTTTCAGTCTTATGATTTTTATATTCTACATTTTCGCCTGTTCTTTCTTATAATTTTGTGTGTGGGGGGGTTGTTGAGAGTCAGTGTTCTTTTTGTGTTTTGTTAGTTTTTTGACCGGGGCGTGCCGTTTCTCTTTGACTGACTGGTGTTGCAGGAAGGATACTGGCATGGATGGAGGAATGGCTGACAGGCAGGAGGCATGAGTGGGAATTTTCTGGTTGGCTGCCAGTGACTAGTGGTGGTCCTGAGGGGTCAGTATTGGGACCTCTATTTTTTTTTACATTGTTTGGCAATGATTTAGACAATGGAATTGATGACTTTGTGGCAAAGTTTGCAGATGATATGAACATAGGTGGAGGGATAGGTAGTGCTGAGGATACAATGTGATTGCAGAAGGACTTGGGCAAATTGGAAGAATGGGAAAATATGGCAGACGGAATACAGTGTTGGAGCATTATGATAATGCATTTTGGTAAAGGAAGCAAAAATGCAGACTATTATCTAAACGGGGAAAATTCAAACGTCAAATGTGCAGAGGGACTTCGGAGTCCTCATATCAGACTCCCAGAAGGTTAATTTACAGGTTGAGTCTATATAAAGAAGGCAAATGCAATGTTGGCATTAATTTCATGGGGGTTAGAATATAAAAGCAAAGAGATAATACTGAGGCTTTATAAGACACTAGCCACACTTGGAGTATTGTCAACAGTTATGGGCCCCATATCTCAGAAAAGATGTGTTGTCATTGGGGAGTGTCCAGAGGAGGTTCATGAGCATGATTCCGGGAATGAGGGGTTTAACATCTGAGGAGCATTTGGCAGCTTAGGGCCTGTACTCACTGGAATTTAGAAGAATGTGTGTTGGGGGGGGGGGTTCTCATTGAAACGTACTGAATGTTGAAAGAACTAGATGATGTGGAGAGGATGTTTCCTATGGTGGGGGTATCCAAAGCTAGAGGGCACAGCCTCAAAACTGAGGGGTGACTTTTTAGGGCAGAGGTAAGGAGCAATTTTTTTTTAGCCAGAGAGTAGTGAATATATGGAATGGTGTGCCACAGACTGCGGTGGAGGCCAAGTCCGTGTGTATATTTAAAGCAGAAGTTTATAGTTTCCTGATTGGGCAGTGTGTCAAAGGATGTGGCCAGAAGGCAGGTGTATAGGGTTGAGTGCGATCTAGGATTGGCCATGACAGAATGGCAGAATAGACTCAGTGGGCTGAATGGCCTGGTTCTGCTTCTGTGTCTCGTGGACTTTCCATGGTTTCCTTTGTTTCATGGCTATCTGGAGAAGATGAATCTCAGAGCTGTATGCCACATTCAATGAACTTGTGAACATAGCTAAATATAAGCAGCATTCACAAGAAAAAAAATTATTCATAACTTTTACAGGAAAACATAATTAGAACAATAAAAATGCATTCCATTTAGTGCAAAATGGTCAAGGTGGTCGTGTTACTAAGTTGTAGTGATTCAAATAATGGTTATTTCCAGCATCTGCAGGATCTCTTTTGATTATAATTGGGATTTTACTGGTTGTTTACCTCTATTGCAAGTATTTCACAACAAGAGACATCTCAAGATTATTTACATTCAATTTAAGTGTTTTTGAAATCTATTTACTGTTGCAGTTTGAGACACTACAACCAATTTGCAAGAAGCAAGCTCCCACAACACAGATGCAATAATGACAACATTATCTGTTGATTTTAACTAATGCTACCATATGTACTCCCGAATCTTTGGAGTAATGGGTGTTACTGCACTTCAAGTAAGCTAACAATGAGCGAGAGATAAATATTGGCAGACTGTTTTGGTGAATAGGATAGGTTCTGTAGTTGACTGATCCAGTGCGCTCCTTCATCGGCACGTGTGTATTTTCTTGGATATGGAAGTGATGAAAGCAGCATACAAATAAAATTGCTGGAGGAACTCTGTAGACCAGGCAGCATCTATGGAAAAGAGTAAACATTTTGGGCCAAAACCCTTCATCTGAAGTGATGAGGCTTTTTTGTTCTGCCTGTATTAGAGATGGAATGACTCAGTCCATTTCAGTAACCATGTGAGTTCCATGACATAATTACAATTGAGCATAGCTAACAGAACTATTAGTGTCCAGCTGAGATAGCAAATTGTCTGAGGAGTCAGTACAGCAGATTTTAAATTACTTTTCTTTAAATGTGTTTAAATTTCTTTTAATTATGTCTGGTTCATTTTTATTCCTTCATGTCTCCTTCAGTAGGTAATTGTAAAGAGTGACTGATTGGCTTTTGAATTTTGTCCCTTTAAGGTGTTAATAGGTACTGCTGCTCTTCAACTGTTTGTGTGACCAATAATAGGTGTTTAGCTGTAAAATTGATGATATTAATTGAGAAATTTATTTAGATGCAATGGACCTTTTAAGTTGTCATCCAGCCCAAACCCATGGAACTTTAAAAAGTCAATGTTTTTGGGTAGATTTTGAGAGACACTGGAAATCCAGTGTTTATTGCCAATTGAAAAACACCACCTTTTTGAGGACAACACCACACTGCTGTTGTCCTCAATATGCACGTGGTCCTATTAGCCTACTGGGCAGCAGCAGTTCCAGGACTTCCAACACTACATGTTGTTTCTGGGATTATGTAACTGAGTAGGAAATGTTCAGATGATGTTCCCATACATCTAAAGTGCTTGTCCTCGGTGGTAGGGGTCACAAGTTGGGAGTTGCTGGAAGGTTAGCTCAGGAAAGTAACTGCAGTGCATTTTGTAATTAGTGACTTGCAGACGCTGATCTACTAATGGGTGAATGAATAAATGGGTACTAGTTATGGGAGTTGCTTCCTCTGATCTGAGTGTTTTTGGAACTCCGTTCAAGTTTGTCAGCTGACTACATGTATACAACCAAATGAAACGGCATTCTCTTCCAGGCCATGGTTCACCCACAAAACATGTATTGCACACAGCACGTAAAACAAATTATTACCACAAATACGCTAATAAAATAAGATTCAAAGTGCATGTAGTGCATAGCACAGCTTGCTGTCCTTAGTGGTGGCAGGGTATGCATTAGTCTCACAGTCTGAGAAGAGCTGCTTCCAGTTTGGCAGTCCTAGAAATAATGTTCCTTTACCTCCTTCCTGATGGTAGTCAATCAAAGAAATTGTAATTATGGGTGGTAGGGGTCCTCAAAAATGTTTCCGGCCCTTCATGTGCAATGCTTCTGGTAAATGACATAAATGGGGGGGGGGGGGGGAGTTTTACTATCCTCTGTTGGATCTTGCAGTTCCTCAGGCAACTGGCAGGTATTCCATCATATTTTGCGCTGCAGAGTTACTTTCAGATATCAGAAGATAAGTCAAACTGAAGGGTTACCCAATCTCTGACCAACTCTTGAAACCACAGTATTTTCCATTGGTCCAATTGAATTTCTGGACAATGCCACTATCTATGATGTTGATGGTGTGAGTTTCAGTGCCACTGGGCTGGCCAGTGGTGTTGTGGCAGCAGCAATATCTGTGTGGAAAAAAGGAAAAATATCCCAATGGTTATAGAGTCGTGACTAGCAGAAAGGAAGATGGCTGTGGCTGATGGAGTTCAATCACCACACTATCTATAGGGTGCCATGAATCGACGAGGATATGACAGCAGTCAACAGCAGTGACAATGCCATTGAACATCAAAGATTGGTGTTGAAACATTTCCTTGCCATAACGATGTCTAAGTCTTGCTACAGGTAAGCATGGACTGTTTCAATGTCCGAGGAGTTACAAATGGAATTGAATGTTATATGCTTGTCAACAAATGTCCCTACTTTTGATTTAGTGATGGAAGGAAGGTCATTGATGAAGCAGCTGAAGATGGCTGGACCTAGGACACGATGGCTGGGGTGATTGAACTCCATCAGTCATAGCCATTTTCCTTTTTGCTAGTTACAACACTATAACCATTGGGATGTTTTTCCTTTATTGATTAACTTCAATTTTACAAGGGTCCCTAGATACCGCATTCAGTCAAATGTTGCCTTGATGTCAAAGGTGTTCATTTTCACTGAGTTGACATCTCATTCAACCGGATACTCACTGCCATCCTCAGATAATACACCTTGCTTATGACTCTTCCTACTATTATACTGCAGCTTAAAAAAAAATCCCTTAAAGCTATGAAGTATTTGTTAGGTAACACTAATACAGATAATAGAATTGAGATTCTGTCCAAACAATCTGCTGGAGGAACTGAGCAGATCAAGTAACATCTAAGGGAGGAAAGGAATTGTTAACCTTTAGGTCAAAACCATGCATCAGAACTGGAACAGGGATTCAGTCCGAAATATCAAAAATTCCTTTGCTCCCACAGATGCTGCTTGACTGGCTGATTTCCAGTCTGATTTTTGACTGATCGTTTATCGTCCTGATTGCAGCATTTGCAGTATCTTATGTTTCCTCTGTTCAGACAAGATCTGATAAAATGTGAAATGAGCTTCTATCAGTTTCCTAAAAGTAACTGAGCTGGGAAATGTTATTCATTAGTAGAAGTCAGAAACACTTCACATATTTTAGTTTTGGCTTTTCAATTTGGTATATTTTCCTCACCTATATATTGTGCACTTAGAAAGTCATTATCTCAGGAGCAGTTGTTTAATGAGTTTTGAGCCAGTTCTGTACTCAAAAGGTTAAGTGAACTGCAGAAACTCCAATTTTCGCTTGATGTTGATTTTACACTCGGAAACATGACAACATTCTTATTATAGTAAGTTTCTGCCTTGTGAAATGTCTTCCCATCTCCTTCCACTTTCTGGGAGAAGGTACAATTTATTAAAGCTGGTGTCAAGAAACAGGATTGAAGGAAAGCTGGTGACTTTATTTTGCATATTGCTTACTATGATTTGAATAGGTGTTTATATATTAGTTTTCTTGAGTATTAAAGTTAACTGCAGCTGTAAACTGAGATGTGCGGGACTGTGTGATGTAGTACTGCTCTGAGTAGGGCCTTTTGTTCAGTGGCTGTGCACTGTAAGTGAACCCAAGCAGGCTTTTGCCATCTTGCTTGAGTCATTATCAGACCATATCTAGTTGCTTGCCAATTTATTTTGTATTATTACTGGAAATTAATTTGAATATTACTGTGGGTCACTGAATTGCAGCTTTATCCTACAGTAGTCGTATCACTTCATATGTATTTATAAAGTGGATGGTTAAAAATTGCAGTTTCACTTGATAGGGTTGCTTGCATCTGGTGAGTTTGTGCTGTTTCCCGTCATATCTTGCAAGGCAGCCAAATTGAGCCATGATCCAACTATCCCTGAACATTATTGCATATTATAACCTGTGTAGGATTACTCATATTCTCTGCAATTTTGTTTTGATAGGTGGAAATTTAACAGGAAACCATTCCATGAATGTAATGTTATTTTTGTTGATTTACCATGTTATATTTTGTTACAATAATGAGTAAGATAGTGTAGCTAATTTTTTTTTCAAATAACCAGGTTAAGGAATGTGCACTATAATAGCTAAGAGATTGATATTGCCAGGCTTCTTGAGGAGAGAAAAGAAATGTGCTCTGCTATTCAAAACATGCCTAAAACAAGTTGTTTGTCCATAACTAATTTTCAGACATCATTGGATATAACCAATACCTTCTAGGAAATTCTTCAAAAAATCCACTCCTTTTATGAATTGAAGTGTTCAATTGGATGACAAAGCAGCTGGCTGATTGGAGCAACATCTTACTGCATTCCAATGCGGAACAAATTCAACTTGCAAATCATAGAATGGCTTGAATCTGTCTGATGTAATTTAACTTAGTTACTTACTTACTTACTTAACTTTTATTGTCACCAAACAATTGATACTAGAGCATACAATCATCACAGCGATATTTGATTCTGCGCTTCGTGCTCCCTGAAGTAGAAATCGAAGTAAGTATAATAAAAATTTAAATTATAAATCATAATTAGAAAATAGAAAAGGGAAAGTAAGGTAGTGCAAGTCAGGTCCGGATATTTGGAAAGTTTGGCCCAGATCCGGGTCAGGATCCGTTCAGCAGTCTTATCGCAGTTGGAAAAAAGCTGTTCCCAAATCTGGCCATACGAGTCTTCAAACTCCTGAACCTTCTCCTGGAGGGAAAAGGGACAAAAAGTCTGGAGGGAAGAGGGACAAAAAGTGTGTTGGTTGGGTGGGTCATGTCCTTGATTATCCTGGCAGCACTGCTCCGACAGCGTGCAGTGTAAAGTGAGTCCAAGAATGGAAGATTGGTTTGTGTGATGTGCTGGGCTAGGTTCACGATCTTCTGCAGCTTCTTCCAGTCTTGGACAGGACAACTTCCATACCAGGTTACGATGCACCCTAGAAGAATGCTTTCTAAGGTGCACCTATAAAAATTAGTGAGGGTTTTAGGGGACAGGCCAAATTTCTTAATCTTTCTCAGGAAGTAAAGGCGCTGGTGGGCCTTCTTGGCAGTGGACTCTGCTTGGTTAGACCAAGTCAGGTCATTTGTGATATTCACTCTGAGGAACTTAAAGCTTTTGACCTGTTCCACCTGCGCACCATCGACGTAGATGGAGTTGTGCGGTCCGCTACTCCTTCTGAAGTCAACAACCAATTCCTTCATCTTGCTGATGTTGAGGGATAGGTTATTGTCTTGGTGATATTGTAAGAATTGAAAGAGTTTTAAAGAAGTGTGGAGAAAAAGAGAAGGGAGCACTAAAAGAAAGATATTGAATGTGGATTACAGGATCTTGTCCAAGTTCATTGCCATTAAAATCAAGCCTATTGAGGGGCAGGTGATCTACCTGGACTGGGGGTTCCCAACCTTTTTTATACCATGGACAAATACCATCAAGCTAGGGGTCCCTGAACCCCAAGTTGGGAATCCTGTGCTGTATCTGGCAAGAAAGTAATTCATAGTCTCTGCTGCTCAGGAATACCATCACCTATGTGTGGGATAGGGTTGTGGTGAATTTTCTGGTCGTCTTATGTCAGTAGAATGTGCTTGAGAAAGGGGTGTGATGCAAGTCAGGAATTGAATCTAGCTGATTTTCGCTGTCATCCACTGTGCAGTCCAAACTAATGAGTGGGAAAGGTTGCCCTTCTCCTTCATTAGTGCGTTGTGTAGAATCCCTTTCCAAGTGCATGGGCATAAAATGAGTGATGATGCCAGATTGTGGGGCTTTTGGAACAAAAGCCTTACTCAACATGGATGACGTTTTTGCATTCTGCTCAATTCCACAGCATTTGTGCCCTGTTTGAACTGACCTTGGGGGCCAGAGTCACATACTTTCTTTGCATTCTTTGGGAATTAGCCTGATCAATCATCTTTCTTTTCAGCACAGTCTGACTATCCAATGTGCTCAAATTCTGTCTTGAAGAAGCAAGATTGCACTGAAAAAATTTGCAAAGCAGTGAGACAAATTGGAAGCATAGAGGTAGCATTGACTCCTAAAGACAGACAAGAAACCTGTCATCAGGTACAATGTGCTCTTGCTGTTGCTGTACATGTTGCAGGTGTGGCCCATCACCTGAGCCACTTCTGTTTCATTGGAGGATCGAAGGTGGCGGGTCACAATGCCTCTGGTCTCTGGAAAATGTGGAGAGAAAAAAACATACCCAGCACTACTCTAATCATGATGTCCACCTTTGTGTGAAGCTGCAGCATGATATGTACAGAACCCAAGTGTACAATCACCAAGTGTCATTGTGCGCTGCAGCCTTTTTGCCAAGCCGTTCAGTCGGACTTTGCTATACTGCCATTAAAGAAAAGTTCCTTCAGAGAAACATCTTTGACCACATGTCCATCAGGCAGTGGTTGACATGGAACAGCCTACAGGCTTTGTGGAAGAACTATACAATGGACCTTAAGGGATGACTTCCTAAGCATACTGTCAAAATCATTTGACAGAATGTCTCATTGCCAGAGCTCTCTAAGATATTGCTTGGCTGGCACTGAGAGGGGCCCTGTTAGATCCTGACAATTTAAACAGAAAACAGTACTAAACAGCTTAGCCCCTCCATAATCCATCTAACCCATCCTTCCTCCAGAGCCCATAACTCTCCATTCTTCTTACAACCATGTACTTATCTGAGAGTTTTACATATCCTCTTTGTATCAGTCTCTACCACCACCACCAGCACCAGCAGTGCACTCCAGACAACCACCACTTTCAATGTAAAAAAAATAAAATTCCTGTCACAACTTCCCTAAACTTTCCTCCATTCATCTTGAATATGCGTTCTCTGGTATTGGCCATTGCAGTTCTGTCCACTCAGTTGTGCCCTTTATAATCTTATACACCTCTATCAACTCACCACTCATCCTCTGTCACTCCAAGGGGAAAAGCTCTAGCTCACTCCCATGTTTCCATGTAAGATATGTCCTCTAATCCAGGCAACATCCTGCTAAATCTCCTCTACACCATTTCAAAGCTTCCTGCTCTGACCAGTATTTTATAGTGCTGCAACGTCACCTTGCGGCTCTTAAACTCAATCCTGTCAAATAACGAAGGTATACCATATGCCTTCTTGATCACCCTATCAAATTGCTCAACAACCTCAAAGACCCCCAAGATCCCTCTGTTCCTCCAGACTGCTAAGAATCCTGTCATGAATGGAATGCTTTGAAACCATCAGCACCCTAGAGACTGCACACTCAGAGGCTGCCTTCATCGTCACCGGCGACTTTAATATTGCGTCACTATCTGAAGTCTCTCCAAAGTTTTGTTAACGCATTCAGATGAGCACATGGGGAGATAGCATACTTGACCAGTGCTATTCTCCCTTCTGCAATGCTTAGAAAGCACTTCTCCATCTGCCCTTTGGAAAGTAGGGTCACTCCTCCATCTTGCTTCTGCCGATGTACAGGCAGAAGCTGAAACAAGAGGTGGCCAAAGTTAAAACTCGGTTGCTCAGATTTCCAGCACCTGCAGATTTTCTCTTGTTCATAATTCAAACTGTCCACTGTTGGTCCGACCATTCGGTCTCCATGCTACAGGATTGCTTTAAATACATCAACTGGAATGTCTTTCATGATGGGGATGTCTCAGAGTTCACAGATGGAGTCACAAGCTTCATCCAAAACTGCATCGAGGATGTTGTCCCCCAGAAATTGGTCAGGGTCTAACCAGACACCCTGGATCTGTGCAGGCAGCACTTACCGTGTGAGACAGAGCTTTTATTACCGGGAATTAGGAGCTCAAGAAATGCAACAATGATATGCACAAGGTCATCAAGGCAGCAAAACGACAGTACAGGGACAAGATCCAGACGCAACTCTCCACCAACCACACACACAGCTTTTGACATCATTGCAGTCTTCAAAGCTAAGTGCAGTGGTGCTGCCAACGTTGCTGCCTCACTCCCAGATGAGCTAAATCTTTTTTACGCTCTGTTCGATGTCACCAACACTGAGCCCCCGAGGAGAGCCGCTGAAGCAACCTGCACCTTGGTCTTCTCTTGAGGCTGAAGTACGCAGGTGTTTCCTGGAAAGTCTCAAGGCTGCGAGACCGGATGTCATCCCAGGGCGGGTACTCAGGATGTGCGCGGCACAACTGGCAGGTGTATTTACAGACATTTTTAATCTTTCCCTCTCCCAGTGTAGAGTGCCCTCCTGCTTGTCCCTGTATCTAAAAAGACCAAGGTAACATGTCTGGAGCGACTGGTGCCCTGTTGCACACACTTCAATAAGCAAATGCTTTGAGAGGTTGGTCAGGGACTACATCTGCAGCATGCTACCACCCACACTGGATCCCTTACAATTCACCTACCGACACAGCTGATCGACAGATGACGTAATAGCCACAGATCTAAACCCTGCCCTTACACATCTGGAGAAGAAGGATACTTATGTGAGAATGCTGTTCTTGGACCACGGTTCAGCATTCAACACTATAATTCCCTCCAGGCTTGACAAGAATCTCAGAATCCTCAACCTTCACCCTGCCTTGTGCAGCTGGATCCTGGACTTCCTGTCAGATCACCAGCAGGTGGTATGAGTGGGTTCCCTTACCTCTGCCCCTCTGTCTCTCAACACAGACGCCCCTCATGGCTGTGTCCTAAGCCCGCTACTTTGCTCTGTATATACCCATGACTGTGTCACCACCCTCAGCTCCAATCTGCTAATTAAATTTGGTGATGATACTACATTGATTGGCCTAATCTCAAATAATAACAAGGCAGCCTACAGAGAAGTCATCACCCGGACAGAGTGGTGTCAAGAAAACAACCTCTCCCTCAATGTCGCAAGAACAAAGGAGCTGGATGTGGACTACAGGAGGAATGAAGACGGGCTAACCCCTATTGACATCAGTGGATCTGGGGTTGAGAGGGTGAGCAGCTTTAAGTTCCTTGGCATACTCATTACATACCAAGGATCGCATGTGGTCTGTACATACCGGCTGTGTGGTGGGAAAAAGCACAACAGCACCTCTTTTACCTCAGACGGCTGAAGAGGTTTGGTATGGGTCCCCAAATTCCAAGGTCTTTCTACAGGGACACTGTTGAGAGCATCCTGACTAGTTGCATCACTACCTGGTATGGGAGCTCGACTCTCAATCGCAGGACTCTGTAGAGTGGTGCAAACAGCCCAGCGTATCTGTGGATGTGACTATTCACATACTGTCACACTATTCAGGACATTTACAGAGACGGGTGTGTAAGAAGGGACCCGAAGGACCTGAGTCACCCCAACCACAAATTGTTCCAGCTGCTGCCATCCGGCAAACAGCATGATAGCCAGGACCACCAGGCTCCAGGACAGCTTTTTCCACCAGGCCATCAGACTGATTTAATTCATGCTGGTGGAATTATATTTCTATGTTATATTGACTGTGGTGTTGTACATACTATTTATTGTAAATTACTGTTAATTTCGCATTTAGATTGAGATGTAACAAAGATTTTTACTCGTGTGTGAAGGTTATAAGTAATAAAGTCAATTCAATAAACACTGTGCTCTGCCTTCAAGTTTGATCTTTTAAAGTGTGTTGCCTCACACTTTCCTGGATTGAACTTCTCCATCTAAGTCTGCATCCTCTCTATGTCCTGTAACCTACTTCAGTTGTTACCTCCAACCTTAATGTTATCTGTAAATTTACTAACCAGCCCATCCATTCCTCATCCAAGTAATTTATAATAATCACCAAGAGGAGGGGCCCCAGAACAGATCCTGTATAACATTGCTCGACTCTGGCCTTCATCTACCATCGCTCTCTGTCTTATGTGGGCAAGCCAATTCAGAATCCATGCAACTAAGTCTCCCTCCATGTCTTGCAACTTTCTGGACAAGCCTACCATGGGGAACCTTAGCAGGAGTCTTGCTAAAATACATATGCACCACATCCACTGCTCTACCTTCATCAATTTGTTTTGTCACCTTAAAAATTATTAGATTTGTGAGGCATGACCTGTCCTTCATAGAGTCATGTTGATTGTCTCGAAGAATGTACTACTACAAATGCTCATAAATCCTGTCCCTAAGAATCCTTTCCAATAGTTGATCCACCACTGATGGATGACTGACTTATTTATAATTCAAATTTTTTTGCCTGTAGGATTTGTCCTCAGTTTTACTAATTTTTTAAGGTCAGACATGGTCAGATGCTCACTGAATATTTTCTACATTGTGATTTTCATCAATCTACTTGCTACTTCAAATATTATTAAATCTAGTCAGACAAATTTACAGCTAGTAAATCTTGCTAACTTCTTTTTCAAGTATTTCTTCCCAAACCAATTTTACCAAAAGCTTGTGCATTCTGCTGCAGTGTGTGGGCTGTTAGCCATTAGATTATTATACATAATGGTGCTGCTGTGATGGGCAGGAGGCATTTGAGAGATGTGGATCAGGCAGTACATGCATTCTCTGTTAGTGTTATCAGACAGCAAGTCAAATATATGGAAATACGCAGCTAAATTTAGCTACATGTTTTTTTTTACTGAGAATTTCCAACATTCCATACTGCTGGAATAGCTTTTAGAGATTTCCTGAAATACTTTTTCCACTTAAGTGCACTCTTGGTGTGTGCAACCCAAAGTTCTATAGGTAAGCTGTGGTAGGAGTTTCTCCTTTTGTTCTGGTTGTACAACTTCTACTTTTTTTAAAAAAAAATTCTTACTTTTCACTCCATTCCTTGCAATCACTGTTTCTCAGTTTTGCTATTTTATCATCCATATAGTGGGCATCACATTAAATGCTGAGCCCTGGCCTAGTTATATTTGATGGACAGAAATCAATGGATAATTTTAAGAACCTTAGAATTTCACCAGTTCTGTGGTGCACAATGCTGAAAGCACAGTCATTGACATCTAACATCAGGAGGTCACTTGGAGTGGTACCAAATGTTTATTCTCGTGTATAAATAAAATTTTTACTGTTTGTGTTGCCCTAACCATTATTGGGTGCTTACTGTAGACTGCAGTACTCTATTTGCAAACCGTCATAATAAGATGTTGTTAATAATAAGCAGAATTGCCTATGATTCAGGTATAAGTGGCATTAGTCTAAGGGTGAAGGGAGAAATCCCTGTCCTTTCTATTGTGCCATTTAATTTTTCATTTAGGTCTAATCATGAGTTTTATTTTGATGTCATATCAGACAGCACTTACTACTAAGCACTATCCTTTCAGTCTCACCGTGAATTGTCAGTTTAGATTGAGCTTGAAAATGTGGTCTAAACACATTTCCTAATAGGTAATATGAAGGCAGTTCAAGCTGAGAAGATAAATCTTGATTTAGTTTCACGTGGTTTAAATTTGTAGAATTTTGTTTTCTGCTCTTGTGCTGCATTCAGGAATGTTGAATGTTTGGAATATGCTTGTTTTTTTTAAAGACACTTAATTTCTATTCTGCAGCAAATCACCATTCCAAGGGCAGGTAGCCCAAATGATGTGCGGACATTCACGTTTTACCTCTGCAGTGTTGGAAGGGATAATCCTCAATGCAGTTTTGACTGTATTCAGCAGTACCAATCCCGGTAAGTTAACTCAGTTGCACTTGCAGTTTCTGAGTGGGCGCATTAAAATTTACATGCACAGAACAGGCAATTTAACCCAAATCTTTTTCTTTAGGCAGTGTTTGCACTTCACGCCAATTGCTCACATTCCTCACTATATCACAAACTCTGCATGAATACTCCAGAGGTTAGAATTGATCACCATGAGCCACCAACTCTTCTATGTGTGCTATTCTGTTGCCCTGCTGCTGCTTCACGCATTTGAATGGAATTCCCTGTTGGAAAGAAGACATTGGGTTTGTGAATATGGTCTTACTGTGGGGAAATCTTGAAGGGATGGGGATGGGCAATGTGGCATTGAAGTGATTTACAATTTAGTAAGAGGAGGTCAAAAATCATATTCTTTTTAATGATCAGGCTTCTTGGCAATGACCCAGGTGCACATTCAGAGCTGGAATTTCAAATACAACCCAGCCTTGAAAGCTGTCCTCAGACCTTCCACCAACCATCACCTACTGACTCTGTAACGGAAGTAATGTGTGATTATTGTCACCTGGAACTTCCCTAGTGAAAACTCAGTTTGTCTTGTTTAGCATGTAGATCCGGTGAAGAATATCAAAGGTGTTATAAAGCACTTCACAGCTTTCTGAGAGAGCAATTGAAGTTGGTGATAATTGATATGTTTTTAAAGTCTTAATTTAAGGAAGAATATTGATTGATTTGTACGGGATTACTCTAAGGTCTATGAATTCTGCCACAGAATCTTGGTTTAGTGTCTCATCCAGAGAAGAGTATTTCCTTAATGCAGTAGTCAGATCCATGGCCGGTTTATCAATCTGCAGAATTTTTTGATGGATTTGTGTGATGTGAGTACTGCTAGCTGCCAGCAGTTGTTGTCCATCTCTAATTTTTCTTAAGTAGATTGTGATAGTGAATCACCAACTTGAGCCTTTTTGCATTCATTTTTAGAAGATGTTCTCACAATGATTTTGAAGCCTCAGAGGAGCTTGCTGGGTTTTTTAGGGTTTAAATCTGATTTTACCTGTGGACTCGACTTATGGAAGGCCGGTTTTCTTCTGTAAAGTACACTAATAATCGGGCTGGGTTTTTCAACAATCCAGTGTTTTGCATTGCTCAAGCAAACACGAGGGAATCTGCGGATGCTGGAAATTCAAGCAACACACACAAAATGCTGGTGAAGCACAGCAGGCCAGGCAGCATCCATAAGGAGAAGCACTGTCAACGTTTCGGGCTGAGACTTGACGAAACATCCAACAGTGCTTCTCCTTATAGATGCTGCCTGGCCTGCTGTGTTCCACCAGCATTTTGTGTGTGTTGCTTTCGCATCACTCATACATTTTTCAGTTTACTATTTTAACTAAGTGACTATGATGGGGGGAATGATTTAAATTTGAGTCAATGATCCCTTGCAAAGTGATTGTGCAATGAAGCTATGTAATTTTGAAAAGAAGGGAAGGGAGAAGGTGGCGTATATAGAAATGCTCATTAGAGAAGGGTATAGCTAAGGTAGCCTCCATTGTTGTGGTGCTCAATATTAAGAAAGCTTTTATGACACAGTGGAGCTTTGTTATCTGATTCCTATTTACTTCTGGGTTTTGGATAAGTTAATGTTTTGCATGCCTCTAGATCCGCATTCCTAGACTGATGCCCATTTCTGTGTGCCAGTGGACCACGTTGGACTATTGAAACCAAGAACTCATCTTGGAAATCAAGTATTGAGCTTTGCATTGTTCTAGTTTTCACAAATAAGTTGCCTAGTAGCTTAGTACCACATTATTTCAATATGTTATTGGACAATTTGTTTTTGAAAACTAAAATGGTACAAAACTCGACCGCTGATTTCCAAGGCAAGTTCTTGGTTTCAGTAGGTCAATATGGTCCTGTTGGTTGTTTTCCCCATTTCTTTAATTTCACTTAATATCATCTTCCCTGTCTCGGTTTAGATACAGCCGAGTCTTTGGCATCTTATTTTCACTTATTAATTCAAGGGATTTGTATGTCACTGGTAATGTCACTATTTAATGTGCATGTTTAATTGACCCTGAACCCCAGGCAGTTAAGAGTTCGTGGCATTGAGTGGGCCTGCAGTTGCACACAGACCAAACTAGGTAATTGTAGCAAATATTAGTGGATCAAGTGTTTTACAACAATCTAATATTTTCAGAAGTACCATTCTCTAATTTCTAAAATATACTTAATCGCTTGAATTTTAAATTCTGTAAGAGTTATGTTAACTGCGTACTCGTTGCCCAGGTAAAGACATTGTTGGAGTAAAATCCCAAAAAAATTATTCTACAATTGCGCAAGTGGTTATTCTTGTGAAATCTGGTAAAGCTTGATTCACCTACTACACGGCTAGTCCTAACGTTTCACTGTTTTTTGGCTCTGAGCAAATTCACTGCACTTGGAGACGAGTCTTGTTCCTTCTGTTCTTCTGGTTCAGGTACTCCACTTCACACACAGGGTTCCAGCAGGCTGTACAATGGCCAGGCAGTTCCCTGACCTGTCGATTATTTTGGTCTCCATCCTGTGTTTGCTTTTTTGCATTTAAAAGTACCCCTGAGTTTATTCTTCATTTACTTCCTGACAGGTCTGGGAATGTGCAGTTGGACTGTCTTGGAGGCATACAGGATAAAATCACTGTTTGTGCAACTGATGACTCATACCAACTGACCAGGGAACGTATGACTCAAGCGGAAGAGGAGACTCGAAGCCGGGGAGCAATAGTTATTAAACCCGGAGGTCCAGTCAGAGGTAGGAATTTGCTGGATCTGTCACTAATCCTGTCCACTGCTTTGTTTTGAGCTGAGCAAGTTTTAAGGCTTCTTCATACTATTCTCCCAGTCACATTTCACAGTTCAAGTGGTGGCTACTGGATATTGTTGTTTTCAGACACTCTTCTGAAAGCTATACATAAACAACATCCACCCTTTTGCCACTTCCTGGAGGTGACAATATTTGCTAATTACATTAATTTTACCTGGTATTAAGTTATTAAGAGTCTGGGAATTGTGTGAATTTAGAATAATGCAGGTTGTTGGGAAGGTATATGGTTTAGCTTGATTATGTATTTAATCCTCTACCCTGGAAATAAGTGTTTGATGGAACCGTGCAGAAGGAGCTTTATTCTTTTTGAAAACTCAGCTGTTACCAAGCAAAATATTTCATTACCAATAAAAAAACATTTTATTTTAATTGGTGCAATTTATTTTATGTGAAAGCTTATTTTAGTTCCTTGTAACTAGTAGCTGCCACCTAAAGTAAAACATTGTTTATTTGCTTAGATGTAGGCAAATTTTAAGTGAGGGATATATTCAAGTCTCCTGGTCCAAAGCTTAACCATCTCTGTAATACATTAGTCTATCACTGATTCATAACAGTCATCACACATGCCTACAATTCGAATATAAATGATTTTCATTGAATGAAGCTCATTTTTTTCTGGCTGGTCAGGAGGAAGCCGCAAAGTTCATCATAACAGGATAACAGTTTGCTAGTAATGCTTACTTTGAAATAATGCTTACTTCGTAAGCATTTTGCACTAGTAACTGCAACAATAAAATTTGGCTTAAAGGTGACAGCTAAGAGATTCTCCCTGTAGTGATGAGTCATGCTAGAACCATGCAGTTCTCTAGGAGTAAAATACTACTATAGGGTAAAGAAGGGAAGTGGCAGCAGGGTTCTGCTGGTATCTGGGACATGTAAGTTGGTGCATTTGCTAAAGCAAAAGGGAGTATGAGCATCATATCTGCTGTGAAACCATTTTGTCTTGTAGAGAGAAGTTGGAATTTCCTTTTTCTCTAGCTGTGATGGTGAGATTGGAATTGCTTCCTGCCTTTGAATAACTATTCACATCACTGCTGCATTCTGATTAAAGCTCTAGCTTCACAATTAAAATTCCCACTCTTGTTTTCAAATCTCTGCTGGGACTTTCTCCTGCTTTCCGATTCCAATCTTAAAACCTGAAGAGTCTGTCTTGCCAGTTCGAGCTTTGTGTGTACCCTTTGTTTCGTTATTCAAACTTGGGTGACTCTGCTTCCAGCTGTGATGTCCTTGAAGATGTTAAACTCATTAAACATCTTTAAACACAAACGTAATTGATTGAGCAATGCAGAAATACTGGACTACTCTCTACATGTCATACTTAATTTGCATTTGTAGATGTTCCACATTAAACCCTGACAGAAAGCAGAACCCCTGCAGATGTTGGATGCGTTATTTTTGTCATACGGGTAATGTGTGGTCAAACAGGGGCAGCGGATCATCCCTGCTCTTGACGGTTGAGTGTATTCTACAGTGTGTAAATGAGCATACATAGCCATGATCAGCCCATTGGAGATGGAGATGCAGATCATGAAATCAGGAGCAATAGATAATCTTGGAAGAAATCAGTGGGTCGAGCTTTATCTGTGAGAGGGAATGAATTGTTAATGATTTAGATTGAAACCCCAACTGCTGATGCTGGATTGAGATGCAAAACATTAATGATTTCACTCCCACCACCCAGCCTCACAAACGTTGCTCAGTCTGCTGAGTTCTTCCATCAGCATCACTATGAGCCCAGTCTGCTGACATGAAGAAGATAATGTGGTAGGGATGCTGCAATTGACTTCAATATTCTGTACTTGTAGGAAGGTTATCAGAGTCTCCTGATTGTCAATCATTTATTTTGAACTTGCTGTGCTGTTCAGGTGTGGAGGTTTGAATTCTGTGGAAGTAACCACAGTTTATTTTGAGAAAAAGATTCAGGCCATAGACAAAAGGGAAGAAAGAAGCTTGCAGCATGAAGCATGAACACTTTCTAAGGAAGTCTTTGCTTTGGTTAATCTGGCAGAAGCCCAGAGAGCAAATTAGGGAAAGTGGGTGGTAGTTTAGTACCTTGGTGATGTCGGGAAGGAGCAGACTCTTGTCTATTGCTTTAACGTGCAGCTTCTTTCAAATTCCTTGCTTGCATCACAATCTTTTAACATCTTCCCATTGGTGTGACTTAACATTTAAGTTGAACAGCTGGTTTACATATATTGGATCCAAATATTCTCTGGTTCTTAATGAATTGGCTCAATGTCGGGTGACATTTCAAGGATGAGTGGTGACAGTCTGTTTTCCACAACATTGGATCTTTTCTTTTTACAGTTCATACTGGCACTAAACATTTATGTTGATGAAAGCAAAACCAACACATGCAAAAGCCAAATTTTGATTCTTATCACAAACAAGAGGAAATCTGCAGATGCTGGAAATCCCAGCAACATACACAAAATGCTGGAGGAACTCAGCAGGCCAGGCAGCATCTAGAAAATGTCGACCATACTCTTCTCCTAGATGCTGCCTGGCCATTTGATTCTTACTTTATATATTCACTTATAGTACAATGTCCAGGTTTTTCATTTAAGCTACAATGAGTTCCAACAATTTGTTCAACAATATTTGGTCAACACTGAATGTAGAAAACTGCAGCTGTGTGCTTCACTGAAGCAGTATTAAACAAATTTTGCCACTAACATACAGGACAGATGACCAAAGGTTTGGTGTGTCAGCCATTAATTTGTTGGTGAAGCTTTGGTCTCATATATCTGAATTTTGTGCCCTTCTCCAGAAATTTTACAAAATTTGGACTGAGACTGTAGTGCAGTTCTAAGAGAGGCAGAATTGGAGAAGCAGTTCTGAGGGGTGTACGCTGAAAGGGTTTCTTGGGATTTCAAAGTTAATTTATTATAGTGCATATTTAGTGCCTATTAAAAGTATTCACCTCTCCCCCCCACCCCCAGAAGTTTTCATGTTCTATCGATTTACAACACTGAATCACGGTGGATTTAATTTGACTTTTTTTGACACTGATTAACAGAAAGACTCTTTTATGTCAAAGTGATAAAAGATCTCTGCATAGTGATCTAAATTAATTGCAAATATGAAACACGAAATAATTGATTGGATTAAGTATTCAACCCCCTTTAAGTCAGTATTTAATAAGATGTACCTTTGACAGCAATTACAGCCTTGAGTCTGTGTAGACAGATCTCTATTAGCTTTGTACATCTGGACACTGCAATTTTTTTCCCATTCTTCTTTACAATACTGTTCAAGTTCTGTCAGATTGCCTGGGGATCGTGA
This sequence comes from Hypanus sabinus, assembly GCF_030144855.1. NCBI lineage: Eukaryota > Metazoa > Chordata > Chondrichthyes > Myliobatiformes > Dasyatidae > Hypanus > Hypanus sabinus. The sequence goes on from NC_082721.1 coordinate 26,238,348, forward strand.
GTGAACAGCCCTTTTTAAGTCCTGAACAAATTTTCAATTGGGTTGAGGTCTGCACTCTGACTTGGCCCATCCAGGACATTAACTTTGTTTTTAAGTCATTCCTGTGTAGCTTTGGCTTTACACTTGGAGTCATTGTCTTGCTGGAAAACAAATTTTCTCCCAAGTGGCAGATCTCTTGCACACTACATCAGATTTCCTCCAGCATTTCCCTGTATTTTGCTGCATTCATTTAACTCTCTACCTTCGCAAGTCTTCCAGGGCCTGCTGTAGTGAAGCATCCCCACAGCATGATGCAGCCACCACCGTGCTTCACGGTAGGGATGGTGTGTTTTTGATGTGCGGTATTTGACTTACACCAAACATAGTGTTAGGCTGATGGCCAACAAGCTTAATTTTGGTTTCATCAGACCATACAACCTTTTTCCAGCTGACTTCAGAATCTCCCACATGCCATCTGGTAAACTCTAGCCAAGATTTCTTGTGAGGTTTTTTTCCAACAGCGGATTTCTCTTTTCCACTCTCCCATAAAGCTGTGACTGGTGAATCACCCGGGCAACAGTTGTATGCGCATTTTCTCCTGACTCAGCCGCTGAAGCTTGTAACTCCTCCAGAGTTATCATAGGTCTCCTGGTGGCCTCCCTCATTAGTCCCCTTCTTGCATAGTCACTCAGTTTTTGAGGATGGTCTGCTCTAGGCAGATTTACAGCTGTGCCATATTCTTTCCATTTCTTGATGATTGACTTAACTGTACTCCAAGGGATATTCAATGACTTGGAAATTTTCTTGTATTCATCTCCTGACTTGTGCTTTTCAATAACCTTTTTGTGGAGTTGCTTGGCATGTTCTTTTGTCTTTATGATTTAGTTTTTGCCAGGATACTGACTCGCCAGCAATTGGACCTTCCAGATACAGGGGGTATTTTTATTACAATCAGTTGAACCACCTTGATTGCACACAGGTCTCCATTCAACTAATTATTTGACTTCTAATATCAATGGGCTGCACCAGTAATGATTTGGTGTGTCATATTAAAGAGGGTGAATACTTATGCAATCAATTCTTTTGTGTTTTATATTTGTAATTAATTTCGATCACTTTATAGAGAGCTGCTTTCACTTCAGTACAAAAGATGTTTTTCTGTTGATCAGTATCAAAAAAAAAAGCCAAATTAAATCCACTGTGATTCAATGTTGTAAAACAATAAAGCATGAAAACTTCCAAGGAGGGGTGAATACTTTTTACAGGCACTGTAGGTCACCATATAATAAATTTACTTTGAACTTTGATATCCCAAGAAACCATTCCAGCACACAAGCCTCCAAGAACTGCTCCTGAGATTCATTATCTTCCATGCATTCTCAATAAATCCATAATAGAACAATAACAATAGAATCAATGAAAGATCATGCCAACTTGGGCGTTCAACTAGTGTGCAAAAGACAAACTGTACAAATACAAAAATAAACAAATAATAAATGAGCAATGAGTATATTGAATATGAGATGAAGAGTTGATGAAGCAAGTCCATTGATTGCGGAAACATTTCAACGATGGGGGTAGAGTGAGGTTTAGTGAAGTTATCCACTTTGGTTCAAGAGCCTAATGGTTGAGGGATGATAACTGTTCCTCAACCAGACGGTGTGCATCCTGAGGCTCCTGTACCACCTCCCTGATGGAAGTAGTGGGATGAATGCGTCCTGGGTGTTGGGTTTCTGATGATTGATACTGCTTTCCTGCAATAACATTTTGTGTAGATGTGGGGAGAGCGTAAACCCCTGATGGACTGGACAATATTCACTACTTTTCATAGGATTTTCCATTCAAGGGCGTTGGTGTTTCCATACCAGGCTGTGATGTAGCCAGTGAATATATTCTCCACTACATATCAGTAGAAGTTTGTCAGAGTTTTAGATGTCACGCTGAATCTTCAAGAGGCGCTGCTATGCTTTCTTCATAATTGCACTTGTGTGCTGTGCCTAAGACAGGTCCTCTGAAATAATAAGTCATAGAAGTCATAGAAATGTACAGCAGGGAAACAGGCCATTCGACCCATCTAGTCAATGCAGAACCATTTAAACTGCCCACTCCCATCAACCTGCTCCAGGACCAGAGCCCTCCATACCCCTACCATCCATGTACCTATCCAAAAATCTCTTAAGCTTTGAAACTCAGCTCGCATGCACCACTTGTTCTGGAAGCTCGTTCCACACTCTCATGACCCTTTGAGTGAAGATGTTTCCCCTCATGTTCCCCTTAAACTTTTCATCTTTCACCCTTAATCCATGTTGCGGCATCCCTGGTGATAGAATAACGCCTAGGAATTTAAATTTGCTGACCTTCTCCACTTCTGATCCTCTGGTTCCTCCTCCTGAAGTCAATAATCAACCCCTTAGTCTTGATGTTGAGTAAGAGCACCATTCTATCAGATTTAATCTCCCTCCTACATGTTGATTCCTCACCACTTTTGATTCAGCCTCTGGCAATAGTGTCACCAGCAAATTTGAATATGTCTTTGGAGCTGTGCTTAACTACAGTCAAGTGCAAAGTGAGTAGATCGGGGGCTAAGCACACAGCCTTGTGGTGCATCTGTACTGATGGAGATTGTGCAGAAGATGCTGTTTCCAATCTGCACTGACTGGGATCTGAAAATGAGGAAATTGAGCACCCAGTTACAAGGATGTATTGAGGCCAAGGTCTTGAAACTTACTGGTTAGTTTTGAGGGGTTGATAGTATTGAACGCTGGGCTGCGGTCAATGAAGAGCACCCTGATGTGTGGACCTTCACTGTCCATATGTTCCAGGTTGAGTGAAGAGCCAATGAGGTGGCATCTGCTGTGGACCTGTTGCTCTAGTGTGTAAGGGACGTGGAAGATATTGAAAACAAGAATGGGAATTCTAATATACAACACTTGCCATACTTATGACCCAATGTCATTTGATAGGAGAATGGGACCAGGTGCAAGTTACAACACACACACAAAATGCTGGTGGAACACAGCAGGCCAGGCAGCATATATAGGGAGAAGCGCTGTCGACGTTTCGGGCCGAGACCCTTCGTCCAGGTGCAAGTTAGTTTATTTGTAGCAATTTTGAATGAGCTAAAGTTTACCAAAAAAATAGCTGCAGATGCTGAGAATCTGAAACAAATATAAAATACTCGGGCAAAGTCTTTGCAGAGTAAATCAGTTCGGGGATGATATTTTTAATCAACATTGAACAATAAAAGAATGCGTAATTATATTCCTAGTTCATTCCAAATTTCCAGATTCCAAGTCTTATTTTGATTAGGCTGCTGTTGATTTCATGCTTTGAATTAGCAGAAGATCGTCCTGGTTTTCAGGCACTTTCTGGAAAGTGAGTTTGCATGATACTAGATAAATGGAGGGTTAGCCTGTACAGTGCAACACTGTGGTATTGGCAGAACCTGTCTTAGGATATACAGGTAATCATCCATATTGACTTCACACTGTGGCTGTACCACATGAACTTGGATGCTTCATAGGTGAGACCCAATAGAGCAGTTTGTGCATGAGAAATTGTCCAACAAGACTTAACACCTGCAGTGTACAGAAAATAGTGAAACGGGAAGACAGCTTTCACCATTCATCAGAAATGTAAGCCAGCCAGCAGAAATTCAACTGAAAGTAATTGAGAAAGAGGCTGAATTTTCAGTACATTCAGATTTGATGTTTCTCTGGAAATGAAAATACGTTCAGAGGTCCGACATTTGGAATTGAAAGCATTTTTTAAATATATATATAATTGAGGATGATTTTTGTGGACTCTGTGCAGTTTGCAATTGAGACAATATAATTGGCTAAATTGAGAATAGTGCATTTTAAGGCTACTGGCTACTTATTCCTTCCGTCCCCACAGAGTCAAAGTACATCTTGTGATACTTCATCTGTAGACTGTGATCATTGGCAATGAATTGGTTTAGGATACAGAAGAAGCAGTCTCTCAGAAGTCAGAAATGGAGAATTTATAACTGGTAGCCACCTTCTCATTTCCCTCCCCATCACACTGGGGACCTCCTGGGTTTTCTGGCTTCAAACATCTGAACTAAGAGATACTGGTGCATACCTTTCAATTACCCATGAGGTCTTTGTCTGGATTATCTCAATAAACTTGGGTGTCCACAGACAGTGGGATAGTTTGATTATCTTGTCATTTAAATTTTTAAAAATTTCCTCGTGGGTTGGGGCTGTTATTTGGAAAGCCATACCATTGACTGCTTGTGTAAAATGGTAATCTATATTGTTCTAAGACAAAGTCTGAAAAATGCTGGAAGCTCTGTTTGTGAGAAGTGGAACAGTTAATAATTTGGTCGAAGACAAATGCGACCTGACATGCGAAGTATTTCCACCAATTTCTGTTTTTGTTCTAGGTTTCCAGATCTGATTTTATTTTTATTTTCATGTATGCCTACAAGTAAATGAATCTTAAGGTTGTATATGGTTGACATATGTACTTTGATAATAAAATTTACTTTGAACTTTGAATTTATGTGCAGTGTTGTTGGCTAGCTTATGGTTCAGATAAGATGTAGGAATGGTTTATGTATTTCTAAATCAGGATGAAGTATGACATGGAAAGGAGCCTTACAATGGTGGCTTTCCTGTGTGCCTTCTAATCTTGCCTTGGTAATAAGAGTTCACAGATTGTAAGGTGCTATTCCGTAAGCAAGTTTGTGTGTTCCTTCCCATCTGTGCTTGGGTTTCCTCTGGGTGTTCTGGTTTCCTCCCATAGTACAGAGTCCGGTTAGTAGGTCATTGTAAGTTATCTCATGATTAGGCTAGGGTTAAATTGCTAAGTTGCTGGGCAGTCGGTTTGAAAGGCCAGTAGGGTCTGTTCCATACTATTTCTCTAAATAAAAATAATATGCATCGTCTTGGGGTGAACAACTGCATTTTGTATATGGTGCACAATGGCCACATTATGACTGTGGAAGATGGAATGAATGTTATTGGTGGAGAACTTGGTACCTATCTGGATATTATTGAGCTTACTGAGTGTTATTAAAATGTACCCACTAATAGAATATTCTATCATCTTCCAGATATAATTTATCCTTTGGAGAGTTAAGATGTCAGTTGCTTGTCATAGTCTTTGTAGCAACTGTGTGACTAGTCCAGTTAAGTTTCTCATCAGTGGTAAACCCCAGAAGGTTGGTAGGACTGCCATGAAATGTAGCAGGAATGTTTGTATTCTCTCCTCTTTTGTGCCGTGAATGATCTTGCCGTTTAGACAAACCATGTGAGAATGTGGAATACTTTGGATCCAGTTTTTCATCAGTTATCATAAGTGGGGGAAACAATTGACTGACAATATAAAGAACAGCATCTTCTGTGCAAGCTATTTCCCAGATCTTGATAAGCCTGACTCATCTTCTTTGTGCTCTACTCAGACAATGTGTGAATCAACATTTCCAGTTTAACCATCACCACTCCTTTCAATGTGTTCATAGTAATCTCACTCCTCTGCAGTGAGCTTTACAAGAAAGATTCTAGTAACTTTTTTTTAACATTCGAATCAATCTTGCTATTTTTCTTTCCTTCCTGCCTCCTATTAGGACACAAAGATAAGAATTACCAGATTAAAATTCTATGACTCAGAAAATCATGGAGATTAATTCTTAACAGAACCCTCAATTGGCCCAGGCAGAGTGAAAACCCTACCACTTTAAAGATCAATGGTTTGTTTTATTGTCAAAGTACGCATGCAAATACAACTCTGAAATTTGCCTTCTCCAGGTAACCATAATCTATAGGAGAGTAGACCCAATGCTGAATGGTGGGATTAGCTTGGGGGGCACTTTTATTCAACTGCCGTGAACTCAATAGGCCAAGTAACTTCTCATATTATAAATTTCCCATGACTCTTATCACTATATTTTAATTACCAATCCCAGTGCATCCTGCTATGCAATTATTAACTAATGTTTTATTTCCATGACTGCTGAAAAGGTAGTGTTTAATTTTGGTAGATACATGCAGCATAAAATGTGAATATGTTTTAATACTCCAGGCATTGGTTTATCATATTTGGCTTTTTTGGGTTTCATTGTAGCTGCTGTGATCACTTTTAATTTTGGCTTCTCTTCTACTTTCAGTTAAAAGAGTGCTATGCAAACTAACTGGCAGCATTCCTGATGCCGTTCCTGAAAGGAGACGGCCCACACCAGTGAACGTGGCGAATGTGATGAAGAAATGCACTAACAGTGTTTCCCAACGACCCTATCGAGACCGAGTCATCCACTTACTGGCTCTGAAACCCTATAAAAAACCAGAGCTAATTGTTCGATTGCAGAAGGACGGAGTCAGTCAGCAGGACAAGGACTCCTTGGAAAATCTCCTGCAACAGGTAATCAACCTCTCCAAGTATGTCTTAAGTTATTTCCCCATTCTGAAAGTAACCCAAAATAAAGAGGGCTAGGTGTTCCAATGAGATTTTCTTTTAAAAGTATCTGCTTGCTTGTTGTCTTTAGCAGCTCAAACAATCAGTGTCATTGACAGTAGCATGGATTGTTGAGAACATTAGTGTGTCAAATCACAGCTTATGTGGGTCAAGGATGACCTGAAGCTCAGGTCTGCTGGTGTTTACAGGATTCCCTGTGAATGTGGAGCAGCATATATTGGCCAAACAGGACACACGGTGGAAACTGACATCAAGGAGCACCGGTGGTCTATCCATTTGGGTTACCAGGAGAAGAACACTGCATTCGCAATGGCCACAGGATTGACTTCAATGGCACACAAACTACTGTGCCGTACGAATGAATGGCTTTTGGGACTGCCTGGTAAAGGAACCCATTGAAATAAAATAAAGGAAAAGAATTTTAACAAAAACGGAAGTCTTGCTCTAAGGAAGAACTAGAATTTGATTGTAAGCAAAGTGGGAGAATGGAAACCTGATTGGATGAGGACTAACCAATCAGGAGGGACAGACTACAGTGTGGTATAAGTACCACCAGACCAGACATGCCTGGGAATAATCCCTGATGAAGATGGCAGTTTGTCTTCAAGACGTTGGATGTATTCGATACCTGTACCCAGCTGGAAGCCTGAGAAGAGTTCATTCATCGGTATTTTGTCTACTTCTCGCTACCGTAATCATATTTGGTAATTAGCACCATTACCAATTATGATTAAGCAACTAGTATAATCAAATATCCCATCTTCCCCAGACATTCTCTCTTCTTCCCCTCCTATCAAGCAGAAGATACAGAAGCCTGAAGGCACACACCACTAGCCTCAAGGACAGCTTCTATCCCACTATAAGAAGACTATTGAATGGTTCCTTAGTACATTAAGATGGGCTCTTAACCTCATAATTTACCTCGTTGTGACTTTGCACCATGTTGCCTATCTGAACTGCACTTTCCCTGTGTTGTAACTCTATTCTGCAAGGTTATTCTTTCACCATGACTACCTCAATGTACTGTTATAATGAATTGATATGTATGGTCTGTGCGCAAGGCATGTTTTTCCACTGCACCCCAGTACATGTGACAATAATAAATCAATTTAGCAATTGATGAAAATGGGTAAAGGACATTGAGAGGATGCTGCACTCCATGTGTGTACATACTCAGAAGTTCTTGGTACCAAGAATCATACAGTACAGACAAGTGCTATTCCACGCATTTTGTTTGCCTAGAAGCTTTTTGGAACCACTTAAATCAGTTCCATTCCACTGTCCTCTCCTCATATCCCAGTAATTTCTCTTTTACAAATACTGCATTGGTAATGTATCTGTTTGGGATGTATTATGTTATGAAAAGTTCTTGGGTTATTTCTTCTACGTACCAAATTCTTCCACTATTCAGCTAAGACATTCCATGTAGTCATATAAATATGAATTAGGTGTAGTTGTAGGCCACTCAGCCCAACAAGCCTGCTCAATAAATAATGGCTAATATTAATAATTCACTCTTGGAAAAGAATACTGTCAGGAGGACAAGATCTACATCTTGACTGATTACCTTAAATCTCTAGCCTTTGGTTACTGACCTTTAATATCAGTGATCTCCTTATTTCTTATTTATCAAAAATCTTTCCTTGTGATTGGTTGATTGGTTTGGTATCACTTTCTAGTTCCCAGAACTAAAGTCTTGTCAAACCTGAAAATAAATGTCAGTTATCAATCAGTCCTCTGGATTAGTGAAACCAGGCAGATTGGTATCATTAGGAGAAAAGTTGTTGTAGTACAGACTGTCCATTAGTTTGTAACACTGAATCCTACGTGATCCAGGCATTATAGATCATTCATTTCTGTCTTGGGTACCAGTGACTTTGCTACCAATTTTCCATTTGAGGTCCATATCTGTGTACATTCTAGAAAGTTCACTGATACCAAGAGCTTTCTGAAGTAACCATTAAAGTTCCCACAAAAGGGATTGTTGTTCAGCTGTTATCCTTTGTTGGAATTTTTGTGAATAACACAATGTCTCTCTCAATTTCTGGTCTCTTCATTGAGTTAATGTTGGTTCCAGATTCACAATGTGGTGTGCTGAATTTGTTGCTGATGAGATCTCTTCTGATAAAGTTCATAATGATACCTTGGGAAATGTCTCCAGAGTACAAGTAACAGATTTTGCTTGTGGTTGGCAAGGTTAAGGTCAGTTACTCAAGGGCAACTGATCCAGTCCAGTGTTCTTGGAAATTGCTTGAAACCCAAATGACAGCCACAATTGACTGCAAAGCAGTTTTCTGACCATGGGGACAGTATTAGTGTTGAGAATATTGAATCATTTTCTCCATTTTATCTGTACTAAGCACTTGAATATTGCAGGGGTTAGATAATGACAATGGCTGAGTTGTTTTCTGCTGTGTTGCAGGTTGCTAACCTGAATGTGAAGGATGGTACGTTCACCTTGAAAGACTTTGCATACAAGGAGATCCAAAGGGACTGGCCTGGATACTCAGATGGTGACCAGCAGTTACTAAAGAGAGTTCTTGTTCGGTAGGTTACATTAACAATTGGCACTTGTATAGAAAATACCTTAAGCAGTTCTACAGAGCTTGAGTGGTGGTGGATTCGTAGAATCAATAAAGGAAATAAAAGCTTGAAATTACCAGAGTTGCTCTGAAAAGATAGGCTTTCAGTTAGGTTTGTAATGATAGTGAGGAAACACTGTTAACACTCCATTAGGATTGAACAGATGAACATCAACACTTACACTATGCTGTTAAGTACAGGCACAGACCAAGTCAAAAAATTGTGAACTAATCATTAAGATTGAGAGCACAGGTATCTCTCCTTGACCTTTGGGGCCTGCTTCCATTTAATGTTATCAAGATCAATGACTTTGCCACTGACAAAATGCCCAAATGGTGGGAGTAGGCAGGGAATCATGGAGAGGAATTGTCACATTGAGCTGTAACACCATTGGATCAGCCACTTAAAATACTTGGTCATTACAGCAGGTCAGACATAGGTTATTGTCACTCTGCAACAGACAGGTACTCAGAAACCCCTCTGTCTGTAGGGCTATGCTAAAATAACTCTTCATTCTGAACCAAGCTGCCTACTTGTGACAGCACACTGTCCACTTCCACCACCAGAGCTCATGGGTGCATGTTGTCTGTAAAATTCACTGCAGTAAATCAAAGTTTCTGTGAATGCAACTCTTTACACCCCAGCACGTAGAAGGACAAGGCAATGTGTTGTTAACATATCCAAGCTCCCCCCCCCCCCCGCCCCCGCCCCACCGAATCATTGTGGAACCCACCGCTAGCAATATTAAGCATCAAATTTGAACCCAGAAGATTTTTTTTTAAATGTTGCACTTAGCATATGATGGAATATCCACCTGAGCATTGTAGTTCCAGTTTTGAGGTGTAAAAGATGTCTCCTGGCAAATGTTTGCAAATTTTGAATACATAAGGGTTGGTAAAGGGATTTTCTGAATTTTTATCTGGCGGCTGTTTGTTACATTGGAATTGCACAAGGTACAATTAATTATTTCAAGTGCAATAACTATTGTGTAGGCACAATAGTATTATGTCGTAGTTGGATTCATGAAGAGAGGGGTTTAAGAACAATTGGATGTTTAATAACAGTCAGGTATTTTGCTTCTCCATCCTTTTTAAATTTTCTTTTGTATGATACCACTCAGGAAATGATGTCATAGGGCAGGAAATACGCATGTGGGGAAATCCCTGGAAATATTGACAAACTGTGAATGTTCCCCTCACCTCACCCTCCCCGGGACCATTCCTTCCATTCCAGAAACAGTTAAAGACTGGAAGTTCCCTTAGAGATGATGACATGTATTGTACTGCCATTTCACACGGAAGTATTGATGCTTCCAGGATATTGCCCAGGAAATGTTGATTTACAGGGATTCTCCATTCCAACCTCTGAAAGAATGGCACTGCCATTTAAAAAATCATTGCCTTTATGTAATGATCATTGAAGTTAAAGATTCTGATGCAGTTTTTCCAGTTACCTCCCAGTTGCACCTTTGTTTTCTAAACTCTGTGGAACGCAGCACAGTCTGTGGAAACTACCCTGATACTTCAACCATTTTAACACCATCATTTTGGCATGTTTGTTTTTCATCTTCTAAAGGATGTTTACTAGGTGCAGCAACAATTATGCACCCATGCAGAAATGGTCTGGCAGCTTGAAATGCAAGGATATTCATGATCCTTAATTTGTGAACCTCTTTTTTATTATTTCCTTGGTTATTTTTATTTCTCCTGCATTTTCCCTGTGAATTTTTAGGTTGTTTGATATAATCAAGCTGAGAGTATTTAGTTAGCAGAGTGAAACTCAAAATTCCATATAAATGGCAGTCCATTCCCCTCTACCCACATGCTGTTCCCACATCACTTTGAGTAAGATGTACTGTTGCAGAATGGTGGCCTTAGCTAATGCACCTGCTGTATTCATCACCAGTTAGTTTGTGTCATCCAAACTTCTGTCTAAATCTGAAGTTTTGCAGTTTTGTTCTTTTTGACAACAAAATACATGACAGTCACAATCATTTTATTCAAAATGGGCCCCTGCAGTGGCTGCTCTTTCAAAGTCTTAGTTTGGCAGTTTTCCAACTCCTGATAAATAGTTGTTCTCAATTTCAAACTAAATCTCATATTGACCAAACCTTACTCTGCTGATAAAGTTGCATGATAAATCATGATTATTCTAGAAAAAAAAGTTGCTCCGTGTAGTTATAGGATCAGTTGCCACGCTGAAAAATGTTACTCATCTCACATATCCCTCAGTGTCAGAATGACTTTCACTCTAGTATGGTGGATTCCAAGGTGGTTGATGAAGACTACTGCAAATGGGGCAGGTGGTGGGTGGGTGGTGCACTCCTGTTTATTCTGGGCTTGTGTGTGCTCCCAAATGTTCCTCCTTCAGTTTGAGCAGTCGTGGACCAGGAATTCCCAGGAGTCAGTGGGGTTGCTGCATTTTTTGTTGAGGTTTTGAAAGCATTCTGGGATTTTTTCCTCTGTCTGCCCAGTAGTATTCTGATGTCAGTTTATTTGGCCTGGGTGAAGATACTGCAGTTGGTAGTGGATATTTTGGCGACAGCATTATCATCTCTGCACTACTTTAATAGACAATAAACAATAGGTGCAGAAGTAGACCATTTGGCCCTTCAAGCCTGCACCGTCATTCTGAGATCATGGCTGATCATCTACTATCAATACCCAGTTCCTGCCTTGTCCCCATATCCCTTGATTCCCCTATCCATAAGATACCTATCTAACTCCTTCTTTTTAGCATCCAGAGAATTGGCCTCCACTGCCTTCCACACCCCACAACTCTCTGGGAGAAGAAGTTTTTCCTTAACTCTGTCCTAAATGACCTACCCCTTATTCTTAAACCATGCCCTCTGGCACTGGACTCTCCCAGCATCTGGAACATATTTCCTGCCTCTATCTTGTCCAATCCCTTAATAATCTTATATGTTTCAATCAGATCCCTTCTCAATCTCCTTAATTCCAGCGTGTACAAGCCCAGTCTCTCTAACCTCTCTGTGTAAGACAGTCCTGAAATCCCAGGAATTAACCTTGTGAATCTACGCTGCACTTCCTCTACAGCCAGGTTGTCCTTCCTTAACCCTGGAGACCAAAACTGTACACAATACTCCAGGTGTGGTCTCACCAGGGCCCTGTACAAATGCAAAAGGGTTTCCTTGCTCTTGTACTCAATTCCCTTTGTAATAAAGGCCAACATTCCATTAGCCTTCTTCACTGCCTGCTGCACTTGCTCATTCACCTTCAGTGACTGATGAACAAGGACTCCTAAATCTCTTTGTATTTCTCCCTTACCTAACTCTACACCATTCAGATAATAATCTGCCTTCCTGTTCTTACTCCCAAAATGGATAACCTCACACTTATTCACATTAAACGTCATCTGCCAAGTATCTGCCCACTCACCCAGCCTATCCAAATCACCCTGAATTCTCCTAACATCCTCATCACGTCACACTGCCACCCAGCTTAGTATCATCAGCAGACTTGCTGATGTTATTCTCAATGCCTTCATCTAAATCATTGATGTAAATCGTAGACAGCTGTGGTCCCAATACAGAGTCCTGTGGCACCCCACTAGTCAGCACCTGCCATTCCGAGAAACACCCATTCACTGCTACCCTTTGCTTTCTATCTGCCAACCAGTTTTCTATCCATGTCAATATCTTCCCCCCAATGCCATGAGCTCTGATTTTATCCACCAATCTCCTATGTGGGACCTTATCAAATGCCTTCTGAAAATCGAGGTACACTACATCCGCTGGATCTCCCTTGTCTAACTTCCTGGTTACATCCTCGAAAAACTCCAATAGGATTAGTCAAGCATGATTTGCCCTTGGTAAATCCATGCTGGCTCGGCCCAATCCTATCACTGCTATCCAGATATGCCACTATTTCATCTTTAATAATGGACTCTAGCATCTTCCCCACTACTGATGTTAGGCTGACAGGATGATAGTTCTCTGCTTTCTCCCTCCCTCCTTTCTTAAAATGTGGGATAACATTAGCCATTCTCCAATCCTCAGGAACTGATCCTGAATCTAAGGAACATTAGAAAATGATTACCAATGCATCTGCAATTTCCAGGGCCACCTCCTTTAGTACCCTAGGATGCAGACCATCGGGACCTGGGGATTTGTTATCCTTCAGTCCCATCAGTCTACTCATCACCATTTCCTTCCGAATGTCAATCTGTTTCATTTCCTCTGTTACCCTATGTCCTTGGCCCATCCATACATCTGTGAGATTGCTTGTGTCTTCCCTAGTGAAGACAGATCTAAAGTACTTATTAAATTCTTCTGCCATTTCTCTGTTTCCCATAACAATTTCACCCAATTCATTCTTCAAGGGCCCAACATTGTTCTTAACTATCTTTTTTCTCTTCACATACCTAAAAAAAGCTTTTGCTATCCTCCTTTGTATTCCTGGCTAGCTTGCGTTCGTACCTCATTTTTTTCTCCCTTGGTAGTCCAAGCCAGTAGGAGCACCAGAATCACTGATGCAGAATAAGTTAAATTTTGTGTCTGGTTTGAAATCTTCATATTCAAGTAACTCAACAGATCAGACAGCATCCATGGAGGAATTTTTTGGACTGAGATCAGGACTGTATAGGAAGTGGCAGAAGCCAGAACAAAACGGTAGGGAGAGGAGCACAAGCTGGCCGGAAATGGGCAAGTCCAGATGAGAGGGGGAAGGCAAGTAGGTGTGAGGAGCTATGAAAGAAAATGATGTTGGACGCTAGGTGGTGATATGTGGAAGAGGCAAAGGATAGAAGACAGAGGAATCTGATAGAAGAGGGCAGTAGACCATGGGATAAAGAGAAGGAGGTGGGAACCAGAGGGACAAGTGGACAAAGGGAGTCATGGAGAAAGCGATCCCTGCAGAAAGCAGATTGATCAGTAGGGTGGGGGGTGAATGTGCCTGGTGGCAGAAGTTGCGGAAAATGATGTGTTGGATACAGAGGTGAAAGGTGAGAACAAGAAGAAGCTTACATTGTTAGGTTGGAGGTGAGGGTAGACGTGAGGGAATTGAAGGAGAAATGGTTGAGAGTAGCATTGATAGTGATGGAAGGGAAATCCCATTGTTCTTTTTTTTAAAAGAGAGGACATCTCAAATACTCTGGAATGAAAAGCCTCATAATGAGATCAGATGTGGCAGTGGCAGAGGAACTGAGAGAAGGGAATAGCTTTCTTATTAGTGACAGGCTAGGAAATAGTATATTCAAGGTAACTGGGAGTCAATGGGTTTGTGGATACCATGTATAGATGATCTATTCTGGAGATGGGGACAGAGAGATCAAAAAGAGAGAGCTTTCAGAGATGGGCCAAGTAGATTTTGAGGGCAGGGTGGCCTCACATCATCTAGTTTCCGGCTTTTCATGAACTCCTAGTTTCTCACGTTCACCCTCCTTCCTCCATCCAACTCACCTGGACTCACCTACTTCCTGGCAGCTTGTGCTCTTCTACCTCCTACCTATTTTCATTCTGGCTTCTGCCCCTTTGCTTTCCTGTCCTGATGAAGGGTCTTAGTCCAAAATATTGACTTGCATTTTGTGTGTACTGCTCAAGATTTCCAACATTTACTCTATCTCCTGTACCTTGAATTTCAAGTACCTTTCTCCTCAGATAGCCAAAGGCTGCTGCTGACTGAAGATTAAAGTGAAGTACATCACCCAGAGTCTCATCAGGGGCTGAATCTGTTGGAAGGCAGTATTGTGCAATATGTTAAATGTATAGTGAACCTTGTAGATGTTGAGTGCAAAGTGCATACATCCTTAGTTGATTTGGAGATTACTTGCAGCTCTGCTTTCAAATGTCATTTGCCTACTGCAGCTCCAGTACTAAAGTTGGGTAAGTTTGATTCTGGAGTAAGACCATAAGATATGGGAGCAGAAGTAGGCTATTCAGCCCATTGACTCTGCTCCACCATTCAATCTTGGGCTGATCCAAATCTGTCAGTCATCCCCACTCCCCTGCCTTCTTCCTATACTCTTGATGCCCTGGCTAATCAAGAACCTATCTATCTCTACTTTAAATACACCCAATGACTTGGCCTCCACAGCTGCTTGTGGCAACAAATTCCACAGATTTACCACCTTCTGACTAAAGTAATTTCTCTGCATCTCTGTTCTAAATGGACACCCTTCAATCCTGGAGTCATGCCCTTTTGTCCTAGAAACCCCTACCATGGGAAATAACTTTGCCATATCTAATCTTTTCAGATCTTTCAATATTCAGAATGTTTCTATGAGATCCCCCCTCATTCTCCTGAACTCCAGGGAATACAGCCCAAGAGCTGCCAGATGTTCTTCATATGGTAACCCTTTCATTCCTGGAATTACTCACATGAATCTTCTCTGAACCCTCTCCAATGTCAGTATATCCTTTCCTAAATAAGGAGTCCAAAAATGCCTACAGTAGTCCAAGTGTGGTCTCACAAGTGTCTTGTAGAGCCTCAACATCACATCCCTGCTCTTATATTCTATACCTCCAGAAATGAATGCAACATATATAGGACCCTGGTCAGACCCCACTTGGAGTACTGTGCTCAGTTCAGGTCACCTCACTACAAGAAGGATGTGGAAACCACAGAAAGGGTGCAGAGGAGATTTACAAGGATGTTGCTTGGTTTGGGGAGCTTGTCTTATGAGAATAGTTTGAGTGAACTCAGCCTTTTCTCCTTGGTGTAGTGGAGGATGAGAGGTGACCTGATAGAGGTGTATAAGATGATGAGAGGTATTGATTGTGTGGATAGTCAGAGGCTTTTTCCCAAGGCTAAAATGGCTAACACGAGAGAGCACAATTATAAGGTGCTTGGAAGTAGGTACAAAGGAGATGTCAGGCATAAGTTTTTTACGCAGAGAGGGGTGAGTGCGTGGAATGGGCTGCCAGCAACGGTGGTGGCGGCAGATATGATAGGGTCTTTTAAGAGACTCCTGGATAGGTGCATGGAGTTCAGAAAAATAAAGGGCTATGGGTACCCCTGGGTAATTTTATAAATTAAGTGCATGTTCGGCACAGCATTGTGGGTCGAAGGGCCTGTATTGTGCTGTACGTTCTCTATCTTTCTATGTTTCTATTGCATTCACCTTCTTCACCACTGACTCAACCTGGAGGTTAACCGTTAGGGTATACTGTACAAGGACTCCCAAGTCTCTTTGTGTCTCTACATTTTGAATTCTCTTCCCACCTAAATAATAGTCTGCACATTTATTTCTTTCACCAAAGTGCATGATCATACACTTTCCAACATTGTTTTTCATTTGCCACTTCTTTGCCTATTCTCCTAAACTAAGTTTCTCTGTAGGCTCTGTTTCCTTAACACTACCCGCTCCTCCAACTATCTTTGTATCATCGGCAAATTTGGCCACAGATCCATTAATCCCACAGTCCAAATCATTGACACACATCGTAAAAAGACTTCCCAACACCGACCCCTGTGAAAATCCACTAGTAACTGGCGGCCTACCAGAATAGGATCCCTTTATTCCCACTTCCTGTTTTCTGCCAATCAGCCAATGCTCCACCCATGCTAGTAACTTCCCTGTGATTCCATGAGCTGTTATCTTGCTAAGAAGCCTCATGTACAGCACCTTGTCAAAAGCCTCCTGAAAATCCAAGTACACCATATTTACTGCATCTCCTTTGTCTACCCTGCTTGTAATTTCCAAAAAAAATTACAGTTGGTTTGTCAGGCAGGATTTTCCTTTTCAGGAAACCTTTGGCCTATCTTGTCACATGCGTCATCCCTAACAATCGATTCCAACAACTTCCCAACCACTGATGTCAGGCTAACAGGTCTATAGTGTACTTTCTGCTGTCTCCCACCCTTCTTAAGTAGTTGAGTAACATTTGCAATTTTCCAGTCATCCGGTACAATGCCAGAATCTCGATTCTTGGAAGATCATTGCTAATGCCTTCACAATCTCTCTGGCTACTTCCTTCGGTACCCAAGAGTGCATTCCATCAGGTCCAGGAGATTTATCCACTCTCAGACCATTAAGCTTCCTGAGCACCTTCTCAGTTGTAATTTTCACTGCACATACTTCACTTCCTTGATACTCTTGATTGTCCAGTATAATACAGATGTCTTCCACTGTGAAGACTGATGCAAAATACGTATTCAGTTCCTCTGCCATTTTCCTTCCTAATGACCTTCTTAGTTTCCTTTTGTAAGTTTTTAAAAACTTTACAATCCTCCATCTTCCCACTAGCTCTGGCTTCCTTGTATGTCCTCTCTTTTGCTTTTGCTTTTACTTTGGTTCTGGCTTCATTTGTCAGCCACTTAGTGTCCTTCTTACATTTGAAAATTTCTTCTTATTTGGAATATATCTGTCTTGCACTTCCCTCATTTTTCACAGAAACTCCAGCCATTGCTGCTCTGCTGTCCTTCCTGCTAGTGTCCATTTCCATTCAACTTTGGCCAGTTCCCCTCTCATGCCATTGTAATTTCCTTTATTCCACTGAAATACCGGCGCATCGGATTTTTGTTTCTCCTTCTCAAGTTTCAAAGTGAGCTCAGTCATACTGTGATCAGTGTTCCCTAAGAGTTCCTTAACCTTAAGCTCTCTTATCACCTCTGGGTCATTGCACAAAACCCAATGCAGCACAGCCGATCCCCTAGAGGGCTCAACAACAAGTTGTTCTGGAAAGCTATCCATAGAGACGCTACACCTTCCGATCCTATGTCATCCCTTTCTAATGATTTAATATTATTTCTTAAACACAGGGCCATACCACCCTCTCTGCCTACTAACCTATCTTTCCAATACACCGTATATCCTTAGACGTTCAGCTCCCAATGGAAACCATCCTTTAGCCAAGTTTCAGAGATGGCCACAACGTCATACTTGCCAATCTGTAGCTGAATTTCAAGATCATCCATTTTATTTCTTATGCTATGTGCATTCAAAACTTTTAGTCCAGTATTTGTTGCTTTCTGTTTTAACTGCATCATGCCTCTATTGCCCAGTAACTCATCCTGCCTGTGATTATGCTTCATCTCCTGCCTATCCTTTCTATAAATCTCTGTTGCACGCTATCTTTGGTTTATTTATGTTTCCTCCTTCCTCAGCCCTATCACTCTGGTTCCTATTCCCCTGCCAAATTAGTTTAAACCCTCCCTAACAGTTCTACTAAACCTGCTTGCTAGGATATTGGACTCCTTTGGGTTCAGGTGTAACCCGTCCTTTATGTACAGGTTGTACCTCCCACAGAAGAGGCTCCAATGATCCATGAATCTGAAGCCCTGCCCCCTATACCAGTCTCTCAGCCACACATTAATATGCCTGATCATGTTATTCTTGAGCTTGTTAGCATGTGGCACAGGCAGCAATCCTGAGATTTCTACCCTGGAGGTCCTGCTTGTCAGCTTCCTACCTAACTCCCTGAGTCCTCTCTTCAGAACCTCCTCCCTTTTTTCTACCTATGTCATTGGTAGCAATGTGTACCAAGACTTCTGACTGTTCACCCTCTCCCTTTAGAATACTCTGCACCTGATCCGAGACATCCCGTACCCTGGCATCTGGGAAGTGTCACACCATGCAGGTATCTCTGTCAGGCTGACAGAACCTCCTGTCTGTTCCCCTTGCTATGGATTCCCCTATGACTACCACATTCGTCAACTTCCTCTTTCCTTTCTGCATCACAGAAATGGGCTCAGTGCCAGAGACCCGATTGCTGTGGTTGTCCTCTGTCAGGTCACCCCCTCAACCACATCCAAAACGAGATAACGATTACTGAGGTGGATGTCTCTCTACTATCAGAGCTCCTCCCTTCCCTGACAGTCACCCATTTATCTAACTCCTACAACCTCGGGGTGACTAACTCTCTGTAGCTCCTCTCTATCTCCTGCTCACTTTCTGTAATAAGGTGTCAGTCATCAAGTGGAGATGGACATTGAATGAATAATTCCCATTTCGGATGTAGAATAGGACTGCTCCAGCAATAACATTTTGCAGTGAGGAAGATTGGGGAAAAAATGTCAAGGCAGAGACTTGATATAGATCTTCATTGAGATTGGTGCTATAATGCACCTGTTGGTTAGAATCACATCTTGTATGGCTTTATGAAACAGTCATAAAATGAGAATTTGTTTGCAGGTGTTTTTTGAAGAAGTGCTCCACAGTGCTTCTAGATTGACAGAGTTGAAACCAACAAAGGCCTTTAATGTGTTATTCCCTGCATCACTCTCTGAATTACCACATTGCGAGGTTCATGTACATAGTGCCTCTAGATGGGTGGAATCCACACTTATTCAGGGAACAGCTCTTCAGCAATTGGGAAGAGTGTGCAATCTGAAACTATTATTTGACAGTTACAATATTCACCTGATTACTTGGTTATTCTGTGCTGTTAACCTTATTAAATCATTGGAGTGGAGTCCTCACAAATAAAATTAATACTTTGCTTCTAGAACAAATATGGATTAGTTTTTGCAGGTGTTTTGCTTGCAATAGAATCCTTTTTCCTTTTTTTGTATTCAACACTTGCATAAGGTTTACATTCTCTTATACTGATTACTGTAAAAATCAAGCAAAGGCAGTCTCAAGTGTGATTTGATTGCTGTTTTGTATTTTTGAAGCTTAAGATTCTCAAGAGTTAATTGGTTGCTGTTTGCAGTATGCTCTCAGATGGGCTAACTTGGAAATAAATTTTATCATGAGCCGTGCTATTGGCTTAGAGACCGCCATTCCCTTAAATAGACACAAATAGGTTCAGCTGAGCCAGTAGGACCTGTAGTTCCTTGCCAGGCAACAGGGAATATATCACCTGAAGTTTTTACCAGATGTGATGGCATTTTTATGGTGGACACCATGGAAACTACAACAATGTGCTCATATCCTCCTTATATCGTGACAATATATTTAGATACTGTTTTTACTTAGTGTATTTGCTTCTGAATTTTCACTCTAGGAATCCAGCAAAGACAGTATAGTGCAAGTCTGGACAAATTTAGAGAGAGTTATGTTCTATCAAGCCTATAATTAAGGTTAAAAGCATATCATCTTTGCTTACTTGAATGATTATTTTCAATAACAGGGATGAGCAGATAGAAACGTACTATATGATCATAGGGTTCACAAGGATAAATATGGCAAAATTGTTTCTAATCTGAGTGAGGTAAGAGCCATATACCATGATCTTAAATGCATTGAGAATTAATAACCCCAATAGGGAATCTGAGGTAAACTTCTACAAAGTTCTCACTCATATCTATTTGCCAAGTGAACTTTTGTTCAATGACAAAGTATTTTGCACTTGCCACGGTCTTGCTGTAGGTGGGGGTGGACATGAGTAGTTACTTCACATGAAAGACTGTAGTTTTTTCTCTGTTCCCTGAAAACCAGGCAGAATAATAGTTCAGCATCAGCAAGATGGGCTTGAAGGGCCTGTTTCAATTATTATTTATTGTTATATTATATCATGCTTAAATTTGACCAGACACATCTTTAATCATTGTCACATTTATCAAATACCCCTGTACTGTTTTTTTATAAATATAACTGGTGAATCCAATGTGTTAATGTTATAACATTGGAAAAGAAGTAGGGACCAGTTCTGTTCACTGTTTTAGGATTAGCATTACTGGTTTTACAGTTCATGCTTCTATTCTGTTCTGCCATTGATCTGTGACTTGTTTCATATGAAGAGTTTGCATATATTTGTTTAAATAAACATATCTGAAATCTTTTAGGTTAAGAGTCACCTATTCAGTTCAGACCTTCTGTTTTCCCTCAGCATTCCCATGTAATCAAAGCTTTGCATTTGTTTGATGTCAGCCTTTTATGGACAGGTTTGATCTTCCTGTTTTTTTGCTTTGATTCATGTACATTCTGTTGTGATCAGATGAATAATGTACAGCAGGATAACCTAATTGCAACTGGTTTCCCTTCATCTTTGCTGCATTGTTAGCATACAAAATACTGTTTTGCCTCTGCCTGGACCTGAACTACTCATTTACTCTGTGTAGGAAATCTTCTCAGCTGCACAATTCTGGAGGGGGCTCTGGAGAGACACCTTCATCAAGTCCAAAGGACAGCACAGCTTCAGCCTCCCCGCCACAGGTATGATACCTGCAATGGTTTAGTGCTGTTTCCTGTTGTGTCTTGCTTTTCAGTTAAAGCCAAATTCCCTTCTATACGGCAGTGATAGCGCCACCTGGTGGATATTTAACTAACTGATCATATCTAAAATGTGGTTGTAATTAACATGGAAACATATAAGCACAGAAAACCTACAGCATAATACAGGCCCTTCTGCCCAAAATGCTGTGCCGAACATGTACTTACTTTAGAAATCACCTAGGGTTACCCATTGCCCTCAATTTTTCTAAGCTCCATGTACCTATTCAGGAGTCTCTTAAAAGACCCTACTGCATCTGCCTCCACCACTGCCACAGGCATCCCATTCTAGCACTCACCATTCTCTGCGTTTTAAAAAAATTGCCCCTGATATCGCCTCTGTATCTACTTCCAAGCACCTTAGAACTGTGCCCTCTCGTGTTAGCCATTTCAGCCCTGGGACAAAGCCTCTATCCATACGATCGATGCCTCTCATCATCTTATACACCTTTATCAGGTCACCTCTCATCCTCCATTGCTCCAAGCAGAATTCTGATGAGGCATGCTCCCCATTCCAGGCAACATCCATGTAAGACACACGAAATGCTGGTGGAGCACAGCAGTCCTGACAATATCTATAGGAAGAAGCACTGTCAACGTTTCGGGCCGAGACCCTGAAGATGCTGCCTGGCCTGCTGTGTTCCACCAGCATTTTGTGTGTGTTGCTTGAATTTCTAGCATCTGCAGATTTCCTCGTGTTTGCTTAACATCCTTGTAAATCTCCTCTGCACCCTTTCTGTAGTTTCCACATCCTTCTTGTAGTGAGGCGACCAGAACTGAGCACAGTACTCTAAGTGGGGGTCTGACCAGGGGCCTATATAGCTGTAACACTACCTCCCGGCTCTTGAACTTAATCCCATGGTTGATGAAGGATACACTGTATGCCTTCTTAACCACAGAGTTAATCTGCACAGCAGTTTTGAGTGTCCTATGGACTTGGACCCCAAGATCCCGCTGATCCTCCACACTGCCAAGAGTCTTACCATTAATACTATATTCTGCCATCATATTTGACCTACTAAAATGACCACCTCACACTTATCTGGGTTGAACTCCATCTGCCACTTCTCAGCCCAGTTTTGCATCCTATCAATATCCCTCAGTAACCTCAGACAGCTCTCCACACTATCCACAACACCCCAAACCTTTGAGTCATCAGCAAATTTACTAACCCATCCCTCCACTCCCTCTTCCAGGTCATTTATAAAAATCACAAAGAGAAGAGGTCGCAGTGCCCTGAGGCTCACCCCTGGTCACTGACCTCCATGCAGAAAATGACCCATCTGCAAGCACTCTTTGCCTTCTGTGGGCAAGCCAATTCTGAATCCACAAAGCAATGTCCCCTTGCTCCCATGCCTCCTTACTTTCTCAATAAACCTTGCATGGGATACCTTAACAAATGCCTTGCTGAAATCCATATACACTACATCCACTAACTTCAACTTATCTGAACTTCATAAAAGGCATTCCTGTTGATTAAATCATGAGACAATTTAGAGGCTTTATTTCTAGTTGCTAAATTAATAGCAGATTAAAATACTGTCTTTTACCCAGTGAGCACTCTTCAATTAGTTTTGAAAATTGGGCAATTCTGATCTTATCTTGGCAAGTTTTATATCTGATGTCTTGTGAAGCCAATACCAAACACATTCTCATCTCCTGACTAAGGTTAACAAGCTCACTCAGAGGTAGTCTTGTCAGAAAGATGTAATATTTCTTCCATCGACTATTCGCCAATGATTCTTAATGTGGATATGCACCTGGGTGTTCTGTGATTAAGTCTTGATGGGATCCAATTAGGGTATTAGGATTGGGAATTAGTTAAGTAATGTGCTTCACCAGCCATCTGTATCAGAATCGCCCATAATTCTGCCTTTTCCAGCCTAGAATGCAGCAATTTATAACTGGCCCTGGGTTTCCAGTGTTTAATTTTTTTAAAAAGTGAACTTGACAGGAGACTGACTACCTTTGTCCTGGTCCCTGGACAAGTTAACTAACAATTTCCATCATGCATTTCAGTGACAAATAATTAAATTGTATCCAAATAACCATGTAGTTTTGAATTAAGCAAATGATTGGTTGCATCATTCACTAAGATGCCAGAATCAGTTCCTCATGCTTATCCTAGAATAACGATTTGGACCTGAACTTTTCATCTCCATTCTAGACACCCAGCTCCAGATTCCAGCTAAACTCAGAATGAGAAAGAAGTATGATGAGGTTGAATTTTTGAGTTGTGACCTTATGGGCTTTGGTTTTGGCGTATATGCAGTCACTGGCTTAGGACAGGATTCAGTTCTGGAGAACTGTTGTAACCAAACTGTTCGTAAGTCAGAGTGAATAGAATGTAATTGGAGAGTGAGTAGGTACGGAAACAGTTCCTGTCAGCTGCCTTCACTGATTCAGTGAGTCTGCTCAGCATTGCCAACTCAGTCCAGTCCCCAGTGTTGCCATTGACATCACTGAAGAGAAGGCCAAAGGAAATGCTCCATTCCACCCAGCAAAAGATGCATTTAGCCCCACAGCAGCTGGTAGATCCATCTCTCATTCATACGTTATTTAGAGATACAGTATGGAACAGGTCCTTCTAGCCCAGCGAGCCGCGTCACTCAGCCGCCTGTTTTACACCAGCCTAATCACAGGTCAATTGACAATGAGCAATTAACCTATTAGCCAGTAAGTGGACTGTGGGAGGACACTGGAACACCCAGAGAAAACCCACATGGTTCACAGGGAGATGAATGGGTTGAAAAGTTGGGCATTTATGACCAGGGAAACATCTTGTCTTGTACTGTTTCGTTGATCTGGTGTAGTTTCCATAACTTGTAACCTTGTTCCTCATCAGATACTGACTTCATCCTCTCAAAGACAATGGGTGACTCACAATTTATGTTATGAAACATTCCCATCAAGCTGAGGGAGGAAAATACATATATTCTCATATTTTAACTTGTGAGGACTAGTGACCTTGTCACTGTAAGCTGCAATGTTTATTCTCTATCCATCCCATTAACTAACATATTTTCTTGTACATATCTCTTTTTAATGCACCTGCCTCCTCCCTGGAGAATTTTCTCTCAGTCTTCAAAATAATATTGTTCCTAGTGAAGAAGAAAGCCATTCACTGATGTGACATTGAACAGTTTCTATTAAACTGAGTTGTACCAAAATAACTTGACGTGTTTCCTCTCTCTAGAAACGGCCCGTACCTAATGATTTCATCGATCCACTGGCCAATAAGAAAACCAGGATATCTCTTTTGACCAGTCGAGTTCCTCCAACTTTGAACGGCAGGTTTAATCCTTCTAATGGGAAAGAGGCAGCAGCTCCCACTGGTGAATCAGCTGCTCCTGACTCTAGAAGCTCATCTTCCACCTTGCCGATGCTGGGGGATGTTCAGCGATCTCATGAACCTCTCTTGGACGTCAGCAATGATTCTACCCAGAATGGCAGGGGTTGTGAAGGCCCAGGGGCCTCAGAGAGGCCTGGTTGTCCATTCCCTTCGCATTTGCCTCATTCGAGCGCGTCAAGCACTTCTTTATCTCACCTGAGGTCAAGAAAAAAATCTAAAAAGCACAAAGATAAGGAACGAATAAGGGAGAAGGATGGAGGTGAGGAGGATAGTGGAGAACGAGAAAGAAATTCTGATTTTCTTCAAAGCTGCAGGGAGCAAAAAAAAGATTCTGTACCGAAACCTGCAGGTGGGTGTTGTGCTGGCCAGGATTTTCAAAAAAAATGTTAGTTCCATTTGTTAGTAATTCCAGTTATGAGAGTACTGGACACCACCGTTCCAGTTCAGAGATTTACATCATTGCTGTCTTTACTGAATTTGTTTGTCTTCTCGAGCTTTCTTTGCCACACTCCACTGTATTTCGTCTAAAACTTGCGCATGTATCACCCTACAATTAAGGCCTTACTGACGATAGAGAAGGCAGTGCTATGTCTATTTGAATGTGCATGACTGTCTCCATTATCATCATGTGATCTACCATTAGTCTACCTTTATGGTTTTACTTCAATACAACTTTGTAGTTGTTTAGCAAACTTTTAACATCCGTCATGGAATGTAGGCACTTAACTTTCGATGTCAGGTTAGTCGGTAGCTGGAATGAGAATCAAGTGACATTTTGTATTGAATGGTTTAGAGAGCTTCTTCAGTATTGCTGGAACTACTGTTATTCAAATTAGTGGAAGATTGTTGATCTCTTCTGACTTGAACGTAGTTGATATTGGAACTGCTTTCAGCAGAGAAAAGGTGAGTCACTCCTACAGGGTACCAGGTTTTGACCTGGTTTGTAATCGATGAATTTATGTGGCTAGTCCAAGTGTGCTTCTATTCATTGCAGACACCCAAGGATGTTTGTGATGGATTCAGTGATTATTTCATTATCTGAGATGTATATGGAACTTAACATCTATGAGCATCAGCATCTGATACCAAAGGAGGAAAGATGTCATTGAAGCAGCTGAAGATATTGCATTATGAGCGGTAGTCCACATCATTTGTAAAAGGTGTGACTTGGGGCAGTGGCCAGAACATGGACTTCAGGGTTGTTAGATTGGTCATGATCCTGTTCATTGGCAGAGCAGAGTCAGTGGTGGGGGCTCATGGTAAATGTTCTACTCTGGTTGACATTTCATGTTACAGATTTCGGTGGAGTACATCTCTTGGGTTTCTGATAGCCTACAGTGTTCGTGGATGCTCAGCTTTGACCTCAGATCTTTTCAGAGTGTACCTCGTGACCTTCATACCTCTTCCATCCATGTGCTTTTCCAAACTTCTCTTAAATCTGTCATCTTCACTGAGAATTATTCTCCATGAAGCACTCTTTCAGTATCGTAAGCAAATCATGCTTCGACAATGTCCTTCGATTTAATGGGATCTGGAGTCAGTACTAAGGACACATCCTCCTGACTAAATCAGCTATCTGTCATCTAGACCTGTAGCTCTGTCTTGCTGTGAGTTCAGGAGATGCACAAGGATGGTGGTAACATAATCTGAGAAGTTGCTGTATGATGTGATTAATGTGCATTGAATATATCAAGTTGTTCTATTAATAGATCTTCCATTTTGCTTCAACACTTTTGCTGCTTATGAGGAAGATTCCTTAGGATTGTGTTGGATTTAGTTATTTCTGAGGGAGCCATGTGAACTCTGTTGCCAGCAATTAAAATGAATCTCAAGATACCAACACTGATGGATCTTGCAGTTCTGACCTGGAATTTGACTAGCAATGAGACACCAGTACAAGATAACCCAAAGCCCTCTGAAGTTCAAAAGAGGCAAACAAATGAACAAGAAATGAGCAAAATAATTTGCCAGGGCTATGGTGTTGGGACACTACCATGGAAGCGTCCATACCAAAGCTGAATATTATGTAATTTTGATGAAAGGCCCTCAAACTGCAATGTTAACTGCTCTTTTTCTCCACAAATAGCTACCTAGCTTGCTGAGTATTTCCAACATTTTCTGCTTTTGTAGAAAACCTGCTGGATGTGATTGATAGGCTCCCTTAACATTTCATCATAGTTTTGGTAAATTCTAGCATTAAAAATTGAAAGCAACTTCCGTTAATACTTTTTGCAGTGAAGTGGAAGTTTTCTGCAAATTTGACTTTGGCTGGGGTAAGCTGTCGTACATGGATGCTGAAATACTGTGATCCTGCATTTTATCTTTCCTGTGCCTGGCAGACTTGCTTTATTTTGTCAGTATTTCTCTGTTTATTGTGCTTTCCATATTTTCCCAGCAACGGTGTTGGCTTCACCTTTTAGTAGTCTTCTGCATGCAAAGACACCACCAGGGGGCTCTGCCTGCAGTATTTTCTCAGGCCAAGGATTCCTAGTCCGTTTGGTGAACCCAGCAACTGGGAATTACTGCATTGTTCACTTAGTTTGATAGTGTATGTGAATGCAAGGGCATGAAATGGTAGAATTCTCTCTGGTCTTACTAGTTCTAATTAGTAACTTCTTGCTTGCTGGCTCCACTATTGGCAGATGTTGGACCTTAAAACATTGCTAGAAAAGAGCAGGGACGATAGGTTCCACATCTAGGATGCAGATCTTCACGGCAGCCAACATCTCTATCTTGTCCTCTGTTAGATGTGAACATAGTGCAGTGGATGTGCACTTGTAGGCTAGAGCAGAGATTTTTTTTTTGGTGATTTTTGCACCATTGGCAAACTACTCAGTATACTCCCACTACCATTTTTCGATCAGGCTGCTTGTCTGACTTGAAGGTGATAGATGAGAGCAGATACTTCCATGGATGGGACAGAAGGTGGATAGTCTGTGAGATGTTGCTCTCCTGTTTACATGGGCTCCATCTGCTCCCAATGCACCAATTCAACATTTTCAATATTTCCCAAATGCTGCTGCACTTCGGATTTCTAGGATTCGATGGGAGTGCTGTGTGTTTTTTTTGCTGTCAAGAATCTTTTGCTCTGGTGTCCTGGTAATCTCTTCCTGTTACAGAGTAGAATGTTTGTGAGTGTTATATTGGGCACAGGATTAATGCATGTAATTACAACTTGATACTGTGATGTTTGCTAGGGCAAGTTCACTTACCCTTTCAGTGGGTTGGAGAACATTAACAGTATTTTTTTATGGTGTCTTGTGCCAGCTGTAGGTATTTTTGGTCGCAGAAGTAGGTGGGTGGGCAGGGATTATTTCTCTGGTAGACCATCAGTTTGTCAGATACCAAAGGCTGTGCCAGCACACCGAAGGGGATGCTGAATTCCATCAGTGTTTGCCTTCACTGAGTGATGGCTCTACGTGTTCCAGAATCTCACCTGATACCTTTATTGTTGGGAACAGTTTTACAAACCTCCGATACCATAGAAGTAGTTGAGAAAACTAGTATCCCTATGGCAACCAAATGCATGCCTGCAACTTGTCATTTGCTTTGCAGTAGAATTGTTCTGATTCCTTTACAGAGAGGGAGAAATGGGTGGAAAATGGAAGCTCCTTTTTTGGACTATCAAGGTCTATGAGGTAGTATTGCAGGGGACTAATGGCCCATTGAAAGGACCTCCAAACTACTTTGAAAGAAGGCTGCAAATGCTGAAAATCTAAAATAAAAACAGAATATTGCAAATGCTCAATGGTTAACAGCATCTGTGACAAGGGAAACAGTTAACGTTTTAAGTTAATGATCTTCAACTCTCCACAGATGCTGCCCGACCTGTGGAGTACTTGCAACATTTTCTGATTTTATGCCAATCCTGCTCTCTAGTTAGAAGGTATTGAGCTTCATTCATTAAGTGTTGTGGCGACCACTGGCACCAGACAGACAATCTGAACAGAAACAAGAAAATCTGCAGATGCTGCAAATCCAAACAACACACGCAAAATGCATGATGAAGGGTCTTGGCCCAAAACATCGACTGTTTACTCTTTTCCACAGATGCTGCCTGGCCTGCTAGGGTCCTCCAGCATTTTGTGTGTGTTGCTGGGACAGTCTCTGAAGAGTATTGATAATGGCTGGGGTCACCTATTTTGAAAGACACTGCTCCAAAGAAGGCAATAGGAAACCACTTCTGTAGAAAATTTGGCCTAGAACAATCTGGTTGTGGTAAGACTGTGATCACCCATATTGGGATATGAGGGTTAGTGGTAAATGTTACAGGAGCTTTTTGTGCCCTGTTTGAGGAGAAGCTTCAATTCCAACTAAGGGGGTAAAGAGAGTGGGATTTGGAGGGGTGAAATGTTTCTGATATAATCAAAAGTCTGGAAGAGGCACTTTGGAGGATCTAACTGTGATTAGTAATGTCTTCAGTTGTTCTTTCTTTGTTGTATACATCACTTTGTCTTCTTGTAGGCTTGAACGGGATGTGCAACAGCTCCAGTGTTCCGGATTCAACATCGGATGTGCCTGATTATTTACTGTAAGTAAAAGTTGTGAAGGAGCTCCCCATGCAACAACTGCCCTCTGGTGCTTCGATGCTGCTTTGCAATTAGTATTCTTGTCCGTTTCAAAAACTGGTCCAGATTTCTCCAAAACATTCTCACCAATGCAGGTCACTACAATCAAGATTGGTTTGATTTCTGTCCCAGTCAGCTGATTTTCTGGACATTGGAAATTGAATAGGATGTTCGGGATCTGATGGTTCAATAACTCAAACATTATTAGCTGTGACTTAGTAGGTATCATATCTGCCTCTGAGTCAGAAGGCTGTGAGTAGAAGTCTGTTTCAGTTGTCTTTATTCAAAGACAGATTCAGATATTTGAGGTAATGCTGCATTGTTGGTGAACCATTAAATAAGAGGCCATGTCTGCCCTCTCAAGTCAATATTAGCAATCCCATGGTTCTGTTCCAACCAAGAGCAAGCTAGTTTCAAATGTGGCTGATAATTATTCCTCAGTCAGTATTTCAGAGAGATTACATGGTCATTTTAACAGTTGCAAAGTACCTTCTGTATCTGAGCACCTTTGCATTGTTTTTATATTATGAATAAAGTAAAAGCTGGAGATGCTTTTTCTTCTGGATTTGCCACATAAGCGCTGTCTGGTTTGGGTTTCTCCCTCAGGAAGTATGCAGCAATTACGTCACCGGAGCAGAGGCAAGGTTATAAAACTGATTTCAATGCAGAGTATAATGAGTACAGAGACCTGCACTCCAGAATAGAGAGCATCACCAGGAGGTTCACACAGTTGGACACTGAACTGAAGCAACTTTCACCGGGGACTGCTGACTACAAGGTATAAGAACATTTGTATTGCTTTCTATAAAGCACTTGTACTGTCTTTAGTGCCTATTCCTTGCAAGCCTCTTTTCATTCATGTGTTTGTATGTACTTGCATACCTAGCAAGGTAGTAGGCAAACCTTTCTTCTTTGAATTCTTCATATACTCCTTCAATACTCTCATCCTTTTATCCAACTTCTCCAGTCCCTTCATTCTCACCCTAATCCTGGTTCCTTCCCCTAACAATCCCGTCACTTAATCTCTCCCCCCCCCGGACTGTACAACCTCTTCACCTCTTCATGTATTGCACTGTACTGCTGCCGCAAAACACAATATATTTCACAACATGTGAGTGATAATAAGACCAAGAGACATAGGAGCAGAATTGGGCCATTCAGTCTGCTCTGCCATTCCATCATAGCTGATTTATTATTCCTTTTAATCCGTTCTGTTACCTTCTCTTTGTAACTTTGAGCCTCTGCCTAATCAAGAACCTATCAACCTATGCTTTAAATGTACTCAATGACTTGGCCTCCACAGCCATCTGTGCAAATGAATTCCACAGATTCACCACTCTCTGGCTAAAGAAATCTCTCCTCATCTCTGTCTAAATGGACATTCCTCTATTCTGGGGCTGTGCCCTCTTGTTCTAGACTCTCCCGCTAAGGGTAATGTTCTCCCCACAAGCAGCTACATCTGTGGCATCTTGTCAAAGGCTTGCTGAAAAATCCACGTAAACAATATCCACTGACACTCCCTTGTCCATCCTAATTGTTATTTCTCAAAAAATTCCAACAGATGTGCTAGACAAGATTTCCCCTTAAGGAAACCATGTTTACTTTGTCTTGCCCTGAAGAAGGGTCCTGGCCTGAAATGTTGACTGATTGTTCATTTCCATAGATGCTGCCTAATCTGATGAGTTCCTCCAGCATTTTGTGTATGTCGTCTTTTCACTTTTGCTGTTTCTTAACTCTACCCACAAGGATTCTACATCTTCCGATTCTATATCACCTTTTATTTTTGCTGAATTCCCTCTGCCTACCTGCCTGTCCTTTCAATACAATGTGTATCTTTGAAGGTTAAGTTCTATGATCTTTTAGCCATGACTCAGTGATGCCCACAGTGTCATAACTGTCACTGCCACGGAATAAGGTAGATGATCTTGTGGCGCAGTTGAAAAATATATAACTGCCACAAGATTATCTACCTAATTCCATATACTGCATGCATTCAAATATAACACCTTCAGTCCTGTATTCATCACCCTTTTCAATTTTACCTACTAGCTTCCCTATCATCTGTTTGTGGTTTCTCACATTCTCACTACGCATTACATCTACTTGTATACCAATTGCCTCATCTTCAGCCCTATCGCTCTGGTTCCCATCCCCTGCCAGGTTAGTTTAGCTCTAGCAAACCTACCTGCAAGGATATTGCTTCCTCCTTGGCTTCAGGTGTAACCTGTTCTTGTCATATAGGTCATACAATATCTTCCCCAGACGAGATTTTGGTGATCCAGAAATCTGAAACCCTTCTCCCTGCACTAGATCCTCAGCCACTCATTCATCTGTACTATCATCCTTTTCCGACCCTGACTAGCATGGAGTAATATTGAGATTACCAGCTTGGAGGTCCTTATCTTCAGCTTCTTTCCTAACACCCTATACTCACTGTGCAGGACCTCTTCCCTCTTTTCTGCCTATGTCTTTGGTGCCAGTGTGCACCAGAATCTCTGGTTGCTCACCCTCCCTCTTGAGACTATTCTGTAGCTGCTCTGATACATCCTTGACCCTATCACCTGGGAGGCAACATACCATCCTGGTGTCTTTCACAGCTACAGAATCTCCTGTCAGTCCCCCATCTATTGACTCTCCTATCACTTTCACACTACCTGACTTTGCCCTTCCCTTGGCCGCAGTGTCCAAAAGGGCATACTTGTCACTGAGAGGAGTGGTCAACAGGGGAATCCTGCACTAACTGCTTACTCCCTTTACTTCTGGCGGTCACCTATCTGGTGGAAGCCTACTCTCTGGCTGTGACCACCTCAGTAAAAGTCTCGTGTGAAGTTTCAGCCTCCTGGATATTCCTGAGTACATCCAACTCCAGTTCCTTGATCGTGTCAGTCAGGAGCTGAAGTTGGGTGCACTTCCTGCAGGTGTAAGTCATCAGTTAAGTACCCTGCAATCCCACATCTTACAAGAGGAGCATTCCATTGCATTAATGACCAACCTGCCTTTGGCTGTAACTTCTTAAGTTGAAGTTCTACAATCAACCTTAAGCTGCAGCATCTTTTTGCCTCTGTTTAGCCCATTGAGCCAAAGCCTGACTCTAACGCTTCAATGGCCACTTCATTTACAACTTCTTTCTTTTTATTGGTACAATTAAGACTTTTGACGAGACTTGCCATTTTCAAATGGCAATATGCCATTCTCTCACTTGCTACCTCAAATAATGACAACAGTAAACCTGATTTTGATTCTGGTCCCAGTTCATTCACCCTCTCCCAATTTCTCACCCTTTTCAGCCACTGCTTTATCTAGCCCTTTATTCTCCCTCTCCTTTAATTGCCTCTTTACTTGACCCAGACCATCCTGGACAAGTGTATCCCCTAGGCTGTTGACAGCTGTGCTATATGCTCTTATCCGTTGTGGGAGTGAAATATGTCAGGTTAATTTGCACTGTCTTTCATGTTTTTTTAAAAGCAGTCAGATGTGATCATCCAGTTTGAACTGGTTGTCAGGCATAGCCTGTCTATTTAGGAGTGACATAATCCATTGTTCTTTTTAAAATCCGGATTGACTAAATGCCATATCGTATTGATGTGTCTTCCAAACCCTACTAACCTTAATTTACAAAATAGAGAGAGTACAGAGAAGATTTACTAGGTTACCTGGGTTTCAGCACTGAAGTTACAGGGAAAGGCTGAACAAGTTAGGTCTTTATTCTTTGGAGCGTAGAAGGTTGAGGAGGGACTTGATAGAGGTATTTAAAATAGTGAGGGGGATAGATCGAGTTGACATGGATAGGCTTTTTCCATTGAGAGTAGGGGAGATTCAAACGAGGACATGATTTGAGAGTTGGGGGCAAAAGTTTAAGGGTAACACAAGGGGGAATTTCTTTACTCAGAGTGGTAGCTGTGTGGAATGAGCTTCCAGTAGAAGTGATAGAGGCAGGTTCAATATTGTCATTTAAAGTAAAATTGGATAGGAAAGGAATGCAGGGTTATGGGCTGCGTACAGGCCAGTGGGACTAGGTGAGTGTAAGCGCCGGCACAGACTAGAAGGGCCAAGATGGCCTGTTTCCGTGCTGTAATTGTTATATGATTATATTTATCTGAACTGAAATCAGCAATCAAAATGCAACTAGGGAGTGCCACTGTGTGTTGGCATGCATACAGTAGCTGAAAGCTGTTTTTATATTTATGTGGCTGTTTTTTCTCTGATTTGAGCTATCGTTGAGTGGGGAAAACTAGGGAAAGACAGAGCTGGCATTTTATCACTCTTTAGCTCTGCCTTGCTATGGTACACTTGAGCAGTGCTCATGGAATTCTGAATGGATTTGTTTGTCTGCACAGAGTGTACCAGAGCAATTGGTTTCTGATTGAATGAACAAGTCCTTATTGTTTGACTAGGGGAATTGTCACTTGTTCGTAGTAAAGTCTATAATGTCATGCCTATATTCTTGTAACAAAACTGTTTACTGAATTTTTATGTATGTGTTGCTTTCCTGCAGAGCATCCATGATCAAATTTTACAGGAATATCGTAAAATTAAAAAGGTAAGAGTTTGAGCAAAGTAGCACAGAGATTGTGCTCCAAAGTTAATTGCAAAGCCCTTTCTCAGACCAGGGATTAAACCAATGACATAGTGGGTAGTGAAGGTAATTTCTTACTTGACCATTAGGACAGAATCCAATCACAAACAAGAGAAAATCTGCAGACGCTGGAAATCCAAGCATCGCAGACAAAATGCTGGAGAAACTCAACAGGCCAGGCGGCGTCGATGGAAAAGTGCACATGCAACGTTTTGGGCCGGGACCATTCGGCAGGTCTGGTCTCGTCCTGAAATGTCAACTGTACTCTTTTCCATAGATGCTGCCTGGCCTGCTGAGTTCCTCCAGTATTTTGTGTGTGTTGCTTGGATAGAATCCATAAGTATCTTGGAGTCAATTATTTTGATCCTCTGCTTTTGCGCTTTGCTGAGAGTTGCAGTCATTTGGGTTTACACCTCAGAAGAAAATTATTTGAATCTTCATGTGTGTACTGATTCTTTCCTATAGTTGGGCAAAATTGATCTTATTGTTCCACTCTACCTGAATCCCAAAGAAATCCCACTGCCTTGCTGACTCCTTGTAGCTCTGTATCCATCTCACACTAATTCCACCATCCCACTCTCCTCATATTCCCAAATGGCAATGTTAATGAAATATTGTTATAGGAATGCAAGCTGTGTGAATGAATTGCTGTGTCTGATGGCATTATGTTTTTGTGTTTTATGCAGACGAATCCCAAATACAGCCAAGAGAAGTATCGCTGTGAATATCTGCACAACAAACTGGCTCACATTAAGAAACTAATAGCAGAGTATGACCAGAAGCAGTAATAATCCTGGCGTTAGCCCATCTTATTTACCATTGTGTGTGAGAGAGAGAGGGAGCGCAACAGCAAACAATTGCATCTAATTATGTTTCCAGCTTCTCCTGTGTGTCTGCTTCAAGAAGATGAAACTGCAGCAACTGAGACCAGCACTAACCTTAATAATTAGATAAGATGTGGGAATAAGGGGAGGGAGGGGAAGGGAGCCCCTGTCAATAGGTGTCTATAGTGAGGAGAGATTAGTGTTCTAAAAAAGACCAAGGCTTTAAAAAAAAATGGAAGCAATATTCAGGACTCGCTGTTAATTGAATGTCCCTCCTACCGCCGTGTTATAAGTCAAGCTCTTCGTACTTCCTGTACAATAAAAATCCACCTCCTCCCCCCACCACCACCACCACCACCACAACAACCTGACTTTTCAGAATCTTTCCTTGATGTGATATTTTTGCTGCTGTTCTTTATTTGCCTCCTCCACTGTACTAAGACAAAGTTAAAACATCAGCTGTAAACTGCCATCCAGAGAGGCAATTTGTGGATTGCCCTTTTACCCCGGTTGTTGGGTGCCCCTTTCCTCAGCCGCACAGAAGCTGCAATCCTTGCAAGAAATTGGAAGGTTAGCTGCACTTTCAGCAAGTTATACAGGATGCCGGCTCCAGCTAAACTTAGAGCCCTGTGGGTTGTCCACAGGACATGTCACTCCCAAGATAACCAATCAGCTGTGAATGACCCGAGTTACATCAGCTTTTCAGGGTCTACTTGCTGACTGTCTGTAAGCCTGAAATGAAAAGGATCCTGGTTCTAATTCTAAATCTCACTGGAGAAGAGGTTGCTACTCAAGCATTACCTCTTGGGGTCAGTGCAATGCTATTGCCCCCAATATCAGTATTCAAGGTGCTGAACCCACCCACTAGCCATCTTTTGGAATTGATAGAATTTACCATTAAGTGATTGTTTTATAATTATTTTTTTCATGAATCATTGCTTCAAAAATAGATAGTGGGACCCATACTTTAAGAAAATATGTTTTGAGTTACTGTAAGTACATCAGTGCCCACTTGGGTCATTTTAATCCCTTGTATTTCATGCAAGGGATGGATTGGTGTTTAGATCCTCATCATCTGAAGTAAGAATTTAGTGGTTTGTTTCTCCCCTTTCTCCTCGTGGATCTGTCACAGTGAGGCAGGTGGTTATAATAACCATAGTCTAAAATTCTGCTGCTTCCACCTTTTTCAAAGTTGTAATTTCCATTGTATACTTTTATGGGCAGTTAATGGCTGCTGTCTCATATCTCTGTTTTAGTTCTTGTCCCATACAATAGATACTGGCATCAACACCATTATCTATCCTACTCTTCCTCTTGATATGAGTTTTTTCCCCCCATCCCAGAAGAAGACCCAACAGCTTTTCTATGGATGCTGGATTGAAGCATTGACAAAGGGACATTTGGTTTAATTTAAATATCTGAGAAAAGACTTTTTATTCATCACAATGAGCACTCTACAGTAAGACTAGGAACATTCTTACAGTTTGAATTATCTAGGAGAACTGTTAAAAGATTCAAATGGGATTAAGTGTTAGATAATTGCCCATCTTAGATCTTTACATATCTTCCTCCTTTTAGTATATGTTCTTTTTATGCCCAAGCTAGTCCAGGCTTGTGTGATTGCAAAGGTCATTGGCAGCATCTTGGTCTCGTACCAGAGATTGAGTAAGCAAACAATTTAACCAACAATTTAAAATTCTTTCTTAAGTCTTCTAATTTCTACTACTTTGTAATTGCTGTACTTTTCTCTGAGTCCCAAACTTGCCCATATGTGCATGTTACACTTGTCAGAAAAGCCCTTTGAAGAATATGTATTTGAGATGTGTAAGAACTACAGTTGACAATTTTATTATTGGAGCAAAGAAATTTCCAGCTCTATACTTCATTACAGTGAGTAACCTGAGGGTCACAGTCAGGAAATACATTCAGTGCTAACTAGCTTTCATCCCACATATTGTTCAGGCTGGTCTGTGTATTTAGGAGATGGGGTTTCATGCAGACAACAAGGAAAGAGGGTTCATCTATTTCATTCTGCTATCTATTTTCTAAAAGTTTTGAATGGAACTCTGGTCAGTCAGAGAAAAAGTAGATTCCTTGAGTTCCTACTGCATTCACTGCCCCTCTGTCCCCTTTCTCCCAACACTTCATTCTCAGTGTCTACAGAGCTGTTCAGGCTGTTGTTTACATACAGTGAACTCTCCTCAGAGGTTTGAGATTTTATAATCCTTTCTTCCACAATCTTATTTTAAGTAAAAAAAAATTCTTTGAAATGTAAGCTGTTAATTCCTTAAACACAGACTATGGTCAGGAGTTAAATATTCAGATTTGAGTTTTAATTTCTTCACTACCGATTGAAATAATCAGAAAACGTTGCCCCTCCTCATTAAACAGTAGTACCGAAGAAGGCTTAAGTCCTATTTTTTGAATAGGATAGGATTCTATATTCAAGGTTGATGGTAGAGAAGAGGAACTTGTTTGAGTTCACAAACTGAATCCTGCAGCAAATATTTTTTGACTGTAAACTGTCAGTCACTTTTCCCTAGGGTCTGTACATGCTCTCCCATCCCAAGAATCTGGAAAGATGCTTTCCAAATTCATGATATCATTGAATCGCAGCATAAATGGGGTGATTGACTGACCAGGTCTAACTTTTGTGCTGGCAGTAGGAATTCACAGTGAAATACCAAATATTTATTATCCAAATACAGATGTTGGTATTGGGTACTGGTAATCTGGGTAGAACATTAAAACCCAACTGGCCACTATACCTGACACAAGTCCCAAGAACCAGTATTTTCCACACCAGCTGTGACCATCACCTTCATTATTATTGTCCAGGGTACCTCCTCTCTACTGACAATATCTGACAGAACTCACACAAATGTGCACCTGCTAAAACATGGTTAATGCATTTCAGACTAGTAAGGTGTGAGCTAGCCCAAGCCAAAGGAATTGTCTTTTTTTTTAATCTTGGATGATCAAACCAAAAGCCAACATGGTGTCAATCCCACAGGCTCAAATTAGATAGTCAGGTTCTGGTTGGCATAGCTTGGCTGCTTCTGAGATTATCAGTGAGGCAGAATCTCACTAACCGTATTGCCTAGTGAAGGCTACTGAGAACAGGGCTATTTCAGGGAGCCTCCTTTCATGCTGGCATGAGCCTCCTGCTGCATCGTACTGGTTCCAGGCAGTTAACATCAACTTGAGGAAAGGTTAAATAACATCAACTTGAGGAAAGGTTAAATAAACTTGGCATGTAGCCACTTTCACTGTAACTGATGATGGTAGAATGGAATGAGCATGGAACGGCCCAACCAGTAACTGAGGAAAACTAATATTGCATTTGGAAAATTTTCCACTGTTACCAATAGCCCTGCATTAGTGATGTTCAGTAATCAAAGCATGTTTGGTCACAGGAAATTCGAACATCATATACATATATTTATATACATATATATAGTTTAAAACTTAGCAGCTCTATCAATGAATTCTTTAGGTGCAAAAGTATCTAAAATGGAAAGCAGCAAGAAATTTCTAACATAGAAAGCAGTACTGGGCACTTCTATATCCAGAGATAATAGCATTGAAAAGCTCAGTATAGTGGGGGCTGAAGTCTTAACTAGTGTAATGTTAAATGATTTCCAGCTTTCTCTAATGGGTAAATGACCACTTACTGAGTAAGTAATAATTTAAAAAATGTAAACATTACTTTTTGTGGGGAAGTCACAGAATGCTTTGCATTGCAATGCTTTCCCAGCAGTATACTTCCCAGTATCAGGTGGTTTTAAATTGGTTCTGGAACCATTTACATTTTGCACATAGTGCTGATTGATAGTGAGGATGTTCTGTCTCCAGCTTCTTTCTGTGATGTCTCCCAGATTACTCTGTAGCACCTTCCAGGAGTAAGTCCTCACTTTGGTCTTAGCCTTCAGGACATTTCAACAAAGAAGCTGAACCAGCAAACTTGTCTATTCTGTTTTAAAGTTGTTACTGTACTCCCAGATATCACATGAACATCTAAAGTTCTACGCAAATGAAGCCTTAAATTTTGGTTAATCAAATGTATATTTTGAATTGAAAAGGGGACAGTTCCAAGACACAGGTCTGTGTTGTTGATGATTTGTACATGCTATATCTTTAAGCCTTTGAGGTACTGGAGTGATATTTGCATTTCACACAGTTAAGTATAGAATATTTGTTGGAGAATGAGTTCCTGATTATGGTGCTCTCCCATGTTGGATTCCAACCAGTTTTTGAGTGCTACTCCAATGTTATTGCATTAACTCCTCTGCCCTAGTCACCAATTCAAACTTTTCACTTGTTCAAAATATTATTGAATATGATGCCTTTGACGAACCTTGTACAAAGATCATGGCTACTACGACCTTTCCTTCAAGTTCACTGGATAAAACCAGTGAACTTGTGTATGGTTTTTCAATTGACATGCGGAAATGAGACACGTTTAGGAATCAGTGTTCCCCTTCAGTTTCACTGGTTTTGCAGTGAAGCTCTCTACTTATCTATTTCCATTTACCACCTCCCCTTCTTTTAATCTCTCAACTTCTCCCAAATCTGCCTGATGCTTTTTTTTCTAGCCAGTATCAATCAATGCAGTTCATTGTGTTCTTCTGACCTGTCCCTGAGTTAGAAGATAGTGGAGTTGCTGGCTAGTCCATGCAGGACAGCCATATGGTTGATGATTTATTTAGGTGTTCCATGTGTACATAAAGTCCCACAGTGCAATCCATCTTTGCTCATTTTGTGGGATTACAAATTGAATCAATGCCTGCACACATTTTGTATTTCAAAGTAACTTATTCCTTGGCAGGAATCTGAAATTTGCATTAAGGCACAATATAAATATACAGTATCCCCTTTTGATCATGTGCAATACGATGAGTAGAAACCTATATCTCTTCCTTCCTCTGTTATGCACATGCAGTGGTAAAGAACTACCTGCATGATCTTACTGAATGCCACTGCCGTACCCCAAAGCCTGAGCTCCAGGGAAATGTGTTCAGTGAGTGAGTGACTGCAGTTCCTCATCTAACACAATGCAGTTACCTGGAGTTCAGAAACAATAGTGCTGGGGAGACACTATTGGCAGATTGGGGATTTAAAGAACTAAGCCTACCTTTTGGGCACTGGCTGACTTTTCTAACTGCGACACAGTCCATTCTGTTTCACAGATCCACATTATTTCTATCTCTCACGATGCCAGAGTTTAAATGAAATCCCTTTCTGATTTATTTAATTTTCCAAGATTTTGAGTAGTGAGCTTGTTCTGCTGCCTTGCTACCTGTTGCCAAGTTTGTTCACAGTATTACAATACCAGTCCCTCTTGGGTCTGAGAAAATACTTACGAATTTAAGAATTTGAATTTTTTTGAACCTTCCAGTTTAAATAAAACTATTTTTTGAGAACAGTATATTATAGATGTCAGATTAAAGCGTTTCTACATTGTGTAATATTTTTGAGTGAACCTGTATAAGTAAGGAATTGATCATGAAGTTGTAAATATTGAGGAAGACAAGCTAGGAAGATTGTAGAATTACCAAATATTTAATGATTATGTATAAATATAACTACTTGCTTGTGTTTTTATTTCCTGGCTTATAACGATTGAATTGTTCAAACATTCTTTGTGGTACTGAGCAGGAAGTGACCATTCAGCTCCTCACACCTGGATAATGACTTGAATAATCATTTAACTGTTTGGATTCCATAGCCCACAATGTCCTTTCCCAAAAAAGAATAACTGGTGTCAGTATAGAATGTTTAAATTGTCCCTTACCCACAGTAGCAGTCTTGATGGGGAGAGTTCTAGATTTCCTGTGAACTCAGTTACCTCAGATGCGGTCTAAATAGTGTTTCATACGACTTCCATTGCTCAGTGCAAAGAAGAGTTTCCTGACATCTTTGATGAACAGGCTGACTCTGTTTTGAGATTGTTTAGGTATATGAGCTCCTGCTTCCATCCCACCTCTCCAACAAAAATAGATTATTTCTAATCCTTTTAGTTCCTTTATTCCTCCTAAAGCTTCTCAATCAGATCATCTCCTAATCCCCTGAGCCAAAATGAGTACAAGTCTAGTTTATGCAGTCTGTTAGCATAAATCTTTTGGCCCCAGTGTTGTTCTGGTGAGTTTTCTCCAATGCCAATCTCCTTCCAGAGATCCAATTACTCCAGATGGGTTATTAGATTAATTTACAGTCTTCTGTATTTCAGGCCTGGAGTGAAAGTCTGATACTTCATCAGCCCTTTAATTATTCAATTCATGTCCCCACCCACCCCTGCCTGCTACTGGTACATGATGCGCCATCTGTTGATTATCTGGGATGGATCAGCCAAATAGGTTTCAGTCTAGGGATGTCCTGAACAACTCTCCCCCACTTTCCATTAAGGACTGAGAATGTCTTGAGGCAAGTGTAGGCAGTATGGGATCTTACTGGACAAAGAGAACCCTATGTGAACACCAACCATTGATCCTTTGCTCTTTCCACTGTTGTCATCCGCTTACACATATGAAAGACGGACAGGGATGTGTTACTACATTTTTGTTATAGGTATTAAAATCAGACCAAATGACTACCTTGAACAGAGTATGAATTGAATGGGAATTGTTAGCTAAAACTGCACTTTATTTTTACTGGGGGTTAATCTAAATCCCGCCAATGCCACTCTGTGCTTGAAAGATACTGTGCTCTCAAGAAACTTGTGTGTGCAATAAATCTGGTAATGTGATGTCCTTTGATCAGACCGCTCTCTATCAGGGAGTAGTTAATACTATTGATTTTGTTGATAAGGTTTGTACTTGATTTGTGATTTTTTTTTGTTGTTTTGAAATTCAGTAAATGGTGACTAGAAGTTAAATGCGACCAAGATGGGTTTTGCCATGAGCTTCCATTGTCTATAGAATGCTTGCAAACCTGAATCTTACAAGCACTAGTAAAACTGGCGTACTGATACAATTGAAGAATCCTGTTGAGAAGATGAAGGAGCTTTTGGAAGGCTAAAACAACAATTTACATGCTATTATGTTGATGCCAGCACAGTAGTATAGCTGAGCTGATACCTCTCAATGACAGTAACCCAAGTTCAATCCTAATCTGCAGTGTGGAGTTCACCTGTTGTGACCTTGAGTTTCCTCTCATGTCCCAAAGTTATGTGAGCCAAATAGCGTACATTTTGCAAAAACAAATATGAAAAACACACACGTAAATCCCAAGATCATTCAAATAAAATTTACATAGGCCACAAAGAATATCAAAAAATGTGACTGCACAGTTCAAGATGTAGGTTTATAGGTAGGACTGAGTGGTAAAGATATAGAGAATTTTAGTTTAGAGATTCTGAAATCATCATGACGTGAGGATTGACAAAGCAGGACATTAGAGGTTGCCCACCTAAACTTTAGGCAGTCAAAAAGTTATCTAAAATTACATCAGGAAATAGTCAAGTCAACTTAGAAAGTGGGCAAGGGAGTGGTAGAGGAACAGGCAAGTGCAAATAAAGTAGTTTGGGAAGTTAAGCCAGGTCAGGACATGCACAGTGAATGGCAGCACCCTGCAGAATGTTGTTGAACAGAGAGACATTGGGATACAAGTACATAATTCCTTGGAAATGGCAACATTAGGGTGACTAAGAAAACGTAGTATGCTTGGCTCCATGTGTTGAAGCAACAAGCATAAGTCTTGGGATGTCATGCTGTACAAAACATTGGTTAGACTGTGTTTGGAGTAGGAAGTATGTGAATATGTCTGAGAAGGTGTAGAAAAGGCAAGAATGTTGCCTGGATTAGAGATCTTGAAGGATAAGGAAAGATTGGATAGGCTTGGTTTGTTTTCTTAAAATGAAGAAGGCTGAAGGATGATAATTAGATAGGGTAGATTGATAGAGTATTTCCCCAGGCCATGCTGTCTAAAACTAGAGAGCATAGGTTTAAGTAGTCCTGGGTATGGCTATTACTGATCCAAAAAGGTTACATCAACTAGTCAAGAATATCACTGGTAAAAAGCTCCTCTGCTCTTCAGGTGGATGTTTGAAAGCAAAGGACAGTACCATTATCGTGGAAAAAGATGAGATTATGAACAGATGGACTGAGTATATTCAGGAATTGTTTGAAGACGATTGAGGTGAAAAACCAGAAATTAAGAAGAACATTGAAGGTCCAAGTATTTTAAAATCTGAAGTTCGTGATGATGAAGAAAGGAAAGGCAGCAGGTCCTGATGAATTAGTAATAGAACAAATTATCGCCATTGAAGATTATAGAATTGAAAAACTTACTGATTTAATCAATTACATTTATGAGACTGGATTAATACCAGAAGAGATGAAAAAATCAGTATCACTCTTCCTAAGAAACCTGGAGCAATAGAATGTGAATTACATAGACCATAAGTTTAATGATTCATATCACCAAGATCCTTCTACGACAAGCTAAAAGTAAGATACAAGCTGAAATAGGTAAAGAACAATGTGGTTTGTGAAAGACAGGTACAAGAACTGTGATATGTTAAGGATACTATCAGAACGAGCTATTCAAGTGCAAAAAGATTTATTTTATCAACTACACAAAAGCATTTGATAAAGTGAAGCAATAAGTTATTTGAAATATTACAGGAAACTAGATATAGATTCGAAAGACCTCCGCCTAATCAGAAATCTGTACTGGGAACAAACTGCCGCTGTAAGAATAGATGGAGAAGTGTGTAAGTTTACGAAAATCAAGAGAGGCGTTAGACGGGTATGTTTTCTTCTGATTTGTTTAATGTGTACGGTGAAGCGATATTACAAAAAAATAAGAGATCTTGG
This sequence comes from Hypanus sabinus, assembly GCF_030144855.1. Lineage (NCBI taxonomy): Eukaryota > Metazoa > Chordata > Chondrichthyes > Myliobatiformes > Dasyatidae > Hypanus > Hypanus sabinus. Next base: position 26,281,598 of record NC_082721.1, read on the forward strand.
GAATCGAAGTTGGCAGTGAAAACAAATTTCAGATATGCGGATGACACTGTTAGTTGCAAGTATGGAGGAAAAACTACAAAACTTAATTGATACAGTTGTTAAAGAAAGTGCAAAAATGGGTCTGTCTATCAATTGCAAAAAGACAATGTATGGTGATATTCAAAAAGAAGGAGAATCCTATCTGCAGGCTGAGAATAGACGGGGAAGACATAAACCAAGTACAGAACTTTTGCTACTTAGGAAGTTGGGTGACATCAGATGGCAGGTGCAACATGGACATCAAAAGAAGAATAGGTATGGCAAAAGACACCTTTATGAGAATAAGGAGTATATTGACCAACATTAAGCTAGGCATGACAACCTACCTCAGAGTACTGAATTGTTACGTTTATCCAGTTATATGGCTCAGAATGTTGGACAATATTTAGTAACATGAGGAAACAAATTGAAGCAGCAGAGATGTGGTTTTTGAGGAGGATGCAAAGAATATAAATGGATGAAATGAATATCTAACGAGGATATCATGAACAAAGTAAGCTCAAAAAGAGAAATAATGAATGAGATCAATAAAAGGCAATGGACATGTAACTAGGAAAGGAGTTAGAATGCATGGTAATTATGGGAAAGATTGAATGGAAGAAAGCAAGAGGAAGGCAAAGACAAATGATGATAGAGACAGCAGCCAGAAAACTGGAAATGAATACCAATGAATTGATCCACTTGACCCGAAACAGGAGAGTGTGGGCCATGGCAGTCAAAGCTCAAACTGGGCATGGCACCTGATGGAGATGAGAGGAAGGAGATTTAAAATGGGTGAGTGGTAATTTTTTTTTACACAAAATATTGGTATCTGGAACATGCTGCCAGAAGTGGTGGTGAAAGCAGAAACCGTAACAACATTTAAAGACATCTGGACAAGTACTTGAATAAGTAAGGCATGGAATTAATTCAGGCAAGTATTATTAGTGTAAATAGCCATGATGGTAGGCTGAAGGGTCTGTTCCAAAGTTGTACAACTCTGTCTCTGAGGCTTAGAGGCTGAACAGATGATGTCAGTTAAGCAGTGGAAGTTGAGACTATGCAGCTGGCCAGAATTCAGGGAGTGGGGAACCTGATAATTGTGAAGGTGGAATCTGGTGATGAGTAGGATCAAAGCTGTTTGGGCATTTGAAAGCAAAGACTTAATTTTAAAAATATGTTGCCAGACAAGAAATCAGTCTAAGTGGAGTAATCATGTGGTTACAGAGTAAATGGAATGGTATATATGTTGAAGAAATATTAGATTATTAAACAAGTAGACAAAAGGGAAGTGGCGGAGTGTGCATATAGACTTGATACTATTTACAAATTGTTTTTCAGTCGTAACGAAAAGCCATGTCTGGGTATTTATAGATGGTAAAATAAAACAGAATTAAGATTTCAGATCAATGAAGGGTCAGTTAGATGATGTTGGTTCTGTACCTCAACACTTTTTTATCACCTTTGTTTCATGAAGTACTTACTTAACAAATCTTGATCCAGAGAAAATACAGAAAATATCGTAAGGCTAGTGACCAAGGAATGGTTTAGTCTGATGCAATCTATAATTCACACTGATGAGAATAAGGAGCCAGCTACTTAACATCAAACAAATTAATTCTATCTATATGCAGTGTTTCCAGATGGACATGTTTAATTGTAAATGTGGAGTGGGTAGCGTCCAGGGCCCAAATCTGAACAAAGCAAAACAAAGAATACCCAAAACTAATCAGAAGCGATATGAAAATGTTCACATTTGTTTCTGAGGATCAGAGGTAATTCTGATCACTACCTTGAGTTGTGACATTAAACCTCCCAGCTTTTGTACGATGCATCTTTGCACAAAATTGAAGAGGAGTTCAAAGCTCAAAACTAATGTAGGCAAAACATTTTTCTTCATGTTAGCAGGTCTTTCGTCTCATTTCTTTTGCCCATGCTTCACTTGCTATCTCAAGACTTCCCTGCACGATTAGAAGAAGGTACGATCGTTTCCACAAAAACACCCGCTTGCTGAATTGGCCAGAATAGAGAAATCTTAAAAGGCCATTTCTTCAGATCTTACTGTATCACAGCTCATGAGTTTGTTGTTACGTTCAGATGAATGGATCTGATGCATAAACAAGGTGCTCACCTGCTTTGGAAACAAAATAGCAACACCAAATTATACTGATAGTCCCTGGGGGCAGACATGCCAGTAATTTCCCACAAAGGAATGAATGCATTTTGAAAATAATAGGTTAAAATGTGCACTCCTTCTTTCAAATGTTTTGACATTATCAGGAGAACACTAATTTCAAGATCCTCATTGTTAATCCTTTCAGTTCTTCCTCCCCACAAACACCCTCTGAAAATCCACCACCACCTCGTTATGCAGTCATACCTGGCATGAGGCTATTCCATCTGCTCCACCTTTCTGCCTCCGGCTGATATTTCATATTGCAGATGCAGAAAATCCAGAGCAACACAAAGACATGGGAGTAGAATTAGGCCACTCAGCCTGTCAAGTATGCTCCCCCATTCCATTAATTATCCCTCTCAATCCCATTCTCTTGCCTTCTCCCCATAACCTTTAATGTCTTTATGAATCAAGATCCTATCAACCTCTGCTGTAAGTAGACCCAAAGACTTGGCCTCTTCAGCCATCTGTGGCAATGAATTCCATAGACTCATCACCCTCTGGCTAAAGAAATACCATCTTGTGGCGACTCATTTCCTAGCGTATCCGAACCGACTCACAATTAGATAGCCTACGGGGGTTTGCGAGCACAGAGCTTTGGAGCCTCTTCGCCATGGGGGGCCGGTTGACAGAGGCTTAAAAGTGAGGCTGAAGTTTTCGAATAAAGTTTTTCCTTCGACTGCAGTTACCGACTCCGTGTCGTAATTTTAGCGCTGCGTGTAGCACACCGCTACAATCTCATCTATTCTAAACTTCCCCACTGTCGGAAACCTCTTCATGCCCACTCTTTCTAATAAGTTTCAATGAGATCACCCCCTCATTCTTCTAAACTCCAGCAAGTATAGTCCCAGAGCCATCAAACACCCTATATTGCATTTGCCTTCCTTGCCACCAACTCGACCTGCAAATTAACCTTTAGGGAATACTGCACAAGGACTTCCAAGCCCCTTTGTATCTGTGATTTTTAAAAAATCTTCTACCTGTTTGGAAAATGATTTTCGTATTTATTCCTTCTACCAAAGTGCATGACCAAACAATTCCGTACACGGTATTCCATCTGCCACTTCTTTATCTATTCTCCCAATCTGTCCAAGTCCTTTTGTAAACGATCTGCTTCCTCAACACTATCTGCCCCATCTTTGCATTGTCAATAGACAATAGGTGCAGAAGTAGACCGTTCGGCCCTTTGAGCCTGCACCGTCATTCTGAGATCATGGCTGATCATCTACTATCAATACCCTTGATAGTCCCCATATCCCTTGATTCCCCTATCCAAAAGATACCTATCTAGCTCCTTCTTGAAAGCATCCAGAGAATTGGCCTCCACTACCTTCCGAGGCAATGCATTCCAGACCCCCACAACTCTGAGAGAAGAAATTTTTCCTTAACTCTGTCCTAAATGACTTACCCTTTATTCTCAAACCATGCCTTCTGGTACTGGACTCTTCCAGCATCTGGAACATATTTCCTGCCTCTATCTTGTCCAATCCCTTAATAATCTTATATGTTTCAATCAGATCCCCTCTCAATCTCAAGTTTGTCTGCAAACTTGGTCACAAAAACCTCAATTCCATCAACCAAATTGTTGACATAATGTGAAAAGAAATGTTCCCAGTACCAACCCCTGCAGAACAGCACGTAATTGGCAACTAACTTGAAAAGGCCCCCTTTATTCCCCTCTCTTCCTCCTGCTAATCTATCCATGCTTGTATCTTTATTGTAATACCATAGGCTCTTATTAAGTAGTGTCATACGTAACACCATGTCAAAGACCTTCTTGAAAATCCAAGAACACAACAATCATTGGCTCTCCTTTTGTCCAACCTGCCTGTTATTTCCTCAAAATACCAACGAATTTGTTGGACAGATTTCCCGTTAAGGAAACCACGCTGACTTTGGACTATTTTAATATGTTCTTCCAAGTATCCCAAAACCTCATCTAATAGACTCCCAACATCTTCCCAACCACTTAAATCAAGCTAACTGGCCTATAATTTTCTGTCTTTTGCCTCCCTTCCATTTTAGAGTGAAGTGACATTTGCAATTTTCCAGTCTTCTAGTGTGATTCCTAGATCAAGTGATTCTTGAAAGATCAATATTAATACCTCCACAATCTCTTCAGCTACCTTTTTCAGAATCATGGAGTGTCCAGGTAACTTACCTATCTTCAAACCTTTCAGGTTCTCCTTAATAATTGCAATTGCAATCACTTCTGCCCCTTGACACACTCGAATATCTGGCATACTGCGGGTACTTTCCATAGTAGATGTTGTTGCATCTATGGAGAGGAATGAACAGTCAATATTTTGGGTTGCGACCCTTCATTAGGACTGGAAGGATGGGAAGGGAAGGAGTGCAAGCTGGCAGGTAATAGGTGAAACCAGGTGAGAGACGATGGGTTTGTGTGGGAGGAGGTGAAGTGAGGAGCTGGAAGCTGATAGGTCGAAGAGGTAAAGTGCTGAAGAAGAAGAAATCTAATAGAGGAGAGTGGACCATTGAAGAAAGAAAGGGGAAGTGGCACCAGAGGCAGATGAGAAGGGAAGAGGTAAGAAGGGAGCCAGAATAGTTTCACCTATCAGCTGGCAGCTTGTACTTCTTCACCCCCTTCCCCCCAAAAAAAAACTTTATTCTGGCTTCTTCCGTCTTTCTTTTCAGTCCTGATGAAGGATCTCAGTCAGAGCTGTCAACTCCTTATTCCACTCCATACCTAACTGTACTTACCCCATTAACTAAATCTCAGCCCAGTGTTGTGGGAGTGCATGTCTCTGGCTGACGATTTTCCTCAGATCCTCTACTTTTCCAATCCTGTGCTTTAAATATATGGTTTCTGCTTATTAGTATCTCTGCAAAGAGGGATAAAGTAGTCCCTCCCTCCCCCAAACTCCCATTGATGTCCTAGTGTTAATTTTGTTTGACTTAATCAGGTTGATTTTCATCCTTCAGTGCTCTTAAGCAAAACAAACCATATGGTCTAGTCTTTCCTTAGCTGGAATACTCCTTCCCAAATAAAAACTTCCAATACAATCACACTTATCCCAATTTTGCTTACCAGAACTGCATGCAATGCATCAGCTGTCACCTGACTAATGTATAGTTGTACTCTGATCTTGATCTGAGAAAAATAATGTTCCAATTTATGAAGGCAAGGGTCCCACAGGTATTTGTGCTGCTGCCTTCAAAAATCTTTGTTTGTTGTGTATCCTAGCCTCCCAAAATGCATTACCTCACATTTTTCAGGATCTAATTTCATGTACCATTGCTTTCCTGACTTACCAATATTTTTCTATAGCCAGACTAGCTTGCTGTCAACAACACCAATATCTGTGTAGTTTGCAACCTTGCTAATCGTACCTCTCCATCTTATCCATATCATGAATGTATTTAATAAACATCAAGGGTCCCAGCACCAATCCCTGCAGTGCACCACAGGGTGCAAGCTTCCAGTTCCAAAACAGCCCTCACCCATTACCCACTGCCTCCAAGCCTCACCGAGTCAGGTTTGGAGCCAAATTGTTCTGGGTTCCCGCTTGCAAATTCATGCTCACTGCCACTGATGTTAAATTCATGAGTCTGTGATGACCTGGTTTATTTCACCTTCCCTTCTTGAATAAAAGTACTGTATGTGTTGCCCTCCAGTCATCCTTCACCTTTTCAGCGGTCAGAGAACATTTGAAAACTTTTGTCAGAGTCCCAGCAATCTCTTTCCCTTTGTCTCCTATAGCAGCGTGAGTCTCATCAAGCATGCAGGATTTATTCACCTTTAAACCCACGTTTCCAATTTTAATTTATTGTGGAATTCTACCCCACTTCCTAAATTCTGAAATTACAATCTCCTTGTTAACACAGTTAAGTTGTATTCATTTAAGACCTCACCAATGTTCACCGCATTGGTTCCTAAAGACCATTACTGATTACACCTCTTATTTGTGTACTTATAAAGTGCTTTGAGATGTCTACAAGTGCTATTTTATGCTCCCTCTTCACTCCCTTCAATCCTTTTTTCAAGAATCACTCCTAAATTCAATATTCCAATAGGCCTTACCTGTTCTTGACTGTTTTTATGCTGCCATGGTTACCTTTTGTTTCTTTATTCAACCCTCGATGTATTTTGAGATCCAGGATTCCTTGGTGGTTTCTGTACTTTTCACTGTTATGGAAATATTGGCCCTGATCTCTCACTGGCCATGCATGTATTTACACCTGCAAGAACCTGCTCCCAGTCCATTTTCACCAGCCTCTGTCTTGTCATCATCAAAATCACCCTTCAGGAGCTTATTCTTGCTTTTCACCTTAACACGCTTAAAGCTTACTGAATTATGGTCAATATTTCTATTCACCTGGATATATTGCCAAAGATTAGGTTCGGTACAGCTCTGTTGAAGGGCTGTCTTGCACCGGCACTGCTAAGTGTTGCACTCTAGGGAAATACAGTTAATATTGAGGAGTTGAAATCCTTATTTTGTTTACACATCTGTTGCTTGCTTTCATATATAGTCTCACCGCACCGAAATAGGCCCTTCAATCCACCATTTACATGCCAGCCATGAAATATGTCCTGATACTAATCCAGTAATTGATCTTTACCACTGGGCAAGTATCTACCTTCCATTAGCCATTTGGACAATGCAATCCTGATTCCATCACCCACTGGGTGAAAGGGTTCTTCCTCAGGCCCTCTCAATCTCTTGACCTGTACTCCAAACACATGTTCCCTCACATTAGATATGTACTTGTGAATCTCCTCTGTCTCCTCTCCAGTCAATCCTGTCCTTACTTTAATACGGAGGCACAAGATTTTGAGCACTCCACATAAATGCTGGAGGAAGTCATCCAAGGAAGGAAATCAACATTTTCAGCTGAGTCACTTCATCAGGAATGGAAAGGAAGGGAACAGAAACAAAATAAAAATGTGGGGGCAGGAATTCTTCAGCCCCTTACCTCCTACACCTGTCACCTCCGATCTTCTCACATGCAAGCGTGTGGAAGTCGGCCTCTGAGATCAGCAGGGGAATTTAAAAAGCGAGCAGAGGCTGAGTATGAGCTTCACTCCAGGTGAGGTAAGGCTGAGTAAGCTCCTTTAATTAATCTAATTAGCTTAGGAGTAGGTAATGGAGGCAGCAGTTAGGGTGGTTGAGTGCTCTGTTTGCAGTATGTGGGAAGTCAGGGCGAGCACAGCTGTCCCTGATGACAACACCTGCAGAAGGTGCATCCAGCTGCAGCTCCTGACAAACCATGTTAGGGAGCTGGAGCTGGCTGAACTTCAGATCATTTGGCAGAGGCAGAAACAGACAGGAGTTTCATGGAGACAGTCACCCCTAGGAGTCAGGAGGCAGGTAGTTGGGTGACTGTCAGGAGAGGGAAGGGGAATAGACAGAATGAGCAGAGCACCCCTGTGGCCGCCTCCATCAATAATAAGTATACCGTTTTGGATACTGTTGGTGGGGATGACCTACCAGGGACAAGTTGCAGCGGTTGCATCTCTGACACCGAGACTGGACCCTCAGCTCAGAAGGGAAGGAGGGAAAAGAGGAGAGCAGTAGTGATAGGGGATTCAATAGTTAAGGGGACAGATAGGAGGTTCTGTGGAAGAGATCGAGAATCCCGGATGGTCTGTTGCCTCCCGGGTGCCAGGGTCCACGATATCTCAGATCGAGTTCTCAGTATTCTCAAGAGGGAGGTGAGCAGCCAGATGTCGTGGTCCGTGTAGGGACCAATGATGTGGGTAGGAAGAGTGAGGAGGTGAGTTTAGGGAGCTAGGTGCCAAGTTAAAGGACAGAACCTCCAGGATAGCAATCTCAGGATTGCTACCAGTGCCACATGCAAGTGGGTTTAGAAATAGTAAGATAGTGCAGATCACACGTGGCTGAAGACATGGTGCAGGAGGGAGGGCTTCAGATTTATAGATAATTGGGCAGTTTTCCAGGGAAGGTGGGACCTGTTCCGGCGGGACTGTTTACATCTGAACTGGAGAAGGACAAATATTCTTTTGCAGGTAGGTTTGCTAGAGAGGCTCCAGTGGATTTAAACTAGATACAAGAGGGGAGGGGAACCAGAGTGTAGGAACAGATGTATGGGAGAAAGAAGAAAAAGACAGTAATGTTCTTTGTACTGTTAGAGATAAACAGAGAGGAGGAGGTGGTGAATTTCTTAAATGCATTTATTTTAATGCTAGGAGCATTGTAAGAAAGGTGGATTAGCTTAGAGCATGGATTGATACCTGAAAATATGATGATGTAGCTATTAGTGAAACATGGTTGCAGGAGGGGTGTGATTGGCAACTAAATATTCCTGGATTTCGTTGCTTCAGGTGTGATAGAATAGGAGGGACAAGAGGGGGAGGTTTTGCATTGCTTGTCAGAAAAAATATTACAGCTGTGCTCTGGCAGGATAGATTAGAGGGCTCGTCTAGGGAGACTATTTGGGTGAAGTTGAGGAATTGGAAAGGTGTAGTAACACTTATCGGGGTGTATTATAGATCACCTAATGGGGAGCGAGAATTGGAGGAGCAGATTTGCAAGGAGATAGCAGATATTTGTAGTAAGCACAGGGTTGTGCTGTGGGAGATATTAATTTTCCACACATAGATTGGGAAGCCCATACTGTAAAAGGGATGGATAGGTTGGAGTTTGTAAAATGTGTGCAGGATAGTTTTTTGCAGCAATACATAGAGGTACTGACTAGAAAGGGGCAGTGTTAGATCTTCTGTTAGGGAATGAAATAGGTCAGGTGACGGAGGTATGTGTTGGGGAGCACTTCAGGTCCAGTGATCCCAATACCATTAGTTTCAATATAATTATGGAGAAAGACAGGACTGGACCCAGGGTTGAGATTTTTGATCGGAGAAATGCTAACTTTGAGGAGATGCAAAAGGATTTAGAAGGAGTGGATTGGGACAATTTGTTTTATGGGAAGGATGTAATAGAGGGATGGAGGTCATTTAAAGGTGAAATTTTGAGGGTACAGAATCTTTATGTTCCTTTTAGGTTGAAAGGAAAGGTTAAAAGTTTGAGAGAGCCATGGTTTTCAAGGGATATTGGAAACTTGGTTAGGAAAAAGTTATCTACGATAAATATAGGCAGCATGGAGTAAATAAGGTGCTCAAGGAATATAAAGAATGTAAAAAGAATCTTAAGAAAGAAATTAGAGAAGCTAAAAGAAGATACAAGGTTGCTTTGGCAAGTAAGATGAAAATAAATCCAAAGGGTTTCTACAGTTATATTAATAGCAAAAGGATAGTGAGTGATAAAATTGGTCCCTTAGAGAATCAGAGTCAACAGCTATGTGTGGAGCTGAAAGAGATGGGGGAGATTTTGAACAATGTCTTTGGTATTCACTAAGAAGAAGGATATTGAATTGTGTAAGGTAAGGGAAACAAGTAGGGAAGTTATGGAAATTATGACGATTAAAGAGGAGGAAGTACTGGCGCTTTTAAGGAATATACAAGTGGATAAATCTCCAGATCCTGACAGGATATGCCCTAGGAACTTGAGGGAAGTTAGTGTAGAAATGGCAGGGGCTCTGACAGAAATATTTCAAATGTCTTTAGAAAGGGGAATGGTGCCGGAGGATTAGCATATTGCTCATGTGGTTCCATTGTTTAAAAAGGGTTCTAAGAGTAAACCTGGCAATTATAGGCCTGTCAGTTTGACATCAGTGGTGGGTAAATTAATGGAAAGTATTCTTAGAGATGGTATATATAATTATCTGGATAGACAGGATCTGATTAGGAACAGTCAACATGGATTTGTGGGTGGAAGGTCATGTTTGACAAATCCTATTGAATTTTTTGAAGAGGTTATGAGGAAAGTTGACGAGGGTAAAGCAGTGGTTGTTGTCTATATGGACTTCAGTAAGGCCTTTGACAAGGTTCTGCACAGAAGGTTAGTTAAGAAGGTTCAATCGTTAGGTATTGATATTGAAGTAGTAAAATAGCTTCAACAGTGGCTGGATGGAAGTGCCAGAGTAGTGGTGGATAACTGTTTGTCAGGTTGGAGGCCGGTGACTAGTGGTGTGCCTCAGGGAACTGTCCTGGGTCCAATGTTGTTTGTCATTTACATTAATGATCTGGATGATGGGGTGGTAAATTGGATTAGTAAGTATGCAGATGATACTAAGGTAGGCGATGTTGTGGATAATGAAGTAGGTTTTCAAAGCTTGCAGAGAGATTTAGGCCAGTTAGAAGAGCGGGCTGAAAGATGGCAGATGGAGTTTAATGCTGATAAGTGTGAGGTGCTACATTTTGGTAGGAATAATCCAAATAGGACATACATGGTAAATGGTAGGGCATTGAAGAATGCAGTGGAGTAGAGTGATCTAGGAATAATGGTGCATGGTTCCCTGATGGTGGAATCTCATGTGGATGGGGTGGTGAAGAAAGCATTTGGTATGCTGGCCTTTATAAATCAGAGCATTGAGTATAGGAGTTGGGATGTAATGTTAAAATTGTACAAGGCATTGGTGAGGCCGAATTTGGAGTATTGTGTACAGTTCTGGTCACCAAATTATAGGACAGATATCAACAAAATAGGGAGAGTACAGAGAAGACTTACTAGAATGTTACCTGGGTTTCAGCACCTAAGTTACAGGGAAAGGCTAAACAAGTTAGGTCTTTATTCTTTGGAGCATCGAAGGTTGAGGGGGGACTTGATAGAGGTATTTAAAATTATGAGGGGGATAGATTGAATTGACGTGAATAGGCTTTTTCCATTGAGAGGAGGGGAGATTCAAACAAGAGGACATGAATTGAGAGTTAAGGGGCAAAAGTTTAGTGGTAACACGAGGGAGAACTTCTTTACTCAGAGAGTGGTAGCTGTGTGGAATGAGCTTCCAGTAGAAGTGGTAGAGGCGGGTTTGGTATTGTCATTTAAAGTAAAATTGGATAGGTATATGGACAGGAAAGGAATGGAGGGTTATGGGCTGAGTGCGGGCCAGTGGGACCAGGTGAGAGTAAGTGTTCGGCATGGACTAGAAGGGCCGAGATGTCCTATTTCTGTGCTGTAATTGTTATATGGTTATATGATTCCTTTTCATTTTCTCTCCCTCTCCCACCTACCTTCTCCCTCACTTATCACCTGCCAACTTGTACTCCTGCCCCTATATTTCAAATATCTGGATATTTGAAATCCTCCATTCCAACTACACGTCACTGGCCACTTTATTGGGTACCTCCTGAACCCAATAAAGTAGCTCCTGAATGTATGTCTGTGGTCGTCTCCTGCTGTCTCCTATCCCTTTCAAGATTCAATGTGTTGTGCATTCAGGGATGCTCTTCTGCACAACATCGATGGTTATTTAAGCTACTGTTCCTTTCCTGTAAGCTAGAACTAGTCTGGTTATTCTCCTCTGACCTCTCTCATTAACAAGACAAGGTATTTTAACCCACAGAACTGCCACTGATACTCACTGGATTTTTTTTTTGCTTTTCACATCATTCTCTGCAAAATCTGTTGAGCATGAAAATCCCAGGAGATCAGCACTTAAACCACCCCATCTGACATCAACAACCATTCCACAGCCAAGGCTACTTGGATCACATTTCTTTCCCCATTCTGATGTTTGGTCTGAACGACTACCCAACCTCGACCATGTCTGCACGTTTTTTAAGCGTTGAGTTGCTGTCACGTGATTGGCTGATTAGATATCTGCATTGATATCTGCTGTTCCTAACAAAGTGGCCACTGAATGTATTCTGTAATTCTGACTATTCTGACTATTACTGCGATGTCCCTGCAAATATACTGTTCTCACTGGCTGGTAGCCTTTCAAATTTTAAGCATCTAGATTCTATCCTTGAATACTCCGTGACATTCTTTCTCTCTAGCAATGCAGTATTCTCCTTAATCCACCCCTCCCCCTTTCTTTCCATCCGTGTGATCAATAATGTTATGTATTCAACAGTATTTAGAATGCACCCCTGCCTTTTTGTTTTGAGATAGGGTCTTTTTATTGCCATTACATCACAATCCCATGTGGCTGATTGCACCTGGAACTTTCCAACATTTTTTAACACTGTTATTGTATTTACATACACATACTGTACCCTTTCATCAACCTTGTACTCTCTAAGTTCGATTCTGTTTAAAAGCTTTCAAAATTGAGACACAAAGCATTCTGCAGATACTGGAAATCTTGAGCAAAGTGCTGGAGGAGCTCAGCAGATTAGGCAGCATCAGTGGTGGGAAATGAAGTATGGACATTTGGGCCTGAGAGAGGGGTCTGGGTCCAAAACCTTGAATGGTTTAGATATCTCTATTTTCCTCCCTATTCACTTTTGCTTGTTTAAATGTCTTCTGATCTTTGCTGTTCCTCCAGCAGTCCAACAATTGCTGTGGCACTGTTTTCCGGGTTCAAATTTCAAAGAAAATTTATTATCAAAGTACTGTACGTGCTATTTATGTCACCTTTCACAACCCTGAAAGTCATTTCCTTGAGGGCATACTCAATTTTAAAAAAAACATAATAGAATAATAATGACAGAATCAATGGAAAGACCTGAGCAACTTGGGCATTCAACCATTTGCAGAAAACAATAAAATGTGCAAATACCAAAAGAGAGAAATAATAAATATATAAGAGTCCTTGAAAGTGAGTTCCGAGGTTGAGAACATTTCAATGATAGGGCAAGTGAAATTGAGTGACATTACCCTCTTTGATTCAAGAACCTAATGGTTAAGGGGTAATAGCTGTTCCTGAACCTGGTGATGTGAGTCCTGAGACTCCTGTACCTTCTACCTGATGGCAGCATTGAGAAGAGAGCATGTCCTGGGTGGAGGGTGTCCCTGATGATGAATGGTGGGAAGAGCTTTACCCGTGATGGACTGGGCATATCCACTTCTTTTTATAGGATTTTCCATTCAAGGGCATTGGTGTTTCCATGCCAAGTTGTGATGCAGCCAGTCAATATACTCTCCTCCACACACCTATTGAAATTTGTCAAAGGTTTACATTTCATGCCATATCTTTGCAAACTCCTGTGTAAGTAGAGGCACTGTCATACTTTCTTAGTAATATCACTTATGTGCTGGGCCCAGGACAGGTCATCCAAAGCACTACCATTGAGGAAATTAAAATTGCAGATCCTCTAATGAGGACTGACTCATTGACCTCTGGGTTGCTCCCCCTGGAGTCAATAATCAACTGCTTGATCTTGCCAACATTGAGCAAGAGTTTGCTATGGCACCACTCAGCCAGATTTTCAGTCTCCCACCTATATGCTGATTTGTCAACACCTCTGATTCACAGTGGTGTTGTCAGCAAACTTGAATATGGCACTGGAGCCACCCAGTCATAAGTGTAAAGCGAGTAGAGCAGGGGGCTAAGAACGCGGCCATGTGCCACATGTGCTGATGGTGATCGTGAAGGAGATGTTGCCAATCCCAACTGACTGGGGTCTCCGAGTGAGGAAACCGAGAATGCAATTGCGCAAAGGAGATATTCAAGCCAAGGTCTTGAAGCTTATTGGTTAGTTTAGAGGTACTCTGTTTTAAAAAGTAATAACTTGCCTCACAAATCTCCTTTAAACTTTCTCCCTCTCACTTTACTCTAGTATTTGGATTTCCCTGGGCTGAAATAAAAATCTAACTCCCCTGTCTATGCCGTTCATGATTTTATATGCAGTACTACTGTCAGGTTGCCTGTTTGCCTCCCGTGCTCTAGAGAAAGCAATCCAGGTTTATCCAAAGCCTCATCATGGTCCATACTCTCCAATCCAGGGCACTGGTCAAACTCTTCTGCACTCACTCTAAAATCACTGCATCCTGCCTATAATATTGCAACCAGAGCTGTATATAATACACCAGTGGCACTAAACTCAAAGTGTTTTGAATGGCTGGTAATGCATTGTATAAGATCCTATCTTCCAGCTACATCAGACCTTTCCAGTTTGCCTTCTGCTCAAACTGATGATGCTTCAGCCTTGGCCCCCCACTCCATCCTGTCCCAACTAGAAAACAATGCCTGATACACCAGGATTTGTTCATCCACTTCAGCTTAGTGCTTAACTCAATCATCCCTCAGAGGCTGGTGAATAAATTGTGCTCACTGGGACTGAGCACCCCTCTCTGTAACTGGATCTTGGACTTACCAGACCCCAGTCAGTCTGAGTGGGCAACAACGTCTCAAGCTCTATCACGCTGAGCACTGATGACACCCTCTCAGGGCCAAGTGCTCAGCCCGCTGCTGTTCACACTGCCAGATCCAGCTCCAACCACACCATCAGGTTTTCTGATGATACAACAGTGACTGGCCTCTTCTGTGACAGTGATGAGCCGGCACACAGAGAAGAGCTGGAGAGACTTGTCTGATGGTCTGAGAACAACAACCCGAGTCTCAACGTGGATGAAACAAAGGAGATGATCGTGGACTTCAGGAAGGTGCAGGCCAACCAGTCTCCATTGCACAGCAGTGGCTCTGCTGTGGAGAGTGAAGAGCACCAAGTTCCTTGATGTGCACAAAATGCACTAACCTGAACCCACAACACTTCCTCATTAGCCAGGACAGCACAGTAGCATCTATGTTGTAATGTGAAAAAAGTCACCAGGGAGATGCAGCTTGTAGATCTGACGTAGTCTTTTATTCAACAAAATGAGGCACAGCAGGCATCATGTTGAGACCCTTTTTGAGGAAGAGACCTGTTCGATCCAACATTACATTACATTTTACAAACGTTTGTATATGTTAAAAGTCAAAGGACAATTTTACATTTACAATGTATCTAGCAATTTTTAGGAATGCCTGACTGGGTAATAGCTTCTTTCCTCAGTCTATGAGACTAATGAATGCCCTGGCATCATTGAAGTCTCGTTTGGTGGTACAGTCAAATGAACTTGAAGTTGAGTAACATTCTTCACCGCTACCTTCTGTCTTCTGTGGCCAAGACAATTTTGAATCCAATTTACGAAGCGATCCCTTGTGCTATAGTGTTTTGAACCAGCCTGTCAAGTCAAGTTTATTGTCGTATGCACAAATGCAGAGAGGTGCTGGTCCAATTTTTTTTAAAGCCTTGTAAACAGTGTCCCAGGCATACAGATGCAGACGGATCTCATCAATAGATTTATTGTACACAACATCCACTGCCCTTTCCTCATCAATCATCTTTGTCATTTCCTCAAAAGACTCTATCATTTTTTATATGACCTCTCCTGCACAAAGCATTCTTTCTCCCCTTAATGTTGTCTCTGCTTTTCCAGATGCATGTAGATAGTATTCAAAAGGAATCTTCTCTGATAGCTTCCCAGCCATTGGTGTAAGAATCACAGACTTTTAATTTCCTGATGTGTCTCTTTTACTCTTAAACAGAAAAACAACATTGGCTATTCTCTAATTTGCTGGGACCACACCTGTGATTAAGGAGAATACAAAGATCTCTTTAAAGCCCCAGCCATCCCCTCTTCTGCGTCTTTCAGTAACCTGGGCTTTGGGGAATAATCCATTTTAATATTCTCCAACACCACCATCTTTTTGATATCAAAGTGCTCTAGAATATCAGCATACTTCTCCCCGCCCTCATTATCCCCCATGCCCTTCTCTTTGGATCAGAATCAGGTTTAATATCACTGACATATGTTATGACATTTGTTTTGCAGCAGCAATAGAGAGCAATACATTTTTTAAAAACTATTAAGGCGATTGCTGAATACCGATGAGCAGTATTTATTTAGCATATTGCCGACCGCTTCTGGCTCCAGGCATAACTTACCTCTCTTTCTTAAATGTCTCCCACCCCCTCTTTAGTTAGCACCTTGTTTTTAATGTATGTAAAAATACTTCGGGATTCCCTTTAATGCTACTCGACAGAAACGGCCTGATTTCCTCCTGTTTCCTTGATTTTCCTCAAAAGCCCTGTTCAATTTCAGCTTTCTAAACCTTGTACATCTTCCCTTTTTGACTTGTAACATCTCTCATCATCCAAGATTCTCAAACCTCGCCATCCTTGTCTTTCTTCCTCATAGGTTCATCTAGTCCTGACTTCTGACCTGCTAGCCTTTGAATGACTCCCACGTGTAAGAAGTATTCTCACCGAAATGACAGTTACTCCCAATCTGCAGTCCCCGGCTCCTGACTAACACTGTTGTAATTAGCCTTCCCCATTTTAACATGCAGCGGGACCACATCCTTCTATGCCTTGCCTATTGATGTGGTTGTATAAATGCCTTGTAACATAGTAATTGAGTCAAATTTCAATGAATTGGAAGGGTAGCAATTACCCTTGCCCTTCCAACTCCCTTGAAAACATATCATAGGCAAAAGAGTTTGTCTGTGTAGTCTTTCTATTCCTGTATTGATTGGTAGTGGTAAAAGAAGTAATCCAGGAGTTATTATCTTTGAGGCCCTAAATCTGAATCTCTATCCCCAATCTTTATTCATCTTTCATCGTTCAGTGATCTTTGGTGCACTTAAACAAAGCAAGGCCAACTATCAGCCATGGTCTCAAACAATGGTTGAACTGCCTCAGGAAGATAAAGGTCCTACTCCTTTCCCTATGTAACTCCTCACCGTTTCTGTAATGCCATCTCTCCCAAGGGGCTCATCTGAGTTTACAGGTACCAAACCCTATGAGCTGGGAACCATGAGTTTGAATTAGAAAACAATGCTTTTTTGATTTTGCGAATTTCTGTACAAACTAAGTTATGGGTGGCACTAATTCACAGTTTAGTTGAAGTCAAAAATGTGGATTCACTTGATGTATATCTTGATGCTACAAAGGTAGGGAAGACCAGCAATTCTCTGAATTGGTTGAACAAGTTGGCTGAGGTGATCGGCATCAATGGCAGTAATTTAATAGTTTTGCTTCAACTAAACCAATTTTAGAGTTTTTAATTTCTAACAATTTTATGAAATGAATTTCTTAAGTGTGTAATATTTGAACTATTTAATTATATCATGACCAGACTGTTTCTCAGCTCCCTCTTAGTTTTTAAATTCCATTTTCTTAATTCCCTTACTTGGCAAAAAAATCAGAATCAGGTTTAGGGTCACCGGCATTTGGTGTGAAATGTGTTAACTTTACAGCAGCAGTACAATGCAATACATGATAAATAAATATAGAGGAAAAATGAATTACATTAAGTATTTGCATATGACTATTAAGTAGTTAAGTTAAAATAAGTCATGCAAAAAAAAAACCAGAAATAAATATAGTGAGGTAGTGTTTATGGGCTCGATGTCCATTTAGAAATCAGATGGCAGAAGGGAAGAAGCTGCTCCTGAGATCTATCAGTCTCAGTCTTGCAGATTCCAACTGACCTTCAGTGATCACTTCCATCTATGGAGTGGGTTCTAGAGTTTCACTTACTTTTCTGCAAGAAAGCCCTTCTTCATTGCCAAAGTGGCTTGCCCCAAGGAAAATGGTCTATATCAAATCTCTTTTATTATTGATCAGTTTAAGTTGCTTCTCAACGTTATAAATTCAAGGAATTACAATCCACATTTATCAGTGATGCATTATTGCATTTCACAGAAGGTCCCTGATGAGCAGATGTTGGAACCTTGAATGGAAACTGGCTTTCAACACAGATTTGAGAGCAGACTTGGAAGAGATAGGTGGGGTATCTAGATGGCATGAATGTGAGCTACATTTCCTACAATAACTTTTCAAATAATGCATTGGCTGTAAAGGACGCTTTTCCTGATTAATGCTCAATTGGTACAAAAATTGTGAAAGGTCCCATCTTTCTCTTTCATTTTTGTGACAGATAGGGAGAAAGTCCATCAAAGTAAAGTGAATAATTTCCCCCATTGTTAGTCTTACCCTTTCGTGCAACTTAACGTATCTTTCTACCATTTTCTAACTATGGAAAATGCCATTTATAAATTTGTGATTCTACCACTACTGACAAAATGGTGCATTACAGAGTAATATTTACAGGGTTGGGAGGTAGGGTTGGAATTTCAGGACAATAACCATTCATGATAGAGATTGGAGAGGTCATCAATGCTATTTCTCTCTCTGTTTTATGTTGCATTTTCTCTTTTCATTGCAGTATTCCAGCATCTGTAGGTTTTAGTTTTGCTGGTATCTCTCCACAATTCTACTTGATTTGCTGGGCTTGCTTAGCCTTCTCCTTTATTTTAGATTTCCAGCCATCTTCACGTTCTGCATCTCATCATTTCAGGATGTTTCTATTGTTTCTGATCTCTCCTCTGCTTTGCTTCTATTTATGTCCCCTCCAAACAGCTGAGCTGCCATTAACAAGTCTGCTCCTGCTGCTCTGTGATGTCCATGTTCTCTGTCTCCACCTTATCTCAGACATTTCCTTTGGTCTTACACACTTCTTCCTTTCCTATAATATAAAACATGTCTTTTTCTCTGAAGTTTCCCAGCTCTGACAATAAATAATTGACTTAATATGAAATCCCTCACATTCCCTCGTTCCCTCTCTATCTCAGATTGACAGTGTCTTCTGTTTTTATTTACATAGGAAGTTTCTGCTGTAAGCCTTTTTGAGTTTTCATCAAAGGCAATACAGGTGCATTCTGATGTTTAGGAAAGAAGGGAAAGAGAGGGAAAATACTGCAGAGAGAGAGATGACCCAAAGTAAAAAGATTGGAATGGGTTGTTGTGACAAGCAGGCCAACATGAATGTGTGTGTTTACCTCTGATTTAAGGTCTCCTTTGATTATGTGGTACTGATAACATTGGTGCTTGCTCAGCTGTTTGCATATTTTTCTTGGAACTGCAGTGATGTTTTCAGAGCGTTCAAGTAAACGTAGTGAGGTCAGAGACTGTTAACTGATACCGGGGTCAGTGATAAAACAGTGCTTCTCATGTTTACACTTTGCAAGCTTACCGCACTTAATGACACTTAGACTTATCCTGATTAATATTTAATTGGTCCTGAGATAAGGCTGTTACCCTTTGTGCTGGGAGGTTGCCAACAGCCTTCAATTCGGCCATCATTTTGACTCAGTAAAGAGAGTTCTCGAAAAAGTGAGAGCTGGACACTTTGGGCTGCTCCCATAAACTTCATTCAATGGAGTTAAAACGTATTTTAATTTTCAAGAGTTTTGAGACATAACGTAGGGTGATGGGTGAATAGAAATTAAAAACTGCAAATATAGGAAATATGAAACAAAATACATAACAAATGCTGGAAATATTCGTCAGTTCAGACATCCCTCTGAGTAAAGAGAAACGGAATTAGCATTTGCAGGCTCAATACCCTTTCTCAGAACATTTTCTCTGGTCTTCTGTTTTTATCCAGTCTGACAAGTCCGATTCTCAGGGAATGAATGATGATTGTAAAGACTGTACTGGGAGAGTGCTAAATTGCCGGGCAGATGAAGCTGAGGGATAGCTCCAAAATCAGGGACCAATACTGTGGAAGTGCTGAACTGTAAAGGGACGACACTGGGCGAGTGCCACACCGTCAGAGAGTCAGTACCCAGGAGGGGGAATACCATCATCAATGTCAAGTGTTATACTGAGCAGTTTTACAAGCAAGATGGGGCTGAGAGTGTACTGGGGAAGAGATGCTCTGTTTGAGAAATGTATTCATGGAGTCATCCAACATGAAAACTGACCCATGCTTACCTAAATGCTCCTCCAAGTAGTCCCATTTGTCTGAGTTTGGCCCATAACCTTCTAAGCCTTTCCTATCAATGCACCTACCCAACTGTCTTTTCTAAGTTGTTATCCTACCTAACTCAACCACTTCCTCTGGCAGCTCAGTCCACATACATATCAGCCTCTGTGTAAAAACAAAGGTTGCCCCTTGAGTTTCTATTAAATCTTTCCCCTCTCATCTTAAATCTATTTCCCCTGGTTCTTGATTCCATGGACCTAGGAAAAAGACTGAGTATATTCCCGTATCAATCCCCCTCAAGGGATAATACAAGATCACCACATGGTCTCCTATGCTTGAAGCTGAAAACCTGTATTGAACCTGTTGATCCTCTCCCTGTAACTCAGTCCCTCAAGTCCCGATGATATTCTCCACCTTTTCCAGTTTAATGGCACCTTCCTATATCATTGTGATCAAAACTGAACACGATACTCCAAGTGCAGCCTCACCAACATCTTGTGCAGACACAACATGACCTCCAAGCCTCAATACTCCATGCCCTGACTGATGAAGGCCAGTGTGCCAAAAGTCTTCTTCACCCCCTTGTCTGGTTGTGAATCATATTCAAGATTCAAAAACTTTATTGTTATTCTAACCGTACATCAGCTCTGCAGGACAGAATGAGACAGCATTTCCCAGGAGCAGTGCAATCATAACATAACAAATGCAACACTAAATAATAAACATAACAATAAATAGTAAAACACAACAGCCACATGTCAGTTAAAAACAAGTTATAAGTGTCCAGCGCAAGTTAAGTGTCCAAAGCAGAGTCAGGTATTTAGCAGTCTGACTGCCTGTGGGAGGAAGCTGTTTAGTAGCCTTGTGGTTTTAGTTTTGATGCTCCTGTAACGTTTACCTGATGGCAGAAGAACAAACAGTTCATGGAGAGGGTGTGGGGGGTCTTTAATGATGTACCGTGTCTTCTGGAGGCATCGACTCTGAAAGAGGTCTTGGACAGAAGGCAGGGAGACCCCAGTAACCTTCTCTGCTCCCCTAACCACCCTCTGCAAGGCTTTTTTGTTGGCAGCACTGCAGCTGGAGTACCAGGTTGTGATGCAAAAGGTCAGCACACTCTCAACCACGCCTCTGTAGAATGTAGTTAAGATGTTAGTGGGGAGTGATGCTAGTTTAAGCTTCCTCAGAAAGTGCAATCTCTGCTGGGCTCGTTTCACAATCCTAGTGGTGTTCCTGGACCAGGTGAGATTGTCGGAGATCTGCACCCCAAGGAACTTGATGTTTTCCACTCTCTCCACTGTGGAGCCGCTGATGCTGAGGGGTGTGTGCTCAGGCTGAGACCGTCTGAAATCGACAATCATCTCCTTGGTTTTGGTGACATTAAGCATCAAGTTGTTGTCACTGCACCAGCTCTCTAGGTGTTTGACCTCCTCCCTGTACATTGTTTCATCATTTTTGCTGATGAGCCCCACCACTGTGGTATCATCAGCAAATTTAATGATCAGATTCTCCTTGAATATACTTGAACTCCAAGAGCCCTCTGTACTACAACACTCCTTAGGACCCTGCCATTCACTGTGAAAGTCCTGCCTTGATTTGACTTTCCAAAATGTAACACATCACGCTTGACTGAATTAAACTCCATTTGACATTCCTCAGTTCACAGACCCAAGTAACCGAGACCCACCTGGAATTTTGGTAATCTTCTTCACTGTCCACTATATCACCTCTTCTAGCATCATCTACAAATTTACTAACAAAGCCTTGCACATTCTTAATCAAATTGGTACCGTCGCATTGTCAGGGGGACAGAACTAAGGAGTAGCCATACCATCAGGGAACAATACTGAGATAGTGCAGCACTTTAAGAACAGAACCCTCAAGTGAGTGCAATATTGCCATTGAATTGGTGAGAAAATAGAATAGGGCAAAGCTATATGGCTCTATTTACAGAAATTGCCTGAAATCACATGGACAGATATAATAAATAAAAGATTGATTAACTGGCCAACACAGCCCAGGCTCAGTTCCACTTCAGTCTGTAAGGAGTTTGTACGTTCTCCCCGTGACCACATGGGTTCCCCCCCAGATGCTACAGTTTCCTCGCACATCCCAAAGACGTACAGGATAGTTGGTTAAATTGGTCATATTGGTGTAAATGGTCAGTGTTAGAGTGATTTTTTGGTTTGGGACATATACATTTAACAATTGACTTTGGTTACTGGTCTTCACGTCTGAAAATGTAGTGCAGCTCTGAACAATGGGTTCCTAATAGCTGTGACAATGCTGATTAAAATTCATTTGGAGGTCTGTGGCGTGCATGTGAATCAGGAGGTGTGAAGGTTGTACGTAGTTTTAAAGAAAGCATTGTCCATACATTATAAATATGGAGTTGTCCTTTGATATTTGGCACATAAAATATTGAGCCCACATTGGACCAGGGAGACCTTCCCACTGAAAGCATCTCCGTGTGATGCCTGCTGTACCTTGCTTTGTCGAATAAAGAAGCTGCTTTGTATCTACCAGTAATTTTCTCCAGTGACTTCAATCACGCAACAACAGACAACATGGGCTCATTAGGCCAGAAAGGCCTGTTACCATACTATATCTCTAAATAGAAATAAACAAATAAATGTTTTAAGTCAAAGGAGTTTGAGGTTAAGACCACACCTAGCATACCAATTTCTGTCCTGCGGGCTCTGAACATGGAAAGGAGAGATTTAGCAATGTTTAAGGCTGTAAGGGTTAACATACTAGGACAAATTACACTGTCTCCTAATTTAGATTGAGGGATGATTTAATTGAGATGCCTACGCTGATAAAGGAGTGGACAGGACAGAGGATCCATTTTTTCTGATAGGGGAATCCAGCAGGAGGAAGAGAATCTTAGAAAACATAAGAAATAGAAGCAAGAATGGGCCATTAATCTCCTTTGTACCTCCAATACCATTCAAATAAAATATAGCTAATCTTCTACCCCGATGCCATTTTCCAGCACATTTCATAATCTCTTGATTCTCTTAAAATTTATTCTATCTATCTGTCTTTGGCTTGAATATACTCAGCAACCATGCCTTCTCTGGCCCCTTAGATAATGAATTCCATAGATTCACCATTTGCTGGTGAAATTTCTTCTCCTTCCTCTCCCTCCACCCCCTTTTGAAAGGCCAGTCCTTAATTGTAAGATTGATCTATCATCAAGGAGATTCAGGTGTCTTTGTTCATCAGTCACTGAAAGTAAGCATGCAGGTACAGCAGGCAGTGAAGAAAGCTAATGGCATGTTGGCCTTCATAACAAGGGGAGTTGAGTATAGGAGCAAAGAGGTCCTTCAGCAGTTGTACAGGGTCCTGGTGAGACCACACCTGGAGTATTGTGTGCAGTTTTGGTCTCCAAATTTGAGGAAGGACATTCTTGCTATTGAGGGAGTGCAGCATAGGTTCATGAAGTTAATTCCAGGGATGGCGGGATTGTCATATGTTGAAAAATTGGAGCTATTGGGCTTGTATACACTGGAATTTAGAAGGATGAAAGGGGATCTGATTGAAACATATGATTAGACACGTTAGAGGCAGGAAACATGTTCCCGATGTTGGGTGAGTCCAGAACCAGAGGCCAAAGTTTAAGAATAAGGGGTAGCCCATTTAGAATGGAGTTGAGGAAAAACTTTTTCACCCAGAGAGTTGTGGATCTGTGGAATGCTCTGCCTCAGAAGTCAGTGGAGGCCAATTCTCTGGATGCTTTCAAGAGAGAGTTATAGCTCTTATAGATAGTGGAGTCAAAGGATATGAGGAGAAGGCAGGAACGGGGTACTGATTGTGGATGATCAGCCATGATCACATTGAATGGCGGTGCTGGTTTGAAGGGCCGAATGGCCTACTGCACCTATTGTTTATTGTCTATAAGGCTCCCGAGATAAAAAGAGAATCATCATTGCAACTAATCTGTTGCTTATAAGAATGTTTTATGTTTTAATGAGGTTTCCAACTGTTTAACCCGCCCGTGCGCAACAAATCTGCCATCCCAGGAATCAGTCGTTAAGTACAGCCTTGTCTGGTATTCAATCGTCCAGATCTGGTTTTTCCAGAGCCCTATGTAACTGAAACTAGATAGCTCTATTCTCATATTTGGATCCTCCTACAATGAAATCAAATACACTGTCTTCCCGGCTGCTCGCTGTACTTGCATAAAAATGTATAGTGATTTGTACACGTGTCCTTCTGGAGAGCAGCAACTTCCAAACTTTCCTAAACAAGAGAAAATCTGCAGATGTTGGAAATCCAAGAAACACGCACAAAATGCTGGAGGCCAAGCAGCATCCATGGAAAAGAGTACGGTGGACATTTCCGGCCAAGACCCTTTTAAATTTTAATAATATTAAGTAGCACCTCCTTTCCAAATTGTGAATGACCTCATAATGCTCCATGTTATATTTTATTTGCCATGTTACATAGAATATAGGACAAAGAAATCTACAGCACATTACAGGCCCTTTGGCCCACAATGTTGTGCTGACCATGTAACCTACTCTAGAAACTGCCTAGAATTTCCCTGAAGCATAGCCCTCTATTTTTCTAAGTTCCATGTACCTATCCAAGAGGCTCTGAGAAGACCCTATTGTATCCCCTTCTACCACCGCTACCGGCAGTGCATTCCACGCATCCACAACTCTCTGTGTGAAAAACTTACCCCTGACATCCCTCGGTACCTATTTCCAAGCACCTTAAAACTACGCCCCCTCGTGTTAGCCATTTCAACCCTGGAGAAAAAGCCTCTGGCTATCCACACAATCAATGCCTCTCATCATTTTATACACCTCTATCAGGTGTATACACCTCTTATTCTCCATTGCTCCAAAGAGAAAAGGCTAAGTTCACACAACCTGTTCTCATAAGGTACGCCCTCCAATCCAGGCAATATCCTTGTACATCTCCTCCGCACTCTCTTTATAGTATCTACATCTTCCCTGTAGTGAGGTGACCAGAAATGAACACAGTACTCCAAGTGGGGTCTGACCAAGGTCTTGTATAGCTGTAACATTACCTTGTTACATTCACTTAACCTCCATCTCCCTGAAGCCTCAAAATACTTCTCACAGTCCAACCTGTCAGCCATCTTTGAGAATGTAGATACATTACTCTTCATCCCCTTTGCAAATAAATTGATATAAGTTGTGAACTGGAGCCCCAGCACTGATCCCTATCATATCCAACTAGTTAACACCTTGACAACTCAAAAATGACTCACTTATTCTCACTCAGCAATCCTCGGTCTACACGCCATTACTTGCATTCTAATGTTGTTTGATAATCCTTGGTGAGGTACATTAGCAAAGCATTGTAAAAGTCCAAATGCACCATTTCAACTGCATTATTCTCTTCTGCAAAACTATAAACTCAAAATTCCAATAGATTAATCAAACATGATTGCTCTTTCATAAATCCCATGTTGTCTCTGGCTAATCTCATTAATATATATACCATTTACCACTTCCCTAATAGTAGGTTCCAGCATTTCCTCTACTATGGATCGTTGAACAACTGGTCTTGGTTTCCTAATTTCTCTTTTATATCTTTCATAAGTAGTGGAATTACATATGCTACCTTTCAAGACATTTGACCAACTCATGAATAATTTGAATCTTGGCAGCGTCAACATCACCGTAATCACCACCTTCAAAGAACAAGAAAGCAGCTTGTAAAGTCCTGATGATTGTTTGCCTTTCATTTCTATTAATTTCATTCATTTTTTCATTGATTCTATTGTATTCTTTGTTCAATTGTAAGTACCTGCCGGAAAATGAATCTCAGCATAGTGTATGGTTACAGATGCATACTTTGATAATAAATTTACTTTGTACTTTTGAAGTTAATTTCTTCAAAAGTCATTTTTCTTAAATAAATGCTGATTTCTTGAACCCTTATTTCACACTAAACTCAGTTTCTCACTATTTCCTGGAGTTTTCTGTGTTGTCTTCCGCAGACAGAAACAGAAAGTATTTCTTTAATTTCTGACTCTTTTCTTACTTCCCAGTTTCTCCTCTCTCAATCTGCAGGGGACACAAACTTTAAAAAATATTTTCCTCTTTACATTGCTAAGAAACTTTTGCAGTCTGTCTTTTGCTTTCTGGTCTTCAACTTCCCTTCATCAATGCGTTGATCATTCTTACTAAAATTTCCCAGATCTTGGGCTCATTTTGTTGGCAAACATAAGCCTTTTCCTTTTCCTTTTACTGTCTTTAACTTCTCTTGCTAGACACCGTCAGACCACTTTCACAATTTGTTTTGCCTTAAAAGAATCTCTATTAACTAAATATTAATTATTTAAGTGAGAGCCTTTTTTTTTCTTATGATCATGTCTTTCAAAACATTTTCCACTCTCCCTTTACTAAGTCATGGCTTTTGGCATCATAGTTTACTTCATTCAGATTTAAGATCCTGGCTTCAAGTTGAAATAAATTACTTCAAAATTTTAATTACATTTTAACATATTAAAATATTACAATTGAGCATTTCATAATTTAGCTTAATGTCCTACTTACAATTCTAATTATTAAATTCACTAGCACCTTCATCCCAGCCTCCTTCAAGTGAAGCTTGTCCCAGCAGGACTGTTTATTTTCACATCAATAATGTCAATATCCTCTATTATTATATGTCATTAGTTTCCATTTGGATCATACTAAGTGGATCATTCTTGGCAAGTGGCAGGGCGTTCAGAAGCCTGATGGCCTGAGGGAGGGAACTGTTTCCCACCCTGACCATTCTTGTCTTTAAGTATCGGAGTCTCCTGCTTGATGGTAGAGAGACAAAGAGAACGCTGGATGGATTAGTGGGATCCTTGATGATACTAAGGGTTCCTGCGTACACAGCGCTCCTGATAAATGTCCCAGATGGATGGTGGACCCAGATGGACCCCTATGATCCTCTCAGATGTTCTCACTATAGGATCTTCAGGTCTGATGCCCTGTTGCCCCCCTACCAGATGGAGAGGCAGCTTGTCAGGATGCCTTCAATGGTGCTCCTGTAACGCGCAGTTAAGATGGGATGAGGGGGGAGCCTCACTTGCCTCAATCCCCTTAGGAAGTGGAGGCACTGCTGTGACTTCTTATTCATGGAGGTGATATTAAGCGACCAGGTGAGGTAATCCGTGCCATGAACTCCCAGGAACTTGATGCACTTAGCTCTCTCTACGGAGGAGCCATGTGGGGGATGGTTCATCTACACCTTCCTAAAGTCCACAATCATTTGCTCCAGTTTCTCCTACAGGCCCAAGGAGATGTCCAGGTGAGCAATCTAGCTTTTTGGATTTAAGATTAGGTTAAAAATAACAATTTTCAACATTCTCCCCCCTGAATTTTACTGTTTTTTATTACCACAGCAAGTCTTCGACACTCCCCCAACTTGAATGGCCTCCAGTGGTGTGGTGCTGTGTGATCAGTTTGCTCATCAGCCTCAAGGTTTCTGCTCCTGTTCCTACACACTCAAATGTGTCACTGTGTGTCAGACAGAGTGGTCAGCAGCACTGGGGCTCCACAGGGGACTGTCCTGTCTCCCTTTCTCGTCACCATCTGCAACTCGGACTTCAATTACTGCACAGAGTCTTGCCATCTTCAGAAGTTTTCTGATGACTCTGCCATAGTTGGATGCATCAGCAAGGGAGATGAGGCTGAGTACAGGGCTACAGTGGGAAACTTTGTCACATGGTGTGAGCAGAATCATCTGCAGCTTAATGTGAAAAAGACTAAGGAGCTGGTGGTGGACCTGAGGAGGGCTAAGGCACTGGTGACCCCTGTTTCCATCCAAGGGGTCAGTATGGACATGGTGGAGGATTACAAATACCTGGAGATACAAATCGACAATAAACTGAACTGGTCAAAGAACACTGAGGCTGTCTACAAGAAGGGTCAGAGCCGTCTCTACTTCCTGAGGAGACTGAGGTCCTTTAACATCTGCCGGACGATGCTGAGGATGTTCTACAAGTCTGGTGGCCAGTGCTATCATGTTTGCTGTTGTGTGCTGGGGCAGCAGGCTGAGGGTAGCTGACACCAACAGAGTCAACAAACTCATTCGTAAGGCCAGTGATGTTGTTGGGGTGGAAATGGACTCTCTGACGGTGGTGTCTGAAAAGAGGATGCTGTCCAAGTTGCATGTCATTTTGGACAATGACTCCCATCCACTCCATAATGTACTGGTTAGACACAGGGGTACATTCAGCCAGAGACTCATTCCACCGAGATGTAACACTGAGCGTCATAGGAAGTCATTCCTGCCTGTGGCCATCAAACTTTACAACTCCTCCCTCGGAGTGTCAGACATCCTGAGCCAATAGGCTGGTCCTGGACTTATTTCCACTTGGCATGATTAACTTATTATTATTTAATTATTTATGGTTTTATATTGCTATATTTCTACACTATTCTTGGTGCGACTGTAACGAAACCCAATTTCCCTCGGGATCAGTAAAGTCTGTCTGTCTGTCTGTAAAACCAGAAAATGTAGGAAGTACTCAACAGCTCAAGCATAGTCTGTTCAAAGATAAATAGAAGTAGGTTTCACGTCAAAGATGATTTTTCAGAACCCTCTCCATCTTCTCGGACAACTGCTCTGGTTCTCCGACTGCTCTGGATCTTTTCATCTCAAGTTGCCAATGAAACGTCAACCGGCTCGACTTCAGCACTCCTCTCTCCTCCTCGAACCCTACCTCCTCTGAACGCACCACCCTCCACTTTCTCCACACCAATCTCCACCTTACCATCAAACCTGCAGGCAGGCAAAGGGGGTGCTGTGGTATTGTGACAGAGTGACCTCTACCTTGCTCAGGCCAGGCAGCTCCACATACCTAACCCTGGAAGAGGACCCCAACCCAAACCATCAGAAGACTGACTCCGACACCATCGCTGCCTCATCTGCTCTGGAGAACTCCCATCCACTGCCACCAAATTCATAGCTCCCTTACTCCACACTGCTTGCTTCTACCTCCTACCCAAGATCCTCAAGTTTGACTGCCTGGGTAGGCCCATTGTCTCAGCCTACTCCTACCCCAATCAACTGGTGACCTCGTACCTTGACTCCATTCTACCCCCCTTCGTTCAGTCCCTTCCCACGTACACTCATAACAACTCTCATGCTCTCAGTCTCCTCAATTCCTTGGCCTGACCACCTAATTTTCACCATGGATGCCCAGTCCCTGTGCACTTCTATCTCCATTCAAGAAGGCCTTAAAGCTCTCTGTTTCTTTCCCACAAAAGAACCAGCCAGTTCTCCTCCACTACTGTCTGGTAGGACTGGTTCTCAGCCTCAACAATGTTTCCTTTAGCTCCTCCCTCTTTCTCCAGACTCAAGAGGTAGTCATGGGGGTCCACACGGGCCCAGCTATGCCTGCCTTTTCACTGGCTATGTACAACAGTCCATGTTCCAAGCCTTTTGCAGTAATGCTTCCAACTCTTTCTCCGCTACACTGATGACTGCACTGGTGCTGCTTCATGCACCCATGCTGAGCTCGTCAATTTTATCAACTTTGCATCTAACTTCCACCCTGCCCTTAAATTCACTTGGTCCATTTGACACCTCACTCCCCTTTCTTGATCTCTCTGCCTCCATCTCTGGAGACAAAGTATCGATCAACATCTTTTAGAAACCTAATTCTCACAGTTATCTTGACTATACCTCTTCCCACACTGTCTCCTGTAAAAGTGCTACTCCCTTTTCTCAGTTCCCTCATCTCTGCCGCATCTGTTCCCAAGATGCAGCATGTCAGAGGTGTCCTTATTGTTCAAAGAATGGGGATTCCCTGCCTCCGCCACAGACGCTGCCCTCACCTGCATCTCCTCCATTTCCCAAAGCATCCCCATTTTCTCCATCTTCCCGACAAGAGTTCCTCTTGTCCTTAACTACTACCCCATCAGCCTCCTCATCCAACACATTATCCTCCAAAACCTCTGCCACCTTCAAAGGGATCCTACTGTCAAACATAGCTTCACCTCTCCCCCACCCTGCTCTCTGCAGGGGTTGCTCCTTCTGTGATTCCCTTATCCATTTGGCCCTCCCCATTAATCCCCCCCCCCAGCGCTTATCTCTACAAGTGCCTAAGTGTTACACCTGTCCACTTACGTCCTTCCTCACCCCCATTCAGGGCCCCAAACAGTCCTTCCAGGTGAGGCAACACTTCACCTCTGAATCTTCTGGGGTTGTCTATTGTGCCCAGTGCTCCTGATGCAGCCTCTTCCACATTGACAACACCTGTCGTAAACTGGGGGACCACTTCATTGATTACTGCCGCTCCACCCATCTAAAGCAGAACTTCCTGGTCACCAAACATTTTGATTCCGATTCCCGTGCCTGTTCCGACATCTCAGTCCACGGCCTCCTCCTGTGCCATGACGAGGCCACCCTCACAGTGGAGGAGCAATACTTTACACTCCATCTGGGTAGCCTCCAACCTGATGGAATAAATATCGATTTCTCCTCCTGCTAAAAAAATTCCCTCCCCTCTGCTCTTCTATTTCCCACTCTGGCCTCTTAACTCCTCTCACCTGCTTATCACCTCCCTTGGTGACCTTCCTCCTTCCCTTTCTCCCTTGGTCCACTCTCCTCACCTATCAGATTCCTTCCTCTCCAGCCCTTTATCTTTCCCACCCACCTATCACCTTCCAGCTATCCTCCTTTCTCTCCCCCATCTTTTTATTCTGGTATCTTTCCTTTTCCTTTCTGGTCTTGCCAGAGGGTCTCAGCCTGAAACATCAACTATTTGTTCGTCTCCACAGATGCTGCCTGACCCGCTGAGTTCCTCCTGCATTTTGTATGCATTGCTTTGAATTTCCAGCTCCTGAAGACTTTCTCGTGTTTATGCTCTGTCAGAACTTGGAAAGATCTTAGTTACAGAGAAAGGTTGAATAGGTTAGGACTTTATTCCTTGGAGTGTAGAAGAATGAGGGGAGATTTGATAGAGGTATTTAAAATTATGATGGTTATAGATAGAGTGAATGCAAGCAGGCTTTTTCCACTGAGCCTAGGGGAGAAAAAAAAAAGAAGACATGGGTTAAGGGTGAAGGGGGAAAAGTTTAAAGGGAACATTGGGGGGGGCTTCTTCACGCAGAGAGTGGTGGGAGTGTGGAATGAGCTGCCAGATGAAGTGGTAAATGCAGGCTCACTTTTTAACATTTAAGAAAAACTTGGACAGGTACATGGATGAGAGGGGTTTGGAGGGACATGGTCCAGGTGCAGGTCAGTGGGACTTGGCAGAAAAACGGTTCGGCAAGCCAAGAAAGGCCAAAAGGCCTCTTTCTGTACTGTAATGTTCTATGGTTCTGTGATAAGTTAGTATCAAGTATCAAGCTGTGGATTTAATATCTCCCATGAAAATGAAGTCCTTTCTGGACAGATATCTTGTGGTGGAATCACGATCTGGAGAAACATACAAGGATGTCTCTTACATGATAAAGGAGCTGGAAGTTGTAGAAGGGCAATCTCCTGAGGGTTTGAAGTCCATTACTGCCAGGATGTTCAGTCTATAGAGTGGTGTGAGGGTGTGCATGAGAGCAGGCATTTGGCTTCCGCAAAATAGAAATGATTTTTATCTATTGGAAGAACGTCAGGTGCTGGACAAGTGCAACACTACCTTCTCACTCACCTCTCCTCTCCCTCTTGACTCTCCTCCTCCTACGTACGGGAATCCAGACTCCAGTCCATCAAATCTGAGACAAAGCTCTTTGAGTGACAGATAGCTACTGCAGATGTATTTGCCATGGATTCCTGCGGTAGCCATCATCTCTCACATACTAGGGCAGCAATACATTACCTACCTTGCCTCAGCTGCCTTAAAGTATGTATTTTATTCAATTTACAGGGTTATTTAATGATAGCCATATCAGACTTACTTCGCCAAAATGAGAGTGGAGGGGACTTTTCCCATTGTCCAACCTGCTACAAGTAGTCGCTGGAATTGGGTCAGTAAGCTGATATTGATGTTCACAGGGTTCCTCGTGGGCCAGAGTTGTGGAAGTGCTACCCACAGGTCCTTAACGAATTTTCTGTGGATTTTGCAAACCCACGTTGGACCAGGAGAAGCTGCATTTCCTGTTTCCCCTTCAGGGCCTCCTGCTTCTCTCCTTCCATTCCTGTCCCTCTGGTTCTGTTCAGAAGCGTGCATAGCTCCAAATACTAAAGCCAAAGAGCCAAAACCTTTCACTATCTTAAATAATGTGATAATGCCCTTCATCCACTTTATCAGCCCCAGCCTTTCAGCCCCTTTCACATCCAGCACCTCTGTACGTTCTCTACTATTGACCCTTACCCTCTGTCCACTCTTCACTCCTCCCAGCCCTCTCCACCCCTTGTATTCTCAGTCCACCCAACAGCCTGCTTCAGTATATTTCCATCACAGTCCAGATTTTAAAAAACTCAACAGCCTATTGTTTAGGTCCACACTTTAAGAATAATTAAGCTGTTTGGGGAACTAGATTTCACTGGAACTGTACTCACCACGAAGACAATATGACAGGAGAGCAAGAATGGGTAAACAAAAAATAGAGGCACAAGATGCCGTCTGACCTGATGAGGTCTTTCATCAACTTGTTTTGTGCAAACAGAAAATAGCTTCAGGGCAGTGGGCCAACTCCCAAGGCGACACAAACCCATCTAAAAACAGGGCTAATTGAGATGCAGACTAATCCAGCTGATGCACCATCAATAACTCACTCTGAGATGTAAAGGTGAGATATCGGCTTTTATTGACTGGAAGAAGGAACAAGCAGTGAGTGACCATCATACTACATCCTGGAGACTGAGAGGCCGGGTTCAGGCCTCGATCGCCTTTATACAGGGGTCTGTGGGAGGAGCCACAGGAGCAGTCAGCAGGGGGCGTGTCCAGACAGGTATATGTAGTTCACCACACTGGTCTCCAGGTTCAGACCAATTTCTTCTCCGTTTCATCACTGAAATCTCCTGAAGTCCTAATTCCAGAACCTGCTTTCAGTCCTCTCTTTCTTACATTATTTTTCAAATACGATGACCTTACTATGGCAGCCTTGAAAAATGCCCAGGTGTCATCTAATCAAACACTTCTGAACCCACCCAGCCAATCAAAAGGAAAGGTTTGCAGCCCATAAACGGTTGCTTCCTTTATCACTTAGCCCCTTTTCTCACTCCCCCTAACTTCTTATTCTGGAGTCTTCCCCCTTCCTCTCCAGAAAATCCTCGCAGATTTTAACCATAGAACCATAGAACATTACAGCACAGAAACAGGCCCTTTGGCCCTTCTTGACTGTGCCGAACCATTTTTCTGCCAAATCCCACTGACCTGCACCTGGCCAATATCCCTCCAAACCCCTCTCATCCATGTACCTGTCCAAGTTTTTCTTAAATGTTAAATATGAACCCAGATTTACCACTTCATCTGGTAGCTCATTCCACACTCCCACCACTCTGTGTGACAAAGCTCCCCCTTAATGTTCCCATTAAACTTTTCCCCCTTCACCCTTAGCCTATGTCCTCTGTTTTTTTTCTCCTCCTAGCCTCAGTGGAAAAAGCCTGCTTGCATTCACTCTATCTATACCCATCATAATTTTATACACCTCTATCAAATCTCCCCTCATTTTTCTACGCTCCAGGAAATAAAGTCCTAACCTATTCAACCTTTCTCTGTAACTCAGTTTCTCGAGTCCCGGCAACATCCTTGTAAACCTTCGCTGCACTCTTTCAACCTTATTAATATCCTTCCTGTAATTCAGTGACCAAAACTGCACACAATACTCCAAATTCGGCATCACCACTGCCTTATACAACTTCAGCATAACATTCCAACTCTTATACTCAGTACTTTGATTTATAAAGGCCAATGTACCAAAAGCTCTCTTTACTACCCTATCTACCTGTGATGCCACTTTGAGGGAATTTTGTATCTGTATTCCCAGATCCCTCTGTTCTACTGCACTCCTCACTGCCCTACCATTTACCTTGTATGTTCTCCTGTTTGTTTCTCTTCTATAGATGCTGCCTCACCTGCTGAGTTCCTCCAGCATTTTGCGTGTATTGCTTTGGATTTCTGGCATCTGCAGACTTTCTAGTGTTAGTGTTCTCCAAGATAAGTACTTTGGGGGCCAACACTAATGTCCAGTTCTAAGCTTGTAGTTCCAGGGTCCAGTCCAAGCACGCAAGTACTCTCTTGAATTGAGTCCCATGCATCGAATACCCCAGGCACAGAGCATTGAATGCTCAGCCTAACCATGAGAAAGTAAAAAGTCAGTACTTTTCCATTATCATGTGAACTACTTCAAAATATCAATGGGAAGTATCAAGACTGAGTTCATTCTTAGCCAAACAATTAGATTACTGACACAGATGAACCTCCTCACTGAGGTAACAGCCAATCTGTGATCTAAATCCAAACACCTCAATAGGTTTTTCTAATAATAATTAATGTAAGGTATACATAAAACCTGATTGTAATAGATAAATGAAGCTAAGAACATCACAGAGGGTAGGATTGATCATGGATAAACAAGGACACATGGATGGAGTTGTAGGAGGTAGGGCAGGTCTTTGAGGATTCGCCAGTGTGAGGGACCTTGATGAATGTGAGGTCAGTGTAGAACAGGTGATACGCTGGGACACATTGACAATAAGAAAAAGGATGTGCTGGAACTTTTGAAAAATATTAGAATAGATAAATCCCGGGGCTGGATGAGATATACCCTAGGTTACTTCAGGAAGCGAAGGAAGAGATTGCTACGCCTCTGGTGATAATCTTTGTGTCCTGCGCACAACAGTAGTATCAGGAGATTGGGGGTGGAAAATGTTATTCCTTTTATTTAAGAAAAGTAATAGGGATACTCCTGGGATTTATTGACCAGTGAACCTTACATCAGTGGTGGGCAGTCTATTGGAGAGGATTCTTAGAAACTTGATTTATGAGCATTTGGGGAAGCATAGTCCAGTTATTCATAGTCAACATGGCTTTATAAGGAGCAGGTAGTGCCTTGTGAGCACAATAGAATCCTTTTAGGAAGTAATGAGACAAACTGATGAAGGCAGAGCAATACACTGTGGGGTGGTAGTAAAGGCAGATACATCACGGTTGTTAAGATGCTCTTAGATAGGCATATGGATGAAAAATAAATGGAAGGCTGTGTGGGAGGGAAGGGTTAGATTTGATCTTAGAGTAGGCTTAAGGGTCAGGACAACATCTTGAGATGAAGTCAACATGTACAAACACGCTGAAGGAACTCAGCAGGCCGGGCAGCATCCGTGGAAACGAGCAGTCAACGTTTCAGGCCGAGACCCTTTGTCAGGACATGATGACTCTAAGTGCTGACCTGAGTCCAGTCGAAGGGTCTTGGCCTGAAACGTTGACTGCTCGTTTCCACGGATGCTGCCCGGCCTGCTGAGTTCCTCCAGCATGTTTGTACCTGTTGATTTGACCCCAGTATCTGCAGTGTACTTTGTGTTTATCTTGAGATGAAGGATCTGTACTGTGATACTGTGTGTTCTATGTTCCTTAATCAGGAGGATGTTTCCCAATTATTGGGATCTAGGATCCTGCAGTATATTCTTTGATGCCATGAGACTTCATGGAGAATAGGCCTATTTGACCATACTTCATGAATCTTGCTTATCACAGCTATATCTGTCCATGATATTAGCAAAAGTGACCACTATGCAGTCATTGTGGAAACAAAGTCTCACAAAGCTGTCGTCATTATATTCTGTGCTCTGCTGTCACATTGAACGTGATTAAGACAGAACAGATCTGGCAGCTCAAAACTGAGTATTCAGTCAGGCACTTAAAGTCATCAGAAACAGCAGGACTGTTAAAAAGAGAACAATTTCATTTTATTGTGCATTTCATGATCTCAACCAGCCACAGGTACCTTTAAGACCAGTGATACTGAATCAGAATCAGGTTTATTATCACCATGGAACTTGTTACTTTAGCAGCAGCAGTTCAATGCAATACATAATCTAGAAGAGAGAAAAATAATAATAATAATAAATAAAATTTTAAAAATGAATAAGTAAATCAATTACAGTATACATATATTGAATAGATTTTAAAAAGAAATACTGTATATTTTTTAAGAAGCGAGGTAGTGTCCAAAGATTCAATGTCCATTTAGGGATCGGATGGCAGAGGGGAAGAAGCTGTTCCTGAATCACTGAATGTGTGCCTTCAGGCTTCTGTACCTCCTACCTGATGGTAACAGTGAGAAAAGGACATGCCCTGGCTGCTGAAGGTCGTTAATAATGGAAACTACCTTTCCGAGACACCACTCCCTAAAGATGTCCTGGGTACTTTGTAGGCTAGTGCCCAAGATGGAGCTGACTAGATTTACAACCCTCTGCAGCTTCTTTCAGTCCTGTGCAGTAGCCCCTCCATACCAGACTGTGATG
The DNA here is from genome assembly GCF_030144855.1 of Hypanus sabinus. Classification (NCBI taxonomy): domain Eukaryota; kingdom Metazoa; phylum Chordata; class Chondrichthyes; order Myliobatiformes; family Dasyatidae; genus Hypanus; species Hypanus sabinus. The sequence continues at coordinate 26,317,697 of NC_082721.1, forward strand.
CAGCCTGTCAGAATGCTGTCAACAGTAAAACTATAGAAGTTTTTGAGTGTATTTCAGAATCAGAATCAGGTTTATTATCACCGGCATATGACGTGAAATTTGTTCGATGACATGCCAAATCCCTTCAAACTCCTAATGAAGCTGTTTTTTTGCCTTCTTTATAACTACATCGATATGTTGGGACCAGGTTAGATCCTCAGAGATCTTGACACCCAGAAACTTGAAATTGCTCACTCTGTACACTTCTGATCCTATTATGAGGATTGGTATTGTACATACCAATCGTCTTACCCTTCCTAAGGTCCACGATCAGCTCTTTCGTCTTACTGACGTTGAGTGCCAGGTTGTTGCTATGGCACCACTCCACTAGTTGGCATATCTCAGTCCTCTACACCCTCTCGACACCACCTGAGATTCCACCAACAATGGTTGTATTGTCAGCAAATTTATAGACGGTATTTGAGCTATACCTAGCCACACAGTCATGGGTATACAGGGAGTAGAGCAGTGGGCTAAGCACACCCCACTGAGGTGCGCCAGTGTTGATCATCAGCGAGGAGGAGATATTATCACCAATCCGCACAGATTGTGGTCTTCCGCTTAGGAAGTTGAGGATCCAGTTGCAGAGGGAGGTACAGAGGCCCAGGTTCTGCAACTTCTCAATCAGGATTGTGTGATAGTCATTGTTTATAATGTAAGAAAGTGAAATAACAAGATGTTTTCAGTTACTGCGTCAGAAGGGAGGTTTTTCAATATCATGTCATTAAAGGAATGTGTAGCAGGATCCTTTCCACCCCAATAATTTGCTTTTCTTTTTTTCCTATTTTCTAAAGAACTTATTCTTATTCAGAATGACCATGAAGACCAGTTTACACCTGTGTTACACACCACTCTACGAGACATCGGTTGAGAAGGTGCGAAGTATAAACTTTGGTCAGTTGATATAGGATAAGAGGAACCTCGGCAACCACATGAGCAGAAGACGTGGACTGAGAAAGAGTTCTGCAACAACCTCATACATCTGGTCAAAATTTGTGGATGCAAATTCAAATACCATATCTATCTACCAACAATACTTTTAGTCCTAACCCCACAATTCTCCACACAACCAGCAACCAGCCAAAACCAGTGCTCATAGCTGAAGTTCTAGGAAACAGGGTTAACATGCTCATTCTATTATAATGCATGTCTTAGGATTTAGGAAAAAAGCCTGCTTATGCCTTGTTATGTAGCTAGACTGGGAGGCTCACTTGCAAGATGACTCTGAGTGCCTACGAGACCAGAGTAACAAATGTATTGAGACAACAGTGGGCAGAGGACTGGGTTAGGATAGAACCATGTAGATGTATGTGACACATTGGGAGCCAATGCTAGATACTTGCTGGCTTATGGAGGTGATTTACCAAAACAGCATGTGTTACAAGAGACTAGCCTCCTGGAAGAATGTAATTATAATGGGCTTTATCGTTATAATTACCAATGTCCATAAGACCATACGACAAAGGAGCAGAAGTCGGCCATTTGGCCCATCAAGTCTGCTCCGCCATTTCATCATGAGCTGATCCAATCTCCCCTTTAGTTCCATTCCCCCGCCAATGTCCCCCGCTAATATCCTAGCTGAACAAAGGAATGGTGCTCTAGGACAGCACCACCAGTCTCTGATCACAGGTAGGAGGCTTTCTGGCATAAGATGATCATTCAAGGAGGTGAGTTAAGAAGCAACTGATTATACATACCTTCTCATCTTGCATTGAACAAGAATTGACAACTGAACATTTGTATTGGAATCTAAATGTGTATAGAATGCCATGTTTTGAACACAGACTATCTGTGCATGACATTGCACTAGCAGGGAGGTTAGGCCTCTCTCTCCCGTAAGTTGAAGGTCCAATTGAACAGATATACTTCTATTTGACCCACAGCTTGACTTGTGAGAGTGATGCATAATTGTTTAAATGCCTGAATAATTAGCACTTCTACTATCTTCACACCCACACATTACAGTGTTCATGAAGCAAAGTTTTCAATCCCAACAGTGATGTGGCCCGGACATATTCCAAAACTCTCATTGATCCACGTCCCTCTCAGCTGCAGGACAGAGAGTCACGTAACCAAATCCAGCTTCAAACAACCAGAAAAGGGTAAGCATAAGTGCAGGTCCTCACCTGCATGCGACAATGCTGGTCACCATTGGGACGTGGTTGCAGTCACGGCTAGTGGAGATGCTGAAATCGTTGACTATGACTGCTAGACTGACAACTCAGATTCTTGCCTTCGTGCAAAGGGTCGCACAGCATTCTATCAAAGCTAATGATACACTACTAATTAAGTCACTAGAAAAGGATTTGCATCTTCTGGACCGTGGATCCAGAGACATGAATTTGAAATCTCATCATGATAGTTATAGTATTTAAATTCAAGTCATTAAATCAATCTGAAATTTCAAAAAAAAACTGAAATCCCAGTGATGGTAATTTCTGTTGTTCACTAATATTTTAAAGGGTAGTCTGGCCTATATTTGAATCTAGAACTCCCAGCGGAGTAGGTACTTAGCTCCGGATTATTAAAAACAAGCAATACATTTTGGAATTGTCAGTATTGTCTGCATGAATAAAGGAACTAATCTGCCTTCCATCAGTTTGTTAACACTGTTGAGGTAGCACACCTTGAAGTTTCAGTGGCTTACAGATTAAGATCTCTGCAGATCTCTCCCAGGATGGTTCAGCCTGACAGTATATAAACCAGTCTGATTAAAAGACATTTTCATTGGCAATTTACTCTTTTATTACTAGAATTGGCAAACACATCCATTAAGTTTAGGGCTACAGAATAATTATCCAAAGAACATGAATTCAAAACTCATTACAGTGCACTGATAATGTGAACAGTTTTAAATTCAGCCATGGTAACAGTGACCAGGAAATTGTTGAGCTATAGTAAAAGTCCATCTGCTTTACTTATGGATGTTTGGCAAGGAGGAAAATTAGCATCTAAGGAGAAAGGACTTCTGTTTTTTTCTCAGTTTCTTTGCCTCTGCTGTACTTGTTCTCAGGGCACGGATTTCCGCTTTGGGACATCAGAGATGTCCCCCCTTCTTCCTTTCTCAACTACTGATGCTGCTCTCACCCACATCTCCTCCATTTCCCGTAATCCATGCGCACGCCTTCTCCTCACCACCTTAATAGTGATAGAGTTCCTCTTGTCCTTACCTGCCACCCCATCAGCCTCCTCATCCAACACACCTTCCACCATCTCCAAAGGGATCCCATTGCCATACCTAGCTTTACCTCTTCCCCCACCCCGCTTTCTGCGGGGGGGGTCACACCTTCCGTGATTCCCTTAGCCATTAATCTCCCTCCTGGCACTTATCCCTGCAAGCAGCCTAAGTAATACACCTACCCATTCACCTCCTCCCTCACCTCCATTCATGACCCCAAACTGTCCATTCAGGTGAGGCAACACTGCACCTGCGAATCTACTGAGCTACCTGTTGTGTCTGATGCTCCTGATGCAGCCTCCTCTACATTGCTGAGACCCATCATAAACTGGGCATAGCTCCATCCGCCACAAGGACCTCCCAGTGGCCAAGGTGAGGAGCAACACCTTATTTCCATCTGGGTCCCCTCCAACCTGATGACATGAATATCAATTTCTCCTTCTGGTAAACAAATTTTGCCCCTTCCCCTCCTCTGTTCCCCACTCTGACCTTCTACCTCTTCTCACCAGCCTATTACTTCCCCTCCCGGTCCCCCCTTCCTTCCCTTTCTCCATTGGTCCACGCTCCTCTCCTATCACATTCCTTCTTGGCCTTTCCCGCCACCCTGGCTTCACCTTTCACCTTCTGGCTAGTCTCTTTCCCCTCCCTCCACCTTTTTATTCAGGTGTCTCCCACCCCCCACCTTCCTTCTCAGGCCTGGAACGTTGACTATCTATCCGTTTCAGTGGATGCTGCCTGACCCGCTGAGCTCCTCCGACATTTTGTGTGTGTTGCTTTGTTCTGAGTCAATATTTATTCATCGAAATATGGCTATTGTGAGGGTTCACAATGGGTACTTTACAAAGTCCAGACAAGGATTAACCCATCTATCAGTTGTCTCATTAACAGCTTCTAGTATCTTTATAAACCAAACCAACTAATTAAGATATTTATAATTATACAGAGATTTAAAGCGCTTTGATCAGGAAAGTTGATTTGCAGATGTGAGATGAAAGTTGTGTTCCTTAAAAGCATGACAGCTTTTGATGGATTTTGGCAGAGAGAAGTCATGTGATTGGCGGAAGATATGGTTGTCATTTAACAGGTTTTTTACACAGAGAGTGATAAGTGCATGGAACGCACTGCCCAGGGTGGTGGTAGAAACCAATACATTAGGGACATTTAAGGGGATCTTATATAGACACATGGATGAAAGAAAATGGATGGCCATGTGGAAGGGAAAGTTAGGTTAGTATTGGACTAGGTTAACAGGCTGGCACGTCATTGTGGGCCAAAGGGCCTACACTGCACTGTGCCCAATGTGCTAAAACATCTGCTCCATTATTGACCTTCTCCCTCCATAAGGTCAGGATTTGGGATGTTTACTGACGATTGCACAACTTTCAGCTCCAGTCACATCTCATCAGATAACGAAACAGTCGATGACTGGTTGCGGCAAGATCGGAACAACATTTAGATATAGGCTACTGAGTGCCAAGCAACTAGCAGACAAGAATACAGAGAAGTCTAACCACCTGTTCGTGACATTGAATATCATTACCACTGCTGAGTTAACCACCATAACATTATTGGGGCTCACCATTAACAGACATTACTGGGTAGCCGCATGAGTTAAGTAGATATATCCTCCTGGCCTGGTATTTCCCTTCAGCATTTTCTTCACTTGTACTATGCTTGCTGTGAGAGAGCACTTTAAGCTCTGATGTCCTCTCCAGTGATTCAATATTCACAAATTGTTCCAGCAGCTTCTGAGGGTAATCATTTGAATGCATGATCCTGGGTGTAAAAACCATTCTGCTACCTCGAACACAATTTGCTCAACTTCATATTTTGTTTTGTCTTAGCAGGGTCTTTAATTGACTATTAGTGCTGTTTACCACACAAGAAAAAGGTGTGGTTTTACCCCTCAGAAAGCTTAGATTGCCCCGTTACTGCCTGGTTTACAGTACGCTCCTGGAAAATAAAGAAAGCCACACTACTGATTTCTTAGCATAGACCACACAGGCTGTTATCTTAGCATCACTCTTGATGAACACATCTTGTAAAACAAGGCCCTTTTCTGGCTACAGGCTCACAAGGGATATTCCCTTCAGAGCTGGTTCATGGGTCAAGTCAGCAAACACAGACTCAGTAGCTGAGTCAGCCTACTAAAGTGCTGCCACCTTTAAAAATATCAGGTTGAAACACTCAAATGATGCTTCTGCTAAATAGATGCACTTGGCAAGAATCTGTACCTACTCCAAGACATTAACAGTCTGGAGCCCTTTGTACCAGCATTACAACTATTTGAATTCCATTCAGCCTTTGCCTCACTTTATTATAAATGCCAACACTTAAAAGAAACCACAGTCATCCCTATTCAATAATACTGTTTACAATTTTTTTCTGACGTGTTTCTTCCTTAGAAATTTTATTTTGTTTCTGATAGACTGCTTGAAACGGAACCCAAATATCAGTTTGGTCTTCTTGAGGAATTTGAAGAAACAAGAAATTAATTTTTATTGAATGTAATATGTTTAATTGCATTATGGTGCTGATGCTTTGCAATAGTTCAACTCGGCTAAAAATGTTTTGCCGAAGCTCTTCGTTTGTACTCAGTGTCCGAGGCTTCACACAAAGTGTCCAACAATAATCAGCCAGCATCAATGGATTCCAGTTGCCCTGATACTGTTTCTCCATGACCGCAATGTCCTGGTGAAGCCTTTCACCGTGCTTGTCACTGACAGCACCAAGATCTGCAGGGAAGAAACCTAAATGGGAATGCAGAAAGTGAATCTTTAGTGACATGTTGCACTTCATTGTTTTGTATGCTTGAAGCATGTTGTCAACCAGCTGCACGTAGTTTTGTGCTCTGTAGTTGCCAACAAAACTTTCAACAACATCCTTGAGTACCTTCCATCCAATTTTTTCTGGTCCCACCAGAAGTTCTTTGAATCACCTGTCACTGATGACTTTGTCAATCAACAAAAGCTCCAATTATGGTACCAATTATTCTGGGAAACATCTGGCTTCAGATATCAAAATCCATCACAAAAATGTATAGCCTTTCTAAAACCTGCCCTGCCTAAGCATACTTAGGCATGCTTGAACAAATTAGAAAGCTTTTCAGCTTACATTGTGGGAAACATTTTAATGGACTTGAATTATGAAATTAAATAACAAATATAGACATTTTTTTTCAAATGGTACATGCTAGGGAAATTTCACTGTGATTTTCATGATCAGCAGCCCAAAATCCATAAGGTATACTTTAAAATATTTAGGAAGCAAAATCTTTCTTGTCCAGTGTAATTAACAGAGAAACCCCCTTTTACTGTGCGTCCCATTTACCTTTACCAGGGTGTTACAATAGAAAACTAACTACTACAGGCCCTTAGTGTCTGTATTCAATGCTTACTCAGCCATGGAAATTATGGACAATGGAATGGAAGGCTGCCTAATTAAAAGCAAAGATTTCAGATAATTTATAGTAGCAGAGATACTCAGAGCGACTCTGAGAGAAATTTTACACCAGTGTGTGAGACTTTGTAAGTCTGGGGCTTTGAGTGAGTATTAGAGATTCTGAATGTGAGAAACATTCTGAATAAGCCAAAAAAGAATCAACAATTTTTTTACTGAGACTTTTAAACCATAGGAAAATTAATTGTATAAGACTGAGTGAGATAGCTTTTGAACGTGCAGTTTCAGGTGAGATTTTGGACGGTAAAAGTGGTTTTGAGTGTACTGTATGTAAGAGATTCTGAGTATAGTGGCACTTTGAGTGAGTGTGTTGGGGATTCTGGGTAAGTGAAAGACTCAAAAGTATTCAAGATATTCTGAGTGAGTTGGAAAAATTTTGAGTGGGAGAAATTTTGCTTGTGAGGGATTTTGTGATTCTGAATTGGTGTGAGATTCGAAGTATGCATAAGAGATTCTTTGAGTAAATGTGAGAGATTCTGAATATATGTCAGAGAGTTTAGGTACATGTAGAATTTTGAGTGAGTGTGAGATTTTGATTATGTCAGAGAAGTTCCATGTGAGAGAGAGAGAGATTCTGAATGTGTCAGACTAACTAAGTGAGCAAGTGAGAGATTCTAAATCTGTGTGATTATGAATGTGTATGTTTCTCTTTAAGTGAGGAATTCTGGTGAGTCTGATTGTTACAAATCTGCTTGAGACATTCTTTGGGTGGGTGAGAGATTTGGAGTGAATATCATTCTTCAAGTAAGTGAGATACAGCAAATATTAACCTCATCAGCAACCAACCAAATCTAAATCTGAATATAGATTGTAGATTGAATTTAAAATGTAGGTCGGAACAGTAAATTGCAAACCAGGAAACATCCAACTGATTGATACATGTCTGCATATGCATGAATGCAATCGACACCCTATTGCATGAACATGACTCAGAAGACCACAGCAATTAACTTTCATTTTGGGAGCATTGGTGGGAAAACCCAGGAATTCGAAAAATTACATGTACTCAAAAGAAGCATTACGGAGGCATTGCAACTTTAGAAATGTCTTGTAACTTTTGTCCTTTAACATATAAAAATGTGCTGTAATGTTGGGTCAGGGAGTCTCTCTCTCTCTCTCTCTCTCTCTCTCTCCCTCTCCCTCTCCGTCTCCCTCTCCCTCTCCCTCTCCCTCTCCCTCTCCCTCTCCCTCTCCCTCTCCCTCTCCCTCCCTCCCTCCCTCTCTCCAAAGGCTATCAGCTTGTGTGTTTCCCAAATAAAGAAGTTTATATCTACCAGCAGCATCTTTCTGGTGCCTTCAATCACAGTTACAACAATTTTTTTGGGTGAGTTTATGTACTCATACCAAGACTTTAAGATTGGGCCTGTTGTCACCTCCTTGTATTCCTTTTCTTTCAGCAAAAATAAATGTTCTAAACTCTAAACATAGCTTGTTCTGGCATTGCTTTTAGGTTTGTCTATTCTGGCATTACTTACAATCCTAATGTCTAATATCGCGTGGTCCAGGAGGGTTAAAGGACTGTCGGTAACTGAAATGGTTTATGTTGTTGCGAAACTGATTCTAATCATCCCTTGTGTTGTTTGTATTGTGTAACTTCAAAAATAAAAAACAGCAAAAAATAATCAAAAAACAAAGGGGTAAAATTTGTACTGCTGAGGGAGAGTGAGTCCCAAGCTCTGATTAACAAAATGGAATTTTGACCTCTACATACCAGGGAAATTCTATTCAACTCATCAAACCTGCTTCTTCATCTGATCATTTCTGAGACCAGGCACCTTACCTATTTAGTATTATTAAAGAAAGTTCAGAATATTTTTTTCTCAAATATATCAAAGTCTAATCCTGCTCCACACGCACAAAAAAACTTTCAACTGGGAGTCATGGACAAGAATTGGGCAATACTATGTACTTGAGAATTCCACCTTTGAACAAGGGCACCAACACTATCTATAGTTCACCCACCACTGTCCTGCTAGGACCTCAAGCTCAGCTACCCACCTGCTCACCCTTGATGTAGAGCCGTGATATAGCTAGAGATTACAGATTAACAGCCAGTGGTCTGGATCATTGATCTAGTGATGTGAGTTTGAATTCAGCATGGAAACTAAATAAATAACAAATTTCAAACAAATTCTAATATCAGTAATGGAGGCTACAAACGTGCAAGATGATTGCAAAGACCTACTTGGTTAGCAAAGCTGATCTCATACTCTCAAAAGACTATGGGAACCTCTTCAAAATGTTAATCATGCTTCCTTGCCTTGATCTAGCCTGTAGTAGGCAGCCACCGATCTCGGGATGATGGGTTTGTGCCTCTGCTGGACTGTGTCCTCTCCAGGGCAAAAGCCTGGGTGGGATGATTTGAAGAACCGGCTGTTGCCCATGCAGCGGGCTCCCCCTCTCCACGTCACTGATGTAGTCCGAGGGAAGGTCAAGCACCGATACAGCTCGGCACCAGTGTCGTCGCACAGGTTGCCACGGTGAAGTTGTAAACAACATCAAACTGCCTTGGGGACCCCGACTCCAGATTTCTTCCTCAGAGTTTACTCCCAAAGCCTTTCCCATGGGTGGGTACGGCCACAAGGCAGCGGAGGTTTAAAATCAGATTTTTCCTTCTCCTAGGCGGGCTGCCGTCCAAGGCTGATGAGCCCCACCTGCCCGAAGCAACTGGATTTGAAGCACCAGTGGTCCGTCTTTGTCCCTTCTCGTGTCAGTAGAAACAGCTCCATCGGGCCTAGTAGCAAAGCCACACGTGAAGGCCAAGACTTGGACGTGGTTGTCAGAGTCTGTTAGAGTTGCACGCCATTTAGAGCACCTTGTAGGTAGTGGGAACTTATCCCCACGACTACTCCCGGCTGGGACAACCTCAGGAACCTCTGGCTTGTATTTCCACCAATTTCACTTACCTTCAGCTGTTCCTAATTCTGGAGCAATTGGGGATGGGCAATGAATACTGGAATTGCCAGCAATATCCGTATCCATAACATAAGTTAAAAATGAAGGAAAAATGGATCCTAATCTAAAGGTTGGACCCTTTAAAAGTTCATGAAGATAAAACAGCCTCAACACTCCATTTGCAAGTGTCATCCTGAGGAGTAATGGTTTGTAGAGCAGCATCTGAGTCCCTCAGTTTACTGTGTGTCAGGTGGACAGAGAGACTCATGAGGTTCCTTATACTATTAGCTTTTATCTGATGGAGACTTGTGCCTTCTTGTTCCCTGCTGCTAGGGCTCCTTCCCATGGGAGTAAAGGAAGGCTTTGTTTAGTGAGTAGAAGTCCTTTATAGTTAAGCATTTATCTATAAGAACTTACAAAGGACTGTGGATGCCATACTTTGATGTACACCCGAAGTCCTGATTATCCCTGAATTAAGGAACAAATTGAAGTCAAAGAAATTGGTGATTGACATGCAGGCTAGGTCAAGTCGTGAAGTTGTCACATTTCAGAATCAGAATCAAGTTTAATATCACCGGCATATGTCGTGAAATTAGTTAACTTACCAGCAGCAGTACAACGCAATACATGATGATACAGAGGAAAACATAAAGAAGCAAATCATTTACAGTAAGTATTTATGTGTACATTAAATAGTTAAATTAAAAATTGAGCAAAAACAGAAATAATTTTTTAAGAAGTGAGTTAGTGTTCATGGGGTCAATGTCCATTTAGGAATCGTTTGGCAGAGGAGAAGAAGCTGTTCCTGAATCACTGAAGCCTTTGGGCTTCTGTGCCTCCTTCCTGATGGTAATGATGAGAAAAGGACATGTGCTGAGTGAAGAAGGTCCTTAATAATAATGGACACCATCTTTCTGAGGCACTGCTCCTTGAAGATGTGTTGAATACTACAGAGGCTAGTACCTATTATGCAGCTAATTAATTATACAGCTATCTATAGCTTTGTTCGGTCCCGTGCAGTAGCCCCTGCCCCCATACCAGACAGTGATGCAACCTATCAGAATGTTCTCCATGGTACCTCTGTAGACATTTTCGAGTGTTTTGGGTGACAAACCAAATCTCCTCAAACTCCTAATGAAGTATAGCTGCTGTCATGCCTTCTTTATAGCTGCATCAATATACTGGGACCAGCTTAGATCCTCAGAGATACTGACACCCGGGAACTTGAAATTGATCACTCTCTCCAGTTGTGATCCCTCTCTGAGGAATGATTTGCTTTCCTTTGCCCTACTTTTTTCTGAAGTCCGCAAGCTTTGGATTCCTTCCTTAAGTGTAATTTGTGAACTAGAAAAGATCAATGGAAGCCCTTCATAGTTAAAATCCTAGATCATGGGAAATATATTCACCACACTCTCACCATCATTCTCCTACCCCTTATCTCTTGGCTCCACTGGCTCATAATTCTTCCACCAGCTTTACTGTGGGGATTGGAAAAGCTGACAATGTCCCCAGAATATCTGGCTTTGACAAACCCCCCAGCTGTATCAGAGTTCCTGATTGTGGGCTTCAATTCACCAGATTTCTTCTGAAACACCAGGACAAACCTGGCAAGGTGTAACATTTCCCTGGTACGTCCTCTTTAAAAAAAAGCAGGACACATCCAGTGTTGGTAATTACTGTCCAATCAGTCCACAGCAGATCATCAACAGAGTGACGGAAAGTGTTATTGACACTGATATCAAATGGAATCAATTAACCTGTTCACTGATGCTCATTTACGGTTTCACCTTATCAAGTTTCTGGTTCAAAAGTAGACCACAAAGCTGAATTCTAGAAGTCCACAGATGTCAAAGCAGGATTTGACCAAGTTTGGCATTAAGGCATCCTAAAGTCAATGGTTACCAAAGGGAAAACACTCCTGTGATTGGAGTCATACTTTGCAAATGATTGAGTTGGTGATCAATAACTCAACTGCAGGTATTCATAAAAGTATCCACAAAGCTAGGTGGAGGAACAGGCTGTGTTGAGCAAGCAGAGAGTCTGCAGAAGGACTTAGATGGATTAGGAGAATGGGCAAAGAAGTAGCAGATGGAATATTGCATGGTGTTGCACTTCGGTGGAAGGAGAAAAGGCGTAGACTATTTTCTAAACGGGGAGAAAATTCAAAAAGGAGAGGTGCAAATGGACTTGGGAGTCCTCGTGCAGAATTCCCTAAAGGCTAAATTGCAGGTTGAGTCAGTGATGAGGAAGGCAAATGCAGTGTTAGCATTCATTTCGAGAGGACTAGAATATAAAAGCATGGATGTAATATTGAGGATTTATAAGGCCTTAGTCAGTCTACACTTGGACTATTGCGACCGGTTTTGGACTTTCTACCTAAGAAAGTTTGTTCTGGCATTGGAGAGGGTCCAGAGGAGGTTCATAAGAAAGATCTCAGGAATGGAACTGTTAATATATGAGGAGAGTTTGATGGCTTTGAGGCCTGCCCTCTCTGGAGTTCAGAAGAATAAGAGGGGCTCTCAGTGAAAGCTATCGAATATTGAAAGGACCAGTTATAGTGGGCATGGAGAGGATGTTTCTTATAGTGAGGGAAATCTAGGACCAGAGGGCACAGCCTCAGAATAGAGAGTTGTCCACTTAGAATGAAGATGAGGAAGAATTTCTTCAGCCAGGTTAGAATAACCAGGTGCTGTGTTTAGAATAATTATAAGACTACGAGACACAGGGGTAGAATTAGGCCATTCAGCCCATTGAGTCTACTCCACCATTTCCCTCTGAACCCCATTCTCATGCCTTCTCCCCATAACTTTGCATGCTTTGGCTAATCAAAAACCCATCAACCTCCATCTTAAATATACCCAACGACCTGCCCCGCACAGCAGCCAGTAGCAACAAATACCACAGATTCACCACCCTGTGGCTAAAGAAGTTCCTCCTCGTTTTCATTCTAAATGGATGTTCCACTTTTCTGAGGCTATGACATCTGGCCCTACACTCCCCCACTAAAGCAAACATCGTCTCCACATCTGCTTTAAACATTCGATAGGTTTCTATGAGATCCTCCCTTATTCTTCTATATTCCAGTGAGTACAGGCCCAGAGTCATCAAATGCTCTTCATCTGGTAACCCTTTCATTCCTGGAATCATTGTCATGAACCTCCTCTGAACCATCTCCAATGTCAGCACATTCTTTTTTAGGTAAAGGGGCCCTAAACTATAAGATGATGGGGGGCATTGATCGTGTGGATAGCCAAAGGCTTTTTCCCAGGACTGAAATGGCTAACACATGGGACATAGTTTTAAGGTGCTTGAAAATTGGTACTGAGGGGATCTCAAGGGTAATTTTTTCACACAGGGAGTGGTGGGTGCATGGGATGCACTGCCAGCAGTGGTGGTGGAAGTGGATACAATAGGGTCTTTTAAGAGCCTCTTAGATAGGTAAATGGAGCTTAGAGAAATGGAGGGCTATGTACTAGGGAGATTCTAGGCAGTTTCTAGTAGGTTTCTACATGGTCGTTACAACACTGTGGGCCGAAGGGCCTGTAATGTGCTGTAGATATCTATGTTCTATGTTCTAAAACTGCTCACAATATGGAGCAGTTAACCTGCAAGTTAACCTTTAGGGAATTCTGCACAAGGACTCCCAAGTCCCTTTGCATCTTGGATATTTTAATTTCCTCCCTGTTTATTCCTTCTATCAAAGTGCATGACCATGCACTTCCCAACATTGCATTTGAACTGCCGCTTCTTTACCCATTCTCCTAATCTGTCTCAGTCCTTCTACAGCTTCCCTGCTTCCTCAGCACAATCTACATCTCTGTATCATATGCAAACTCGATCACAAAGCCATCAATTCATTATCCGAATCATTAACGTACAACAAAAAAAGAAGTGGTCCCAACACCGAGACCCCTGTGGAACACCACTAGTCTCTGGCAGCCAACCAAAAGCTCCATTTATTCCCACTCTTTGCCTCCTGCCAATCAGTCAATGCTCTATGCAGGTATTTTTCCTGTAATACCATGGGCTCTTATCTTGATAAGCAACCTCATGTGGTACCTTGTTAAAGGCCTTCTGAAAATCCAAGTATAAAATATTCACCGATTCTCTTTTGCCTATCCTGATTGTTATTTCCTCAAAGGATGAGCTGCCAGCGGCAGTGGTGGAGGCAGATACGATAGCGTCTTTTAAGAGACTTCTTGATAGGTACATGGAGCTTAGAAAAATGGAGGACATGTTCAGCACAGCTTGTGGGCTGAAGACCTGTATTGTGCTGTAGGCTTTCTATGTTTCTAATTCCAACAGATTTGTCAGGCAAGATCTTTCCTCAAGGAAACTATGCTGACCTTGGCCTATTTTATCATGTGCCTCCAAGTACCTGGAAACCTCATCCTTAACAATCAACTCCAACATCTTCCCAATCACTGAGGTCAGGCTAACTGGCCTATAGTTTCCTTTCTTCTGCCTCTCTCCCTTCTTGAAGAGTGGAGTGACATTTTCAATTTTACAGTCCTCCAGGACCATGCCAGAATCTATTGATTCTTGAAACATCAATACCAAAATCTCTACAATCTCTTCAGCCACCTCTTTCAGTACCCTGCATTATAGTCCAACTAGTCCAGATGACTTAACTATCTTCAGACCTTTCAGCTTCCCAAGCACCTTCTCCCTAATAAAAGCAACTGCAGTCACTTCTGCCCCCAACACTCTCGAACTTCCGGCATGCTGCTAGTGTCTTCCACAGTGAAGACTGATGCACTCTGCCATTTCCTTGTTCCCCATTACTACCTCCCCAGTGATATTATCCAGCAGTTCAGTATCTCCTTTCTCCGCTCTAATACTCTTTATATACTGAAAAACCTTTGGTATCCTCTTCGATATTATTGGCTAGCTTATCTTCATATTTCATATTTTCCCTCCTTATGTATTTTAATTGCCTTCTGTTGATTTTTAAAAGCCTCCCAATCCTCTAACTTCCCATTATTTTTGCTGTATTATATGTTCTCTCTTTTGCTTTTATGTGAACTGTAACTTCCCTTGTTAGCCACAGTTGCATCATCCTTCCTTTAAAATACTTCTTTAGGATGTATGATGTATCTGTCCAGGGTCTTCCCAATTGCTCCCAGAAACTCAAACCACTCCTGCCCTACTGTTACCCTTGCTGGTGTCCCCTTCCAATCAGTTTTGGTCAGCTCCTCTCGCATGCCTCTATAAATCCCCTTATTCCACTATAATACTAATAAATATGATTTTAGCTTCTACCCCTCAAATTTCAGGTTGAATTCTATCATATTATGATAACTGTCTCCTAAGGATTCCTTTACCTTAAGCTTCCTAATCAAATCTGATTCATTATATAACACCCAAGACAGAATAGTTGATCCCCTGGAGGGCTCAACAACAAGCTGCCCTAAAGTGACACACTGTAGGCATTCTACAAATTCTCTCTCTTAGGATACACCACCAACATGACTTTTCTAATCCACCTACATATTGAAATCCTCCATGACTATTGTAACATTATCTTTTTGATAAGCCTTTTCTATTTCCCATTGTAATTTGTAGCCCACATCCTGGCTACTGTTTGGAGGCCTATATATAACTCCCATTAAGGTCTTTTTATCTTCACAGTTTTCTTAACTCTGCCCTCAAGGACTCTACCTCTTCCAGTCCTTCGTCACCTCTATCTCAGGAATTGATTTATTTTTGTTTACCAGCAGAGCCACGCCACCCCCTCTGACTACCTGCCCATAACACTTTCCAGTGCCTGCGACCTGGGTTCAATTGCCACCGTTATCTGCAAGGAGTTGGCACGTTCTCCCCATGACTGCATGGGTTTCCTCTGGGTGCTCCAGTTTCCTCCCACGCTCCAAAGATATAAGAGATGTTAGATTAATTGGTCATAGAGTCATAGAAAAGTACAGCAGAGAAATAAACTGGCCCATCTAATCCAAGCTGAACCATTTTAACTCCCATCAACCTCCAGCCAGACCATGGCCCTCCATACCCCTACTATCCATGTACCTATCCAAACTTCTCTCAAATGTTGAAATCAAGCATATATGTAGTACTTACACTGGCAGCTCATTCCATACTCTCCAGAAGTTTCCCTTCATGTTCCCCTTAAACTTTTCACCTTTTGCCCTTAACCTATGATCTCTAGTTGTAGTCCCACCCAACAGTGGAAAAAGTCTGCTTGCACTTACCCTATCTATACCCCTCTATCAAATCTCCCCTCAATCTTCTACATTCCAGGGAATAAAGACCTAACCTATTCAATCTTTCCATGTAACTCAGGGCCTCTAGTCCTGGGACATACTTGTGATTTTTTTCTGGACTCTTTCTACCTTATTTAGATCTTTCCTGTAGGAAGGTGACCGAAACTGCACGCAGTACTCCAAATTAGGCTTCAGTAACACAATAAACAACTTCAACAAAGCATCTCATCTCTTGTATTCTATACTTTGATTTATGAAGGCCAATGTGCCAAAAGCTTTCTTTACGGACCCTACCTATCTGTGCCACCATTTTCAATGAATTATGGACCTGTATTCTAGAACACTTTTTTCTACCACACTACTCAATGTCCTATCGTTCACTCTGTAAGACCTACCCTTGTTGGTCCTACTGAAATGCAACTCCTCATATTTGTCTGCAATAAATCACAGCTGCCATTTTCCATTTGGTCCAGATCCCGCTGCAAGCCATGATAACCTTCCTCGTTGTCCACTACACCACCAGTCTTGGAGTCACCTGCAAAGTTGCTGATCCAGTTAGCACACAGCCATCCAGATTATTGATATCAGTGACAAACATTGGAGCCAGCACCGATCCCTGTGGCACTCCACTAGCACGGTCAGAGAGGTAACCATCTACTACCATTCCATCCAATTTACTTCCTCATCTTGAATGCCAATAGACTGAACCTTCTTGACCAACTTCACATGCAGGAACTTGTCAAGTGCTTTGCTAAAGTCCACGTAGATAACATCCACTGTCAACTTCCTTGGCACCTTCCGCAAAAAATTCTACAAGATTGATTAGACACAACATACAACACACAGAGCCATGCTGACTACCCCTAATCAGTCCCTGTCTATCTAAATACTCATATATCCAGCCTCTTAGAATACCTTCCAATAACTTTCCCTCTCCTCCAAGAGGACCACAACCTTGTCAAGATTTGGAGGCTTGTGTGCCTCAATGACCTGGAGAGCTATGCTGTCTGGAGTCAAGGCTTTATGCTTTGGCTCTTGGTAGGGTCACTAGGGTCACTAGGGTTACCCAGGTCGAAGGGTAGAGGCTAGACTAAGAATGGTCCATCAGTTCACCAGGGTCAGGGGTTCAGCTCAGGGCTAACAACCCTGATTGGTCAAACAAAACTGTAATAGAAGCCTCCTTCTGCAAATGAGTGCAATGGTATACCTGAGTTTCCACCCAGGATTTGCATGACTGACAGGAAACTGACTATTGACGCAATGAAGGAAGTCATGAACGCTGCCAGAGATGGAGGACCAGCGGCATAATGGGCAAAACAGAAAGAAGAAGAACTTTCCCACTACTGATGTTAGACTCACCAGCCTATAACCTCCTGGTTTATTCCTGATATTTTTAGAACCTTTCTTAAACAGAACAACAGCGTTAGCTATCCTCCAATCCTCCGGTACCTCAGCTGTTGCTAAGGATGATTAAAAAATGTATGCTAGGGCCCTTGAAGTTTCTGCACTTGCCTCCCACTGAGTCCGAAGCAACACCTTGTCAGGCCCTGGGTCATTGTGTGTACTTGGGTGGCGTGGGTTTGTTGAGCTAGAATAGCCCGTTATTGTTTTGTATCTCTAAATAAATAAATGGCATTGATAGGAATGATATGTCAGCCATGATGGAATAGCTGAACAGACTGAACAGCCCAGTTCTGCTCCTATGACTTATGGTCTAAAAGTCATGTGTGCTAGTGTTCTTCACTGAATAATTTTTGTTGTGTATTTAAAATTTTAGTAATATTTGATTAATCTTGTGTGTGTGTGTGTATACATATATATATATATTGCTTGATTAAGCATTCTTGTTCATTTTAATAATTCATTACAGGTTACGCGTAAAAACTATGTGAGTTGTACACGTCATCATGCTACCATGTAATACATGCGCATCTCGCATAAGTAAAACACAAAGTTAGACTCACACCTCAGACTCCCGTGTCTTCTTTTGAATTAGTTTACTCTTTTGAAGCAATAAACATGACAATTTTTGCATATTTCATTGATGGCCTTCTTTCCACCTTAGTGTCAGAAGTGCAGAAACTCACAGATGATTTGCGACTTTCAGCAAATGAAGTACAGTAATCCATGCAACAGGAGCTCGACAACATTCGGGGATAAGCTGATAAGGGGCAGGTAACATTTGTGACATTAACCATTTCCAATAAGTCATGATCTAGCCGTCTACTCTTGATTGAATCTAAGCCCTCCACTGACATTGTCTTGCAGTTCACCGTTGACGAGAAACTTGACCACAGCAGGGAAATGAATGTCATCTCCCCAAGGCTGAGTAGCCAGCAGGGAATGACTTGCCATCTAAAACTCCAAGCACTTTCCCACAAGACAAATCAAGGGCGAGGTGGAATACACTCCATTGATTACTTACAGCAAATGAATGTAGCACCAACAACTCTGGAAGATTGTCTTCATTTAAGAGAAAGCACCTGAGTTGATTAGGTACCATTTTAGCCACACTAAACTTTTAACTCTGCAAGTAGCTCTGTAGAATGGCTGCTCTGTGCACCACTTACAAACTGCATTGACTGAGGTTATTCAGCCTGCACCTCCATTACCCATGACCTCTACCACTAAGAAGGATAAGGACTACTGATTCATGGGAACACGACCTCCTGTATTATCCCTTCCAAGTCACATATCATCTTGATTTGATCGCAGGCTCCTCATTGTTGTTGGGTATAAATCTTGGAAGTCCTTACACCTTCACCAGAAAGACTACCACACTTCCAGAAAGCGTCTCACCAACGCCTTCTCCAGGGGCAGTTAGGGACAGGAAATAAAAGCTGGCCCTGGCACCTATTTCCAGATCACTGAAAATGAAATTCTATATTAATTACCTTTCTCCAGCAATCTGCCATTAATGCAGCTAATTTTGTGGAGCAAGTATTTTATGCACCTTTTCTCAACCCTTCAATCACCAGAGCAGTCTTAATATTTTGGTTTCTTATAATTAGTAGAACTATAAGGGATTTGTGAATTCTAGTATTAGCGGCTTTCCTCATGCATTTGGGTCTTAGTGATAGATGTCCTGGAAACGGGAATGTTAGCTCCCAAGGGAAGTGAGAATGTTAGTACTGCCACTCCAATAATGCAGCTTTCTCTTGCTTATGTCTCCCCCGCAGTGTATTTCTCTCTCAACATTGCCATTCCCAGAGTACTGCCCCTATGACAATGTACACCCTCAGTATTTCAGTGCAGGGCCAATCTGCATGATGTGCATAAGGTGCACAATCATAACAGTCTTCTGACCCAGGGGAATTCACAACTGAGAGAGAAAGCAAATCCGAACAGATAAATCGAAGATAACACTCTGACCGTCCTTTGCATAGAGAGATTGGAATGGAAGAGACTTGAGTATAAAAGCAAGGATGTAATGTTGAGACTTTATGAAGTGCTGGTGAGGCCTCACTTGGAGTATTGTGAACAGTTTTGTGCACCTTATCTAAGAACGGAAGAGTTGACATTGGAAAGGATTCAAAGGAGGTTCACGAAAATGATTCTGGAATTGAAAGAATTGTCATATGAGGAGCTTTTGATGACTCTGGGCCTCTGCTCACTGGAATTCTGAAGAATGAGTGGGGACCTCATTGAAAACTATCAAGTGTTGAAAGGCCTTGATAAGAGTGGATATGGAGAGGATGTTTCCTATAGTAGGGGAGTCTAAGACCAGAGGACAGAGCATCAGAATAGAGAGACATCCATTTAGAATGGAGATGAGGAACAATCTCTTTAGCTAGAGAATGGTGAATCTGTAGAATTCATAGCCAAGTCACTGGGTATATTAAAGGCAGATTCTCAATTAGTCAGAGCATAAAGGGATATGAGGAGAAGGTAGGAGATTGGGACTGAGAGGGAAAATGAATCAGTACGATGAAATGGTGGAGCAGACTCGATGGGACAAATGGCCCATTTCCGCTCCTATATCTTATGGAAATTTATTGCTAAACCTAAGAAATATATGTTCACTGAGAACAGTATCCAGGGACATTCCCTGTGAATTTAACCCAAACATCTGACTTTGAAGAGATAACGTTGTTCCTCACGTCTGCACAAACCATTGGTGTGAATCAAGTGTACTTTCTTGAGTGAATCTGAAAGCACACACCTGTACTAACTTCAGCTTCAGTGGCCAATAGGCAATTGCTACTCGTAAGTAGTAACATGACAGATTTACAACTGTCTATCTTCTATCAATTAACCAAGTAACCAGTTTCCTGCTTAACCTGCCTATTTGTGCATGCCATTTGACGGCACCAGATTTTGTAAAGAGGTGTGATTATGTATAGCAATGAGTACATTCACTCATTCTCCATGCTTCTTCTCCATTTTCTAACTTAAGTCTTACTTCAACACCTCTTCTGATTGGGCTTGGCTCTGTAACCAGGTTCAGCTCCATGAAAGATTGTGCATGAGCACACCTATCTATTTAATGGAAAACTCATTCTGAAACCATTTCACTTCTCTGTTAAGACCTTCATGATTTTCAGATAAGGAAGGGCAATGCCCTTAAAAGAGGCCTTGCAATTTCTCTCTCTTTAATAGATTAGCCTGTATGTGAGGTTAGCTTGTATGTGACAGACAGGACACAATGCAAACAATATCTTCATATCAACCCACAGATCTAAAGATCAATATTTCTGGTTGCATAACCCGCTTCAGAACTTCTCGTCATTTTCTGGGTTAAAGTCAGTAAACAACTATGAAAACTGCTAGAACTTTCCACCTGTTCTTGGCCTGGGCTTCATGTGACATCAGTTCTATATTATCAATTCATACTCAATGCCCAGAGAACCACCTGGACAGGATTAACTGCTGCGTGGCACATGTCATCCATATCCCGGGTTCAACTAAAACTGATTGTGAAAGAAAAAGATAGAAAATGCTGGAAAACCTAGTTTGGGAGTCAAAACAGGACAGTTAGTTTAGACTGATGTTATCACAGCTATTAAAATATTGATGCACCATCAATAACTCTCTGAGACGTGAGGCGAGATATTGGCTTTTATTGACTGGAAGAAAGAACAAGCAGCAATTGACCACCATGCTACATCCTGGAGACTGAGGCCGGGACGGTGTCCCCAATTGCCTTTATACTAGGGTCTGTGGGAGGAGCCACAGGAGCAGTCAGCTGGGAGGCGTGTCCAGACAGGTATATGTAGTTCACCACAAATACGCATTTTGAATTTCTTTTTAAGATACTGAATTAGAATTAAAAAAACATACAGAAGAGAAGCCAAGGCACCTGCATCAAATCTTTAATGGGTCTTTTCATATTTTATCATTTAGTTTCAAATGTTTTTATCCAATTCCTTCTTGAGCTACTATTGAATCTTCCATCAGGCACTGGACTGAGATCATCATACCTGGGTGTCAAATGTTTCTCTCGTTCACAACCTGGATTCTTTTGGAAATTATCTTAAATGTGTAGGCTCTCATCACAATCACATCTGCCTGAAGAAAGAGTTTCTCCTATTTATTCTTGGTGCTCAGTGCCATCGAAGAAGGGGTACTGATTGTGGATGATCAGCCATGATCACAGTGAATGGCCGTGCTGGCTCAAAGGGATGAGTGGCCTACTCCTGCACCTATTGTCTATTGAATGGTCATTGACTCATGGATAGTGGATAGTGAACTGTGGATAGTCTGGGTCCTACTGCACCACTGCCCGTCTATTAATTCCAAGAAATTATATAATGGCCTTGTATCCCCCTTTCACTTCTCTAAAGGGCACAATCATGAAAGTTCTTGTTTCTCAAAATCAGAATCAGGTTTATTTGTTAATTTAGCAGCAACAGTTCAATGTAATACATAATCTGGCAGAGAGAAAATAATAAGTTAAATAAAAATAATAATAATAGTAAATAAACAAGTAAATCAATTACATATATTGAATAGATTTTAGAAAACGTGCAAAAACAGAAATACTGTATATTAAAAAGTGAGGTAGTGTCCAAGGGTTCAATGTCTATTTAGTAATTGGATGGCAGAGGGGAAGAACCTGTTCCTGAATTACTGAGTGTGTGCCTTCAGGCTTCTGTACCTCCTACTTGATGGCAACAGTGAGAAAAGGGCATGCCCTGGGTGCTGGAGGTCATTAACAATGGAAACTGCCTTTCTGAGACACTGCTCCTTGAAGATGTCCTTGGTACTTTGTAGGCTAGTACTCAAAATGGAGCTGACTGGATCCCTTGCATTACTAAATTCCTTGGAAATCCAGTTAATTTCCTCTGCCTTAATATTTTCCCTCAACTGTGGGGCTCAGAAATGGACAGAATGGAGTCTTAGATTGAAGTCATGGAAACAAGTCCTTTGGCTCACAGAGTCTGCTCCATTGTTTTACTTTTCCTACAGCTGCATGGTACGGCACTGTAAAAAAAAGGACTGGGTATTGGTGAAGATTAATGATTGCTAATCTGTCCCCTGAGATGAAGATAGGGAAGTCAGCATAGGAAGAGAAGAATCAAATCATGTGACTGAGACAGTAGTGTGGAAATTAGTTGTAATGATAACAAAATGTTCTAAGCCAGAAGTCAGCTTGAGGAAAAGCAACTCATGTTTTGAACTGTAGAACTTAATCCTTGGGACTAAACTTTTCAGATAACCAACCCCTTTTCCCCCATTTCTGGCTGGTTTTGTTGCAAGCTAAGTTCCTTCATGGTAGGTTGATTCGGAAGATAAAGATGCTTGTGATCCAGGGTGAATTGAAAAATTGGACCCAGAACTGGTTTGCCCATGGAAGACAGGGAGTAGGAGTGAAGGACTGTTACTCTGGTTGGAGGTCCAAAAATAGTGGTGTTCTGCAAGAATTGGTCCTGGTATCCTTGTTATTTGTGACAGAGCAGGAGGGATTAAAGGGGTAGGCGAGTGTTATTAGTCAGGAAAAATATTACGGCAGTGCTCAGTCAGGAGCATTTATCTAGTACATTTTTATGGGTGGAACTGAGGAATGGGAAATGTATAAACACGTTGATGGGTCTGTCTAATAAACCACCCAAAAGTTTGCAGGATTTAGGGGAACAAATCTGTAGAGAGATTGCAGACTGTTGCAAGAAATGTAAGGCTTTTCTTCAAAGATTCAAAGTACATTTATTATCAAAGAATGTATAAATTATACAACCTTGAGATTTGTCTGCTTACAGGCAGTCGCAAAGCAAGAAACCCAAAAGAACCTAATTAAAGAAAACAAAAAGGACCAACACCCAAAATGCAACAGAAAGGACAAAAAACACAAATCATGTAAACAAGTGACGTGAAGACTGAGTCTTCAGATCCGAAACCCAGAGTAGGCCCTAGGCCTCGCTTGTCAGCTTATCATGTCAGTGGGCACGGGGCCCAGCAGATGGGGTAATCTTCATAGCCATAGCGCCATGGATAGAGAAGTAACCATCATGGGGAGCGAGCAAAATTGACTCTCACCTTGGATCTCCACACCCCATCTTTTCAGTCTATCTGCGAGGGAGTTTAAATTGATTAAACAATGGAACAACGAAGGGCTCTGGCGCCTTGGAGAGAGACATGAACAAGGAAAATCAGCTCTCACCTTTGATCTGGCCCAGTGTTTAAGTTGTCTAAACAGCAGATCATACCTCACACGAGAACCCAGGTGCTGCAAAGTGCTCGGGGCCTAAACAGTGTCACCCAACAACTCACTCTGGGACCAGATTTCGCTGCCCAGCCCAAAAACACTCTCAAGCTCTTCAAAATCAGCTCAGCGCCCTGAGTGATCCTACCTTGCTCCCTTGCCAGTTGTATAGGCATCGAATCTCCTCTGCCCCAACTTTACCTCTCCAAGTGGCTCACTCCACCTGCATCGATCCTGCAACACACCATTCCTGCTCATCCCCTGAATGCGCCTTACCATCATTCAACCCCTCACTGTTTGTGGCTATGAGCTAACACAACTTATCTCAAAAAATAGGTGTTTTTAGTCAAATTTAGTAGGTGATTTTAATTTTCCACATATTGACTGGGCCTTCCATACTGTAAAAGACTAGATGGTATACAGTTTGTCGGAAAAGACTCTTTAATTGGTACATAGAAGTCCCAACAAGAGAGTGGGCAATACTTGATCTGCTATTAGGGAATGAGACAGTGCGGGTGACAGACTTTGGAGTAGGGGAACTCTGTACAGTTAGTGATCATAATGCTATTAGTTTCAAAATAAATATGGAAAAAGATAGGTCTGATTCGCGGGTTGAGATGCTAAATTGGGAAAAGGCCAATGTTGATGGTATCAGAAAGGATCTGGCCAAGTGTGAATTGGAACAGGCTACTTTCTGTCAAAGGTGTACTTGGTAAGTGAAAGGCCTTCAAAAGTGAAATTTTGAGAGTACAAAGCTTGTCAGAATAAAAGGTAAAGATAACAGGTTTAGGAAAACTTAGTTTCCAAGAGGTATTGAGGCCTTGTTTAAGAAGAAAAGGAAGTGCTTTAGCAGGTATAGGCAGGTAGAAACAAGTGAGGTGCTTATGGAGTACAAAAAATGCAAGAGGGCACTTAAGGAAAAATCTGGAGGGCAAAAAGAAGGCATGAGGTTGTCCTCCGGAAGATCAGAATGGTAATCCATGCGTGGAGCCAAAAGTGATGGGGGAGATCTTAAATGAATTTTTGGCATCTGTATTTATTCAGGAATGGTCTCAGAACCTGTAGGGATGAGGCAAAGTGGCGTCAACTTCATGGACATTATTCAGATTACAAAGGAGGAGGTGTTTACTGTCTTGAGGCAAATTAGGGTGGATCATCCCTAGGGTCTGACAAAGTGTTCCCTTGGATCCTGCGGGAGGCAAGTGAAGAAATTGCCGAGCCCTAGCAGAGATACTTATATCATTCTTAGTGATAGGTGAGGTACCAGAGCATTGGAGAATAGCCAGTGTTGTTCTGCTGTTTAAGAAAGGCCCTAATAGTAATTATAGGCCAGTGAGCCTGACGTCAGTAGTGGGAAAATTATTTGGAAGGTATTCTAAGGGACTGGATGTTTAAGTATTTGGATAGACATGGACTGATTAAGGATTGCAGTATGCCTTTGTGCGTGGTAGGTCATGTCTAACCAATCT
Organism: Hypanus sabinus; assembly: GCF_030144855.1. Taxonomy (NCBI): domain Eukaryota; kingdom Metazoa; phylum Chordata; class Chondrichthyes; order Myliobatiformes; family Dasyatidae; genus Hypanus; species Hypanus sabinus. Next base: position 26,342,594 of record NC_082721.1, read on the forward strand.
TATAGGGTTTTCTGACAAAGTTACCAGGAAAGTTGATGAAGGCAAGGCAGTGGATATTTTCTATATGAACTTTAGCAAGGCTTTTGACAAGGTCCCTTGTGGGAGGTTGGTCAAGAAGATTCACTTGGCATTCAAGATGAGGTGGTAAATTGGATTAGACATTGGCTTTATGAGAAAAGCCAGAGAATGGTAGTAGATGGTTCCTTCTCTTACTGGTGGCCTGTGACCAGCGGAGTGCAGCAGGGATTGGTGCTGTGTCCATTGTTGTTTGTCATCTATATCAGCAATCTGGATGAGAAAGTAGTTAACTGGATGACAGCAAGATTGAGCATGTAGTAGACAGCAAGAAAGATTATCAGAGCTTGCAGTGAAAGCCGGACCAGCAGGAAAAATGGGCTGAAAAATAGCAGATGAAATTTAGTGCAGACAAGATCAAGGTGTCGAGCTTGGGAAAGACAAACCATGATAAGACCAAGGTCTTACACATTGAATGGTAGTTAACTGAGGAGATCAGTGGAAAAAAGGGATCTGGAAATACACAGCCATAAGTCTTTGAAAGTGGTGTCACAGACAGATTGGGTTGTAAAGAAAGCTTTTGGCACATTGGCCTTCATAAATCAAAGTATTGAGTATAGGAGACAGGATGTTATGTTGAAGTTGTATTAGATATTGGCGAGGCCACTTTTGAGTACTGTGTGCAGTCTTGGTCTCTTACCTACTGGAAAGATCCAAATGTTGAAACGGTACAGAGAAGATTTACACAGATGCTGGAGGACCAGAGTTATAAGGAACAATTGAATAGGTTAGGACTTTATTCCTTGGAATGTAGTAGTTTAAGAGGAGATTTGATGGAGGTATACAAAATTATGAGGGGTATAGATTGGGTAATGCAAGCAGGCTTTTTCCACTGAGATTGTGTGCGACTAGAACCAGAGGTCATGTGTTAAAGGTGAAAGGTGAAATGTTTAAGGGGAACATGAGGGGAAGCTTCTTCACTCGGAGGCTCATGAGTGTGGATGGGCTGCCAGCACTAGTGGTGCATATGAGCTCAATTTCCATTTTTCAGTAGTGTAAACAGTGTAAAGAACTACCAAAGAGTATAGTGTGATACATGAACTGCTGAGTATCTCCCGCATTCTCTTTTATTTCAAAATTCCTACAAATTCTGTGAATCAGTGTCAGTGTGTTTTACTCTCCCACCTAGGGTTGGCAACTCTCCCGTATTAGCTGGGACGTCCCGTATATTGGGCTAAATTGGTTTGTCCCATATGGCACCGCCCTTGTCCCATATTTGACTGTTACTACTTTGTAATCTCCAGAGGGCACACTTACAGATAGATCCTAGATCTGATACAACAGCGTGTGTCCGTGTTACATCTGCTGTTGGAGCCACGCACGAGTGACTCACCTGTCATCCGCTCACAGGCCCCCTTATGCGCATCAGTTGTGTGCTATATTTTGCCAATTCCTGCCAAAACAAAGTTTCAGTAACGTCTGGTGTTTTTCGGTCGGTTTGGCATGTGCCAACATGGATAAATCTCCAAAAAAGGAAAGACTGTGCAGCTATAAGAAGCAATGGGAAGCAAAAAAGACGTGGGTTAAGCCCATCAGCAGTGACTCGACATCGACGAAGGCCTTCTGTACTTTATGCCGTCAGGAATTCTCAATTGGCCATGTAGGTGAGAATGACCTAACCCAGCATGCTTCCGCAGAAGTGCACAAGAAGGCCACACTAGCTAAAGGTACAAGCAATATTGGTGCACTCTTCGTGAAATCTACAGCAGAAAATGACAAAATCGCGGAAAAAGTAGACTTGGTGAGTCGTCCCCCACCACCCCACCTTTTCCTCTTTTGCAGTGATTATATGTCTACTCTATAGGCAAACACAGATAGGGTTATTTGGTGTTATTTCATGTCTGACTGGTAGTCAGATTATGCTCTGTATTGTGCTTTGTTATAATTTGGTGTTACATTTCATATATAACACTGAAGATATGTATACATGGTTCATATATTGGATTTGTTTACCTATTCAGGGTTGTTGTCTCTCTCTCCCTCTCCCTCTCTCTTTTGAAAAAGGCCCCTGTTACCATCTGCTAGCTGCCAGCCCCCTCAGTCTCTTCACCCCGGGCCTGCACCATACCCACACCGCCGCAGCACCCCACCTTTTATCCCTTATTTGAGAGTGAGAAAGTTGACAACCCTACTTTACCCCCATCTTCATCCGTCTTTATTTCTTCAGTCAGATTAGGTAATATTAGAAGATATCTGTTGGCATGGTGGATTTAAAATATAGAAGAAAACATCGATCTCAAATGGGTCAAGGACATTGGAAGCAGACAGATCAATTGTCTTTGTTTCTGCCATGTGCTTGGAGATGGAGGCTGCCATTTTGTGGAATGGTTTTACCTCCATTTTGTGAGATGAAACTGCTTTGCTTTCAATGTTTTAAAGAAGACTCAATGATACCTCAGGTAATCCGTGTGACTAGAAATCATTTCCAAATAAGAAGTTATTTGTGAGATGTACTTTGGTTGGACATAACGAGCAGGTTTGTGAATGTTGGGGTTGGTGCCTGCCTGGAGCAATTTGAGCTGGTTACTGAAGAGAACAAACAGCCATAAATTACTGACTGTCACTTGACAGGAAGAGGGCAATTAATGGAGCGGAGCCAATAAAAAGGTGTTAAAGGTCAATCAGATGACATACAGCCAATGCCACTGGAATGCAATGTTTGAATTGGTAAGGAACAAGTATAAAATTGAACACTTCGAGTGTGCTATCGGCAATAACTCCTGAGACCCACCATCGTGAGGAAGAACCCCCACGCCAGGATGGGAGAAGAAAGGATCGATCACCTGTCCAGTGGAGATCCCCTATTTCGGTGATGTAAATTGGAAAAGTGGTCTGAGTAAGTGTTGGTACAGAGGGAACGGTAAAATTCATCTTCTAAGCTGTTGGCCCAGGATCAACAAAGTTATGTTGTTGTTTGTGCAGAGACAATAAGGTGCGAGCTTCAATTAAATATGAGTTGCACAGTGAATTTCCTAACCTAGTTCTGCTGACGAGCAGTCAGCAATATTCATTCCCCTCTGTTGGACACCACTGACCACTGGACAATCGTGCTCAATGACAATTTTGTAGCTTTGGTGACAATGGACAGAGGCTATCTATCAATTCTAATGGTTGACATTAAAGGTGGCCAAAATAAAATTCAGCTAATTCCTAGACAATCACAGAATATAAGAAATACACAGTACAGAAACAGAGCCTTCTGTGTCAACCACCGTACCTAGCTATAGTGATCCCATTTCCTGCATTCGATCTACATCCTGAAACCTGGCCTGCTCAAATGCCCATCTAAGTGCCTCTTAAACATTGTGATCGTGTTAGCCTCCACTATCACTGGCCATGCATTCATAGATTTCAGCAACTGTGTGAAAAGCTTTTCCCTCAGATCCTCTTAAAGCATCTTCCCTCACCTTAAGCTTGCTGTTTAACACCTCTTCTCATAGTATATGTCTTTTTTCTTTAGGTGACGCCTGAATCTCCTTTGCTTTAAGGGAAAACAAGTGCACCCAATTCAATCTTTTCTATAACTAAAGTCCTTCAATCCAGGCAACATCCTGGTGAATCTCTTCTGCACTTTCGCCACAGCAATCGCATCTCCAGCCCCAACCCCATCTCTGACCCCTAATCCTAATTGATAAAGCTTCTTCATACCAAATTCTAACTACTATACTTAACCACCTGATCAAACATTCACCATCACAGCTCTGCTACGTATTCATGTAATTTTAAAACAAAGGAAATGGTATATATTAAATGTTCCGATTTGTTTCTGAGCATACTTAAGAGTTTCAACAGTAACCATTTTCTTACTTCTAAAATTAGATGTGCGATGATTATTTACTTCAAAAATTAATATAATGGATAGGTATATGGAGAGGAAAGGAATGGAGGGTTATGGGCTGAGTGCAGGTCAGTGGGACTAGGTGAGAGTAAGTGTTCGGCACGGACTAGAAGGGCCGAGATGGCCTGTTTCTGTGCCGTAATTGTTACATGGTTATTATGTAAACCAGGTCATGGAAAAATACAAGTTTTCCAGAACGTTCTATTTTTTCTCTATGAAGTTGCATGAGCCTTTGCATTGCCTGAAGAGTTATAGATTAAATACCAATCAGATTACATAAGAAGTTTTCATAGATCAGATTACAGGCACAGAGGATGGGCTTGGAAAAATACAACTAAAACTCTGCCCGGCTCTTTAAAGCAAGATTGTTTACTCTCTGGTGAGCCACGACCTCCTTTCCAAAGAGCAGTTGCGATAGGAACGGGTGATTTGCTTGCCTAGCAGAAAGGGACGAGGTCAGTGGCCCGTCTTCCTGCCCGCTCGCTCCGCCCTGTGCTGGATGAGGTAACCGGGGAAGGGAAGGCTGACTCTCTATATTAAGGAGGCCGGCGGTAGCGGGCTGTCAGAGGCGAGGGTCGGCTCGACGAAGTCTGGTGGCTGAATCTAGATCCCAAGGTGACGCGGAGCAGTCCCCATCGGCCGGCGGCAGTAGTCGACGCCCTGAGAGAGAGAGAACCGGTAATGGCTGGTCCCCGGGACGTGGGGGGAGGGGAGTTTCTCTCAGCAGCTCTGTAATGGCGGTCAGGCCCGCTGGCGAGGGGAGGGCACCGGCAGCTGCTGCCCGAGAAGTGGGGACGGTCAAAGCCACGCTGGAACGTCCGGGTGGGCGGGGTGGTCTACTACCTTCGGTCATCTTGGGGGGTGCGGGGGGAAGAGAATGGGGTGTGGTGCTTATAGAACAAAGGGCACCCCTATTGCAGGGGGGGGGGGGGCAAATTCTCTAATTCAAAGCCGGTATTGTACCGACTTCCATTGAGCTTCTGTGCTGAACATGTTGTGCTCCTCACTGGGACTCGTCCTCTCTGGGCGAGTTTTTCTGTTTGAATAGTTATTGAATAAAACCCAGGTCTGATTTTTAAATAAAGAGACTGGTGCAAAGACATTTCTCCAGGAACGAAAGAGCAGGAAAAATGATCTATGGTCTGAACTGATCATGAGGAAAATGGAAGGTCTGGAAAACATTTTCTTTATTTCTTTATTTCCAACCTCGCTTCTCTTTCAGGAAGACGCTAGTTGTGGGAAGGGAGGGGATCTTCTTACTTTTCGGTAATCTCCATTAAGTTCTAAATCTGGAGCCTTTTAGCAGCATATACTAATAATAGGGATTTGCATGTTCAGGGGAACTTGGGCATAGTTATTTAATCAAAATTGATTTAATTAAAATTTGGGCATTCTTTACAGTACTCCAGTTGACAGGACATCACAACTTAGATCCCTGTTTTGCATGTTAGTGACTTGTCTCTGACTGCCTTACTTTTTAATACAATTTAGAAAGTTTGATCTACTCCCAGCCATGACCTTAAGTTGACAAATAGGTTGCTGTTTAATTCTGGTGCTTCACTGTGTTTTCAAAACCACTCTTGACTTCCAAATTCCTTTTTAAGGAGCCTTACCAACTGATGATGGCGGAGAAATTTATTGTTGATAGCCCAGACCTGACTTACACCAAGGATTACATTGAGGCAGAATATCCCTATCAGACCACACAGGTCTACGAAGAGAATGGAACTATTAAGGTAAGGCATCTGTTTTCTGACTGTTGTTGCTGTGAGCTGGATTGTCAGCAAGGTGAGTATTGTGGTGACATCCCAGGCTCTTTAAATTTGTACATGAGATTCAATTAATAACAGATCCTTGTCCTGAGCAGTACTAGTTTCTAGATCTTTTGAGTACCACATTCCATCTTGTGCACAAGTCTAGCTACAGTAGCATTCAATATCTTAAGATTTGGTTGTGTGAGACATGAAGGAATCCTGCTTCTTGTTCATTCTTTTCCTTTTTGTTTTTTTAAAAAAAGTGTTTTGCCTTTTGACTTTTATTCCTTGGCCCAAGGAGTTGGGGTTTTGAGTTTCATTGTCTCTACTTTCAAAACACCTCTACTTTGTTACTGAATTTCAATCCAATTGCTCATCCTAACTTGCTGAGAAACCTAATCTACTACTTAAAATGCTGTGAGGAGTGATATTAAGAGTTGCTTTTATTGGCTGAACAAGCAGCAAGGATAGGTGTCATTTTTGGTTGGCAATCTGTGAAGTGACTTGTTTTACACAGTCTTCCTAACTGCAGGTTATAAATGTATATAATCGAGCGATTGAAGCTCTTAATTTATTTGCAGTGCAGATTGTCACTTAGCTCAGTAAGTCTACGCCCTCTCAGAGCAATCCTGTCTTCCCATCTTTTACCCTACAAACCTACTCTTTCATTCTACTCACCTACACTAAAGATCATTTACAGTAGGCAATTAATATATCTTAATGTGGGAAGAAACTGCAGTACCGGGGTGCAATTTGTGTAGTCATGGGAAATGCATGCAGATTCCATGTATTTAGTAGTCAAAGTCATGATCAAATGTCAGGTTGCTGGAGCTTTGAGCCAGTGGCACAGCTGGCTGCTGAATTCTGCCTCTCTCCATGAATCAGAGGAAAACCAAGTTAGCCCAAGCTTCGGATAATTATCTCTTTTTTTCCCCTTCTTCCTTTCCTTGTATCCTCTGGACTTCACACCCAAATTTCCCTGTGGATGTTGGCTGATCCCACAGATGAAACTCCAGACTGTTTATTGTTGAAGTTTGCACATTAAGAATGATCAGTTAATAAAAATGCTATATATCTGCACAGACACCTCTAAACTGTGCACTATCAAGAACAGTGGAAAATTCAGCCCATAGAATTGAAGAAGCTGTTTGTGCACATTTTAGTAAAACTAAATTGACTTGTAAATGAAAAGATGGAATAGTTATTTGCTCACTCAATGCTGGGGGTGGTGGGAAAGAAGGCTCTGTCAATATTTTGGCATTAATCAGATACGTATTTGACCGTGACAGCTTGCGCTAAAACCAGACAAAGAATTCATCATGGGAAATGTGATGTGGATATTGTCTGTTTATCACTGAATGCTGGTATTAGTTGCGGATCAGATGCGATTTTCTTTTTCAGTGTGATCCTGGTGATCTCAAGTGGAAGAATTACTGGAAAACCAGTGTGTTGCTGGGTGAGGGTGTTAAACATTACTTAGCTGGAGTTTTCAATTAGCAACATACTGTTTTGGAGCAGAATCTTAATGCAAAGGTCATTATGCCTATGCTTGACTCTTCATTACTATCTGTTCCCATTTCCCAGTGGCTTAGCCCTGTCAAAAAAAAAAGGCTTATTACAGGGGATGAGTGTCTGATTTCAGAATATGGCAGAGAGAAAAAAAAGAGCTTTTGATCCCAACAGCTGTTTCTCTGTTGAGAGGGAAAAAGTGGCACAAAAGAAGCAAACTCAATTTCTAATTACACTGGACAACAAATATTTTTGAAAGTGTTGCTTTTTTGGTTTATGAAGCTGAACAAAAATATAATTTCTGGCTACTTGTGTATCACGTATGAATTTGGAGAAACAAGAAATTAATTGAAAGTAATACATTTAATTGTACAATAGTACTGAAGCTTTGCAATAGTTCAATGAAACTAAATGATTAGTTGATTATTTTCATTTTTCTTGCTTAAGTGCCCAACGATCAGCCAGCATTGATCGATTCCAGTTGCCCTGGTACAGTTTCTCAGTGACCGCAATGCCCTAGTGAAACTTTTTGTCGTGTTTGACACTGACTGTGCCAAGATTTGCAGGGAGGAAGTCTAAATTGGAATGCTGGAAATTAATTTTCAGTGTTATGTTGCACTTCATGGTTTTGTATGCTTGAAGTATGTTGTCAACCAGCTGCACGTAGTTTGGTGCTCTTAGTTGCCAAGAAAATTTTCAATGATTTTTCTCAGAATCCTTCATGGAAATTTACAGCCTTTCTATAACCAGTCCTGCCCAGAGCATCTGCCCTGCCCAAGCATGCCAGGGCAAACACAGAAAACCTACAGCACAATACAGGCCCTTCGGCCCACAAAGTTGTGCCAAACATGTCCCTACCATAGAAATTACTAGACTTCTCCATAGCCCTCTATCTTTCTAAGCTCCATGTACCTATCTAAAAGTCCTTTAAAAGACCCTATAGTATCCACCTCCACCACCGTTGCAGGCAGCCCATTCTACGCACATATAGAAAACTTTTTAGCTTGCATTGTGGGCAATGTTTTAATTAACTTGGATTATAAATTGAAATAACAAATGTGTAGGATTTTTTAAAAATGGTCTCTGATAGGGAAATTTCATAGTGGTTTTTTCCATGATTAGCAGCATAAAATTCATGAGGTATATCCAGAAGTATTCAGGGAGCAAAGTCTTTGTTGTCCAGTGTTATTTGAAGCAGTAATTGCTGTAATGGCCCAGTTTGTAAAGTTTGAGTGCATTCCCAATAACTCGGTTTTCTCAATAGCAATTGTTGCAAACTTCATTTATCCATGCAGCCTTCACATATTGCAGCCTTGTGCATCTGTAAAGAGTAATTAGCTGAAAGATTAACCATCACCTTCTGTCATGCTATTTCAGAAGTTGTTTCCCATGCTGTAGGACAGTATAATGGAGGCCCACCAGCCAGTCAGACCCTTCAAAAGCTTAATTTTTAATCTTTGACTGAATTCACAGCAGAACAACTGTGGAAACCCTGGTTAATACAGTAATTAAGGTTTTACAAAAATAATCCAACATGTTAAGTATGTGTTTTGAATATTTTTAACTGAGCCTTTAGAATGTACCGTGGTGCTTTAATTCTTTTATACAGTGAAGGAATAGCATGCATGAAATTGCTTCATAACAGTTTTATTTGAATGGCCAGATCACAGCTGCCTTTTCATTCAATCACTTAGGAATGACTTCTCGGGCGTCCATTGGTTTTGATGGTGTATCAGTTGCCTGTTTGAAGCAGAACCCTGAACACTGCATCTACAAACATGTGTTTAATCCTTGGTGTATGGAAGTTGTGTACAATGTGTTAAATTGCTTTCCTCTGAGAAGCTGGTTCCTTCCAAACTGAATAGATAAAGCACGTTGTTTTGATGTTTATCTGTTCTGCTCTCAGGTGGATTAAAAGATCCCACGACGCTATTTTGAAGAAGAGCAGGGAAATTAATCCCGGTATCCAGGTCAATATTTATCCCTCAACAAATGCCTTTTTATAAAAAGTTATCTGGTCATTATTGAATACTGGCACTTGTTGTATTAACTATATTACATCAGCGAATACACGCTTTTTAAAAAAAAGTTCATTGGTTATATGCACTTTGTAAATGTACTGAGATCATAAAAGATGCAGTATAATTGCAAGCCTTTTGTGTTATTTCCAAACAGGAAAATATAAATAAATTCCCATATTGGTCAGTCCCAAAACCATTATAGGTTACTACGTTTTATTTGAAAACAAAGACCATTGCTTCCTCCGTCAGAAGATTCCAGTTAGATTATGAGCTGTCTTTCAGTGATCTAAATTCTGGATCCATTCAAACAGAAAATGTTCAGTAGTGAACAGCTACTTGGAGCAACCTGAATGCCAGTATTTCTTCTCCTTAATCTGCAAACCAAATATGGTTGTTTTATTTTCCTGTTGTACTTTGGCTACGTTTAACTTATTAAGCACATGTCCTGTTGTGGTTAATGCTGCTTGTGACATTTCTAGGTAAAATAAAGTCGTTTGATCCCGAGCGTTAAGGTGACAGATCATAAATCGTGTCTGACTATGTTTTGGTAGCAATGGGTGAGATTTTTTCTGCAATATTTCTAGTTTTAAGCATTGCTAGGGAGCCCTTTTAAGAACATTTCAATATTCCATCAGTTGAATGCATTTTGCTAGAGAAATATTGTGATTTCATTAGCAAGTCAAATATAATTTGGGTAATACTGGTTGGGCCTGATAAGGACTCCATTTCATCAAACTTTAGTTTTGTGGGTTTACATTTTTTTTTTCTGGGTTGGTTAGATTTCTTCCTCTTTCTTTCTGTCACAATATGCAGTTTTCTTTCTCTCTCAGAATATGCAGTTTACTTTCACACATGTAAAGATGTTTTGAATCTCTTCAATATACCATAGGACCTGGTTTCATAAAGAATCCTTTCTTGTGAGATGTTCATCCAGGTCTCCCTCTGCCTTGTTCTTGTACCTGCTTGAATACAGTTCAACTTGGGATTTCTCAATCCCCATTTTAGTATTGAGTGCATCTTCATCCAAGGCCATATTTTCATTCTTACTCATCAAGGCAAATAGTGGGGAAAGCTTGCGTACAGCTGCTGCACCAGCCTTGTTGTGGCTTTTAGAGTTGACTTGTCGCCAGAAGGGGCGAATGCTGACTCTGAAATCCATTGCCAAAGCTTGACAAGCCTACTTGCCTTGATGGAAATGGAGTTTGGATTTTATTTTAAATGATCTGTTTGTGTTTGGGCTCTGACTAGGTGAAGCCATGCTCAACCAAATTCACCTTCCGCACGGAGAGAAATGTGCCAAAGCTTGGCGTGATGCTAGTTGGATGGGGTGGTAATAATGGCAGCACTGTAACGGCAGCAGTTCTGGCCAACAAGTTGGGACTTCACTGGATGACCAAAACAGGAAAGAAGGTTGGTTTTGCAACACTTAATCTCGCTGAATTTCTCTTCTAGGATTTCAGGTAGAATTTAAAGGGATGGGAATATTTGAGACGTCTTTGGTGTGTTCATGTTTCAAATACGCTGTTTTCTGAGGTTGTAAACTTGCAAATTTGAGTTCTAGAGTATATACTGAGCATTTTCCCATTGCACCATGTAAACTTCACTGATCCCAAGAGTCATAGTTTAACTAACTAATAAATATTTTGTTAATACTTTTTATCCTGAAGTATTAAGGCCATCAAGATATAAAACCCACAATCCTATATCACATCAGCTCTTTGTTTAGGCCCCCAAGTGGACCACCTCCTTGTCGCGGTTAGGAGGCTTGCATGCCTCTGACACAAAACTGTATTGGCTGGAGTCGAGGCTTTATGCTTTGGCTTTTGGTAGGGTTGCCCATGCTAAGCAGGTCTAAGGGTAGAGGCCAGGCTAAGGGTGATTCACCAGTCCTTCAGGTTCAGGACTAACAACCCTGATTGGTCGAACAAAATTGTAACAGAAACAGCAATGAAGATTCCTCATACACCTGAGTGCGGTTGTATCCTCGAGTCTCCACCCAGGACCTACATGACTGACAGTAATGAAAACCATGAGGAAGCTACCGACATGATGAAAGAGGCTCTGAGCACCGCCAGAGATGGAGGACCTTCGTTGTTGCTGTAAATGCCAGCAGTGTAATGGGCAGCAATTCTTTGTTTAGGACTGAGTGTGGAATACTGTCAAGCTTTCAGAGTGTTGCTTCCTAGATTTCATTGTTGGGTCTGTTTCTGTCCTGAATAGCTCTTGACACTATGACCCTACTTGGATAAGGGAGGAAATCCTGGGTTTTTTACTATTCTTTCCCCTTTTCCCCAATCCCAAGGTGACAAAGCTTGTAAATGGCTGTGCTTTGACAGAAATTCCACATAGCTGTTACTTCATACACTGTACTAAGCTTTTATTTAGATACCACATTCAAGTGCTTTGTTTATGAAAGCTGATTTGATTTAGCTTGACATCTTAATCTTTTTCTCTCCTCTCTCCTTTGTTTGCTAACAAACAGGTTGCTAACTACTATGGATCCCTGTTTCAAGCCTCAACAGTATGCATCGGAGCTGGTCCTGCTGGGGATATCTACATGCCTTTCAAAGACCTGTTGCCTACCGTGAATCCAAATGATATAGTTTTTGATGGTGGGTACCATCTCCCATAAGTTTCCATCGTATGAATGGCTTACTTTGCCCAGAGTAGGGGTGTGAGATCCATTAGGAGCAGAGACAAGACTGATGGTTGTATCAGAACATTCAAAACACATTGAGAGTTGCTTGGCAGAATAATTTCTGTTATGTCCCATTCCAATAAAGACTTGATGTTTGCTGCCTACATAGGTTTAAACACAAGAGACTCTGCAGATGCTGGAAATTTTAAGCAACACACAGTGCTGGAGGAACTCAGCAAGTCGGGGAGCATAGGGGAAAACACAGTTGATGTTTCAGGCTGAGATATTGCTTCGGGACTGGAAGGGAAGGGAACGGAAGGTGGTGGGAGGAGGGGAATGGGTACAAGCTGACAGGTGATAAGGTGGGCTGGACTGCGGGGGGGCTTGAACTGAAGCTGGGAGGGGATGGTCACAGGTAAAGGGCTGAAGAAGGAATCTAAGAGAAAGGTGATTTAACTTAGTTTTTCATGTGTTTCAGTTTGAATATTGGCAGGATGATAGTAAACGGTGTGATGTGTGAGGAATTTTATCATTTTTGTCCAACAGTACATATAGTATATCTGCTTGTGTGTCTGGAGATAGAATTAACCTAGGACTTGAATATAACTTTGAATTTGATGGCTTTATCCTTGTGTTGTGCAGCTTTCCAGCTCTGTATGATTGCTGTCTGAATGCATAGATATAAAACATTTTGGCTTTATTTCAGTGTCTCAAGCAGAATTCACCATTGCACTAAGATTAAAATGATTAACTTATTTGCATGTCTTGATCAATACCTGCATTGATTTATGTAAATGGGACACCAGATTCAATGTATTAATATTTGATATTTAATGTTTTGGACACAAAGTGTTGGATGAAACTCAATCTCCACGATGGATGAACCTCGAGCGGGAGTCTGTACAGGGGTTTTCGTTGGCTTCTATTCTAGGAGCTGGGCTTCCCTTTGTATTTACTAAACTGAATAAATAAATGATAAATCCAATAGTTAAACATACAATATGAATATGGTTTCAATTTCATAAATTTTTTTGGATTGAATAAATTTATCCTGTCACGCTCTATTATATCTAACTTTTTTCCAACCATCTAGAATTGATCAAGCCTTTTTGTTATGGAAAACAAAAGGAATAACATATTTTTGTGATTTATTTATGGATGATTGTTTTATGTTTTTTGAACAGTTGTCTAATAAATATAATTTTCCTAGATCACACTTTTTCAGATATCTACAGATTAGAAACTTCCTGAATGCTATTCTACCTACCTTTCTGATATCACATCCAATCAAAGTTACAGAAAAAGTTTTGGGTTTAAACCGTTTCAGAAGAGTTTAATAGAATGTATTGGCTCTGGCGTGCTTGGTGGTCTGAAGATATGAATGCTGAAGTTATGAAGTTTTGTTACAGACACTACAAAACTTGAACTGTATTTTCTAGGCTGGGATATCTCGTCAATGAATCTTTGTGATGCCATGGAGAGAGCTCAGGTCCTGGACTGGCAACTTCAAGAACAGCTGAGGCCTCACATGAGAAAGTTCCAACCTCGGCCTTCTGTTTACCTTCCAGAATTCATTGCTGCTAATCAGGGAGCACGGGCAGATAATGTACTTCACGGTTCCAAAAAGGAGCAGGTACAGAAATACTTGCTGGTTAAGATGGTAGGACATGAAGAATACCACAGATTGTATTCTTTAATGGCAATCCTTACAGAACAAGCAACATTGGCTGTCACTGCCAAGGTTCATATGGTACTCTAGTGCCTGTGAATAAAGTAGTGGCAGCATTGCTGGGTTTCTTTGCAGTGGTCTTGTACCCCCTAATGGGTAAATATCCTGATTAAGTTATTCTTTAAAAACTGAGAGCACAAGAGAGCTAGTGATGAGGAACGACAACAAATACTGTTTCTTTTGAATCGTATCTCAATTGGAAACAAATGATGTAGCAGAGGAGATTGTGTAATTTTTTGTGTAATTGGTTTCAAAATAGTTTGGCCATCGGGCGTCTTGACAGCGGAATTTTCAATTTGTTTTCTGAAGGTGGAGCAAATTAGGAAAGATATCAGGGACTTCAAGGCAAAGAGCGGCGTTAACAAAGTGATTGTTCTATGGACAGCAAATACGGAGCGCTTCTGTGAAGTTTCTCGTGGAGTAAATGATACAGCAGGAAACTTAATGAAGACAATTGAGGTAAAGACTTTTAGAAAAATGTGCTTTTTTTAAAAATCTAGTATAACTGAATAAAAGCATGAACATAAGAAATAGGGGCAGGAGTAGGCTATCTGGCCCATCGAGCCTGCCCCGCCATTCAGTAAGATCATAGCTGATCTGTCTGTAAACTCAGTTCCATCTGCCTGCCTTTTTTCCCCATAACCCTTAATTCTTGTACAGTTAGATAGGTTTTTATATAGTATCTTAAATATATTTAATGAGAAAGACTCAACAGCTTCCCTGGGCAGAGAATTCCACAGATTCACCACTCTCTGGGTGGGGGGGAGAAACAGTTTCTTCTCGTCTGTTCTCAATCTTCTCCCCGAATCTTGAGGCAATGTGCCCTAGTTCTAGTCTAGCCTATCAATGGAAACCACTTTCCTAATTCTGTCTTATCCCTTTCAAAATTTTGTATGTCTCATTCTTCTGAATTCCAGAGAGTATAGTCCCAGGCAACTCAGTCTCTCCTCATAGATTAACCCCTTCATCCCTGGAATCAACCTGGTGAACATCCTCTGTACTGCCTCCAAAGCCAGTATATCCTTCCTCAAGTATGGAGACCAGAACTGCACACAGTACTCCAAGTGCAGCCTCACCAGTACCCTGTATAGTTGCAGCATGATCTCCCTGCTCTTGAATTCAATCCCTCTAGCAATTAAGGCCAACATTCTGTTTGCCTTCTTAATAACCTGTTGTTCCCACAAGACAACTGTTTGCGATTCATGAATAAACATTTTGCTGAAGGTTCATGATGGGCAAATAAAAGAATGTTGGAAACACTCAATGGGTCCGACATCCATGGTAAGTGGCTGGAGTTAATGCTTCAGATTCAAGACCCTTCAGGATAGGTTTCTGTTCAGGCTGCCAAGCTGCCTCAAGGTCATGAGGTTATCAGCTGAGCTTGTCAGAATGTCTAAAAGCATGCAGTGGTAATTATAACTTGGTTCCTTCCTTCTTTCTTTCTGTCATCTGCAGTGTGGAGGAGAGGTATCACCATCATCTATGTTTGCTGTGGCCAGCATTTTGGAGGGCTGTGCCTACATCAATGGTTCACCACAGAACACCTTTGTGCCAGGAGTCATTGATCTTGCCATCAAACACAAGGTGTTTATTGGGGGTGATGACTTCAAATCTGGCCAGACTAAAATCAAGTCTGTTCTGGTGGATTTTCTGGTCAGTGCTGGACTAAAGGTGAGAAGCTCTGTTCTGACATTTCTAATAAGTGAACTGTACTCTCTCCTGTCTTTTTTTGCCTATTCAGTACTTCAAGAGCAATAAATTATTTTACTTGTACTGATTCAGCAAATCTTAACATACTACAAATTTGAAATGAACTGAATAGCATGGTTCTCATGTTAGCTGGAAGGCAACTGGAAATAATTGCTTTGTTTCCAACATTCCCTCTATATTTTTGTTTTTACAGCTGTGTGGACCAGCCATTGCCCTGAGCAGGAGATTTTTACACAGCTTGGTGGCACTTTAAACTTTTTTTGTAATATTTACCTACTGTGAATATTTAGAATGAAATTTGAAAAATCACACACTTTGGATATTTGTTAATCAAAGGGAATAATGAAATACAGTACAAAGAAAATGTTTCCAGCCTTGTAAACCTTTTCTAGCTGCACAGCAACAAAGGCCATGTGCACAGGAGCATTTCAGCTACTGCACGGCCACGCACCCGTGCAGCATAGAGGAAAGTGTTTGATTCTGTTTACTTTTTACATTGTGTATGGGTGTACCTGTGTTATCAGTACAAGCAGGATACAGCGTGTTATCAGTGCAAGCAGGATATGGCTTGGTTGTGATGAGTGGACTGGTATGAATTAGCTGCTGGGGAGTTATATATTATCTAAAAAACAAAGCCTTCACTTCTAAAACAAAAGGTGAAAGTGGGAGCAACATTGATCTATTTATAATCAACAATGAAGCTGTAACTTGTTCTGGAATTAGGCTGCAAAACAGAAACCCCGATGTTTTGTAGCTGAGCTGTGTAATTGTATAGTGCTTCTACTTATAGAAAGATTTAAGCTTATCAGTGTCAGCATTTTTTGGTGGCTATCATCGCTAGAGGAAGCATTGGTCCCAGAATTTAGGCAGGCTGTTGTGGAATTATTTTAGATGAAGGGGAACTTAATGTATTGGCTGACAAAATAGGCTGACTATATTTTATACACTGGCCCCATATGGTGTAGAGTTTAATGTCAAGTGTTGTGCCATTTATTAGCAATGCCTTGCTGCTTAAAATCATGGTTATTGTGTTCTTGGAAGTTTTTAGCTGAGTTCATTGCTTAGTAGATTGTGCTGATGATTATGCCTCTGATTTCAGTTATTTGGTACAGGAATAACAAAGGTTTTTCCAATATGGATGAGAATAAAAACTGATTGACTGGTCACGTCAGTGCTAAACTTTTATTTTCCTTGCAGACTGTCTCAATTGTCAGTTATAACCATTTGGGCAACAACGATGGGAAGAATCTTTCTGCCCCAGAACAGTTCAGGTCAAAGGAGATCTCAAAGAGCAATGTTGTAGACGACATGGTTCAATCCAATCCTATTCTGTACAGGCCATCTGAGAAGCCAGACCATTGTGTAAGTACCAAAAGAGCTTTGCTCTGTCCACAAAATCGCTGGTTTATTTTGAATTGAAACCTGTCAATTTGCCAGTTACTGCTGCTTATCAAACTGCACTTGTGAAATCAAGGATGACATCAGCAAATGGCTAGGAGAGCCACTGTCTTGTAGTTCCAGTGATGCGGGTCACTCTTGGCCTCTGGAAACTCATCGCGGTAACAGGGTTTCCTTTGATCAGGTGACCATACACATCCCATTGCAGGAATGAAGTTGGGGGGTTAATCTGCCATTGTAAATTGCCCCTAGTCTGATTGAAATGCATGAAGAATAGATTAGAGAGGGGTTGCCCAACCATTTTCATGCCATGGACCATGACCATTGAGCAAAGTGTCCGTGGACCCCAGGTTGGGAACTCCTGGATTAGAGGGAAAATTAATGTGGAAATGGTATTGTTATGGGTTGCCATAGACTCAGTGCCCCAAATGAGCTCCTCGATTGGAGATGGAAATTCCACTGTCATCTTCAAAGCTGCAGGAAATGTTGTGAAGTTAACAAGCTTGAGCTTGGGACCTCTTTATTAATTTAAGTTCCTTTCCCCCCACCTCCCCAATTTTGTGAAAAAAAAAGTTGTGATTGCAACATGAAGTTGGCTTAGGACCTGGGGATTTAAGCTAACTTTCATTTAAATTTTGATATGATAGCAATACATTTTCTAAACATGACACAAGTTACCTGGCAATCCTTGAATGTGAAGCTTATAAACTTGAAAGGGGCATTAGTGGACTAATTATCCTCATGGTTTTTTTTTGTTTATCCACCCTTTTTAGGTTGTAATTAAATATGTCCCGTACGTTGGAGATAGTAAGCGTGCAATGGACGAGTATACATCTGAGATCATGATGGGAGGCACCAACACCATTGTCCTCCATAACACTTGTGAGGTTCGTGTCAAGTGGCGAATATTGGTGCTCTTGAAGAGGCTGGAGGGTAGATTCTTTTTAATACCATTAGAAGAACGAATGAAAAGTATCCTCTTCAAGCGTTGTGAAATTTGAGCATTTTCCCCATTATTCCCCCCCCCCCCCCATTGTGTTTATCTCTTCTACTAAGTCCTTGCTTATTCCCTTGGCCTCTCTACATTCTCCTAACATCCCACACCACCGCATAGCTTTGTATCATTGGTGAACTTGGATGTAATGCTTTTATTGCCCTTGTATAAATTATGTAAATAGGTGACTAGACACCAGCTATTCACTATTCTGCAGTGTACCAGTTCTCAAACCTAAATGATTCTTCTTCCTTCTGTTCACTGTACATCATATTACCAATACCATAGTCACTTACTATGTTTAATGATCTTTCTGCACCCTTGTTCAAGGGCATACTGAAAGTCTATGCATACTACTTGGATTGGTTTGCCCTTAAAAATTCTGCTGATTAAAACCTTGCATAATACTGCAGATTTGTCAAAACATAATTTCCCTTTCAAATTGTGAGAGTCCACCTAGTCTTTTGTTTTCCAAAGGTTCTATTAATTCCAAGAGTTCCAAGGGTCTGTGTAACCATGGTGTGTAGCTACCACAAACTGTATGATTTGGGTCATTGGGCCTTAATGATTTCCTTGCTTTTTAATTTTTTTTGTCCATGGCCACCTAATTTCTTTCAGCTTTTTTGTTTATGGTTTATACATTAACTATAATCAGTTTTAAGTTGGAGGCCCATCTTTGTGACCAAACACTTGAAGTTCACTTAAACCATTGAATATGTTATAAAGGAGCCCTAATTGTATGTTTGTTTTTTTTTAAATTCCATTCAGGATTCCCTGCTTGCCAGTCCTCTTATTCTGGATCTGGTAATCCTGACTGAGCTCTGCCAAAGGATAACATTCCGAACTGAATCAGACACAGAATTTCAAACATTCCACAGCGTTCTCTCAATTCTCAGCTACCTCTGCAAGGCCCCAGTGGTGCCAAATGGAACACCAGTTGTTAATTCTCTTTTCAGGCAAAGGACATGTATTGAAAATATTTTGAGGTATGTGCTTGGAACAATCTTCTTCCTTCTGTGATAAAGTGAAAGGGGATATTGGGGGTGGGGGGTATGGACTAGTGAACTCCAAATTGGTTCACACTTTGAAGATGTGTCAGTAAAAGTAGTGTCTGAGGTGTTGAGGGTAGGGAACAGGGAGAGCATCATTATGGATCAAAGAAATTGGACTGGGTGACTTGAATATCAAGGTTCACTGAAGTTTTAATGGAGAAATTTATTTTACCACCTAAGTGATTCAGTGATCCTTTGTTCAGTATTGGATCAAAGCATTAGGCCTTTAGGAGGAAAAGTGCTTTGATTGTGCTAACGAGGATGGGACTGTAGCCTTTACATTACACACAAGTGGCTGATGAATGGGGGTGGACTGGAAAGATGCACCATCAAGACACTAGCTATCCTTGGATTAAGGTGGTATGGAGTTAATGAGTAATGTGGATTTCACTTCTTTTTCTAGGGCCTGTCTGGCTCTTCCTCCTCAGAACCACATGCTCCTAGAACACAAGATGCAAAGAAGTTTCATGAGTACCCGGTTAAATGACCACTCGGCAGCTCAGCCTGTACCTCACAAAACTGCAAAACTTAACAGCATCCTCAACAAGAACCATATCATAAATGGTTATACAAACGGCTGTGTTAATTAACTTTACAGATAATATTGAAACATTGTCGGGTTATTTCTGATCATCTAAGCTTTTGGATAATGGATCAGAACTATTCTACATCTGTATTTGATGTTCTCCTTAACTATTGTTACATATTACAACCATCCAAGATATGGGGCTGTTTATAAACCTAGTTTATTGTTGGAAGTGCGGGATATGGGATATAGTTTTAATTTTAAATGTATTAATAACCCATTTGTCTCAAGTTGTTTTCTACCAAGAGCATGATCTAAAGAGTTAACGAGATGCTAGGAACTCTAAAATAAAATCCTTCATCTTGACTTTGATTACTGTGAATTTATTTTGGGCCTAGTGCTTTGTTGTGTTGTGTTTAGTGAGTCTTCTAAATGGATATTTTTGGTTTTGTGAGTTGGGTTTCTGTAGTTCCTCATGATTTCAAGCAAACTGCTTTAGAATAACATTTTAAAATCCTTTTTAATCTTAAAATTCAGGCTTGTATTATTAGATTCCTTCTTTTTGAAGCCTCAGAACCTAGAATTGTTATAGTCATTTTTGTATGCCTGCTTTACATCACTGGGCTACTATTAGTATGATAGTCATCTAATTAATAGGAGCTGGATGTATGTTGTCACATGTAATAATATGGGAGGCCACTGGTTTGTCAGCCTAACAGAAGGGTTTCATTTTCCATGGACTAAATTCTGGAGCTGTTTGTTCTACTAACGGAGAATATTTTAAAACATGTAAAGATGAAAGATGTGGATTACATCTTTTATAAACTATCATTTTAACTGATTACCCATTCTTTGAAGTGAAAATTTAATCAAATGTAAACCAGTTAGCTTGCTCTGCTATTAAGAGCTGGAGAGCTCCTGTATCACCATACATAGAAGATACACAACTGTATCGGGCCATCATGATGTGGCAACCTTTTAACTTACTCCTGAGGTCAATCTAACCCTTCCCTTCCCCTCCCACTTATGCCTGTGCCCTAAGGGTCTAGTAAATGTCCCTAATGTTCTCTGCCTCTGCTTCTACCACTAACCCCAGCAGTATGTTCCATACACCTACCACCCTTTTTTTTTAAATTGTGCCTGATATGACCCCTTTTTCTCTTTCCCCACCGCCCCCCCATTAACTTTGCTCCAGTCACCTTGTATTAGCTATTTCTGTCCTGGGGGGGAAAATTGACTGGCTGTCCATTTGATCTATGCCTCTTGTGCATTTATGTCGTCACCTCTCATATTCTTTTGCTCCAAAGAGAAATAAGCTCTAGTTTTCTCACCTATCCTCGTAAAGCATGCTCTCCAATCCAGGCAACATCCTTGTAAATTGCCTATTACACACTGAAGTTTCCAATCTCTCTTGTTGATGAGGTGACCAGAAATGAACACAATATTCTAAGTGTGGTCTAACCAGGATTTTATGGAGTTTCTCAACATTATCCCATGGCTAATGAAGGCCAAGCCACCATACGCTTTCTTAGCCGTCCTATCAAATGGCATGGCAGCTTGGATGTGGACTTCAACATGCCTCCGTTGCTCCTGACAGCTAAGAATGCTGCCATTAACACGATGTTCTGGCTTTAAGTTCAACCTTCCAAAGTAAATCACTTATCAATTTTCCACATTGAACTACATCTGCCATTTCTCAGCCCAGCTCTAGCTCTGCATCCTATCAATGTCCCATTGTAACCTGTGACAGTGTTCTACACTACCCACAGCACCGCCAGCTTTCATTTCATCTACAAACTTACACTTCCACTTCTAATAAAAATCACAAAGAGCAGAGGTCCCAGGACAGATCCCCACAGAACACTGGCCTCCAGGCGGAGTGTGCTCCATCTACACCAACGCCAGCCTTCCACGGGAAAGCCAATCCCGAATCCATGTAGTCTGGTTTCCATGGATCCCATGCCTCCTGATCTTCTGAATGAGCCTTTCATAGTAGATGCCTTACTAAAATCCATATACACCACACCCACCTGTTACGGATTCAGGCAACAATAAATATGAGTTAGGTAGGAGTTTTTATAACAAATAACACGTTTATTAAACACTGAAAACAAACCCACCAAAAGTAAACAAATCACTAACATAACCGGAAATCAGCTGCTGTGCGGCAGCTTAAACAGTCCTTAAAGCAATGAAGCTTAAACAGTTCTTAAAGCGATGTTGCCAAAACAGTTCTTCAAAGTAATTTTGCAAAAGTTCAAAATGCTCACAGTCCATTTAAGGGGGAGATTTTTTAAGATGATTTAAATTCTCTTTCACGTTGTGTTGTTTCGGTTCCCAAATCGAACTTTTCCCACGAAGAATTTACGTAATGAAATGGCTTAAAGGCACTGACCTTTCCTTTACAGAACTATTCCCAATCCTTTCTGCTATTTCGCAGGGATTAGCACGAGAACAGTCAATGAATTCCTTCCGAATAAGGATCAAACAAGGTCAAACCTGTTTCACTGTCGAAATCGAATCTCCTCGATTTTTAACTCCCGAACTCCGATCTCCACTCTCCACTGATTCTCAACTAGCAGTATTGTAAAGAAACTGCTGGCAATGACCTTTTAAACTTTAGGCATTAGATAAAACTTCATCTTTCAACTAAACTGCGTCATCACATTAAATCACGCAGTGGCATGGAGTCAAAATGGCAAATCCAGCCACGAACTGTCCCTCCTCACAAGGAGGGGTCCTCCTTTTATACCCTGTAAAAAAAACTTGTCACATGACCTCTACTGGCGGGAAAATGACGTCACTCCACCATCACAAGACCATTACCTCAAGTCCAGTATAGCTTCAACCCCAGTCACATGACACGGGTACATAACACACCACTCTATCTCAGAATCATAGAACAGATAAGCTCAGAAACAGGCCATTCGACCCACAATGTTGTGCTGAACCAGCTAAAAAGCGAATCAAAAACACCCAAACACTAATCCCTCCTACCTACCCCACGTCCACATCCCTCCATCTTTCTCGCATCCATGCCCCTAGCCAAACATCTCTCAGAAGCCTCTAACGTATTTGTCTCTACCACCAAGATCTCCACTCAGCAACACTGCTAAAGGATCTTGCCCCTAACAGTGTACTGTCTCCTTGTATTTGCCTTTCTGAGGTGCAACACCTCACATTTATCTGAGTTAAACTCCATCTGCCATTTCTCTGCCCATATCTGCAACTGATCTATGTCGCGCTGTATTCTTTGCTGGTCTACCACACTATCCTCAACTCCACCGATCTTCAAATCAAATCGAAGTACATTTATTATAAAAGAATACATAAATGATACAATTTTGAGATTTGTTTGCTTACAGGCAGACGCAAAGCAAGAAACTGGGCAAAACCCAATTTAAAAAAATAAAGACCCATACCTGACGCGCAGAGAAAGGGAAAAAATAGCACAAATCATGCAAACAAAAGAAGCAAGCAACAACATTTTCTGAACTA
The DNA here is from genome assembly GCF_030144855.1 of Hypanus sabinus. Taxonomy (NCBI): domain Eukaryota; kingdom Metazoa; phylum Chordata; class Chondrichthyes; order Myliobatiformes; family Dasyatidae; genus Hypanus; species Hypanus sabinus. The sequence continues at coordinate 26,365,336 of NC_082721.1, forward strand.
AAATCAGTCCCAGAGCAGCCTGCAGTAGGCCCAAGCCTCAATATCAGTCCATCATATTAGCAGACGTGGAACGTAGCAGCTGGGGGCTGCCGTCGTAGCCTCGGCACCATGGAGAGAGCAGTCACCAGCGTTGGAGAGTGAGTGAAATTGGCTCTTGCCTTTGATCTGGATGCCCTGTCGTTTAAATTGTCGAAACAGCATTTTGTACCTCGCAAAAGAACCTGGCCATCACTGCCTTGAGATGCTCTGGGCGTAGAACATGGCACCCAGCGACTTGCTCTGGGCCCAGATTTCGCTGCCAAGCCCAAGGCCACTCTCGATTTCTCTAAATCTGCTTGGCACCCAGAGCGATCCAACCTCGCACCCAAGCCAGTTGTACAGGCATTGGGATCCTCTGCCTCGACTTCTCCTCTCCGAATGGTCCACTCCATCTGCATTGTTTTGGCAATGTACTAACTCAGTTCATCCCTTGAACTTGCTTCACCTTCGCTCGCCTCGTGTTGGTACCATCTGCAAATTTACTAACCCACCCAGCTACACTTCCATCCAGATAATTTATATACATCACAAACAGCATAGATCCCAGCACAGATCCCCACTAATTACAGAGCTCTAGCTCCAATACCTTCCATTCAACCACCACCCTCTGTCTTCTACGCGCAAACCAGTTCTGAATCCAAACAGCCAATTTGCCACTGGATTAGCCTCTGACGAGGGTCTTTCCATGTTGGCAAACTCAGCCTTCGCCGATGCCAGCTTTTCTGGGTCCAGTCTACGTGTGTGGGCATGGACCAGTGGGCCAGCTGTGGGAATGTGGTGCTCAACCCCACGTTTTGTGACTGTAGTAAGGAATGTGGCCTTGGTGGGGTCTGGGAATTCGCCCAGCAGTCGAATAACTCACATTCCGTGGTGCACGCACTTGACAGAGTTGTTGTGGGGAACTTACTGGGAGAGCAGGGTAACGACCCAATGTCCTTGACATCCAAAAACCAGCAGTTCTTAAAATCAAGTTACAGTCCTTGGGCACACAGGAAATCTGCACCGAGCAGAGATCCAGCCACTATAGCCAGGATGCAGTCCCACGTGTAATGTCACCCACTGAAGCAGAGCATCACCTGCATTGTCCTCGTAAGTCTGGATCCTGCTGCTGTTGGCTGCCTCCAGCAAGGTTTTGGTGTTCTTTACCTTCTCATTAATGGGCGATGCTGGCAGCACCCTCACTTGAGCACCCGTGTCACACAGGTGTCTGTGATGAACAGAAGACAACCCTGGCAGCTGGGCCTCTGATGTCCCAATGGCGCTGGCACTGTCAAAGCTGCAAGGTGATCAGCTCTTCCTGGCATTCATCCCAAAGTAAGTGTGGTAAAAACACACAAGCCTTTCATTGTCTATTTTACTGCTGCAGGAGTCCTTATAGACAATAGACAATAGGTGCAGAAGTAGACCATTCGGCCCCTCGAGCCTGCACTGTCATTTTGAGATCATGGCTGATCAACTACCATCAATACCCAGTTCCTGCTTTGTCCCCATATCCCTTGATTCCCCTATCCATAAGATACCTATCTAGCTCCTTCTTGAAAGCATCCAGAGAATTGGCCTCCACTACCTTCCGAGGCAGTGCATTCCAGACCCCCACAACTCTCTGGGAGAAGAAGTTTTTCCTTAACTCTGTCCTAAATGACCTACCCCTTATTCTCAAACCATGTCCTCTGGTACTGGACTCTCCCAGCATCTGGAACATATTTCCTGCCTCTATCTTGTCAAATCTCTTAATAATCTTATATGTTTCAATCAGATCCCCTCTCAATCTCCTTAATTCCAGCGTGTACAAGCCCAGTCTCTCTAACCTCTCTGCGTAAGACAGTCCAGACATCCCAGGAATTAACCTCGTGAATCTATGCTGCACTTCCTCTACAGCCAGGATGTCCTTCCTTAACCCTGGAGACCAAAACTGTACACAATACTCCAGGTGTGGTCTCACCAGGACTCTGTACAAATGCAAGAGGATTTCCTTGCTCTTGTATTCAATTCCCTTTGTAATAAAGGCCAACATTCCATTAGCCTTCTTCACTGCCTGCTGCACTTGCTCATTCACCTTCAGTGACTGATGAACAAGGACTCCTAGATCTCTTTGTATTTCTCCCTTACCTAACTCTACACCATTCAGATAATAATCTGCCTTCTTGTTCTTCCTCCCAAAGTGGATAACCTCACACTTATTCACATTAAACATCATCTGCCAAGTATCTGCCCACTCACCCAGCCTATCCAAGTCACCCTGAATTCTCCTAACATCCTCATCACATGTCACACTGCCACCCAGCTTAGTATCATCAGCAAATTTGCTGATGTTATTTTCAATGCCTTCATCCAAATCGTTGACGTAAATTGTAAACAGCTGTGGTCCCAATACCCCACTAGTCACCACCTGCCATTTCGAGAAACACCCATTCACCGCTACCCTTTGCTTTCTATCTGCCAACCAGTTTTCTATCCATGTCAATGTCTTCCCCCCGATGCCCTGAGCTTTGATTTTACCCACCAATCTCCTATGTGGGACCTTATCAAATGCCTTCTGAAAATCGAGGTACACTACATCCACTGGATCTCCCCCATCTAATTTCCTGGTTACATCCTCGAAAAACTCCAACAGATTAGTCAAGCATGATTTACCCTTGGTAAATCCATGCTGGCTCAGCCCAATCCTATCACTGCTACCTAGATATGCCACTATTTCATCCTTAATAATGGACTCTAGCATCTTCCCCACTACTGATGTTAAGCTGACAGGACGATAGTTCTCTGTTTTCTCCCTCCCTCCTTTCTTAAAATGTGGGATAACATTAGCTATTCTCCAATCCTCAGGAACTGATCCTGAATCTAAGGAACATTGGAAAATGATTACCAATGCATCCGCAATTTCCAGGGCCACCTCCTTTAGTACCCTAGGATGCAGACCATCTGGACCTGGGGATTTGTCAGCCTTCAGTCCCATCAGTCTTCTCATCACCGTTTCCTTCCTAATGTCAATCTGTTTCATTTCCTCTGTTACCCTATGTCCTTGGCCCATCCATACATCTGGGAGATTGCTTGTGTCTTCCTTAGTGAAAACAGATCTAAGGTACTCATTAAATTCTTCTGCCATTTCTCTGTTTCCCATAACAATTTCACCCAATTCATTCTTCAAGGGCCCAACATTGTTCTTAACTATCTTCTTTCTCTTCACATACCTAAAAAAGCTTTTGATATCTTCCTTTATATTCCTGGCTAGCTTGCGTTCATAGCTCATTTTTTCTCCCCGTATTGTCTTTTTAGTTAAGTTCTGTTGTTCCTTAAAAACTTTCCAATCATCTGTCCTCCCACTCACCTTAGCTCTGTCATACTTCCTTTTTTTTAATGCTATGCAATCTCTGACTTCCTTTGTCAACCACTGTGGCCCCTTTCCCCTCTTTGAATCCTTCCTTCTCTGGGGGATGAACTCATTTTGCACCTTGTGCATTATTCCCAAGAATACCTGCCATTGCTGTTCCACTGTCTTTTCTGCTAGGATATCCGTCCAGTCAACTTTGGCCAGCTCCTCCCTCATGGCTCCATAGTCTCCCCTGTTCAACTGCAACACTGACACCTCCGAGAGGCCCTTATCCTTCTTAAATTGCAGATAAAAGCTTATCATATTGTGATCACTACCTCCTAATGGCTCCTTTACTGCAAGATCGCTTATCAAATCCTGTTCATTACATAACACTAAATCTAGAATAGCCTTGTCCCTGGTCGGCTCTCGTACAAGCTGTTCCAAGAATGCATCCCGTAGGCACTCTACAAACTCCCTATCCTGTGGTCCAGCACCAACCTGATTCTCCCAGTTCACCTGCATGTTGAAATCCCCCACAACTACTGCGACATTACCTTTGCCACATGCCAATGTTAACTCCCTATTCAACTTGCACCCAATATCCATGCTACTGTTTGGTGGCCTGTAGACAACTCCCATTTGGGTCCTTTTGCCCTTACTGTTCCTCAGTTCTATCCACACAGACTCTACTTCTCCTGACCCTATATCCCCCTTTGCAAAGGACTAAATCCCATTCCTCACCAACAGGGCCACCCCCACCCCCTCTGCCCATATTTCTGTCCCTACGATAGCACGTATACCCTTGTACATTCATTTCCCAGGTCTGATCTCCCTGCAGCCATGTCTCCATTATCCCAACAATATCATAGTTACCCATTTGCACCTGGGCTTCAAGCTCATCTGCCTTATTTCTGACACTTCGTGCATTCAGATATAGAATTTTTAGCCCATTTCTCCTCTCTCTGTTTGAATCACTGCCTATTGTGCTTAACCCAGCTCCCCGAACTCCCATCAGGCTATACGCCCCTAGAATTTTGTTGTCCTTCCTAAATTTACTTATTCTTCCAACACATTTAACTCCATGTTCCGTCAGACCATCCCTCTGTACATGTGTCCTCCTTATCACTTGTTCCACCTCACCTTTCTCTACTACACACTTTATATTCCGGAACCATGTAGTCCCCACCTATCCTTTATTCTTCCTCTCGCTATCCTTTCCCACATTCTGGATCCCCGCCCCCTGCAAATTTAGTTTAAACCCCCCAAGAAGCACTAGCAAACTTCCCTGCAAGAATGTTAGTACCGCTCCAGTTCAGGTGTAAACCGTCCCTTCGGAACAGATCCCACCTTCCCTAGAACAAAGCCCAATTATCTACAAACCTGAAGCCCTCCCTCCTGCACCATCCTCTCAGCCACGTATTAATCTTAATAATCTTTCTGTTCCTTGCCTCACTCGCACGTGGCACAGGTAGCAATCCTGAGATTATGTTGGGGACCTTGCTGACTGGGCTTGTTGGGGTAGAGAAAGGAAGAGGCTGCTGTACCACTGCCTAACTAAGTTAGACTCTCAGCCATTTTAGCAAGCTCCCTATAGTCTTTCATGGGTGCATTAGTGAGGGCTATGTGAACTTGATCAGGCATTTATTGCATGAGGAGTTCTTTAAAAATAAAACGAGGATGGTGATTTCCCAGGAGAGACGGCATGTGGTCCATTCGCTCCATCTGCTTAGCATCACCGAGGCCGGGCAAGGAGAGCAGCTGTTTGGCGCGCTCAGACTCTGGTAGTGCAAGTGCCTGTAAAAGGTGAGTTTTCAGCAATCGATGTTTGTCATGTTCAGGCAGGTGTTCCAGTAGACTCACCACTCTCACAGCCGCGGAGTTGCCACGGCTACCACATAGAAATATCTGGTGTTGTCAACAGAGATTTCTCGCAGCATGAACTGGGCATCAGCCTCAACTAGCCAAGTGACAGCATTCTGCTCCCAAATCTCTAGCAGTTTTGAAGTTATCGTATTGGCCAACATGTTTAATAACTCTGGAATCATCCTAGAACACCAACATAGGTTTTTGCAAATAAAACAAAGTGAGACATTTTATGTTTAACGAAACCCATAGTAACACTTATTGAACTCCACAAACTGAACACAAAATTGCGCTAAAAATCTTTGCGTAACAATGTCATCACGTCAGACCAGCCTCTTAAGGTGAAACCTCAACTCAGTGTCAGGGGTTGTGAATTATGTACGTTTTTCCCAATTATGTTACCTTACAATGTGAATTCCCAGGAAGCTGGTGCACTTAACACTCCCTATGGAGGGGCCATGTATTCACAGAGGGGTATCTGCACCTTCCTGAAGTCCACAATGACTCTCCTTGATGATCTTCACGTTCAGACTTAAGTTATTTTCACATACCAGTCCACTTCCCCTCTGTACTCTGTCTCGTCTTCACTTTTGATAAGACTAACCATCCTTGTGCCGTCTACTAACTTGATGATACAGTTTGAGCTGAACCCTGCGACACAGTTGTGTGTCAGTAGTGGGCTGAGCACACAGCCGTGGGTGGGGGGTGGTTGGTGCCAGTACTCAGTGTAATGGGAGTACAGACATTGCTGCCCTCATGAACTGACTGTGTGGCCTTTCTGTTAAGAATCGCAGGATCCAGTTGTACAGGGAGATGTTGTGACCCAGCGAAGACAGTTTCCCCGCCAGTTTCTGTGGAATGCCGGTGTTGAACACTGAACTGAAGTCTATAAGTAGCAACTGAGCACATGAGACCCCATTTTCCATGTGAGACAGAACAGAGTGAAGGGCAGAGGTATAGCATTGTTAGTAGATTGACTTGAGCAAAAAGCAAACTGGAAAGGGTCCAATGTAGCCGGGAGTAAAGTTTTAATGCACTCCATGACCAGCTGCTCAAAGCATTTCATTCTTCACCTGTTATACTGACAGGAACATACAAGCTTTGTTCTCTCAGAATTCCTGTTTTGAAGGCCTCTCACTCACCAAATACAACTTTGTCAGAACACAGCCTGTCCCAATCCACATGTCTCAAGTCCTAACTGATCCCGTCAATATTGGCTTTTCTCCAATTTAGAATCTCAACTAGTGTTTTCCACCTGCCCTATCTCATTCTTCAATAACAGATCAAGTATCACATGCTCTCTTGTTGGGACTTCTATGTACTGATGAAGGAAACTTTCCTGAACAGATCTGACAAACTCTCTGCCATCAAGTCCTTTTACAGTACGGGAGTCCCAGTCAATATGTGGAAAATTAAAATCACCTACTGTAACAACCTACACACAACGCTGGAAGAACTCAGCAGGCCTGGCAGCATCTATGGAAAAAAACAATGAGAAGTCAGAGCAGTAAAGTGCAGGGTATCTTATGTTTCTTGCAATAGTCTGTGATCTCTCTACAAACTTCTTCCTCAATATCCTGTGGACTGTTGGGTGGTCAATAATACAGCCCCATTAATGTGGTCGTACCTTTCTTATTCCTCATTTTCACCCATAAAGCCTCACTAACGCCTCCTCCTTTAATCCCTCCCGCTCTGTCACATATAAAGCAACATTCCACTGGAATATTGCCACTCTGACCCTCTTGTAATGAGGTCTCATTAATAGCTACAATACCATGATTCCGCGTGTTGATCCACGCCCTGAACTCATCTGTCAATACTTGCATTGAAATATATGCAGCTCAAAATATTAGTCAGACCATAATCAACCCTTTGATTCCTGACATTCTCTGAAGTCTTAATAACATCTGCCTCCACAACCTTCCCACTAACTGTTCTGGCACTCTGGTTCCCATCACCTGCAACTCTAGTTTAAATGTCTCCATGCAGCTTTAACAAACCTTCCTGCTAGAATATTAGTACCCTTCCAGTTCAGGTCCAAACCATCTCTTCTTTACATCCCGCCATCCCTGAAAGAAAGCCCAGTGATCCAAAAATCTGCTGCCCTCCCTCCTACACCAACTCCTTAGCCATGCGTTAAACTGTACGATCTTCCTATCTCTGCCCTCACTCACACATGGCATAGGTAGCAGACCTGAGATCACATCCCTGGAGGTCCTGTCATTTAACTTAGCATTTAGTTCCCTGAACTCACTTTGCAGAACCTCGTCACACTTCCTACCTACATCATGGATACCTTCATGGACCACGACCTCCCACTTAAGTATGCTCAGGACTTGATCTGAAATGTCCTGGACTCTGGCACCCGGAAGGCAACATATCATCCAGGAGTTCTGCTCTCGTTCACAGGACCTCCTTTCTGTCCCCTTATCCAATGGATCCCCTACCACCACAACTCGCCTCTTCTTCCCACTTCCCTACTGGGTCACAGTCAGACTCAGTGCCAGAGACCTGACCACTGCAAGCTTCTTCTGCTTGGTTATTGTGGTGAACTACATATACCTGTCTGGACATGCCCCCCCCCACCCCCCCCCTGCTGACTGCTCCTGTGGCTCCTCCCACAGACCCCGGTATAAAGGCGATTGAGGCCTGAGCCCGGCCTCTCTGTCTCCAGGATGTAGTATGGTGGTCACTTGCTACTTATTCTTTCTTCCAGCCAATAAAAGCCTATATCTCACCTCACGTCTCCGAGAGTTATTGATGGTGCATCAGTTATCCCACCCCCACCCCCAACAGTATCCAAAGTGATATGCCTGTTGTTGAGGGGGATGGCCACAGGAGTACTCTGCACTGGCTGTATAACATCTTTCCCCTTCCTGACTGTCCCCAGTTTTCTGTGTCCTGCACCATGGGTGTAACTACCTCTCTTTATGCCCTGTTACCCACCTCAGCCTGCTGAATGATCGAGTTCACCTAGTTCCGGTTCCAACTCCCTAACGCGGAGTGTTAAAAGCTGCAGCTGGATGCACTTCTCACAGGTGAAGTTGTCAGGGACACTGGAGATCTCCCTGCCTTCCCACATCCTGCAAGAGGAGCAGTCAACTGTCCAGCCTGACATCCCTTCTGTTCTAACTGTGCAATATAAAGAAGGAAAACAATAAATAAACTGGAGGGAGAAAAACATCTACCAACAGCTTTTTTGCCTTCCCTCACTCAAATCTCTCCTCACTGAATCATAGAACCATAGAACATTACAGCACAGAAACAGGCCTTTTGGCCCTTCTTGGTTGTGCCGAACCATTTTTCTGCCGAGTCCCACTGACCTGCATCTGGCCATATCCCTCCAAACCCCTCTCATCCATGTACCTGTCCAAGTTTTTCTTAAATGTTAAAAGTGAGCCCACATTTACCACTTCATCTGGCAGGTTTCATTTCCACACTCCTACCACTCTCTCTGTGAAGAAGCCCCCCCCCCCCCAAAATGTTCCCTTTAAACTTTTCCCCCTTCACCCTTAATCCATGTCCTCTTTTTTTTTTCTCCCCTAACCTCAGTGGAAAAAGCCTGCTTGCATTCACTCTATCTATAACCATCATAATTTTATACACCTCTATCAAATCTCCCCTCAATCTTCTACGCTCCAGGGAATAAAGTCCTAACCTATTCAAACTTTTTCTGTAATTCAGTTTCTCGAGTCCCGGCAACATCCTTGTAAACCTTTGCTGCACTCTTTCAACCTTATTAATATCCTTCCTGTAATTTGGTGACCAAAACCGCACACAATACTCCAAATTTGGCCTCACCATAACATTCCAACTCTTATACTCATTGTTGTTGTTGTTGTTCGACCTTCGGAATCGAAGACAACCACGACTTCTGTCAGGTGGAGGGTTTGTGGAAGGTGGTGGGTCTGGAGGTGACTGGTGAGGCCAATCCGGGCCCTGAAAGCTCTCCCACATGTGGGACACACGAGGTAGGTGCTGCAGTGGAAGTGGAGGCAGCTCGAGCCTTGCGCGCGGCTCGTTTCCTCTGAGCCTCTGCGGTGCGTCTGATTTCTGCTGCATGCGCTCCTTTAGTGGTCCTGCTCCACCAGGTTGGGCGGTCCAGAGCAAGCGATTCCCAGCTACTGGGATTGATGTTGAGGTCTTTCAGGGACACCTTGAGGCAGTCTTTGAAATGTTTCTTTTGCCCTCCAACTGAGCGCCTGCCCTGGCTCAGCTCTCCATACAACAGCTGTTTTGGTAGTCGACTGTCAGACATCCTGACGACATGGCCAGCCCATCTGGCTTGGGCTTTCTGTAGGAGGGTGTAGACACTGTGGGTGCTACACTCAATACTTTGATTTATAAAGGCCAATGTACCAAAAGTTCTCTTTACTACCCTATCTACCTGTGATGCCACTTTGAGGGAATTTTGTATCTGTATTCACAGATCCCTCTGTTCTACTGCACTCCTCACTGCCCTACCATTTACCTTGTATGTTCTACCTTGGTTTTCCCTTCCAAAGTGCAATACCTCACACTTGTCTGTATTAAACTCCATCTGCCATTTTTCAGCCCATTTTTCCAGCTGGTCCAGATCCCTCTGCAAGCTTTGAAAATCTTCCTCATTGTCCACTACACCTCCAATCTTTGTATCATCAGCAAATTTGCTGATCCAATTTACCACATTACCATCCAGATCATTGATATAGATGACAAATAACAATGGACCCAACACTGATCCCTGTGGCACTCCACTAGTCACAGGCCTCCACTCAGAGTAGCAATCCTCCACTACCACTCTCTGACTTCTCCCATTGAGCCAATGTCTAATCCAGTTTACTACCTCACCAAGTATACCTAGCGACTGAATCTTCCTAACTAACTTCCCATGCAGGACCTTGTCAAAGGCCTTACTGAAGTCCACGTAGACAACATCCACTGCCTTCCCTTCACCCACTTTCCTGGTAACCTCCTCAAAAAACTCTAATAGATTAGTTAAACATGACCTACCACACACAAAGCTGTGTTGACTCTCCCTAATAAGTCCCTGTCTATCCAAATACCTGTAGACCCTATCTCTTAGTATTCCTTCCAATAATTTACCTACTACCGATGTCAAACTTACCGGCCTATAATTTCCCAGATTACTTTTAGAGCCTTTTTTAAACAACGGAACAACATGAGCTATCCTCCAAACCTCCGGCACCTCACCCGTAGATACCGACATTTTAAATAAATCTGCCAGGGCCCCTGCAACTTCAACACTAGCCTCCTTCAAGGTCCGAGGGAACACCCTGTCAGGTCCTGGGGATTTATCTACTCTGATTTGCCTCAAGACAGCACACACCTCCTCCTCTTCAATCTGTATAGGTTCCATGACCTCACCACTTGCTTGCCTTAATTCCATTGACTCCATGCCAGTTTCCTTAGTAAATACAGACGCAAAAAAAACATTTAAGATCTCCACCATTTCTTTTGGCTCCATACATAGCCGACCACTCTGATCTTCAAGAGGACCAATTTTATCCCTTACTATCCTTTTGCTCTTAATATACCTGTAAAAGCTCTTTGAATTATCCTTCACCTTGACTGCCAAAGTTACCTCATGTCTTCTTTTAGCCCTCGAAGAGTTCAAGCCTCAAATAACCACTCTGTCTGTGGCTCCTCTGCTTGCCCCTGTCTTATTTTTATTTGTTCTTGCTGATTGCTTCCAATCGCTGGCTGGCCATTGCTCTAAATACCAAAGTACCACGAATCAATGCCTTATGATCTTATTTGGCAAACCTGAGTGAGCCATGTCTTCGCATGCTTCCATTCACCGATTGGCCACTGCTCAAAAACATATTCAACTATTTGTTTTGACACTTCCTCAAAGAAGTCAATGAGACTCGTGTGGCATAACCTGTCCCTCACAAAACCATGTGACTATTCCTAGTCAGACTATGCTTCTCCAAATGCTCATTAATCCTGTCTTCAAGACCCTTCCCCAATAATTTGGCCACAACTGATGGAAGACTAATCTATAATTCCTAGAGTTATTGCTATTCCTTATATTGAAAAAAAGGTACAACATTTGCCGCCCTGCAACGTTCTGGTACTACTGTAGCCAGTGAGGACATAAAGATTATTGCTAAAGATGCAGAAACCTCTTCTCTCACTTCTGAAGTAACATGGAATATATCCCACCTGGCCCTGGGGACTCATCTATCCTAAAGCTTTTAAAATGCTTGAGCAGATCCTCTTTTGTAATTTCAACATATTCTAGCATATCAAGCTGTTTTATGCTGTCCTGACATTCATCAACCCCTCTTGCTGATGAATACTTAAGTAATGTATTTATTAAGAAGTTTCCCTAACTCCTTTGACTCCAGGCTATTCTGTCCCTCCCTCCTTTCTTGAATAACAAGCTGCCACTTGCTACTTTCCAATCTGCTGAGACTGCTGCTTCAGTGATACAAATTACTTCAAGTTCTTCAATACAAAGGAGATCAAGTTTATCTCAGACCAAAAGTCAGATAAGTTAAGGTTGTTTTAAGGTAAAAGAACCATTGGGTCAAGTGATAGAAATCACCCTGAAATTTGAGAAGGAGATCTTTTCTGATACCATCAAAATTGGCTTTTCTCCAATTTAGAATCTCAACCCAAGGACCAGACGTATTCTTTTCCATATTTACTATGAAACTAAATGGCATTAGGGTCACCAGATGAAGAGTGTTCCCTTCCTATCTCGGCCCTTAATAGCGGATCAAGTATCGAACACCCTTTCATTGGGACTTTTAAGTACTGAATAAGAAAACTTCCATGAAACTTTTGACAAACTCTATGCCATCAAGTCCTTTTGCAGTATGGGAGTCCCAGTCAATATGTGGAAAGTTAAAATCACCTACTATGATAACCTTATGTTTCTTGCAACAATCTCTCTACAAATTTGTTTCTCAAAGTCACACAGACTGTTGGGTGGTCTATAATATATTCCCATTAACGTGATCACACCTCTCTTATTCCTCATTTCCATCCATAAAGCTTCACTAGACAATTGTTTGGGCTACTTGGAGGCTCATGATAAAATAGACTGTCATCAGCATGGTTTCCTCAAGGGAAAATCTTGCCTGAAAAATCTATTGGTATTCTTTGAAGAAATAACAAGTAGCATAGACAAAGGAGAATCGGTTGATGTTGTGTACTTGGATTTTCAGAAGGCCTTTGACTAGGTGCCACACATGAGGCTGCTTAACAAGAGATAATACTATAACAGGAAAGATACTAGCAAGGGTAAAGCAGTGGCTGATTGGCAGGATGTGAAGAGTGGGAATAAAGGGAGCCTTTTTTAATTGGCTGCGGGTGACTATTGTTGTTTCACAGGAGTCTGTGTTGAGACTGCTTCTTTTTACATTATATGTCAATGACTTGGATAACGGAATTGAAGGCTTTGTGGCAAAGTTTGTGGACAATACGAAGATAGCTGGAGGGGCAGGAAGTTTTGAAGAAATAAAAAGGCTACAGAAGGACTTAGACAGAATAGGAAAGCAGGCAAAGAAATGGCAGATGGATACAATGTTGGGAAATGTATGGTCATGCACTTTGGTAGAAGAAATTAAAGGGTTGACTATTTTCTAAATGGAGCGAAAATACAAAAACTGAGGTGCGTAGAGACTTGGGAGTCCTACTGCAGGATTCCCTAAAGGTTAATTTGCAGGTTGAGGCTGTGGTGAGGAAGGCAAATGTGATGTTAGGATTCATTTCGAGAGGACTAGAATATAAAAGCAAGGATGTAATGTTGAGACTATATAAAGCACTGGTGAGGCCTCACTTGGAGTATTGTGAGCAGTTTTGGGCCTCTTAGAAAAAATGTGCTGACATTGCAATGAATTCCACAGATTCACCACTCGCTGGCTAAAGAAATTCCTTCTCACCTCCTTTCTAAAAGGCCAGCCCTCTATTCTGAGGCTGCATCCTCTGGATTAGAGGAGAGATGAGGATCTTGTCATTCAACAAGGGATGAAGGACATCTGGGAGCTCTTGATGATTGACGCAGAACCTCATCAGATTTACAAGATTGAATACATACTTGAAGAGCAGTGGTAAAGCTCGTCGAGCTGTTTCTTCATTACCCGAGCAGATAGGGTTCAACTCTGACTCTATGAATCTTCAGTGTTTTCCTTGTGACCACGTAGGTTTTCTCTGGAGAGCGCCAGTGTCCTTCCACCTCCCAGAGATGTGAGGATTGACAGGGTAAATGGCCTCTGTAAATTGCTCCTAATGTGTAGATGAAGGTGGAATCTCCCCCAGATCAGGGCAATACTATTGAAAATGTGGAGTGTGTGCGTCTGCCCAGTAATGATGAGACAAATGTTCGTATGAAATGAAATATGACCTGCCGAACTGTAAGCTATGTTTAGAAGATGGGATTAATTTGTGTAGCTTTTCCTTGACTGGGCTGAACTGCATTCATGCTTCATATTTCCTGATTCTATTCTTGCCATTAGACTCATGCTTCCCCACTACTTTTTCTCTATTTCTGCTTCTTTTATAGTAAAGCATCCAAAATGTTTCTTATTAATACCCTCATACACATTTGTACTCTCCTCTCTAACCTTTTCAGCATTTTCCAAAAAATATTCTGTTACGGATTCAGTAACAATAAATATATAAGTGAGGCAGGGTTTTTTTTATAACAAATAGAACATTTATTAAACACTGAGAAACAAACCCCCCCAAAAGTAAACAAACAACTAACGCAACCGGAAATCAGCTGCTGTGCGGCAGCTGAAACAGTTCTTAAAGCGATGTTGCAAAAACAGATCTTCAAAGTAGTACTGCAAAAGTTCAAAATGCTTACAGTTCATTAAAGGAGAGACTTTTTAGACGATTTAAATTCTCTTTCACGTTGTGTTGTTGCGGTTCCCAGTTGAACTATATTTTCCAGGAGAATTTACGAAGATGAAAATGAAACGGCTTAAAGGCACTGACCTTTCCTTGACAAGAGTGTACCCAAGCCTTTCTGCTATTATTCACAGGGGTACCACGGAGACAGCCAATGAATTCCTTCCAAATGAAGATCAAACAAGGTCGAACCTGCTTCACCATCAAAATCGACTTTCCTCGATCTTTTAGCTCCCGAACTCCAATCTTCACTCTCTACTGATTTTTAACTGGCAATATTATAAAGAAACTGCTGGCAATGACCTTTTAAACTTTAGGCATTAAATAAAACTCCACCTTTCAACCAAACTGCGTCATAATATTGGACCACGCAGTGTCATGGAGTCAAAATGGCAAATCCAGCCACGAGCTGCCCCTCCTCACAGGGTGGGGTCTTCCTTTTATACCCTGTAAAAAAAACCTGTCACATGATCTCTACTGGCGGGAAAATGACATCACTCCACCATCACAAGACCACTACCTTAAGTCCAGTATAGCTTCAACACCACTATCATGTGACAAGTACAAGATACCCACAGGTATGTAACAATTCAAATCAGTTTTATTTGATTATTTGAATATTTATATTTTTATATCTAATGCTAGGGATATGCCAACTAGCAGAGTGGTGTGGCAGCAACAACCTGGTTCTGAATGTCAGTAAGATGAAAGAGCTGATCGTGGATTTCAGGAAGGGTAAGACAAAGGAAAGCATACCAATCCTCATAGAGGGATCAGAAGTGGAGAGAGTGAGCAGCTTCAAGTTCCTGGGTGTCAACATCTCTGAGGATCTAACCTGGTCCCAACATATTGATGCAGTTATAAAGAAGGCAAGACAGCGACAATACTTCAATAGGAGTTTGAAGAGATTTGGTATGTCAACAGATACACTCAAAAACTTCTATAGATGTACTGTGGAGAGCATTCTGACAGGCTGCATCACTGTCCGGTATGGGGTGGGGTGGGGGGGGGGCAGCTACTGCACAGGACTGAAAGAAGAGAATTGTAAATTTAGTCTGCTCCATCTTGGGTACTAGCCTACAAAGTACTCAGGACATCTTCAAGGAGCGGTGTCTCGGAAAGGCCTTATTAAAGACCTCTAGCACCCCGGGCATGCCCTTTTCTCACTGTTACCATCAGGTAGGAGGTACAAAAGCCTGAAAGCACGCATTCAGCAATTCAAGAACAGCTTCTTTCCCTCTGCCCTCTGATTCCTAAATAAACATTTAACCCTTGAACTCTAGCCCACTTTTAAAAATATATATAATTTCTGCTTTTTGCATGATTTTTAATCTATTCAATATACATATACTGTAATTGATTTACTTAATTATTATTATTACTGCTTTTATTTTTTCTCTTCTATATTATATATTGCATTGAACTGCTGCTGCTAAGTTAACACATTTCATGACACGTGCTGGTGATAATAAACCTAATAATGATCTTCTCTTCTATCAAATTTTGGATTACCTTAAAAAATCCCAGACTTCTTACCTTCATCATATTAGATGATAATCTAATTTTCCCTTAACATCCCAAGTTAGCTAGTAATAGATTACCTACTGTAAGGAAAGAGTTAAGTGTGCTTCCTCCTTGGAAAATGCGAAGATGGAATGGAAGTCTGTAAGTCTGCTAGCTTGGAGAGGGATTGTTTTGGAAAGTACAGAAGTCAACAGCAAAGTTTTGAGGAAGTTAAGGGAGTACAAGTCTACAGTCATAACAGTGAACAACGGTGAACATGTTCTTCATGAGAAGGCAAGGTCATTGTGCAAGTACAGGCACCAAATACATGGAAAAGTACCAGTGTAAGGGGTTTTGAAGGGTATAAAAGGGGCATCTTCCTGGTGCAAGGAGAGTTTTGTCTGAGGCTTGGTCTAAGCTGGTGACTAGTACTGAGAAAGGGAGAGAAATATCATATCATAAGTATGTCATATCAGAGTTAGACAGAACTGGACCAGCTCACTTAGAGGATGCTAAGTGTTATTTTGATTTCTGTACTACTACCACTTAAAGCTGTAGGGATTTGTTTCATTTACTTTTTTATTGCATTTCTGCTAGTTGTAATAAAGTGTTTTCTTGTGGCCTTGAACACGTGTTGACTGCTTTTGTTTGCAATTACACATACAAATAACCTGAACTGGATCATGAAATAATTTTCATTTACACGCACCTCATGGGATTTCCACTTCTCAATGGATTGTAAATTCACTGAAAACCAAACAAAATCAATTGATATTTGTTATTTTTATCTGTTAAAGTTCTAATCCATTTAAACTAATTTCTCATCTTTACACAGTTAGCTTTAATTGAAGATAATCCTCTTCTGTAAGACTATTGCTAATTAAAATTGCACCATTATACAAGATATACCCTCTTTCTGAGTTGCTTCCATAATATATAGTGCTTCAGGAAACTATTCTAAGTGCATTTTATGATTTCCTTTCAAACTACTTTTACCAATTTCATTTGCTGAGTCTGTATGAAGACTAATGTCCCTTTGATTGTCTTATCTTCACAAGATCTTGCTTAATTTAATGTCCCAACAATTTTGCTTCCATTTTGTTGTTCTTAAGTCAAGTATAGGGTTCTTAAGTGTTACGTGCCAAGATACTGAAGTAGATTGCCCGGCCTTTCTTCTGTGCAGATACTGCTGCTGCCCAGGTTGGGACCCAGCTGGTTTTGAACTCAGGACCATCTGCCTTGAAGTCCAGTGCTGATGCCACTACACCACCAGCCAGCTCCTGCTTCCATTAGGGTTACTATAAATCAATCCTCTGATATCCCGTATTACCTCTGCCCTCCATCTGTGCCGATTTTACTCCCCAATCTGTGTGAAGGTATTCTTCACTGCTCTCCCTGTCACTGCTTATCCTCTATTCATCTGCACACCTACCTAGCCCTGCCCCTTTCAGGGGACCCCATCCTTTTGCTGATAACACAAAACTAAGTGGAAATGTGAGAACTGCAGTGCCAAGTGGATTCTAAGAGATACGGACAAGCATACATTTAAGAGCACAACGTGAAGTTGTCCACTTTGGTACAAATTTCAAAGACTGGGGACCTGGATGTCCCCGTACACAAGTCACTGAAGGAGGCAGTGTCACAACCACAGATTCAGCAGCGCAACAGATACGGCAATTGCGCTCATGAATATGCAGGTATCAGCTAATTTATTATTTCACTGTGATAGTATTTAATGCCACTCATGCCGTTGTAGTGTTTGTCGAGACTTGGACACGGCAACACTTGGCCGCCTGCTTGCATTCCACCTTGCCTGAGAAAATGGACAGCCGAGTCACTCTGAAGACTAGCGGAATTTGTTTCATTCTTAGTTGTTCTTTTCAGCCGCAGTGTAGGCTTCGGTTTCCATTTGAGAGTTTTAGTTAACAGTCCTGTTTGGCCTAGTGTTTATTGTTTTCTTTTCCTTTAACTCTGTTCGCATTAAAGTCTGTGAACTATCAACCAGCTTCAGTGATTCTCACTCCGCACTTGGGCCATTCCTGAACCCTGTCTGACATGGAATTAGGAAGGCAATATTAATGTCGGCCTTTACTGCAAGAAGTCTTACTACAATTATACAGCTTCTGTGAAATGCCTGGATATTGTATACAGTTATAAAAAATATATTTGTTATATAGGGAATGCAGCAAAGATTCACTTGACCTTTATCCTGGCATGGCTGGTCTTTAATATAAGGAGAAGTTGACCAGGCTGGGCCCCTATTCCCCAAGATTTCAAAGAACAAGAAATTGAAATGAAACACATACTTAAGACACGATAGTTATGGGGAGGATACTCTGACTGGCTGTCTGAAATCGGGGAACATATGTTCAACATTAAGGATTAGACAAGTTAGTTCGAAGATGAACAGAAATCTGTTTACTGAGACGATGGTGAATCTTTGGTCTTTAAAGCTGTGGAGGCTCAGTCATGGATTCCCTTCAGATCAGAACAATCTTTCCCTGCTATAAGAGGATCAAAGGAGATACAGTTGGGGGAGGAAAATAATGTAAAAGATCAGTAACGATTTTGTTGAATGGTGAAGCAGGCTTGAGGAGCCAAATGGCCTTCTGCTGCTCCAGTTGTGTGATGTTCTTATAACAGAAAGCCACAACACAGGCAGGGAATAAGAAAAGCATCCATGACATTTATTGATGCAGTATAATACGCAACTGAACATCTAAAGAATCTTTACAATATATAAAGAACATACAGGTGACATAATATATATAACTACACAGAACGCTATAGCAAACTTGGGGCTGAGAGGGTCAGCAAACTGCCAACATTTGTGTTCAATACAGTTAAGACGTAACGTAAAAGTTTAATGCAATTATACATCAAACACAATTGGCAGGCAGCAGGAATACAGGACTGTACAGTCATAAATGATAGATATTAAAAATATATATTTAAAAAAACATGGGTTCAAGATTGGCTGAGGTCCCTGCTGGTACCCAGCAGTGCGCTGTGTGGTTTAAGTAATAACTATGATTTCGATTCAGCTAAAATGATATCAGCTCTAAGTTCAAACTTGATCTTCTCTGTTCTCATCAAGAGCGTGGGATCCCGGAAGTGATTCAGGAAAGGGGAATCCAAGTGTGTTCAGGATCTTGGCAGGTGCAAGGTCTAGGGGACTGCAGTACCCACATATGCAGGATCCTTAGGTATAGGCAACAGGACACAGGGGTTTCTGAAATCTACAATGTAGAAACTGTGGTGGGTGGGGGGGGGGGCATTGAATCCAGGTGAACAGGATGTGCAGGACCCAGAGGATATTAAATGGAGGCTAGCAAGCTCTTGGATTCGACCATGCAGGATCCCTCTCAAAGGGAGAGGGTGTCATGATACCCTAGTTGGTTATCAGGCTGACTCTAATAATGAGGGGCTAGACCACTGAAGCTGCCCTCCACCTGTACCAATTTTGCTCAGTTCTGAATATCTCCGCGGTACATACAGACAAATCTTGGCTCTGCTCCTATTCTGAACCCTCTCCTTGCCAATTCATGGCATCCTGGTGGGGCTTTCAACACAAAGCCTCTCAGCAATATGACACTCCCCATGAAACTTTACTGAAATGCCATAATAGTCCACTCTTGCCACCCCACAATGGTCCCTTCTTATGGATATTCTCAATAACGTCCACTCTGGACAGTCGGTCTGTGAGAATCTTCCTCTTCCAGCTACCAAGCAAAGGCTGGTGTCAAAGTACAAGCAGCAAAAGAACCGAACAGAAAAACAGGGATTCAACAAAATCTAAAGATAGAAGCAAACTTTAGCATATTGTGGGCATTGTGACTTCATGGTGAATAGGTCCTTAGGTGAGACATCACAGACCTAAAGTGAGAGGGAAAGGATCCTGAGGGGGCAGGAAATATGTGTGAGTAGTGACAGTGAGCAAGCAGTTGTCATGGCAATGTGTTTGCAAAGAAACATGTGAAGACTTTACCATGTTGATAGAGAGCATGAGCCTGCAGCGTGTGTATATATACAGTATAATGTGTATATATTTGAGAGAGGGGGGGGGGAGAGAGAGGGAGAGATATGAGGAACAACCTCTTCTGAGACTGTATGATAACCAAGAAATGGATGATAGATACATTGGCAGCAGACCTACATCTTACCTAATGTCACACCAGACTGTAGGAGTGAAAATTTTGCAAAGGCCCTTCTAATTGAGAAAACAGGTGAACATGAATTGAGCTGGAGGCTGCTGGTTATGTTGTGGGGGTGACAGTCGGTGAACTGCAGGAAGTATTCAGTTCTGCTGGACATAAGGCTGGTGCACTGGTGAAGGAAGGCAGATGACAGAAAGGGAAATCCCCAGAGGTGGAGCCGATTTAACTGTGATATGGAACATTTAGAACAGGGAAACTCTGTTTCACTTGGACAAATTGCAAGGTTTTTTTTAGCTGGGCAGGGAGAACCGTTTAGTTCATCTAATCTTAAAAGTCTAAGGTCTCAACCCATCAGTACTCAACAAACTTATGCTGAAATTGCACCAGGGACTTTCACTCAATAGCCCCATTCGTGGACAACCACTCAGCTATTTCACCATATTCCGCTCCATTCTGATTTGTTGATGTTCTTGGATGCCCCAGTAAGGTCATCACAGCCGTCTCCTTCTATAGTTGATGCACTTGAGGAGAACATGATCTATTGTCATTTAGACTAAGGGTTGGGTCTCTCTGTTCAAACCTCTTTGGTAGATGCTAACGATCCCTCCAGAATCCTGGAGTACCTCCTAGAATCCGAACCAACACTAACAACCGAAGCCACGCCATCAAATAACTGGTCATTTAGCAATCCATAAGATAAGTGCCACACATATGGCAGCCGTGATTGCTCCAATGTGATGTTGAGGCCAAGGTCTTTTGTTGAATCCAGTGGGCAGCAGGGACTCAGGGCATACATAATTCATGTCAGTACAAGCTCCAAGTACCAAATGTATTCCAGAATTTTTGAAAGAAGCCATTTGACAGTAAATGATTACAATATTTACAAGGAAGCCCCTTCTGGTCAAAACAGTAGTTAGCTTTCAGGTGAATAATCTAGGGTCTGGTTCATGTGCTGGTGAGCAAAGGTTGAACAGCACCAGAGGCATTTTCATCTCCCATGCAGCCATATTTGCCCATAAAGACAAGTTCGCTGGGCTTTCCCTTGGTTAATGGCTGACCAAGGAGCAGAACTTTCGGATCTGTGCTGCAATGTTTTCACCGTCGAGACAATGGGAAAAGTTCAAAAGATCAGTGCAGATTTGGTGCTTTATAGACATGAGCCCGGGGACAATGAACACTTAAATATTCATTCGCATGCATCTAAACAGGAGGAGGAATTTTAACTTCCAAGAAGCTTGGACTTGAGGTGAAGTTTGAAGGGATTCTTCATGGGGAAAGATGCAGATACAGAAAATATGGAGAGGAGATCTCAGGGGTGGCGTGTTGAGGAGTGAGGACCTCTGTCCGAATTGTGAACTTTGCTGCACAGCCCAAAAACAGCTAAACCATGCAGAAAGAGCTTCCAACTGCAGAGGCTAAGCCTGCAGTCAGAAGACCCAATTCCTTGGCTGCACACAGACCTCTCAAAGTTATATACTATGGAAAGAGGTCCTTCTGCCCACCAAGATCTGAGAGGACTCTACTGGACAAGAGACCATTGGATGTTCCAGTGAAACATGAAATGTCGATCATCCCTCCATTGCCCCTTCCCTATGTCAAGATAAAGATAGAATAGTGTTGCTTGGTTATCACAGCACCATGTAACTGAAATAGCCACAAACTGTGCCGGCTTGGGCCTGCTTCAGGACCAAGGCCTTTAAGTATCTTTGTCTTCTGAATGAACAACATTTTTTATACAAAAGAAAGTATTAAAACAGTAAAATATCTTTGATCGCCCTCCCCATGCCATCCCCTCCCCTCCCCTCCCCCCTCAGCCCCATGCTTAAATATAACATCTTCCATTCCTCCAACAGGCCTCAGACCTCCTTCCAACTTAACTACAGCACAGTGCAGCAGACACAACTGCGCAGGTAATCGTCCATTAAATATTGTTTCGTTTCAATAGCAAATGGCCATCCACGCTTTCTTCTCATTTCTAGTGGGATTGCACGAGGATCAGAAGAGAGAGTATGTAGGACTTGCTCACACACTCATCGTCATACTTGGGGAGTACTGGGGAAAGAAGACACAGTCATTGGAAACAGCTTCTCCTCCTTCGCCAAAGAAATTTCATCAGATCTTGCCTTAAGGAGAACAGCCTCAGTTTCTCCACATCTCCTGAGAACTTTATACTAGAATTAGAAACATAGAAAACCTACAGCACAATACAGGCCCTTCAGCCGAACACATCCCTACCTTCGAAATTACTAGGCTTACCCATAGCCCTCTATTTTACTAAGCTCCATGTACCTATCTAAAAGCCTTTTAAAAGACCCTATCGTATCCGCCTCCACCACCGTTGCCGGCAGCCCATTCCACACACTCACCACTCTCTGAGTAAAAAACTTACCCCTGACATCTCTGTACCTACTCCCCAGCACCTCAAACCTGCGTCCTCTTGTGGCAACCATTTCAGCCCTGGGAAAAAGCCTCTGACTATCCACACAATCAAGGCCTCTCATCATTTTATACACCTCTCTCAGGTCATCTCTCATCCTCCGTCGCTCCAAGGAGAAAAGGCCGAGTTCACTCAACCTATTTTCATAAGGCATGCTCCCCAATCCGGGCAACATCCTTGTAAATCTCCTCTCCACCCTTTCTGTGGCTTCCCCATCCTTCCTATAGTGAAGCGACCAGAACTGAGCACAGTACTCCAAGCGGGGTCTGACCAGGGTCCTATATAGCTGCAACATTACCTCTCAGATCCTAAATTCAATTCCACAATTGATGAAGGCCAATATGCCATACGCCTTCTTAACCACAGAGCGCAGCTGCTTTGAGCGTCCTATGGACTCAAACCCCAAGATCCCTTTGATCCTCCACAATGCCAAGAGTCTTACCATTAATTCTATATTCTGCCATCATATTTGACCTACCAAACTGAATCACTTCACACTTATCTGGGTTGAACTCCATCTGCCACCTCTCAGCCCAGTTTTGCATCCTATCAATGTCCTGCTGTAACCTCTGACAGCCCTCCACACTATCCACAACACCCCCAACCTTTGTGTCATCAGTAAACTTACTAACCCATCCCTCCTGAAGATGCTTGGTCAGAATCGGGAAGGAGACAAAAGAAAGCTTACTAGACTTCAGGGAGTGTGGGGGGAGGGTAAGACTGGGGTGAGCGTGAGAATAAGCTGAAAACAAGGTCATCTGCTAATGAGTTAGAGAGTGAAGACATGGGCAAAAGGTTATGGGAGTTGTGAAATGTAGAGCAGTAAGACACAGCCAGTGGAAATGATGAAAAATGGAATTTGCAAAATAGTCATAAGACCATAAGATGTAGTAGCAGAATTAGGCCATTTGACCCATGATTTCATCATGGCTGATCCACCTTCCCTCTCAGCCCCAATCTCCTGCTGTCTCCCTGTATCCTGATCAATCAAGAATCTATCGACGTCTGCCTTAAATAAGCCCAAAGACTTGGCCTTCGCAGCTGCCTGTGGCAACAAATTCCACAGATGCACCACTCTCTGGCTAAAGAAATTCCTCCTTATCTCTGTTCTAAAAGGACACCCCTCTATTCTAAGGCAGGGTCCTCTAGTCTTAGACTACCCCACCATATGAAATACCCTCTCCACATCCACTCCATCAAGGCTTTTCACATTCAATAGGTTTCAATGAGGTCACCCCTTATTCTTCTGAATTCCAGTGAGTACAGGCCCAGAGCCATCATATCTTGGAATCATTTTTGTGAATCTCCTTTGAACCCTCTCCAATGTCAGCACATTCTTTCTTAGATTAGGGGCCCAAGCCTGCTCACAATACTCCAAGTGAGGCCTCACCAGTGCTTTATAAAGCCTCAACATTACACCCTTGCTTTTATATTCTAGTCCTCTTGAAATGAATACTAACATCACATTTGCCTTCCTCACCTCAGACTCAACCTGCAAACTAACCTCTGGGAACCCTGCAAAAGGACTCCCAAGACCTTTGCACCTCATATCTTGGAATTTTGAATAGTCTACCCTTCTATTTCTTCTACCAAAGTGCTGAGGAAAGTGGTAGACAGAGAAAAGGAGAGAGAGACCTAGAAAGAGGGAGGGGTAGGGAGAGAGAGGGAGAAGGAGAAAGAGTGAGAGAAATAAAGAGGAGAGAGAGAGAGAGAAAAGAGAGAGTGGGGGAGAGGGAGAAAGAGGAAGAGAGAGAGACAGACAGAGAGAAAGAGAGCTAGAGAGAGGGAGAGAGTAGATGGACAGACAATCTGTGGCTTAACTTACACTTTCATTTTGGAAAGGGTTTAAAAAGTTTCCTGCCATCTCGCCATCATCACGTGGAGTTCCAGGAGGATTGCTGATCCCTGTCATGTTGTTCGGGGAATTCTAAATTGAAAGGGATGACAGACATGGTGATTATCAAGCAATCTCATCATTAACTCTGTTTTCCTACGTCAATGTCTGAATTACGAATTGCAGGAATAAGGGATAACTCATCCACGACTGCATGGCCAAACACCTGAGCAATCACATCGTCAAGTTCACCGATGACGTGACAGCGGTGCAGTTTATCATCAACGATGTTGAGAAGGCTTAACAAGAAGAGATGGAAGGTTTCGAGGCTAGGCAAATAACCTCTTTCTGAATGTCAAAAGGACACAGGAGATGGTTATCTCCTTCAGGAGAACTTGCACAACTCATTCTGGTCTCTATGTTAGCGGCACAGCAGTGGAAAAGAGAGTGCACATCACACAGAACCTCTCTTGCTCCCAGAATACATCCTACACAGTCAAGAAAGCTTATCAACGCCTCTACTTTCTGAGGAGAGCTGAAGAGAGCTGGACTTTGCGCATCCATACTCACATCATTCTACAGATGTGCATCCTGACAAGTTACGTCACTGCTTGGTATGGAAGTTCCACTGCAGTGGCCATGAAAGTATTACAATGGGTGATCAAAGCTGCCCACCACATCACCAAGCACCTGCCTACCCGCCAGCATGGACGTATATAGAGAAAGGTGCCTGAAAAGAGCCAGTAACATCATGAAAGAACCCAGCCACCCCGCCCATCAGGGGCGAGGCTACATAGCATCCCTGCCAGGACCACCAGACTCGAAAACAATTAATTTCCCGCAGCAGTAAAGACCGATCAATGCCTCCATCCACTAACTCCACCATTACTTTATTTCATGTCAGTCACCTTAAGTACAGCCTAGCGTCACTTTACAGACATACATATATACTATGTATATAAGCTATCATGCATTTATATTTATAGTGTTTTTTAAAAAAATGTTATTGTTTTCTTTATCTTTTGAGTTTTTCATGTGACCATCAGATCTGGAGTAGCAATTATTTTGTTCTCCTTTACACTTGTGCACGGGAAATGTCACTAAGCAATCTTGAATCTTGAATGGAGAACCAAATATTTTAACATATGGAAAGCAGCTGTGGGTGTAGTTGCAGTGAACAGTCACTAGATGGAGCCTGAACACATTTAAGTTGATTTTTAAAAATGATACTAGAGATTATGTTTAAACAGGGATTCTCCCATTCTTACAGGAAGGCTGCTTCAAGCCATCTCTGGATTAAGAATGCCTGATTTAAGGACATGTGAATGAGCGCCCATAAAATGATTCAATTCTAGTCCGATGTACATAATTGCATTTGTTCTTACAAATAACAGCATGATGCAGTTTCCTGCCTCTTTCCATTTTTGGTAATTGTTATTTTTTTTTATCAGTTTTCTGTGTGCTTGATACCATTCATTACCATGCTGTGAAGGTATGATGACCATATTGAGTGATTTTTTTTAAAAGTGCATTTTCTGACCTAGGGACAAATGTAGACCAAAGGACTTCTGTCGAAGTGTTACCCAGTACATTAGTGTTACCCATATGTAGATCAGTGTCAGAGCTGTAAGGCTGATGACCTGATTCTCTAACTGACCCAGAGGAGTCAATGGAAAGCCAGTGTTATTCATATCATTAGAATACAAAGTCCCACTGCTACTAATCCAAGTAGAACATGAGTGGAAATCTCAATATCCTGGACATGACTCACTTTTCCATCAACAGCTAAAGCAGATTATCTGGTCATTGTTGGAATTGTTCCATGTATGGAAGCCTGCCATGAATAAGCACATATTTGTTGCATTTTCTAACTAAGTTACAGCAGTGACTAAATTTCAAAAAGTACTTCGGTGTCTGTGAGGCACCTTGGGATGTCATGAAGATGTAAAAAGACTCACGGGATATTTCTGATCACAGAAGGCGGCAGATTATGAAGGAAAATTTGAGAGCAGGTACATTATTCTGGATCAGAGCTGCAGGATAACTCTTATAGTTGACTGGGCCCACACATTCAGAAATGTTGCACTGTCCCACAGTGATAATATGATTTGCCACCACTGGAGAAAGGGCCATCTGGGACTTACTCTGAAAGTCTGAGAGGCAGCTAGCAGGAATGACTGAACAGGTTAGGTGGGGGTTTTCTCTTCAACTGGTCAAGTAAACAGGTGGAGAGAGGACAGCTAAAAGAAACCTTAAACAGTCCAATAGAGTAAACAAGGAGGTGCTTCTAATTCCATACTCAGCCACTTCAATAAGATGGTGATTGATCCACCTAGTCTGGAACTCAAGAGAAAGCTCTGTTGCCTGGAGAGTTGGCAGAATGTGGATCTCACTCATATTGAGAGGCAGAATGTGACCAGCAGAGTAGGGTTTAAGGGGAAGATGGTTAAACACAAGGGTGAGAGGAGATGTGGTGGGGTGAAATGAAGATGGATGGGAGAAGTCCACTGTGGGGCAGAAACATTAGCTCAGAGCAGAAGGTCTGTTTCTGAATTTAGAGTTTATATAACAAGAAGGTCAACAAAGTCTGTGTGATCTGCAACATGTGACCTATAGCCTTCAGGCACCAACATACCTTTGACAATCCATCAATATCACCAGAACCTGAAAGATACAGAAAGACTGTTAGTTGCTCCCTCTCACCCTGGTTCACTTAAAAGCTCAGATCCTTGGCCCCAACAACACCAAGAATGAACGGAAAAGGTGTAATGATCATCTAGTTCCCAAATGGAGGTGGCAAGGCACTATGGAGCCCAAAGGAGGGGAGAAAGGCTTTTCATTCCAATACCACCACTATCTGATCTTCACTCCCTCTGCCCCCTGATCTTGATGAATTGCATTGTACATATGTCCATGATAATGTTACTCTGGAAACCACTGTTGAACTACATCAGGCAGTTCTGGGCTGCATTACATTGTGGTAGCTGTACGCCCATGTTACTGCACACTGATGCAAGCACGCTTTTCATTGTACTCTACCTGTACCTCACTATTCTGCATACGACAATAAACTCCACTTGTTGCTCCAAGCCCAACTGTATGTTATCCAGTTCCATAATCTATTGTTACTGAAAGATTGAACAGTTTAGGACTTTATTCCCTGGAATGTGGAAGGTTGGGAGGAGATTTGATAGAGATATAAAAAATAATGAGGGGTACAGATAGGGTAAATGCAAGCAGGCTTTTCCCACTGAGGGTGGGTGGGACTACAACCGGAGGTCATGGGTTAAGGGTGAAAGGTGAACAGTTTAAGGGGAACATGAGGGGAAATTTCTTCACTCAGACTGACGACCAAGAGAGTGGGGAACGAGCTGCCAGTGCAAGTGGTGCATACAAGCCCAATTTCAATGTTTAAGAGAAGTTTGGATAGGAACATGGATGGTATGGTCCTGATACAGGTCAATGGGTGTAGGCAGCTTAAGTGGTTTGGCACAGACTAGATGGGCCAAAGGGCCTGTTTCTGTGCTGTACTTTGCTATGACTCTATGAATGTTACTCCGGTTTTTAATCTATATTATTTTGTGTTGCTTCAGGCTCATGTCTGCTAATTCAGGTCCAAGCCTATGTTACTTGTTTTATTCCAGGGTCTTGTCTACATTGTTTTACTCTAAGCCCAAGTTTTACTTATTTTGTTACTCCAAGCCTTCAGGCTATGTGCTGCCAGCCTGAATTACTTTTACTCCAGGCTCGCTTTACATCACTGGCCATTACCTAGCGTTCCGTTCATGTGATGAGGCTCCATGCCTGCCATTCCACCAAGCGGACCCTCAGCTCCAGGACCCATTGGGAACTGAAAGAGAGGGAAGGAAGAGACAATTTATCTGCTGCCCCATGCCACTCAATGCAGGGGTCACTGTGTAGGGACAACAAGGCGTGTTAGTTTTTTTCTGCTCAGTGGAAAGCGCAGATCTTCTTAGATAATAATAGGCTTGAGCCCAATCCACGAACTCAAGCTGACACCAGTGAAGCAGGATTAGAATCAGGTTTATCGTCACTGACATATGTCATGAAATTTGTTGTCTTACAGCAGCAGCACGGTGCAATATATAAAATGTTACAATTAGAAGTATAAATAAGGACATAAACAGGGCAAAAAGAGAGCAAAATAATGAAGTGGTGTTCAAAGGTTCATGGACTTTAGAAATATGATGGCGGAGAGTTGAAAAAGGATCTAGTGCTCTCTCTCTCAGCGTATATGACAACTAAACTCTTCCTGGGCTTCCAGCCAGATACAGATCTCAATTTTAACCGACGTTTCGATGACAAACTCTGCCATCTTCGTCAGGGATGGTGCCTGGGCATGTCTAGTCCGGTGGTACTTTGTCGTCCGTCCCTCCTGATTGGGTAGTTCTCATCCAATCAGGTTTCTGCCTCCTACCTTTTATCGATGACAAACTCCAGCACCTTCATCAGGGACGATGCTCTGGCATGTCTAGTCTGGTTCCAGACAATGTCTAAAATTCTAGTGCTTAGTTTGAGCGAGACCTTCGTCTTTGTTAAAATTCTTTTCTTCTAGTTTTATTACAATGGCAGTAGCAGAACATTGCATTCGCTACGGCCACAGGATTGACTTTGATGACAAAGAACTACTGTATCGTGCTACTGGCTTTTGGGACCGCCTGGTGAAGGAAGCCTTTGGAATAAAACTAAAGGAGTTTATTTGTTCCTAAATTGTTAAGTATGCATCATCAGACTCCAGCACCTCCTCCCTGATGGTAATAATGAGAAGAAGGCATGTCCTAGGTGATGGGGGTCCTTAATGATGCATGCCAGCTTTTTGAGGCATCAACCTCTGACGATGTCCTCAATAATACTGAAAAATGCTGCACTGTTGGACAGACTTATTGATGCAGAGGTATTAAACCAACCACCCTGCTTACTGCCAGGGTTCAGAGAAGGGCACTGAGTTCTGCTCTTATGAGGTATCAGTAGTACTGCAACATATATTACAGTCGGCCCTCCTTATCCGTGGGGGATTGGTTCCAGGACCCCTCACGGATACCAAAATTCGTGGATGCTCAAGTCCCTTATTCAACCTGTCTCAACGCGGTGGAACTTAGGACCCAGCGGAACCCCAGACTATATTTAACCTGTCTCAGTGTGGTGGACATTAGGACCCAGTGGCAGAGATCTGAATCCACAGTGTTTCTGTTCACGAAAATAATCATGAACACGATTAAAAATAAAGTGGAAATAATAAAGTGATCGGAAAGAGGTGAAACGCCATCGGTCATTGGAAAAGCATTAGGCTACGTCGGTCAACGAGTGGAACAATTTTAAAGGATAAAGTGAGAAAGGCTCTGCCCCAATGAAAGCTACAATTATTACTAAGCAATGCAGTGGTTTAATTATTGGGTTTTGGGGTTTTGAGTGGAGAGTGCACTCAAAAGTGGTCTGTCACTAGATCGAACTCGGGAACTTCCCGAGCCCGGAGCAGAAACATATGTTCTTAAGCGTTTTATATGCATAGAAAGGTAAAATATATACTAAGATAAACGTTTGACTAACTGACGCTAAATAATACTGTATGTACTTGTTCCGACTTACTTAGTAAGAGAACTTCCAATTTTTTTCGATCCCGATCCACGATAACGCACGCACATCCTCCCGTATGCTTTAAATCATCTCTAGATTACTTATAATACCTAATACAATGTAAATGCTATGTAAAATGGTTGTTATACTGCATTGTTAGGGAATAATGACAAGAAAAAATAGTCTGCAAATGTTCGAACAACAAGTGCTGGAAGAGCACTTCTGGGTTTTCGCGGTTCGCGATTGGTTGAATTCATGCATGCGGAATTCGTGGATAAGGAGGGCCGACTGTATCATAATAATTATATGATTGGTTCCTTAAGGTTTATATAGCCGGAGTGGTGTTGGGGATAAGCTCCCGCTGTCTATTAAGTGATCCCAATGGCGTGTATCTCAAATAGCCTCTGACCACCAAGTCCAACTCCTAGCCTTCTTGTGTGGTTTAGCTACTAAGCCCAGCAAAACCTTTCTACTGAGAGGAGAAGCGGCAAAGGCAGCTTACTGGTGCATTAGAAGCAGTCATTTCAGGCAGATGGGGCTCATCGGCTGTGGTTGGCAGCTCATCCAGCAGAAGGAAAACTCTGATCTCAAATCTCTGCTGCCTTGCGGCTATACCCACTCATGAGGGAAACTCCAGAGCTGGAGTCCCTAAGGCAGTCCAGTGCTGAGTTCAACGCTGACCAGCAACTCCTGCGATGCCACTGGTGACAAACTGTATCGGTCTCTGCCATTCCTTTGGATTCATTCATCAGCTAGTGGAGAGGGGGCACCTGTTGCTGCACGGGCCACAGCTTGCTCTCTCTACAATACTACCCAGGCTTGTGTAGATAGGATGCAACATCCATGGTCAACCCTAACCAATGGAGGGCCTCAATTATATGATCAAAACTGCTATCACCCTGAAATGTTAACTCTGTTTCTCTCACCACAGGTGCTGCCTGACCTGCTGATCTACTTCCATCGTTCTGGTTTTATTTCAGATTTCCAGCTTCTGCAGTATTGTGCTTTTGGGAATGAGCTTCCTGATCATTTCCTGTTTGAGGACACAAGCAGCCAACGCTTGGTCCTAGATATGTGGAAGCTGTTCCAAGGACCTGGGGGCACTGACCTAAACTTTTCAGCAAAAAGAATTCAGAAGGATGACCATTGATCTGGAGCTAATTTTGTGAGGATAATGGAAGGAATCAATTGGTGCTTTCAAAGGATTAGGATAGGCATTGAGAAAGGATAATCTTCAGAGTGAAGGAGTAATACGGATGGGATTGCCAGAGTAGGAAAGATGGGTTAAACAGCCTCCTTCTATGCTTGAAGTGTTCTAAAATTCTTGCCTGCTTTCCTAGACGTCATGGTTATGCAGCACTTTTAACAAAATGGTCCAAGAAACTTCAAATCAAATAAACTGAGGTATTAGGTTTAGAGACCAAAAGCACGGTGGTGGATGTAGGATTTAAGGAGGATGTGGAAAGGGGTCAAAGCACAGGCACCCATGGTTCAACCTGGGGGGTCTGAAAAGTTGATCACTAAGCTCACGGACAGAGCACAGGAACAGCGGAGTTTTGGATGAGCTCGACCTTGTTCACGCGACACACATTTCAGCATTCAACACTGTTGTCCCAAAGACTGTGGTGAACAAACTCCTACACGTCAGTCTAAATATACCACCGTGCAACAGGGTGTTGGGGCTTCCTAACCAATAGATCTCAGATAGTTAGAATGCACCACTGCTCTTCCCTTCCTCGTCATCCTCAACGTGGGTGCCAACAACCCTCCCCTACAGGGCTGTGTGCTGAGCCCATTGCTATACACTCTGCTAAATCATGACTGCAAGGCCAAACACCCGAGTGATCACCTGGCAAGTTTGCCGATGACAGGACAGTGGTGGGCTCATCACCAGCGACGTTGAGACAGCTCACAGAGAGGAGGTGGAAGTGCTCGAGGCCAGGCGCCAGGCAAATAACCCCTTCCTCAATATCAACAAGGTATTGACTTCAGGAGAACTTGCCCCACTCACAACCCCTCCACCCTTCTACATCAGAGTGCAGTGGAAACTGAGAAAATTTTCTAGCTCCTGGGAGTGCACAAATTCTCATGGTCCCAAAACACATTCTACACAATCAGGAATGGTGAGATGGGAAGCAGGGTAACAATAGTGTGCACCAGGGTTTGGCAGCTGATGGAACGAGATGAGCAGAGGTGACATTAAAGGGTTGGAGCTATCTTCCCCTCCTGAAGCTGCTGAGTTACACTGAGTGCAAACACCTCTTTGTTTGCCCCACTCAGAACTCTTAATTAAATCTGGACAGTCTACATTTATCAGCCGTTTGACTGCAGCCTGCAGAAAGCACAAAGTGTGTGTGTGTGTGTACATATATATATAGGGAGCAGAGGCCAGAGACCCAGACCTCGCAGAATCACAGCCGGACTGTCCCATACAGCCACCTCCCTCAGACTTACTCCGGGTCGATTCCCTCCAGGCCCAATAGGATTCATCATCGTGTACATGTTCTCGCTGGAGTTGGTAGAATCTGATAAAAAATAGCAAAAGGCAAAGGTTTACGGCAGGACTTGGAGTTTGCTGGAGTTTCATAGAAACATACGAAAAACTACAGCACGATACAGGCCCTTCAGCCCACAATGCTGTGCCGGACATGTCCTAACTTTGGAAATTACCTAGGGTGACCCATAGCCCTCTGTTTTTCTAAGCTCCATGTATCCATCCAGGAGTCTCTTAAAAGACTCCACCACCGCCGCCGGCAGCCCATTCCATGCACTCACCACTCTCTGTAAAAAACTTACCCCTGACATCTCCGTACCACTTCCAAGTACCTTAAAATTGTATCCTCTCATGTTAGCCATTTCAGCCCTGGGAAAAGGCCTCTGACTAGCCACATGATCAATGCCTCTCATCATCTTATACACCTCTATCAGGTCATTTCTCATCCTCTGTCACTCCAAGGAGAAAAGGCCAAGTTCACTCAACCTATTCTCATAAGCCATGCTCCCCAATCCAGGCAACATCCTTGTAAATCTCCTCTGCACCCTTTCTATAGTTTCCACATCCTTCCTATAGTGAGGTGACCAGAACTGAGCACAGTACTCCAAGTGGGGTCTGACCAGGGTCCTATATTACCCCTTGGCTCTTAAACTCAATCAAGCAGCATTCCTACTGGCATGATCCACATTTCTGATCCTGACCTCATACCCAGAAGAAGCAGTGAGCAGAGCCAAACTCTTTAGCACACTCTGTCCCAGCCCTGCTCAGAACAAAAAGCATCCAATGCTCCTTTCTGATCTGTGTGACGGAACTTTGAACAGTTTCATTGCTGCGTTGACCAGGAATCCATACACACTTAAACACAATAAGAATCAACTCCCGTAGGGCAGCCAGCTGAGTATTCGGGAAGTGTGCACACCAGCTCATGGACATCTTCAACACTTCACTCTTCCAGGCTGCTGTCCCCACGTGCTTCAAATCAGATACCATTATCCCTGTACCAAGGAACTCTACACCTTCAGAACTAAATGACTGTGGCGCCAACACCCATCATTGTGAAGTGCTTTAAATGGCTGGTAATGGGACACATAAAAAGCTCCATTCTTACCACATTGGACAATCATCAATATGTTTACCAAATGAAATGCTCCACGACAGATGACATAACATCTGTCATGCACCTGGCCCTAACATACCTAGAAAACAAGGGTACTTCTGACAGAATTCTGTTTCGTGATTTCAGTTCAACAAGCAACACTACTGTCCCACAGAACCTGGTGTACAAACTCCTAATGTCGGTCTGAATACACCACTGTGCAACTGGGTGCTGGACTTCCTAACTAATAGACCTCAGACAGTCAGTATGTACTGTACAACCACTCCTCCCTTCCCATCATCTTAAACCCAGGGGCTCCTCCATGGCTGTGTGCTGAGCCCACTGCTGTATGCTCTGCTAACACATGACTGGCTGCACGTCCAAACACCCCAGTGATCATATTGTCAAGTTTGCTGATGACGCGACAGCAGCAGGGCTCATCACCAACAATGATGAGACAACTTACAGAGAGGAGGTGGAAGTACCAGGCAAATAATCTCTTCCTCAGTGTCAACAAGACAAGGGAGAGAGTTATCGACTTCAGGAGAACTCACGTCCCTCCGCCCTTCTACATCAGCAATGGAAACTGCAAACATTTTCAAACTCCTGGTACAGCGCATCTCGCACAAACCCTCATGGTCCCAAAATGCATTCTACACAATCAGGACAGCTCACCAATGTCTCTACTTTCTGAGCAGGCTGAAGAGAGCTGGAATTAGCAAATCTGTACTCACGTCATTCTATAGATACATAGCAGAGAGCATCATAACAAGCTGCATCACTGCTTGGTATGGGAAATGCACTGTGGCGGACAGGAAGGCTCCAGAAACGGCAGTCAAAACTGCCCAACACAACATCGGCACCAGCACACCCGCCATCAAGGACACATGTAGAGAAAGGTGCCAGAAAAAGGCTAGTAACATCACAAAGGATCCCACACACCCTGGTCATACACTGTTCCGCTCTCACCAGGGAGCAGGCTACTTAGCATCCATGCCAGCTTCACCAGACAGTTACTTTCCACATGCAGGAAAGCTGATCAACACTTCCACCCACTAACCAAACCCCACCATCACTTCCTGTCAGTCACCTTAGGTACAGACACACCTCTGCCTAGTGTCACTTAATGAATGTACAATCAATCTATGTACAGAAACTACCTTACGTATGTATAGTCATTGTGTTTTTTTTTAATTATTGTGTTTTTTGTGCTGCATTGGATCCAAAGTATCAGTTATTCTGTTCTTTACACTTGTGTACTGGAAATATTAAGCAATCTTGGACCTTGAAAAAACAGACATCTTCTCCTGACACATAGAATATGAAAGGAGGTATCACAGCAGTACAGGAGTACAGAATGAGGCAAGTTTACTCTGTATTTAAGCCTTAATTTTCATTTTTTAAATAACTGGAAACATCAACAAAACAGCTGACATTAAAATGCCCCACTCACTTCCCGGGACACTTTCCAATCTCTGTGGGACTGACCCATCCTGGAAGGTTACCTGTAATCCTACAGACATTGTATGGTAACTCTGCCGGGACACCCAGATATGAAAAGTGGATCAGATTGATGGCTTGGATGAACTTTTTGATGGCCCACTGCCTGAACCCAGCTGAGCCAGATCCAGGACTAGACCCACCTTGGCCTGAACCAAGGCTAGACCCAATTATAGACAACGTGAGGATTCATGAACCACCTTCTGAACTATCACGTGGGATTCGTGCAATGCTCTCCATTCTGTCTCCTCATGTTAAAGGGGAGATTCCAACACAAAGAGATGTCCCTTAAGATCCCTTTTCATGGCAGAATGTACTAACACTGCATGTGCAGCCCACAGGCTGGGGCAGGAAGCGGAGTATTGCTGGGGAAACCAGGAAACCGCTCTGTGGTGTGTGGAATGACATGGAAGGTAATTCCAGAAGATGGCTCAAGTCAGGTAACCGAGCCACAAGGATACGGATCCAATGAGAGATTTCTTCAAAGGGCTCAGCCCAACACCTCTGAGCTCTCAGCACTCAGTACAATCCATGTCAAAGAGTTGGCCACATTATTCAGCTTGCTGCCATGTCTGCCCATCCCATCCTCTAAACCGCCCTTCAAAAGCAGCCGGCACAATAATTGGAGGAGACCATTTCCTAAACAGGTCTTAAGGCTGCGTCATGGCAGAACGTGTAACACACCAGCACGCGCCATCTGGGAGGATGCTCGGCGCACAGAGTTCGAAGTAGGCAGGGATAGGACTTGGGGACAGATGCATTCCAACAGGAGGGGCTGAATGATCTGACAGTGTTATGATTCACAACCCAACACCACTCCAACACCCCCACGGTTTCATTATCCTTCATCGCTGTCGCTTCCTTAAGAACCAAAAGAGGGGCGAGATTCATTACCTCCAGGGCTGGGAATGATTGGCGTTCCTGGGGGTGCACTGCCCGGTGGACCCTGAGAGAGAACACATGGGAAAAAAAACCAGGTCAACAAAGGGCAACGTGGGAGAGGTGCGGATGGGGGCGGGGAATCCTTCTCTGTCACGGAGGGGAGGAGGAGGGAGAGAAATGGGTGACTGAGGGAGGACTGGTGGAGGTAGGGAGAAGAAGCAGACGAAATATCTGCCTTTCAGTGGTAGGGGTGGAACAAAACCAGTCAGGAAAGGGTGGACATTGGAAAGGAAAGGGTTCAGTGAGGCTAATGGCCTTGTGGAAGGGGGTTTGGGGGAGGTTTACAGGGATGGGTGCATCAGAAGGAAAGTGCAGCAGAGGGGATGGGTGCAAAGAAGGGAAAGGGAGGGGCTTGTATTGGGATGGTAGCGGTGTAAACTGTGATAGGAAGTGAATGGGGGGGACCACGGGATGGGGGAGAACCGCAGGAGAGGAATTTGAGAAGAGAAGAGGAGCTGGCTGTGGAGTGTGCAGGGAGGGACGATTGGTGAAGGCAGGTATGGGCTGGAGGGTGTGGACTTTGGTGCAGGGGTGGTGCGAGTGGGCCTCTGCCCATCTAGCAGGACATGCGTTTTTCTGAGGACAATAAACTCACCACATAGCTGCCCGGTGATGATGAGGAATATGGTATCTGGGACAAAGAAAGAGGCAAACCATTAGCAGTGAACCTCCATTACTGGAGCCTTCAGGTCTAGCAACACCCTACATTATGGCCATTGTTGGCCCCGATTAACTGAAGGTACAATCCATAAGTACATAGGAGTAGGTCAATTCCCTCATTAAGCTTCCTCCCCCTTCAGTAAGTTCATGGTTGATCTCACCCTAACGTCAGTGTGTGAAACGTTAGATATCTCCATTTCGGAGCTGTTTTGCAGTTACGGACACAATGGTCATTCCCAGTTTATACTGTTCTATTGTAAAACCATTAACCAACCAGAAGAAGAACTCAGTGATAAGACTGGATAACTGGCAGGAACAGGGCTTGGAGTATTGACACCAAAGGAAGAGACTGACTGTGACGGAGTTGGAAAAGGGGAACCGATTACAGCATTGTTTGAAGAGTATTTAGTTTCTCTGAATCCTTCTGACACCTAATCATTGGTTACTTACCGAATTAGCATTGGGTGGGTTTGGCCATGTTCTCCCACCGCCTGGACCCCTGTAATCAAAACACATCTCTGTGTTACCGATATCATACAGGAGGACTACTCTTGTCAATCACTCAGACAAGTCAATGCTCCTGATAACAGACAGCACTCCCCAGTACAGAGGTTTTGACTGGGAGACCACCATGGACAGGCCCTCCATTGGAAACCATCACTGGAGAACCCACAACAACATCTAGATCACAATTTCTTCTGAGCCAAATGTTGCCTTTGCTTCTGCGAAGTCTCTTTATTCATACTTCAACACCAAGCATGCAATTTCTAAACGTTTTCCAAAAAACTGAAACTATCTCTTTGGTCATTTTACTTTGCTGCTTGTGTGTCAGTTGGCTGCTGCATTTCCTACTTTACAGTGAGTGCACTGCAAATGTATCCCGTCAGCAGTTAGGTGACGTGCTGATGGGTCTCGCAGGGCAATCACTGAGGCTGCAGAAGGCCATTTGGATCATTCTGACCAGCATCCAAACCAAAACCCAAACTGGACCGTTCTCCAAGACTGAGGCTGCTCACTATTGAGCTGAGGAGGTTCAGAGTAGATCTGAAGGTGGCACATTATTTGGGATGGACTTGAAGGACTGAATTGGAAGAAACTGTTTTCATTAAGGATAGAGTTTATAAGGTGATCGACATAAGATACAGAAGGGCCAAATGGAGAATATTTTATGCAGAGATTTGGAAAGAGGGGTGGAAGTAGATTCAACAAGAACTTTTCAAAGGGGCAATGAAATGAAGCAAGACAATGCTGTTACAAGCAATGGACCAAATGGTCACCCTTATTATCTTCTATAGGAATCAAATGATGCCACCTTCCCTCTATCCTTCAGGTGGCTCACAGTATCTTCTACTGATGTTACAACAGTCTCTGTCTCTAATGACTGGGACCAAATAACCACACAACCCAAAAATTGCAATTCATTAGAAAATCTTACAGATTCATTCCCGGCATTCCAGGGCCTCCTAAAGAGTTAGGCGGGGGCCGCATTGCGCCTCCGTAATTCTGGAAGAGAAAAAGACAAAAGATCCCGGAGTGAGCGAGGGATGGCAAATCCTGGCAGTGCCAGGATTAGATGTGTGGCAGGATGGAACAGCCACTGCCTCACGACTCCAGCAACCAGGGTTCGATTCTGACCCCAGGTGCTGTCTACCGTATAGAGATAGAGTCATAGAGCAATACAGCGGGAATACAGGCTGCTCGGCCATGCAGCATGGTGGCCACCCAGCTGGCCCCAATTTCCTGCATTCAGCCCATATCCCTCCAAGCCCCACCTCTACATGCACCTGTGCAAGCACCTCGTGAATGATACCACCGTACCTGCCTCAATTACTTTCCCTGGCAGCTCGTTCTATGTACTCACCACCCACTGTGTGGGAAAGTTGCCCCTTGGGTCCTTTTTAACCCTTTCCTCTCCCGCCTTGCACCTACTCCCTCTAGTTCTTGATTTCCCTTCCCTACACATTCTACCTCTGCATGGGCTCTCTCCAGGTGAAAACTGCAGGTGGGTTAATTGGCCAGTGCGAATTGCTCCTTGGGGGTGGATGTCTGGGATGGGGGGGCATTGGCCAGTGCGAATTGCCCCTCGGGGGTGGATGTCTGGGATGGGGGGGCATTGGCCAGTGCGAATTGCTCCTCGGGGGTGGATGTCTGGGATGGGGGGGGGCATTGGCCAGTGCGAATTGCTCCTCGGGGGTGGATGTCTGGGATGGGGGGGGGAGTGGGTTGATGCAAATGTAGGGAGAACAAAATGGTTTAGTGTAGGATTAGTGTAAATGGGTCCTTGGTCAGCGGGGGCCTGGTGGGACGAAGGGGCTGCTCTTGTGTGTGACTGTGTGTCAGGATGGGATCAGGTGGTTTGACAGGCGGGATGTCTGCTGGAAACAAGGATTCTTTCTGCAGCACAGATTCAGTGGGAATTGAGAGACAGCTCCTGAGGGTGGCTCCGCTCATTTCCTGGTAGATTCAAGCTTCTACGTTAACTCTGGCTATGAAGGTTCTTGCTGTTGCTCAGCTTGACGATGTGCAATCAGAGTCAGTGGAGACTCCTATCCTCTCAACTTTCCCTTTCATTCGCTCCTCCACTTTCTTTGCATCTTAAAACCTGTTTGTCTTCATCTCTGTGAAGTTGAGGACCCTGTACATGAACTTGTTCCTCCCTCAGAGACACAGGTACACTTGTTGAACAACTTCCGACATTCTTTGTTTTTACTTCAAACTTCAGCAGTTGAAGGTTTTTGCTTTCTACCTTTGCAAGCCTAAGGCTGACTTGGAAAGGAGGGTGAGAAATAATCCTGGCACAGCGTGGGTTAATCAGTGAATCGGGTGATCATCCATTAAGGATGAGAAAGCAAGATCAGACAGTGGGGGAACAGTGTGGCCCTCAAGGGCAGAGCTATACGTATGGAGTGATTAGAACAGTACCTGGGGTCCCATCCCAGCTAGTCCTCGAGGAGCAGTCATTCGCTGTATTGGACCGGCCATTCCTGGATGACCTGAAACAACATAAAAGCAATTCTTCATCAGAAATACTCTTGCATTCCCTAAGATCCTTCGTAAATACTAGCCATTCCTAGGGACACCCCATAACACTGTCACAGTCCCGTGGTGCTCCTATAGGTTCTAATACATACCACAGGACATTTCAAGAACTGACCCATTTCCAGCATTATTCGTAAATACTGAGATTAAAGAAATGAAAGATTGGTTCCATCTGTACATCAGAGCAGTGAAATGTATAAAATGTGTGAATGCGGATTCTGCCCAAGGATGTGCTGGGCAGCCCACAAGTGTGGCTACACTTCCAGCGCAGACATAGCATGCCCACTATTTACTAACCCTAACCCTTACGTCTGAGGAATGCGGCAGGTGTCACAACCATGGACTCTGCTGCAGAGTCTACGCATCCGCAAAGGTAGGCTGTAGAATAGGTTCGGCAGGTGCGTTCACGAACATGCGTGTTCCACCTAACCACTGCTTCATTATGGTAGCATTTAACCCCCTTCTTTTCATTCTAGTCTTGTCGAGATTTGACTGAAAGCACAGCAGCGTTTACACTCCCTGCTTATCCTCGTCCTTGCCTGGGAAAGTGGACTACCGTTTTGACTGACACTGAAAAGGAGCAGCATTCATTTAGTATCTAGTTATTTCTTCCAGCCACGGTGTTGCCACGTGAATTTCACTCTGAGAGCTTTAGTTAATGGCACTGTTAGCCTAGAGTTTATTGTTTTACTTTTCCTCTAACTTTGCAACAGTTCTCATTAAAGTCAGTGAACCTTTGACCCACTTCAGGGTCTCTCTCTCCGCACTTGGGTCACATCAGGACGGGGGAAACCGGAGCGTCTGGAGGAAACCCACTTTGTCACAGGGAGAACTTATAGACAGCAGCGGAAACTTAACCCTGACCATCGGTGCTGCAAAGTGTGCACTAGCCGCTACACCGCTGTACTGACCACTCCTGGAATCCACGTAAATACTGACACAGTCCTGCAGTCCCCCGTGAATACTGCCACACACCTATAACCACCCCCTGCCCCCAGCAAACATTGACATTTCAGTGACATCCCTTATCAATACTGAATCCCTTCCAGGGTCTCCATGTGAGCGACAACATTCCTGGGAATTTGCTGTGAAAGTGCTGCACTTACAGGAAGCCACTGTGGATCTACTGATGAATATCCCACCGTCTCCTGCGAATGCTGATATGCTTCTGGGAACCCCGTAAATACTAATACACTCCAGGCTTCACACTTTCAGGATGCTGATACACTCTCAAAGACCTCCCTGTAAAAACCGGCAGACTCAGGGACCTCCAGAACCGGAGTCGTGCACTTGGCAATTGAATGTTACAAAGCCCCACTTAGGCCTCGCCTTAAGAAGGATGTTGAAGCTTCAGTGGTGAATCGATTTAAGTTTTCAGAGTCGGTGGTTGGAGGTGAACTATTTTTTTATTTCAAGGCTCACCTCTGATCATAAAACATGCTGTCTACGTAAGAAATACTAAAAACAGTTCATGGCTTTGTTCACATTCATAGTGCCAGTCAGTCTGTACATTCATTGTGTTGCTGGGTATCTACATTAACAGTGTTAGCACATTCTGTGCCACTTTCAAGTGTTTTTGAGAGCCTTTTACATTCGAATGAGAGCTGATCTCATGAAACACACAAGATTCTCTTGGGACTTGATGGGATATTTGGAGTGATGATGTTTGCAAAAACTAGAGTAAATAGAATTACAGTCTTGACATGGGGGTCAGCTATTCAGGGAGATGGGAAAAGGGTTCTCCACCCATCTTGGGAATTACTGGTCCTCCCAGGTTAAGGCTGGGTTCTGTTTCTGTGAGCTGCTCATAACCCAGACAGGACAGTTCACAACTTGGAAACTGAATTTCCACACAGGAAGACCCCAGCAGGTTCATCCCATGGTACTCAAACACTTGTTCCGTTGTACAGATTGTACATAATTCAGGTGTTCGTAAGCTGGGAGAAACAATCTGTATTTGTTGAACAGATTTATTAAAGGCTCACTGGATGAGTGCATTCAAGATAAAGGTGGGAACATTTTTGGCTATTAAAGGAATCAAGCGTTATGGAATTGTTATAGGAAGAAGGCACTGGAGTAAGCATCATCTCCATACTGAATAGTATAAGGAGACAATTGCATTTTGAATAGATTCCATTCTATCCTATGTCTGAGAACAAAGCCA
Source organism: Hypanus sabinus (assembly GCF_030144855.1). Classification (NCBI taxonomy): domain Eukaryota; kingdom Metazoa; phylum Chordata; class Chondrichthyes; order Myliobatiformes; family Dasyatidae; genus Hypanus; species Hypanus sabinus. The sequence continues at coordinate 26,406,837 of NC_082721.1, forward strand.
TCACAAGCTACTATAAATCAAATGGGATGACTAACTAATCAGCAGGTATTTACAGGTTAATAAGGAGAAGGTGGATACGCTATAAGAACGTAAGATACATGAGCAGAATTAGGCCATTCGGCCTACTTGTTTCAAGCCTATCTCCTCGTCAGTCTCATACTGAAATTCACTGTTTACTCAGCCTGCTAAAACCTTGCTGCTATCCCTCATGTTGGACAAGGAAGTGCCTTTGGTGAGGGGTGGGGGGGTGCAAAAAGGACAAGTCAAGACATAGTTCAAACAGCTCATGGAGACGCAGTCTAGACAGAGGATCACCAGTTTGGTAGATGTGGCGTGGGATGGTAGAGTGGAGGAAGGGCTTAACACAGGCCTCAAAAAGGCAACATCCCATCATTAAGGACCCCCGTCACCCAGGACAAGCCCTCTTCTCATTGTTGCCATCAAGGATGAGGTACAGGAGCCTGAAGACACACATTAAGTGTTTCAGGGACAGCTTCTTCCCCTCCACCATCAGATTTCCAAATGGAAGAGGAACCTACTAACAATACCTCAGTATATTTTCTCTCTTTTTACGTTATTTATTTAATTTATTGTAACCTATTTTATATACATATATGCTTGTTAATATAGTTTAGTTCTCATTATTATGTATTGCAAAGTACTGCTGCTGCAAAACAACAGATTTCACAACGTGATTATTAAACCTGATTGTGATTCAATCAAAGCCTCCAACACCTGCAGGGAAGGAACCTGTGGACAATGTTGGTGTGGCCCTTGGGCTCAGCGCACTCCGCCATACCCACCTTGCTGTCTTGTGGGGTCCATTGCATTTGGTAACAGTGGCTGAGATCCCGGGACTCCGATAGGAGGCTACAGGAAAAGAAGAAAGGGTTAACACAGAGCAGGATTCTCATTTCCACTCCCCTCCACCTGCGCCCAATCCCCCCCCTCCCACACATGCTCTCCAAGCATTTGTCTGTCTTCTTGCAAAAGGGGGTCAGCTCAGCGGGCACTGGTGGTGGAGTTCTCTGAGCACAGTTTCCAGTACTGAGCTCAGGACCAGCGGCTCCGCAGGTGCTGTAGCTCTTCCACCTCTCATCGTCCCCTAGCCTTAACTTCACAGATTGAACAGATACTGATTTCTAGGTGGGGACCCACTGGTGGGTCTGATACTTGTTGCCCCTCCCGTTACCTGTCTTATTTCTGATGCCCTGCATGGCTTAGTTCACAAGACCATAAGACATGGGACTAGAATAAGGCCATTTGGCCCATCATGTCAGCTCTGTTATTTGATCATGGCTGACTTATTTTCCCTCTCAGTCCCATTTTCTTGCTTTCTCCCTGTAACCTCTGACACCCTTACTAACTAAGAACTTGTCAACCTCTGATTTAAACACATCCAATGATTTGTTCTCCACAGGCACCTGTCCCAATGAATTCCACAGATTCATCACCCTCTGGCTAAAGAAATTCTTATACTATTCTTCTATCCTTAAACTTGTGCCCTTTGGTCCTGGATTCCCCACTGTTGGAAACATCCTCATCACTTCTACCCTATCTGCATTTTTTAATATTTGGTATATTTCAATGAGATTTCCCCCCCCCCCCCCACCGCTTCATTCTTCATTTCTCTAGTGAATTCAGGTCCAGAGGCATCCAACGCTCCTCGTACGCTAACCATTTCATTTGCAGGATAATTCTTGCAAACATTCTCTTGTCCTTCTCCAATGCCAGCACATCCTTTCTCAGACATGAGAACCGAAAATGCAGGGCTCCGGGGGAGGGGGTGGACTTAAAAGTGAAAGGTGTGACCTGGAATATCATATGGGCCCAGACCCAGGCAGGGGAACGGCTGGTTTGCAACAATCCAGCAAATTCTCAACCTCTCTCACTGAAGTGAGTTCCTGATTTCCACATGATGATGTCCTCAGTGCTGGGAGGCTAGTGTCCTGATGGAGCTGGCAGAGTTTACAACCCTCTGCAGCTTTTTCCTGTCCTGTGCACTGACCCCTCACCAATGCGATCAGTTAGAACTCTCCCCACAGAACGTCTGAGTGTATCCTGCACCCCATCGAAAAGTCAGGCCTGTAAACCTGGTGACACTCACCTGTGCTGATATCCGGAGCGAGTTCCGGGGTCCACCTGGGTACCGAGGAGACATGAAGGACTATTGGGTGAGAAACACAGGTCCGTCACAAGGGAGGATTCACTGTTACTCCAGATATTCCAGAAATTCCCAGCTACTCCCAGTACCTTTGAGAAGCTATGTGGAAGAGCCTCACAGAGGACTTGGTGCATTTCCCAAGCCATGCTCCTCTGCAGCAGAAAATATCTGCACAGATGAAATTAGATCAGAGCTGGAGGCAAGATCCCTCTGCACAGTCCCATGCAACATTCCCAGGTCAGGGTCATAATTAGATCCAGAGGAAAGCGTCTTCTAGACGATCCCAACAAACATTCTCAGGGTGGGAATACCACAAATTAAGATACAAGGGCAAGTTTCTTCTACACTGTCCTGTCAAACATTCCCAGGTAGGGTCAACTGGGGTTCAATGCACAGGAAAAGTCGTCTCTACACTCTCATATCAAGTTCTCCCTAGGCAGGAATGGCACAATTGGATCTAGAGGAAAACTCCTTAGCCTAACTCATCCCTACAAATATCTCGGGGCAAGAATACTACAGGTCAGATACCGAGGAAAGTCCCCCCTACACTGTCCCATCAAATATTATCCCCAGCAAGGGCTAAATAGAGAGTGAAGTTCCCTCCCACTGTCCCCTTCCTTATGATGTCGGACAGCACTCACCTGACCATGGGGTCCCATGATGGGGTTGTTGGGATTGTGTCGAGGTGCCTGACTGTGTTGGGTTGGTTGTGATCCAGGGGGACCCTTCAACAGAACAAAGTTGAAAATGAAATTAGTGACAATTGGGACAGACCTAGGTTAAATTGCATTACATCTCAGTTCACTGCACCCGGTCCAGGGAACCACACCAACCTGACTTTAGTTAGTTGACACTAACATCACATGAAGTTTGCAATGGGCAAGGGAGAAGGACTAACTAGGGGCACCCTCACAGAGGCACAATGGGCTGAATGGCCTTCTCCCGAGTGGGACTTTACATGACCCAAGGCCATCCTGAAAAGTCGGAGTTTAACTACAGATGGGATCTGTTCTGCCGAGGCCACAAGACTCAGGGAAACCTCAGGAACTCTCTGTGACAGAGGGCTACGCTGTGAAGTGTACTCAAAATCAGGAAGGATGTAATACACTCTAAATATACAGAGAATGGGTGGTAAAATAGATGAATATGCTATTGACTAGTGAGACAGATTGGAAGGGTTGTAAAACTTATCTTTTAGGGACTGGGCATAAATTGGCTTTTTTTATTTAACTGATTATCGCAGGAATGTGTTCTCAAGTCCCATTTTTACAAATTGAGGATCCAGAACAAGCCAACTGTAAGCAGTTGAAGTGTCAAACTTGGTTTTCTGTGCTGATGAAAGGGAATAAACAGTCAACATCTTGGCCCAAAATGTTGATGGTTTATCTCCCTCCACAGATGCTGCTTGGCTCGCTGACTTCCTCCAGCATTTTGAGTGTGTTGTTTAGGATTTCCAGATCTGCAGAATCTCTTGTGTTGCTGATGGTTATTAACTGTTGTCTACTGACATCTGCTGGAGGACGTCTGCATGTGCAGCTGAGCCTGGATGTGCTGAGTCTACAGAAAAGTATTCTATCTTTGAATCAGTGCCTTGGAGATATGTGGCACTGCTGACCTTGAGGTTTAAATTCACAAATGATGTGGGCATGGGAAAAAGATAAACTATGGACTGGATTTTCTCTTTGGACTTCAGTGAACTGGTGCAAACTGGTACAAATGACTGAGGGACTTCAAAAACAAGTCAGAACATCAAAAAAAAACCTGCCTCTGCAACTGGATACTAGACTTCCTGACTGGGAGACCTCAGTCAGTCCGGATCGGGAGCAGCATCTCCAACACCATCACACTGAGCACGAGGGCTCCCCAGGGCTGTGTGCTCAGTCCACTGCTGTTCACTCTGCTGACCCACGACTGTGCTGCAACACACAGCTCAAACCATATTATCAAGTTCACCGATGACACGACCGTGGTGGGTCTCATCAGCAAGAACGACGAGTCAGCTTACAGAGAGGAGGTGCAGTGGCTAACGGACTGGTGCAGAGCCAACAACCTGTCTCTGAATGTGAGCAAAACAAAAGAGATGGTTGTTGACTCCAGGAGGGCACAGAGCGACCACTCCCCACTGAACATCGACGGCTCCTCAGTAGAGATCGTAAAGAGCACCAAATTTCTTGGTGTTCACCTGGTGGAGAATCTCACCTGGTCCCTCAACACCTCAACACCAGCTCCATAGCAGAGAAAGCCCAGCAGTGTCTCTACTTTCTGAGAAGGCTGAGGAAAGTCTATCTCCCCCCCCCCCCCATCCTCATCACATTCTACAGAGGATGTATTGAGAACATTCTGAGCAGCTGCATCACTGCCTGGTTTAGAAATTGCACCGTCTCGGATCGCGAGACCCTGCAGCGGATAGTGAGGTCAGCTGAGAAGATCGTCGGGGTCTCTCTTCCCGCCGTCACAGACATTTACACTACACGCTGCAACCATAAAGCAAACAGCATTATGAAGGACCCCACACACCCCTCATACAAACTCTTCTCCTTCCTGCAATCTGGGAAAAGGCACCAAAGCATTCGGGCTCTCACGACCAGACTATGTAACAGTTTCTTCCCCCAAGCTATCAGACTCCTCAATACCCAGAGTCTGGACTGACACCAACTTACTGCCCTCTACTGTGCCTATTGTCTTGCTTATTATTTATTGTAATGCCTGCACTGTTTTGTGCACTTTATGCAGTCCTGGGTAGGTCTGTAGTCTAGTGTAGTTTTTTCTGTATTGTTTTTACGTAGTTCAGTGTAGTTTTTGTACTGTTTCATGTAACACCATGGTCCTGAAAAACGTTGTCTCATTTTTACTGTGTACTGTACCAGCAGTTATGGTCGAAATGACAATAAAAAGTGACTTGACTTGAGGTACGTTGCTGATAAAACGTTTGTAAAAGTTTGTGTTAATTGTTCCACAACGTTGTCCAATTATTACATGGACAATATTACACCAATCTGTGTCCAGATTGTCAATTGTACTTAAAGTACATGCATAACATGGTTGGAACTATCAACGAAATCCTTCTGTGATTCCAGTTTGGTCGGGATTTGCTGCTTCCTAAGTAATCCAGAGGTCAAACATCTGGACATCTTAACATAGAACATAGGACACAGAACAGTGCAGCACAGAAACAGGCTCTCCGGGCCAAAGTGCTGTGCCAAACCAAACAAATTAGTAATCAAATTGCCAACTAAACTGAAGTTAATAAATTTCACGACAGATGCCAGTGGCCTTCTTAACCACCTTATCAACATGTGTAGCCACTTTGAGCTAAGAACTTGGACCACAAGTTCCCTCTCCTCCTCCTCCTGTCCTGCCTCTTTACTGAAGTACAACACTTCACATTTAACTGGGTTAAACTCCATCTATCATTCTCTGCCCATATTTGCAACTGATCTATATCCTGTCTGTATTCTTTGCTAGTCTTCTGCGCTTTCCACAACATCACCATTCTTCGCATCATCTGCAAACTTAACCTAACTATCTGCAATTTCATCTGGGCCATTTATATACATCACAAGCAGCAGAGGCCCCCATACAGATCCTTGTGGAACACCACTAATCACAGATATCCAACTACAGTAAGTCCCTTTGACTACCACCCTCTGTCCTCTATGGGCAAGTCAATTCTGAATCCAAACAATCCCATGCAACTTAATCTTCTGAATGAGCCTCCCACTAGGAACCTTGTCAAACACCTCACTAAAAATCCATGTAGACAACATCCACAGCTCTATCTTCAACTCATCAAAAAACTTAACTAAGTTAGTAAAAGACGAGCAACACACACAAAATGCTGGTGGGACGCAGCAGGCCAGGCAGCATCTATAGGGAGAAGTACAGTCGATGTTTCTGGCCGAGACCTTTTGTCTGGAAGGACGAAGAGTTGACTGTACTTCTTCCTATAGATGCTGCCTGGCCTGCTGCGTTCCACCAGCATTTTGCGTGTGTTGCTTGAATTTCCAGCATCTGCAGATTTCCTCATGTTTGCGTTAGTCAGAGACGACTTGCCCCACAAATGCTGACTCTCCTTAATCAGGCCATAGTTTTTCAAATGCTCATAAATTTTATCTCTATGAGTCTTCTCCTTTGCTGGGTCACCATCAGGCTGCTGAACCAGCAAGGACTCACCTCAACTTTGAACCAATTCCACAACGCATGGACTCACTTTCAAGGACTCTGCATCTCACGCTCTCAGTGTTACTTATTTACTTATTTATTTTTAGTTTCCTGCTTCAATCAGGCTTCAATTGTACAAGTGCTCAAGAAGAATATGGTAGCTTGCCTCAATAAGTATCACTCAGTAGTACTTACATCCACTGTGGTTAAGTGCTTTGAGAGGTTGATCATGAAGCATATCAACTCCTGCCCGAGGAATGATTTATATGCAGCTCAGTTTGCCTCCCGTCACAACAGTTCAACAGCAGATGCCATTTCATTGGCTCTTCACTCACCTCTGGACAGTGGGACAATGAAGACGCATTCATCATGATGCTCTTCATTGACTACAGGTCAACAGTATCATCCCCTCAAAACTAATCACTCAGCTCCAAAACATAGGCCTTGATGCCTCCCAGTGCAATCGGATCATTGATTTCCTCACTTGCAAACCCCAATTAGTTCAGATTGGCAACAACATCTCCTCCACAATCACAATCAGCACAGGTGCACCACAAAGGCTGTGTGCTTAGCCCCCTGCTCTAGCTGCTTTACACTTATTACTGTGTTGCTAGGTACAAATTCAACACCATATTTGAATTTCCTGATCACTGTGGTTGACCAAATCAAAGGTGGTGATGAATCGTCACATGGGAGGGAGATTGAAAAACTGGTTGAATCATGCCTCAACAACCACCTCCCACTCAACATCAGCAAAATCAAAGAACTGATTATTGACTAGGTGAGGAAGAAACCTCACGTAGTCCATGAGCCAGTCCTCATTAGGGGATCCGAGGTAACGAGATAACCTTAAGATTCTTTGGCGTTATCATTTCAGACGATCTGCCCTGGGACCAGCATCGAAATGCCATCACAAAGAATGCACAACAGCTCCTCTGCTTTCTTAGAGCTTTGCACCAATCCGGTGTGTCATCTAAAACTTTGACAAACTCTACAGATGCGCAGTAGAGAGTATCTTGACTGGCTGCAACACCACTGCCCGGGAATGGGAAAACTTATAGTGGATGCAGTCCATTCCTACACAGGCACAGCCCTCCCCACCATTAAACACATCTGCAAGGAACGCTGCCACAATAAAGCAGCCTCCATCATCAAAGAGCAGTGTTCCCTCTAATTTGTGATGACCAGTACATGCAAAGATCTTTTGCTGTGCAACCTTTTGCCCAGTGACACCAAGAAGTGTGCACTGAATAATTCCAATAAAAGCAGTATAAATAAGCCAGTTCTAAAATTTGCAGACAAATCATCACAAACTCCACATTGTCAACACCGTCCACATCAGAAACCAGAAAGGGAAATGTGATTGTGTATGATTTTGAAATATACATAACATATTAACAAGGTAGAGGGTGACAAACTTTAGTGCAGTTTGAATTCCTTTCAGTGCTGGTAGTGAAAGATGTAAATAGATTTACACACACACACACACACACACACACACACACACACACACACACACACACACACACACACACACACACACACACACACACACACACACACACACACACACACACACACACACACCCACCCACCCACCCACCCACCCTACAATCCAGGCCATGCTCTCTTCTCACTGCTGCCATCAAAAAGGAGGTACAGGACCCTTAGGTCCCACACCATCAGGTTCAGGAATATTTGAAGTATTACCCTTCAATCATCAGGTTCCTGAACTAGCAGGGATCATAGCACTCAGCTCAACTCTGAACTGATTCCACAACCTATGGACTCACTTTTAAGGACTCTGCAACTCATGTTCTCAGTATTTATTCATCCATCCATCCATTCATCCATCTATTTATTTATCTATCTATCTATCTATTTATTTATTTGTTCATTTTAAAATGTGCAGTTTGTCTCCTTTTGCACATTGGTTGTTTGCTAGTCTTTGTGTGTAGATTTCATTAATTCTATTTCTTCTCTGTTCTACTGTCAACGCTGAAAGAAAATGAATCTCAATGTATTATACAGTGACATATATGTACTTTGATAGCAAATTGAACTTTGAAAGATCCCCTCACTGCAACAGCAAGGCTGAGGAAGCCCGGGGGTCCCTGATACTGTGAAAGGACATGGCAGTGGTTGTGAAGGTAAGTTATTTCCACAAGTGAGGGTTCTAAAGCTGCTGAGTGGAAATATAAGGCAGCAACTCATGAGCAGTTTCTTTCCCCAAAACGTGTCGCTGGCTCCGACTGACAATGGTTGTGATGGCAATGTTGATGCTGCTTTTATCAGGAAGCTGGAAGAGCATGCGAGAGAAAGCGGACAGCAATGGGCAAAATCCCTGTTCAATTATAGCTGTCGCAAATCAGTGGCAAGATGGCAAGAAGGGCAGCAGAGAGATGGTCTACTGCTCTACGAATGGGGAGCTTACTCCTGCTTTATCAGCTTTTAATGTGCACTGGATGGCCTTGAACTCTGCTATCAGTCTACAAACTCACTAGACTCCATTAGACAGAACATGATACACTGGACGCTCAGCAAGTCAGGCAATATCTGCGGAGAGGGAGACAGGGTTAACCCTTTCAGATTGCTGACTCTTCATCCAGCAGGAAAATGGAGGAAACAAATACGTTTTACGCTGCAGAGAGGGCGAGGGTGGAGAGAAGAAAGTGAATGTCTGTGATGGGTAGGAAATCACAGCTGACCCAATGCTTTTGTTGTTGTCCAGCTGTAGTTCAATAAGGAAGTTTGAGAGAGAGAGAGAAGGGAAAAAACAACAAAAAGTACTTGCTAGAAATCTGAAATAAAAATGTTGGAAATACTTGCAAATCAGGTGGCATCCACGGAGAGAGGATAACTGAGATAATGATGTACAGAAAGCGGATGCAGTGGAACTTGCCAACTTTGACACAAAGGGAGAAGGCAGCTTACCCTGTGTTGGGAAAGAAGTTACTAAACTAGGAATGCAGAAAAGAGTTACCAGGATGTTGCCTGGACTTGAAGGGCATGAGTTACAATGAGAGGTTATGTCGAGTATGTCTTTATTCCCTACAATGTAGGAGATCAAGGGGTGACCTGGCAGAGGTATATAAAAATCATGAGGGGCATAGACAGGATGAAAGTATATATTCTTTTTCCAAGGGAAGAGGAACTACAAATAAGAGTTAAAGTCAGAGGCAAGTGATTTAAAAGGGACATGTGGCACCTTCTTGACACTAAAGGTGGTGAATATTTGGAATGGGCTTCTAGGAAATATTGACTGAGGTAGGCACGTTAGCCACTAGATAAGTACATGGATAGGAGAGGTTTAAATTTCGAAGTAAATTTATTATCAAAGTATGTATATGTCACCATATACTACCTTAAGATTCATTCTAGAACATAGAACAGTACAACATAGGAACAGATTCTTCAGCTTAAAATGTTGTGCCAAGCCACTTAAATTAGTAATCAAATGGCCAACACAATGTCTTCTGCCTACACGATGCCCATGTTCTTCTGTTTTCCTCACATTCATATGCTTATTCAAAAGTCTCCGGAGTTTTTGCCTCTATCATCACTTCAGGCAGCACATTCCAGGCACCCACCTCTCTGTGTCAAAAAAACTTGCCTCATCACATCTCCTTTGAAATTAACCCTTCTCACCTTAAATGCATGCTCTCTGATATTAAGCATTTCAACCCTGGGAGAAAGACACTGTCTGTCTACTCTATCTATATCTCTCATAATCTTATAAACCTCCATCAGATCTCCCCCCTGCCTCCACCACTCCAGAGAAAACAACCCAGGTTTTCCTGTTGTTATACAACACACCCTCTAAACCAGGCAGCACCCTGAGAAGCCTCTTCTGCACCCTCTCCAAAGCCTCAACATACTTGCTATAATGGGGCAACCAGAACTGCATGCAATACTCCAGATGCGGCCGAACTAGAGTTTTACAAAGTTGCAAACAAGAGAAAATCTGCAGATGCTGGAAATCCAAGTAACACATGCAAGATGCTGGAGGAACTCAGCAGGCCAAGCAGCACCTATGGGAGAAAAGTACAGTTGATATTTCGGGTGAAGCAGGTCAGCACCCTTCAGCAGGTCAGCCGAAGCTGCAACATTTTGAGCTCATTGCCTTGACTAATAAAGGCAAGTATGCCATATGCCTTCTTAATCACCCAAACAACCTGTGTAGCCACTTTCAGGGAGCTATGAACTTTGACCCCAAGATCCCTCTGCTCATCAACACTGTTACAAGTCTTGGCCTGAACAGTGTACTGTCTCTTTACATTTGACCTAACAAGGTGTAATGCTTCAGATTTAGCCAGATTAAACTCCATCTGCCATTTTGCTGCCCATATCTGCAAATGATCTATGAATATCCCAATACATCCTTTGCCTGTCTTCTATGCTATCCACAACATCACCAATCTTCATATAAGTGACAAACTTACTTACTAACCAATCCAGCTAAACTTTCATCTGGGCCATTTATATACGTCACCCACAGCAGAGTTTCCAGTATAGATCCCTGTGGAACACCACTAATCACAGACCTCCAGCTGCAATAAATCCCTTCGACCACCACCCACCGTCTTCTTTGGGGCAAGCCAGTTCTGAATCCAAATGGCCAAATATTAATCTTCTGAATGACTGGCCTTGTCAAATGCCATTCTAACATCCACAGCTCTACCTTCATCAATCACCTTCGTCACCTCGTCAGAAAACTCACTTTAGTAAGACAGGATTTGCCCTGCACAAAGCCCTGCTGGCTCTCCCTAATTAGGCCACGGTTTTCCAAGTGCTCATAAACCCTGCCCCTACGGATTCTCTCAGTAATCTCCCTACCACTGATGTGTGACTGTAGTTTCCTGGATCTTCCTTGGTTCCCTTCTTGAATGGAACATTAGTTACTTGCCAGTCCTCCGGGACCTCTCCTGTGGCTAGGGAGGACACAACAATATTCCTCAAGGCCCCAGCGATCTCTTGCCTCTCTCAACAACCTGGGGTATATTCTGTCAGACCCTGGGGACTGATCTACATTAATACTCTTTAAGAGACCCAACACTATGTCCTCCTTTACCTCAAAAAGCCCTAGCATATCAATATGCTGCATACCTGTTCCTCAGTGTCCTGGGGGCTACAGGAGGGTAGGTAGTTACAATCCCATCAGAGTGGTTGCACCCTTCCTATTTCTGGATTCTAGTGGCCTCTATTTTGTCCTCTCTGACTGCAGCTCTGATACTGTCCCTGATTAGTAGTGCAGCTTCTTCTTCCCCCACCCCAATTTACCCCCCCCCCGTTATCTTTTCTAGGACATCAAAACCCTGGGATATTAAGCATCCTTTCCTGATTATCTTGCAGACTTGACCAGTAGAACAAAGAAATACAATGGAATCAATGAAAAAATACATACAAATAAACACTGACAAACAACCAGTGTGCATAAAGACCCATGCAAATACAAAAATAAATATATTAATAGGCAAATAGATAGATGAGTTGTAGAGTCCTTGAAAGTGAGCCCATAGATTGTGGAATCAGTTCAGTGATAAGGTGAGTGGAGTTGTCCACACTGGTTCAAGGGTAATATCTGTCCCTGAACCTGGTGGTGTGGAAGCTAAAGCTCTTGTTCCTCCTTCCCGATGGCAGCAGCAAAAACAGAGCGGAGGGGTGTTGCTTTTTTTGTGGAAGCGCTCCTTGTGGATGGTTTAGAGGGCTCTGGGCTAAATGCAAGCAGATGGGACTAACTCTGGCAACACAGCATGGATGAGTTGGGGTAAAGAGCCTGCTTCAGTACTGTAAGACTCTATGGCTCTACCTGAAATTGATGAATTCACTACTGAGCCCCAAGGTTTACAATGTGCTTAAACAATCGATGAACTGCTGTCCCTTCAGCTTACACTGGAGTTCATGGATCGACACAGCAGACCAAAGACAGGACTCGATTGAATTACTACGCGAGGGGACTGAAAGCCTGGGTCGCACAAAGCATCACCTAATTAGCACTCATTGTAAAGGAGTCCACATTGTGAGCACTACAGGCTCTCAACCAGATTGGAAGAACTGCAAATGTGCTGCTGGTTACCTAGAAGGACTGTTCGTGCTCTTGGGCCGTTGGGAAGAGAAGTGATCAAAGGACAAATGTGTATTTCTTATGTTGTGTGGAAAAGTGCTGTGAGGAAGGTGAATGAAGATGAAAGAGCGACGCAGTTATGGAGGGAATAGTTCCCTCAGAATGCTGAAAGCCGAAGGGTTGGGAAGATGCATCTGGTGGTGACATCACATCAAAGGCAGCATAAAATCTATTGAAAATAGAAGGTAGTGGATGGAAGCTGGGGGCAAGGGGAATGGCCTTTGTTCTGCCTGGGAGAGATGGTCAGAGAAGAGGATAAGGACGCAGACGTGAACATTTAAGTATTTCATTTAGTATTTTATTTCATGGTTACCCTCCGAAATATTGTCTGTAAACAATTTTCACTGCAGATAAATTCTTGCAGTAAAAAAATTAAATAAATGCTATTAGTTTTTCTCTTTGGAATATTAAAACTCCACCAGCACAAAGGAAGATTAAAATCCTGTTTTCTAATTTTTAACTGTAAATACATAGACCAAGTTTGTGTACACAGTAATTAATGTTACCTTGAGCAACACACACAAAACAATGGAGGAACTCTGCAAGTCAAGCAGCATCTATGAAAATGAATAAGCATTTGCAGTTTTGGGCTGAGGCCCTCATCGGGACTGAAAAGGGGAAGGTGCCAGAATAAAAAGGAGATCAGAGGGGAAGGAAGACAAACTAGAAGATGATAGATACGCAGGAAAAGTAAAGGGCTGGAGAAGAAGGAATCTAATAGGAAAAAAGGAAGATGGAGGGGCACGAGGGGGAAGTGATAGGCCGGTGAGAAGAGATAAGAGGCCAGAGTAGAGAACAGAAAAAGAGGGAGGGGGGAGGGGGAAAAGAGAAATTACCATCAAGAGAGATCAATGTTCATGCCATTAGGTTGGAGGCTCCCTAGACAGAATGTGAGGTGTTGCTCCTCCACCCTGAGGGTGGCCTCATCATGGTAGGAGGCCATGGACCAACATGTTGGACTGGGAATTCAATACGTTAATTCTACTTTTGGCAGATGGCGCTGGACAAAGTGATCCCCCATTTTACATTGGGTCTTACCAATGCAGTGGAGGCCACAATGGGAACACTGGACACAATAGACGACCCCAACGGATTCGCAGGTGAAGTGTTGTCTCACCTGGAAACAGTTTTGGGCCTGAATGGAGGTGAGGGAGGAGGTGAAAGGGCAGGGGTAGCATTTCTGTCACTTGCAGTGATACGTGCCAGGACAGCGACGAAAGGACAAGGGAATCTGCAGAAAGCGGAGAATGGGGGCAAGTAAAGATGTGTTCAGTGGTAGGATCCCATTGAAGATGGTGGAAGCTGTGTGAATGGTCCGTTGAATGTGGCAGCTCTTGGGGTGGTAGGAGAGGCCAAAAGGAACTCTATCCCTGTTAAGGCGGTGGGAAGACAGGGTGAATGCAAATGTCTGTGAAATGGAGAATATGTGGGTGAGGGCCGCAACAATGGCGGAAGCAGGAAAACCTTGTTCTTTGAAGAAAGACATCTCTGATGTCCTCCTTCTTCAAAGAATGGGGTTTCCCTTCCTCCACAATTGATGCTGCTCTCCCCCACATCTCCTCCATTTTCTAGGTATCTGTGCTCACCCCATTTTCCCGTCGCCCTCACAGGAACAGAGTACCTCTTGTCCTCACTTACCATCCCATGAGCCTCCACATCATTCTCCGCAACTTCCACTGCCCACCAAACACATCTTTACTCCCCAACCCCACCCCCCACTCCCTGCTTTCAGCAGGGATCACTCCTTCTGTGATTCCCTACTTCATTTGTCCCTCCCCACTAACCTCCCTCCTGACACTTACCCCTGAAAGTGACAGAAGTGTTGTACCTGCCCATATACACCTCCACTTAAGTTCCAAACAGTTCTTCCAGGCGAGGCAATACTTCACCTGTGAACCTGCTGGGGTCGTCCATTGTGTCCAGTGCTTCTGATGCGGCCTCCTCTACATTGGTGAGACCCATCGTAAATTGGGGTGCTGTTTTGTTGAACACCTCTGCTCCAGGCACCAAAAACATAATTTCCTGGTAGCCAACTATTTTCATTCCTCTCCCCATTCCTGGTCCAACATGTCGATCCATGGCCTCCTGCCACAGTGAGACTAGCCTCAGCATGGAGGAGCAACAACTCATATTCCATAAAAGTAGTCTCCAACCTGTTGACATTAAAATTGATTTCTCCTTCTGGTACTTTTTATTTTATTCCCTTTCCCCTTCCCTCTTCCTCTATTCACTACTCTGGACTCTTACCTCTTCTCCTTACATACCTATCACCTTCCCCTGGTGCCCCTCCTTTGTCCCTTTCTCCCATGGTCTACTCTCCTTTCTTATCAGAATCCTTCTTCTCCAGCCCTTTACCTTTCCCACCTACCTGGCTTCACCTATCGCCTTCTAGTCTGTGCTCCCACCTCTTCTTTTTATTCTGGTGTCTACTCCCTTCCTTTCCAGTCCTGAAGATGTCTCTTGGCCTGAAACGTCAAATGTTTATTTGCTTCCGTAGCTGCTGCCTGATCTGCCAAGTTCCTCCAGCATTTTGTGTGTGTTGATCTAGATTTCCAGCATCAGCACACTCTTGTTGAAGAGATGACTATTTAGCAAAAATAATGTACAATAAGTGGATAATACTTATAAAGGAGGTAAAAAGAGAAAATGGAAAGAAATTTTAAATCTGTGAGCAAACATTGACAACTTTATTAGTATGTTTTGCAAATGCATGTTTAATAGTTAAAATGGTAAATATTTAGAAATTTTTGAGAAGGTGGGATTCAAAACATTGTACTGGCATAGAACTGATAGTGTTTAAAAATTATTTCAAGCTCTCAAACATGAAATCCCCTAGAGGAGTCTACTGCATTAAACACAGTTTGTTCCTAGTCAGTTCCTGTTTACTAGAAGACAGACCATACAGAATAAACTTTGTGTTGTCATGAAAATGGCTTAAGATGTCAGGACCTGTTATATGCAACTGAGAAAAAAATGATTCATGTGAGTGAAGCTCAGTGTCAATTCTGATCGTAAGTCTGGCTCTTACACCACTGGAATATAAGGATTTGGTGATAGGTGAAATGGAGAGGGCTGAAAGGAGACTTGTGTGGAATCATCTGGCAGAATGGTCTTCTTTAATTCTTTTCAGTAATGTTAACTGAATTGCAGTCCTGAACTGAATGTGAACTTGATCCTTACCCCTTTTACAATGTGGTGGAATTACTAGTCACAATAACTGCTGTTTTTAACCAGCAATTGCTTTGTAGTATGAAGCGAAATGTATTGAATTAATGTGTAGATATAACTGGGGTTTAATTTTCTGTTTAGGCAAGGTTGAAAGTGCAGGAGCAGGGATCTATTGCTTTTTAGCTCTTTGAATGTTTTCAGACTATCAGAAAGAAATGCTTGCTGGTGTAGAAGGCAGGAACCACATGGTGGCAGTGTTGTTCAACGAATGAAAGAACAGCCAATTAATAATAAAAGCAGAAAATGTAATTACTCAGGTTAGGTAGCATCTGCGGAGACAGAAAAATAATTGACATTTCAGGATCCTTAACCTGAAATGTTAAACTTGTTTCTCTCTTCACAGATGCTGAGTATTTTCTGTTTTTATTTCTGGTTTCAAGCATCTACATTTTTCCACTTTTTTTTTGGCCAAAAACGTTGCGCAAGGTTGGAGAGAAAATTGGGAAGAATGAAATATCAGAGAATGTACATAAAACAGACAGTAAAATGTCAGAGAGGTTTAGAGGGCATGAAATGGAGAGCAGAAAACAGAGAGGGAGTCAAAGAGAGCACAGAGATAGCAGAGATGTGTGTGGAGTGAGTGGCAAGGTGGAGAGGCCAGACACTGGAATAATGGTTCCTCACTTTGGGATTTCAAAAACAAAAGATGACGTTGTAGGACGAGGTATTGCAGGACGTGGTTACGACATGCTGACTACATTGATTTGAGGGTCTAAGGAATGCTCTAGGGTTTCGGTGAGGTCATGGCTAAGAGATTCAGAAGGCAGAGAACCAGTGAGGAGACAGAGAAGGTGGAGAGATAACGGAAGTGGTGCCAGACAATTAGCCGATGGGCTCGGAGAGAGATATACAGGCTGGTGAGAGGAACTAGAAAGGAGTGAGGAGAGGGAAAAAACAGACAAGGGGAGGGAATAAAGTGAAACACAAACCAGAGAGAGGATGCAGTGAGTTGATAGCGTGACGCGGAGGCAGCAGACTGAGTGGAAGATGCATAGAGAGAAAACGAAGAGCAAAGAGAGGGTACGGAAAAGATGAGCTGACACAGAGAGATTGCAGATGCAAAGACAGAGAGAACCAGGCAAGTAAAGAAATGCTCTCCAGTGTGTTAACCTAGGGTCTCATTTTTAGCCCAATCCAAATATAAGGTGCTATCAATGAGATATTCACCACAGCAGGCATCACCGAGCAGCTTGAACGAACTTTCTTTGGATGTGTTCTGATCAGATGTGATGGACAGCAGAAAGCCTTTGTTCAGGGATGTTGGAATCTCAGTGGATGACACAGTGAAGAGCGGGATCAAATGCATCCCCCTTCTCATTTTGGGGTTTGGGATCTCACTCACCACAAGGAGCACAGGAGAGTAACCAATCATTTGCGCAAACCTTGCTGTGGAGGGGTTCCTGGACCACATTAAAAGCCTAAAGACATCGAGCCAGCCAATGGCTCTGCCATTCAATAGTATCACAGCAGATACGATCCAGGCCACAACCCTTCCCTGCCAGTCCCCATAACCAACGACTTTAGACAAAGAATCTGAGTCCACCTGAACATATCCAGCAACTTTGCCTTACGGCACTTGTGTCAGAGAACTCCATAGTCACAACCCTCTGAGAAAGAAATTCTTCCCCATCTCCATCTCAAAGGGCTAACTAATCCCACTGTTATAGGATATCTGATTGCTCCCCCGTATGATAAGATGGATTCCTGACCTCACAATCTACCTCATCGTGACCTTACACCTTATAGACCACCTGCACTGCACTTCCTCTGCAACTATTACACCTCATTCAGCATTCAGCTGTCTTTCCTTCTACTGCCTCAATATACTGGTATACTGATGAAATGACCTGTACGGATGGTATGCAAGGCAAAGTTTTTGACAATAATAAACCAATTTATCAATCTTAACCTGAACCATACCCTCTAGCTTTAGACAGCCCCACCAGGAGAAACATCTTGTAAAACTGTGCCCCCACCCCTCCCCCCCCGCTCACCAGATCTTGCGTTTCTAAGATCACCTTTAATTCTTCTGTACAATGAACCTCATCAGATGACCCCTTCACCCTGGGCGCCATGTCATGCACGTGCTTGTTGCTGCATCTGGTGCGGTTTTTAAACCAGAGTGTTGGACCCAAGTCCTCCTGTGCCCCACCATGTAGAGCCACACACCACTCCCCCCCCCCACCCCCCCAATCACCATCATCACCACCACCACCATAGCATTTGAACTGTGAGTACCTGGAAGAAGCCGGGTGGCAGAGGGACCCCCGGAGCCCCCTCGCCAGGGGTCACATTGCCAAGCACAGGGCTCGGAGCTGCTGCCGCACTCTGTGAAAAGACGCAAGAAGCAGTGGGTTAGAATGTGGGGCAAGAGGTCACAGTCAGCCAGAGGGAGAGCCAGCACACTTCCTGCCCATCATAACTAACCCCAGCTCTGTGGGGTGACCGAAGCAAACGGGCAGCTATCTCTTCCACTGTAGGCATGCTGCACCCTTCTTCAGTGAATCAAAGTAATGTTTCCGGGTCAAAGAACACGCAGGAAGAGATCAGACTCGGAGTCTGAAAAGTCACCCGCACACAAGCACAAGGGAGAGCCATTGGACCCATCATATCTCAAGGCCCATTCACAGAGGCTGAGAGTAAAGGAGGCAAACAGCCAGCATCAAAGCAGTGGGTGCACATTGTGGAGAGAGTTACAGGCTGGATTATTGTCGGGGTTCAGGGGTTTTACATATAAATAGATCCTTGGGAATGAGTTCCAAGCTGGAACCCATCAGGTGGTTTATAGAATGACAGATGAGGGAGTAACATGAGAGTGAGATACAGGCTAGAACCCAGTCAGGGGATTTATATAGAGAATAAAGAACAACCAGGAGTGTGCCATATATTGGAATCTGCCTGAAGGATTCTGGAGGGGGGGGGGGTGAAATCATACATAGAATAACAAATACCCTGGAATGAGTTACAGACTAGAATCTGATCATGGGGTTCTGTGGGTTTATATATAAAGCAGGCTATCCAGGATTGAGATACAGTTTTGAGCCAATTGAAGGGTTTAGTTGTTGACGTATTGAACAACAGATAGTGGGACTTACTTACAGACTGCATTCTGGGGGAGGGTTATATGTAGAACAGGCTCATGCTGGGGCTGGCATTGAGCATTCCCCTGTCCCATTAGACAGAAGCCTGAAAACAGGTACCACCAGGCTCAAGGATAGCTTCTATCCCACCATCATCAGACTTTCGAACGGACCTCTTGTATGATAAGACGGCCTTGCAATCTACCTCATTATGATCTTGCACTTCATTATTTACCTGCACTGCTCTCTTCACCAGCTTTTACACTTTATTCTGCCTTGCTAGTGTTTTACCTCATTCTATCTTAATGCACTGTGTAACGATCTGATCTGCTAGACAGCACACAAGACAAGCTTTTCACTGTATCTCGGTAGCAATACCAAAAATCAACAAAAAAATCCGACTGAGCTACAGGTCAGAATGGGATCAAGAGGTTTGGTGGATTCACATTCGGAATAACAAAGCCCCTGGATAGAATCTGATCCAAGAGGTTCAGGGAGGTGGAGTTTATGTAGAGAGTAACAGATACTGGGAGTTAGATATAGGGATTCAAGGGGTTTATATACATTGAATCACAGATACCCAACAGTGGAATCTGATTGAATGTTCGCAGGGGGTTTATATAGAGAATAATAGTTAACCAAGTGTGAATTATTTATGCAGCTCTAATATTTTAAACAGTGCCTTTCAATTTCTGATATAATTTAGGGTTTAATCTCAGATATATTTCAACGTTTAATCTTATTTACCCCTACTGTTCCTGCTGCAGCTGGGTCGGGTGGAGAGGCTCTGATTGGAGTGAGGGGCTGTGGATAATCACGCTGACTTGGCTGCAGACAGGGCTGGGGTGACGCTGGGATCGGTGGCTGTGTTACACACAGGGCAGGATCACATCAGAACCTGCTGCCTCTCCTCAGACTCCCACCCTACGGTGGGGCTGGCACCAATCGCTCCCTCCCCCTCCCCACCCCCAGCCATACCACAGCATGCTGTGCCTTCCCCCACCTGATCAGAGAGTGGTTTATTGAGGTCCGGCCATGCATACTAATCTGACGAGCGGCTGCAGGAGCAGCTTGTTTCGGCAGTTCCAATCTGCTCACCCGGAACCCAGGGGCTGGGGGGCATGTCACCGTGCATCGTCCCCACAGGGTCAGACACTCCATCCACTCCCAGCCGCCTGCACTCCCCACCCAGGCTGCTCCAGCAGGGTGGAGTTAGTCAGTACAGGCCGTTCAGCCATGACCAGTATCACAGGCAAACTTATGTGTCACAGACGGAGGCACACACAGACACAAACACAAGGTGTCTCACATACACACACAGACACCTGCACACAGAAAGTGCAACACACACATACACACACAGTGTCAGAGTATGACACACACGCACAGAGAAAATGCAACACACACACATACACACCAGCACAGACACACACACAAAAATGCAACACACACATACACGCAGTGTCAGAGTGTGACACACACACACACAGAAAACGCAACACACACACATACACACCAGCACAGACACACACACATAGACATACGCAGAGTCTAAGTGTGACACACTCACACACACTTCAATTAGACAAAAAACAAACACACACACCAGAGCCCCTCCCTTCCTTGGTTTATCCTCTTCCTTTTCCTGCCTGCCCAAGCCATCGCCGTTCCCTCTATACCCCGTCCTTAGCACCGCAGTCTCATTGCCCCTCCGCACATTAAATGTGCCCTCCTGGACACACTCTGATGGCTTGAATTAGGCAGCCTGGTCCTGACCTAACCAGTCACTGTAAATCCGGGACTGAAAGGGTTAAAGAAAATAAACACGCCATAGGTTTACAAGGAAAAAATATCTGAAGCTTTTCAGGCGATGATCTGAATTTTAAATGAGGGCAGAGAGGAGAGCAAAGCACCGCACTGTGCTGTTGCTGTACTCAACAGTCCCTCTCGCAGCTCCGTGCAGTGAACTCTCCACTTCAACAACCTGTGGTGGATTCAAAACTATTAAAAATTAATCGGTTCGGAGGCAGATCAGGAGATGCCTCTCCTGACTCGAGTAAAATCCATCCCTTGGTCAGGTGAACGGGCTCTACACTACCAGTAACCATGGAAACCCATGCTTCCAATGCCTCTTGAGTCCCCATTAAAACCCTCCACCTGGCAATCACTCAATGCCTCTGAGAGTTGGGTCTGTATCATTAGCTTAGCAAACCCTGCAGGTATAAAAAAAACACAATTCTACTTACAGCTCATACATACACTATTTTTTTAAACAGGAAATGATTCCTCCATTGAACCAAGAATCTTAGCTCTGCCTATATTTTTGAGTTGGGCAAGCCAGTGTTTATTGCCAGCCCCTAACAGTCAGAAGGTGCTCCTGTGGTGTTGTGTGTGAGAGGTTTCAGGATTACACCCAGTGGTGGCGAAGGAAGTTGGGAACACCATCACCTCCATGTGCCCCTGACATGCATCTACCATCCTTGTCCTTTATGGTGGTATGGCTTCGGGGGGGCAGGGTGACCTACTCGGACAGATAGTCAACTGGAGGGTGTCTCATAGATGGCACTGACTGCTGTATAGTACTGTGGTAAAGGGGGTTTAAATGTTGACGATAGGGGAGGTGGGGTTGTCAATTGAGCAGGCTGCTTTGTCCTGGCATGGTTTTAATCTTCTCAGTGTGTGGATGTGGAGAGTTCCATCATACTCCTGAATGTGACGATATAAAGACTTTGGGGTATCAGGAGGTGGGTCACTTACTGCAGGATATCCACCATCCCAGCCCCCTTGGAAGTGTCACTCACGAGCCCTGCTCATCCACCGCAGTGGCTGCCGACAGCGTGGCCAACCGGGGACCACCTCACAGCCAAGGCGGGCAGGTTCGGTAATGTAGCAGTTAAGTTATTCGACTGGTAGCTGAGTTCTGGTCCAGTGATCCAGAAACGAGAGTACAAATCCCACCTCAACTGCAGGAGAATTTACATCCAAGTAATTCAATATCTCTGGAATTAAAAATACAGTCTCAGTAACTGTAACTGTGAAACGACTAGGTTTTCACCAAATCCCAACTGATTCAATGAGTCCCTTCAGGGAGGGAATCTGCTGCCCTTAACCATTGCGATGTAGACCTCCTCAGTCCAGGGGCAATTAATGATGGGCATAAAATATCAGCATTGTCAGCAATGTCCACGTCCCTCACAGAAATAAATGTAACACAACGGTGTCTCCCCCTCCATGAATGGGTACTGAGGCCAATCCTACTCCCATCTGAATCAGATAACCCCACTTCAGTGTCTGGGTCTCTTCCTCCTGCACGCTACAGTTCAGCAGGGTAGGTCAGGCCCTTTTACCTCTTCCACCACCACCACCCCAGTTTCACTCTTCCTACCCCTCCATCAACCACCTACCTTTCTCCTCGCCTGGTCTCAGCTATCCTCTGTAAGTTTATATTGCTTCTGCACCCTCCCAACTTCTTATCCTGGCTTCTGCCCCCTTCCTTTACTATCCTCAAGAAGGGTCTTCACCTGAAACACTTTCCCCTCCATTGATGCTGCCTGACCTGCCGAGTCTCTCCAGTATTTGGTGTGAGATGCTGTGGGCAGGTTAGATGTGGGTCAGCCTGTGAGTTGCCAAGGAGTTTCCTTTTTCCCGCTGTCCTCTATGGAATCCCAATGAAATTGGGATCATTGACCAACTTGGTCATTGCTCAACAATGGAGTGAAAGCTTAATCAGGAGAAAGGATGTGTCATGGGACCAGTACAGAGGGAGAGCGGAGCACCTGAATGGAGGAACTGAGGGAGTGTCACACTGTTGGAGGGCCCATACCGAGGGAGTGTCACACTGTTGGAGAGTTCATACGGAGGGAGTGTCACACTGTTGGAGGGTCTATAGTGAGGGAGTGTCACACTGTTGGAGGGCCCATACTGAGGGAGTGTCACACAGACGGAGAGTTCATACGGAGGGAGTGTCACACTGTTGGAGGGCCCATACCGAGGGAATGTCACACTGTTGGTGGGTTCATACCGAGGGAGTGTCACACTGTTGGAGGGCCCATACTGAGAGTGTCGCACTGTTGGAGAGCCCATACCGAGGGAGTGTCACACTGTTGGAGGGCCCATACCAAGGGAGTGTCAAACTGTTGGAGGGCCCATACTGAGGGAGTGTCACACAGTGGGAGAGTTCATACGGAGGGAGTGTCACACTGTTGGAGGGTCTATAGTGAGGGAGTGTCACACTGTTGGAGGGCCCATACCGAGGGAATGTCACACTGTTGGTGGGTTCATACCGAGGGAGTGTCACACTGTTGGAGGGCCCATACTGAGGGAGTGTCGCACTGTTGGAGGGCACATACCGAGGGAGTGTCACACTGTTGGAGGGCCCATACCGAGGGAGTGTCACACTATTGGAGGGTTCATACCGAGTGAGTGTCACACTGTTGGAGGGCCCATACCGAGGGAGTGTCGCAATGTTGGAGGGTCTATACCGAGGAAATGTCACACTGTTGGTGGGTTCATACTGAGGGAGTGTCACACTGTTGGAGGGTCTATACCGAGGGAGTGTCACACTGTTGGAGGGTTGATACCGAGGGAGTGCCACACAGTTGGAGGGCCCATACTGAGGGAGTGTCACACTGTTGGAGGGCCCATACCGAGGGAATGTCACACTGTTGGAGGGCCCATACAGAAGGAGTGTCACAATGTTGGACGGTCTATAACGAGGGAGTGTCACACTGTTGGAGGGCCCATACAGAGTGAGTGTCACACTGTTGGAGGGTCTATACCGAGGGAGTGTCACACTGTTGCAGGGCCAATACTGAGGCAGTGTCATACTTTTGGAGGGTTCATACCGAGGGAGTGTCACACTGTTGGAGGGCCCATACCGAGGGAGAGTCACACTGTTGGAGGGTACATACCGAGGGAGAGTCACACTGTTGGAGCGTTCATACCGAGGGAGTGCCACACTGTTGGAGGGCCCATACTGAGGGAGTGTCACACTGTTGGAGACTCAATACCGAGGGAGTGTCACACTGTTGGAGGGCCCATACAGAGGGAGTGTCACAATGTTGGAGGGTCTATAACGAGGGAGTGTCACACTGTTGGAGGGCCCATACAGAGTGAGTGTCACACTGTTGGAGGGTCTATACCAAGGGAGTGTCACACTGTTGCAGGGCCCATACTGAGGGAGTGTCATACTTTTGGAGGGTTCATACCGAGGGAGTGTCACACTGTTGGAGGGCCCATACCGAGGGAGTGTCACACTGTTGGAGGGTACATACTGAGGGAGAGTCACACTGTTGGAGGGTTCATACCGAAGGAGTGTCGCACTGTTGGAGAGTCTATACCGAGGGAGTGTCACACTGTTGGTGGGTTCATACCTAGGGAGTGTCACACTGTTGGTGGGTTCATACTGAGGGAGTGTCACACTGTTGGAGGGTCTATACAAAGGGAGTGTCACACTGTTGGAGGGCCCATACCGAGGTAGTGTCACACTGTTGGTGGGTTCATACCGAGGGAGTGTCGCACTGTTGGAGGGTCTATACCGAGGGAGTGTCGCACTGTTGGAGGGTTCATACCGAGGGAGTGTCACACTGTTGGAGGGTTCATACCGAGTGAGTGTCGCACTGTTGGAGGGTCTATACCGAGGGAGTGTCGCAATGTTGGAGGGTCTATACCGAGGGAATTTCACACTGTTGGTGGGTTCATACCAAAGGAGTCCCACACTATTGGGGGGCCCATACCGAGGGAGTGTCACACTGTTGGAGGGCCCATACTGAGGGAGTGCACACTGTTGGAGGGCACATACCGAGGGAGTGTCACACTGTTGGAGGGTCTATACCGAGGGAGTGTCGCACTGTTGGAGGGTCCATACCGAGGGAGTGTCACACTGTTGCTGGGTTCATACCGAGGGAGTGTCGCACTTTTGGGGGGTCTATACCGAGGGAGTGTCACACTGTTGGAGGGTCTATACCGAGGGAGTGTCACACTGTTGGAGGGCCCATACTGAGGGAGTGCACACTGTTGGAGGGCCCATACCGAGGGAGTGTCACACTGTTGGAGGGCCCATACCAAGGGAGTGTCACACTGTTGGTGGGTTCATACTGAGGGAGTGTCACACTGTTGGAGGGTCTATACCGAGGGAGTGTCGCACTGCTGGAGGGTTCATACCGAGGGAGTGTCACACTGTTGGAGGTCCCATACTGAGGGAGTCTCACACTGTTGGAGGGCCCATACCGAGGGAGTGTCACACTGTTGGAGGATTCATACCAAGGGAGTGCCACACTGTTGGAGTGCCCATACCGAGGGAGTGTCACACTGTTGGAGGGCCCATACTGAGGGAGTGCACACTCTTGGAGGGCCCATACCTAGGGAGTGTCACACTGTTGGTGGGTTCATACCGAGTAAGTGTCGCACTGTTGGAGGGTCTATACCGAGGGAGTGTCGCACTGTTGGAGGGTTCATACCGAGGGAGTGTCACACTGTTGGAGGGCCCATACGGAGGGAGTGTCACACTGTTGGAGGGTTCATTCCGAGGGAGTGTCACACTGTTGGAGGGCACATACTGAGGGAGTGTCACACTGTTGGAGGGCCCATACCGAGGTTGTGTCACACTGTTGGAGGGCCCATATTGAGGGAGTGTCACACTGTTGGAGGGCCCATACCGAGGGAGTGTCACACAGTTGGAGGGTTCATACCGAGGGAGTGCCACACTGTTGGGGGGTTCATACCGAGGGAGAGTCACACTGTTGGAGGGTCCATACCGAGGGAGTGTCACACTGTTGGAGGGTTCATACCGAGGGAGTGCCGCACTGTTGGAGGGCTCATACCGAGGGAGGGTCACACTGTTGGAGGGTTCATACCGAGTGAGTGTCGCACTGCTGGAGGGTCTATACCGAGGGAGTGTCGCACTGTTGGAGGGTTCATACCGATGGAGTACCACACTGTTGAAGGGCCCATACCGAGGGAGTGTCACACTGTTGGAGGGTTCATACCGAGGGAGTGCCACACTGTTTCAGGGCCCATACTGAGGGAGTGTCACACTGTTGGAGGGCCCATACCGAGGTAGTGTCGCATTGTTGGAGGGTCTATACTGAGGGAGTGTCACACTGTTGGAGGGTTCATACCGTGGGAGTGTCACACTGCTGGAGAGCCCATACCGAGGGAGTGTCGCAATGTTGGAGGGTCTATACCGAGGGAATTTCACATGGTTGGTGGGTTCATACTGAGGGAGTGTCACACTGTTGGAGGGCCCATACCGAGGGAGTCTCACACTGTTGGTGGGTTCATACCGAGGGAGTGTCGCACTGTTGGAGGGTCTATACCGAGGGAGTGTCGCACTGTTGGAGGGTTCATACCGAGGGAGTGTCACACTGTTGGAGGGTTCATACCGAGTGAGTGTCGCACTGTTGGAGGGTCTATACCGAGGGAGTGTCGCAATGTTGGAGGGTCTATACCGAGGGAATTTCACACTGTTGGTGGGTTCATACCAAAGGAGTCCCACACTATTGGGGGGCCCATACCGAGGGAGTGTCACACTGTTGGAGGGCCCATACTGAGGGAGTGCACACTGTTGGAGGGCACATACCGAGGGAGTGTCACACTGTTGGAGGGTCTATACCGAGGGAGTGTCGCACTGTTGGAGGGTCCATACCGAGGGAGTGTCACACTGTTGCTGGGTTCATACCGAGGGAGTGTCGCACTTTTGGGGGGTCTATACCGAGGGAGTGTCACACTGTTGGAGGGTCTATACCGAGGGAGTGTCACACTGTTGGAGGGCCCATACTGAGGGAGTGCACACTGTTGGAGGGCCCATACCGAGGGAGTGTCACACTGTTGGAGGGCCCATACCAAGGGAGTGTCACACTGTTGGTGGGTTCATACCGAGGGAGTGTCACACTGTTGGAGGGTCTATACCGAGGGAGTGTCGCACTGCTGGAGGGTTCATACCGAGGGAGTGTCACACTGTTGGAGGTCCCATACTGAGGGAGTCTCACACTGTTGGAGGGCCCATACCGAGGGAGTGTCACACTGTTGGAGGATTCATACCAAGGGAGTGCCACACTGTTGGAGTGCCCATACCGAGGGAGTGTCACACTGTTGGAGGGCCCATACTGAGGGAGTGCACACTCTTGGAGGGCCCATACCTAGGGAGTGTCACACTGTTGGTGGGTTCATACCGAGTAAGTGTCGCACTGTTGGAGGGTCTATACCGAGGGAGTGTCGCACTGTTGGAGGGTTCATACCGAGGGAGTGTCACACTGTTGGAGGGCCCATACGGAGGGAGTGTCACACTGTTGGAGGGTTCATTCCGAGGGAGTGTCACACTGTTGGAGGGCACATACTGAGGGAGTGTCACACTGTTGGAGGGCCCATACCGAGGTTGTGTCACACTGTTGGAGGGCCCATATTGAGGGAGTGTCACACTGTTGGAGGGCCCATACCGAGGGAGTGTCACACAGTTGGAGGGTTCATACCGAGGGAGTGCCACACTGTTGGGGGGTTCATACCGAGGGAGAGTCACACTGTTGGAGGGTCCATACCGAGGGAGTGTCACACTGTTGGAGGGTTCATACCGAGGGAGTGCCGCACTGTTGGAGGGCTCATACCGAGGGAGGGTCACACTGTTGAAGGGCCCATACCGAGGGAGTGTCACACTGTTGGAGGGCCCATACTGAGGGAGTGTCACACTGTTGGAACGCCCATACCGAGGGAGTGTCACACTGTTGGAGGGCCCATACTGAGGGAGTGCACACTGTTGGAGGGCCCATACCGAGGGAGTGTCACACTGTTGGAGGGCCCATACCAAGGGAGTGTCACACTGTTGGTGGGTTCATACCGAGGGAGTGTCACACTGTTGGAGGGTCTATACCGAGGGAGTGTCGCACTGTTGGAGGGTTCATACCGAGGGAGTGTCACACTGTTGGAGGGCCCATACTAAGGGAGTCTCACACTGTTGGAGGGCCCATACCGAGGGAGTGTCAGACTGTTGGAGGGTTCATACCGAGGGAGTGCCACACTGTTGGAGGGCCCATACCGAGGGAGTGTCACACTGTTGGAGGGCCCATACTGAGGGAGTGCACACTGTTGGAGGGCCCATACCGAGGGAGGGTCACACTGTTGGAGGGCCCATACCGAGGGAGTGTCACACTGTTGGTGGGTTCATACCGAGGGAGTGTCACAATGTTGGAGGGTCTATACCGAGGGAGTGTCGCACTGTTGGAGGGTTCATACCGAGGGAGTGTCACACTGTTGGAGGGTTCATACCGAGTGAGTGTCGCACTGCTGGAGGGTCTATACCGAGGGAGTGTCGCACTGTTGGAGGGTTCATACCGATGGAGTACCACACTGTTGAAGGGCCCATACCGAGGGAGTGTCACACTGTTGGAGGGTTCATACCGAGGGAGTGCCACACTGTTTCAGGGCCCATACTGAGGGAGTGTCACACTGTTGGAGGGCCCATACCGAGGTAGTGTCGCATTGTTGGAGGGTCTATACTGAGGGAGTGTCACACTGTTGGAGGGTTCATACCGTGGGAGTGTCACACTGCTGGAGAGCCCATACCGAGGGAGTGTCGCAATGTTGGAGGGTCTATACCGAGGGAATTTCACATGGTTGGTGGGTTCATACTGAGGGAGTGTCACACTGTTGGAGGGCCCATACCGAGGGAGTCTCACACTGTTGGAGGGCCCATACCGAGGGAGTGTCACACTGTTGGAGGGTTCAAACCAAGGGAGTGCCACACTGTTGGAGGGCTCATACCGAGGGAGTGTCACACTGTTGGAGGGCCCATAACGAGGGAGTCTCACACTGTTGGAGGGCCCATACCGAGGGTGTGTCACACCGCTGGTGGTTTCATACCGAGGGAGTGTCACACTGTTGGAGGGTCTATACCGAGGGAGTGTCACACTGTTGGAGGGTCTATACCGAGGGAGTGTCGCACTGTTGGAGGGTCCATACCGAGGGAGTGTCACACTGTTGCTGGGTTCATACCGAGGGAGTGTCGCACTTTTGGGGGGTCTATACCGAGGGAGTGTCACACTGTTGGAGGGTCTATACCGAGGGAGTGTCGCACTGTTGGAGGGTTCATACCGAGGGAGTGTCACACTGTTGGAGGGCCCATACTGAGGGAGTGCACACTGTTGGAGGGCCCATACCGAGGGAGTGTCACACTGTTGGAGGGCCCATACCGAGGGAGTGTCACACTGTTGGTGGGTTCATACCGAGGGAGTGTCACACTGTTGGAGGGTCTATACCGAGGGAGTGTCGCTTGTTGGAGGGCCCATACCGAGGTAGTGTCGCATTGTTGGAGGGTCTATACTGAGGGAGTGTCACACTCTTGGAGGGTTCATACCGAGGGAGTGTCACACTGCTGGAGAGCCCATACCGAGGGAGTGTCGCAATGTTGGAGGGTCTATACCGAGGGAATTTCACACTGTTAGTGGGTTCATACTGAGGGAGTGTCACACTGTTGGATGGCCCATACCGAGGGAGTCTCACACTGTTGGAGGGCCCATACCGAGGGAGTGTCACACTGTTGGAGGGTCTATACTGAGTGAGTGTCGCACTGTTGGAGGGTCTATACCGAGGGAGTGTCGCACTGTTGGAGGGTTCATACCGAGGGAGTGTAACACTGTTGGAGGGTTCATACCGAGTGAGTGTCGCACTGTTGGAGGGTCTATACCGAGGGAGTGTCGCAATGTTGGAGGGTCTATACCGAGGGAATTTCACACTGTTGGTGGGTTCATACTGAGGGAGTGTCACACTGTTGGAGAGCCCACACCGAGGCAGTCTCACACTGTTGGAGGGCCCATACCGAGGGAGTGTCACACTGTTGGAGGGTTCATACCAAGGGAGTCCCACGCTGTTGGAACGCCCATACCGAGGGAGTGTCACACTGTTGGAGGGCCCATACTGAGGGTGTGCACACTGTTGGAGGGCCCATACCGAGGGAGTGTCACACTGTTGGAGGGCCCATACAAAAGGAGTGTCACACTGTTGGTGGGTTCATACCGAGGGAGTGTCACACTGTTGGAGGGTCTATACCGAGGGAGTGTCGCACTGTTGGAGGGTTCATACCGAGGGAGTGTCACACTGTTGGAGGGTTCATACCGAGTGAGTGTCGCAGTGTTCGAGGGTCTATACCGAGGGAGTGTCGCACTGTTGGAGGGTTCATACCGAGGGAGTGCCACACTGTTGAAGGGCCCATACCGAGGGAGTGTCACACTGTTGGAGGGCCGATACCGAGGTAGTGTCGCATTGTTAGAGGGTCTATACTGAGGGAGTGTCACACTCTTGGAGGGTTCATACCGAGGGAGTGTCACTGCTGGAGGACCCATACCGAGGGAGTGTCGCAATGTTGGAGGGTCTATACCGAGGGAATTTCACACCGTTGGTGGGTTCATACTGAGGGAGTGTCACACTGTTGGAGGGCCCATACCGAGGGAGTCTCACACTGTTGGAGGGCCCATACCGAGGGTGTGTCACACTGTTGGAGGGTTCATACCAAGGGAGTGCCACACTGTTGGAGGGCCCATACCGAGGGAGTGTCTCACTGTTGGAGGGTTCATACCGAGGGAGTCTCACACTGTTGGAGGGCCCATACCGAGGGAGTGTCACACCGCTGGTGGGTTCATACCGAGAGAGTGTCACACTGTTGGAGGGTCTATACCGAGGGAGTGTCGCACTGTTGGAGGGTTTATACCGAGGGAGTGTCACACTGTTGGAGGGTTCATACCTAGGGAGTGTCACACTGTTGGAGGGTCTATACCAAGGGAGTGTCACACTGTTGCAGGGCCCATACTGAGGGAGTGTCATACTTTTGGAGGGTTCATACCGAGGGAGTGTCACACTGTTGGAGGGCCCATACCGAGGGAGTGTCACACTGTTGGAGGGTACATACTGAGGGAGAGTCACACTGTTGGAGGGTTCATACCGAAGGAGTGTCGCACTGTTGGAGAGTCTATACCGAGGGAGTGTCACACTGTTGGTGGGTTCATACCTAGGGAGTGTCACACTGTTGGTGGGTTCATACTGAGGGAGTGTCACACTGTTGGAGGGTCTATACAAAGGGAGTGTCACACTGTTGGAGGGTTCATACCGAAGGAGTGTCGCACTGTTGGAGAGTCTATACCGAGGGAGTGTCACACTGCTGGAGAGCCCATACCGAGGGAGTGTCGCAATGTTGGAGGGTCTATACCGAGGGAATTTCACACTGTTAGTGGGTTCATACTGAGGGAGTGTCACACTGTTGGATGGCCCATACCGAGGGAGTCTCACACTGTTGGAGGGCCCATACCGAGGGAGTGTCACACTGTTGGAGGGTTCATACCAAGGGAGTGCCACACTGTTGGAGGGCCCATACCGAGGGAGTGTCACACTGTTGGAGGGCCCTTACCGAGGGAGTGTCACACTGTTGGAGTGCCCATACCGAGGGAGTCTCACACTGTTGGTGGGTTCATACCGAGGGAGTGTCACACTGTTGGAGGGTCTATACTGAGTGAGTGTCGCACTGTTGGAGGGTCTATACCGAGGGAGTGTCGCACTGTTGGAGGGTTCATACCGAGGGAGTGTAACACTGTTGGAGGGTTCATACCGAGTGAGTGTCGCACTGTTGGAGGGTCTATACCGAGGGAGTGTCGCAATGTTGGAGGGTCTATACCGAGGGAATTTCACACTGTTGGTGGGTTCATACTGAGGGAGTGTCACACTGTTGGAGAGCCCACACCGAGGCAGTCTCACACTGTTGGAGGGCCCATACCGAGGGAGTGTCACACTGTTGGAGGGTTCATACCAAGGGAGTCCCACGCTGTTGGAACGCCCATACCGAGGGAGTGTCACACTGTTGGAGGGCCCATACTGAGGGTGTGCACACTGTTGGAGGGCCCATACCGAGGGAGTGTCACACTGTTGGAGGGCCCATACAAAAGGAGTGTCACACTGTTGGTGGGTTCATACCGAGGGAGTGTCACACTGTTGGAGGGTCTATACCGAGGGAGTGTCGCACTGTTGGAGGGTTCATACCGAGGGAGTGTCACACTGTTGGAGGGTT
Organism: Hypanus sabinus; assembly: GCF_030144855.1. Classification (NCBI taxonomy): domain Eukaryota; kingdom Metazoa; phylum Chordata; class Chondrichthyes; order Myliobatiformes; family Dasyatidae; genus Hypanus; species Hypanus sabinus. Next base: position 26,438,636 of record NC_082721.1, read on the forward strand.
CATACCGAGTGAGTGTCGCAGTGTTCGAGGGTCTATACCGAGGGAGTGTCGCACTGTTGGAGGGTTCATACCGAGGGAGTGCCACACTGTTGAAGGGCCCATACCGAGGGAGTGTCACACTGTTGGAGGGCCGATACCGAGGTAGTGTCGCATTGTTAGAGGGTCTATACTGAGGGAGTGTCACACTCTTGGAGGGTTCATACCGAGGGAGTGTCACTGCTGGAGGACCCATACCGAGGGAGTGTCGCAATGTTGGAGGGTCTATACCGAGGGAATTTCACACCGTTGGTGGGTTCATACTGAGGGAGTGTCACACTGTTGGAGGGCCCATACCGAGGGAGTCTCACACTGTTGGAGGGCCCATACCGAGGGTGTGTCACACTGTTGGAGGGTTCATACCAAGGGAGTGCCACACTGTTGGAGGGCCCATACCGAGGGAGTGTCTCACTGTTGGAGGGTTCATACCGAGGGAGTCTCACACTGTTGGAGGGCCCATACCGAGGGAGTGTCACACCCCTGGTGGGTTCATACCGAGAGAGTGTCACACTGTTGGAGGGTCTATACCGAGGGAGTGTCGCACTGTTGGAGGGTTTATACCGAGGGAGTGTCACACTGTTGGAGGGTTCATACCTAGGGAGTGTCACACTGTTGGAGGGTTCATTCCGAGGGAGTGTCACACTGTTGGAGGGCCCATACTGAGGGAGTGTCACACTGTTGGAGGGCCCATACAGAGGGAGTGTCACACTGTTGGAGGGTTCATACCGAGGGAGTGTCACACTGTTGGAGGGTTTATACCGAGGATGTGTCACAGTGTTGGAGGGTCTATACCTAGGGAGTGTCACACTGTTGGTGGGTTCATACCGAGTAAGTGTCGCACTGTTGGAGGGTCTATACCGAGGGAGTGTCGCACTGTTGGAGGGTTCCTACTGAGGGAGTGTCACACTGTTGGAGGGCCCATACGGAGGGAGTGTCACACTGTTGGAGGGTTCATTCCGAGGGAGTGTCACACTGTTGGAGGGCCCATACTGAGGGAGTGTCACACTGTTGGAGGGCCCATACCGAGGGTGTGTCACACTGTTGGAGGGCCCATATTGAGGGAGTGTCACACTGTTGGAGGGCCCATACAGAGGGAGTGTAACTCTGTTGGAGGGTTCATACCGAGGGAGTGCCACACTGTTGAAGGGCCCATACCGAGGGAGTGTCACACTGTTGGAGGGCCCATACCGAGGGAGTGTCACACTGTTGGAGGGTCTATACTGAGTGAGTGTCGCACTGTTGGAGGGTCTATACCGAGGGAGTGTCGCACTGTTGGAGGGTTCATACCGAGGGAGTGTAACACTGTTGGAGGGTTCATACCGAGTGAGTGTCGCACTGTTGGAGGGTCTATACCGAGGGAGTGTCGCAATGTTGGAGGGTCTATACCGAGGGAATTTCACACTGTTGGTGGGTTCATACTGAGGGAGTGTCACACTGTTGGAGAGCCCACACCGAGGCAGTCTCACACTGTTGGAGGGCCCATACCGAGGGAGTGTCACACTGTTGGAGGGTTCATACCAAGGGAGTCCCACACTGTTGGAACGCCCATACCGAGGGAGTGTCACACTGTTGGAGGGCCCATACTGAGGGAGTGCACACTGTTGGAGCGTTCAGACCGAGGGAGTGTCACACTGTTGGAGGGCCCATACAAAAGGAGTGTCACACTGTTGGTGGGTTCATACCGAGGGAGTGTCACACTGTTGGAGGGTCTATACCGAGGGAGTGTCGCACTGTTGGAGGGTTCATACCGAGGGAGTGTCACACTGTTGGAGGGTTCATACGGAGGGAGTGTCACACTGTTGGAGGGTTCATTCCGAGGGAGTGTCACACTGTTGGAGGGCCCATACTGAGGGAGTGTCACACTGTTGGAGGGCCCATACCGAGGGTGTGTCACACTGTTGGAGGGCCCATATTGAGGGAGTGTCACACTGTTGGAGGGCCCATACAGAAGGAGTGTAACTCTGTTGGAGGGTTCATACCGAGGGAGTGCCACACTGTTGGAGGGTTCATACCGAGGGAGTGTCACACTGTTGTAGGGTCCATACCGAGGGAGTGTCACACAGTTGCAGGGCCCATACCGAGGGAGTGTCACACTGTTGGAGGGCCCATACCGAGGGAGTGTCACACTGTTGGAGGGTTCATACCAAGGGAGTGCCACACTGTTGAAGGGCCCATACCGAGGGAGTTTCACACTGTTGCAGGGTTCATACCGAGGGAGTCTCACACTGTTGGTGGTTTCATACCGAGGGAGTGTCACACTGTTGGAGGGCCCATACCGAGGGAGTCTCACACTGTTGGAGGGCCCATACCGAGGGAGTGTCACACTGTTGGACGGTTCATACCAAGGGAGTGCCACACTGTTGGAGTGCCCATACCGAGGGAGTGTCACACTGTTGGAGGGCCCATACTGAGGGAGTGCACACTGTTGGAGGGCCCATACCGAGGGAGTGTCACACTGTTGGAGGGCCCATACCAAGGGAGTGTCACACTGTTGGTGGGTTCATACCGAGGGAGTGTCACACTGTTGGAGGGTCTATACCGAGGGAGTGTCGCACTGTTGGAGGGTTCATACCGAGGGAGTGTCACACTGTTGGAGGTCCCATACTGAGGGAGTCTCACACTGTTGGAGGGACCATACCGAGGGAGTGTCACACTGTTGGAGGATTCATACCAAGGGAGTGCCACACTGTTGGAGTGCCCATACCGAGGGAGTGTCACACTGTTGGAGGGCCCATACTGAGGGAGTGCACACTCTTGGAGGGCCCATACCGAGGGAGTGTCACACTGTTGGTGGGTTCATACCGAGGGAGTGTCACACTGTTGGAGGGTCTATACCGAGGGAGTGTCGCACTGTTGGAGGGTTCATACCGAGGGAGTGTCACACTGTTGGAGGGTTCATACCGAGTGATTGTCGCACTGTTGGAGGGTCTATACCGAGGGAGTGTCGCACTGTTGGAGGGCACATACGGAGGGAGTGTCACACTGTTGGAGGGTTCATTCCGAGGGAGTGTCACACTGTTGGAGGGCCCATACTGAGGGAGTGTCACACCGTTGGAGGGTTCATACCGAGGGAGTGTCACACTGTTGCAGGGCCCATACCGAGGGAGTGTCACACTGTTGGAGGGCCCATACCGAGGGAGTGTCACACTGTTGGAGGGTTCATACCGAGGGAGTGCCAGACTGTTGAAGGGCCCATACCGAGGTAGTGTCACACTGTTGGAGGGTTCATACCAAGGGAGTGCCACACTGTTTCAGGGCCCATACCGAGGGAGTGTCACACTGTTGGAGGGCCCATACTGAGGGAGTGCACACTGTTGGAGGGCCCATACCGAGGGAGTGTCACACTGTTGGAGGGCCCATACCGAGTGAGTGTCGCACTGTTGGAGGGTCTATACCGAGGGAGTGTCGCACTGTTGGAGGGTTCATACCGAGGGAGTGTCGCACTGCTGGAGGGCCCATACGGAGGGAGTGTCACACTGTTGGGGGGTTCATTCCGAGGGAGTGACACAGTGTTGGAGGCCCCATACTGAGGGAGTGTCACACTGTTGGAGGGCCCATACTGAAGGAGTGTCACACTGTTGGAGGGTTCATACCGAGGGAGTGTCACACTGTTGGAGGGTTTATACCGAGGATGTGTCACAGTGTTGGAGGGTCTATACCTAGGGCGTGTCACACTGTTGGTGGGTTCATACCGAGTAAGTGTCGCACTGTTGGAGGGTCTATACCGAGGGAGAGTCGCACTGTTGGAGGGTTCATACCGAGGGAGTGTCACACTGTTGGAGGGCCCATAAGGAGGGAGAGTCACACTGTTGGAGGGTTCATTCCGAGGGAGTGTCACACTGTTGGAGGGCACATACTGAGGGAGTGTCACACTGTTGGAGGGCCCATACCGAGGTTGTGTCACATTGTTGGAGGGCCCATATTGAGGGAGTGTCACACTGTTGGAGGGCCCATACCGACGGAGTGTCATACAGTTGGAGGGTTCATACCGAGGGAGTGCCACACTGTTGGAGGCTTCATACCGAGGGAGTGTCACACTGTTGTAGGGTCCATACCGAGGGAGTGTCACAATGTTGGAGGGCCCATACCGAGGGAGTGTCACACTGTTGGAGGGTTCATACCGAGGGAGTGCAACACTGTTGGAGGGCTCATACCGAGGGAGTGTCACACTGTTGCAGGGCCCATACCGAGGGAGTGTCACACTGTTGGAGGGCCCATACCGAGGCAGTGTCACACTGTTGGAGGGTTCATACCAAGGGAGAGCCACACTGTTGAAGGGCCCATACCGAGGGAGTTTCACACTGTTGCAGGGTTCATACCGAGGGAGTGCCACACTGTTTCAGGGCCTATACTGAGGGAGTGTCACACTGTCGGAGGGCCCATACCGAGGTAGTGTCGCACTGTTGGAGGGTCTATACCGAGGGAGTGTCATACTGTTGGTGGGTTCATACCGAGGGAGTGTCACACTGTTGGAGGGCCCATACTGAGGGAGTGCACTCTGTTGGAGGGCCCTTACCGAGGGAGTGTCACACTGTTGGAGGGCCCATACCGATGGAGTCTCACACTGTTGGTGGGTTCATACCGAGGGAGTGTCACACTGTTGGAGGGCCCATACCGAGGGAGTCTCACACTGTTGGAGGGCCCATACCGAGGGAGTGTAACACTGTTGGACGGTTCATACCGAGGGAGTGCCACACTGTTGGAGGGCCCATACCGAGGGAGTGTCACACTGTTGGAGGGCCCATACTGAGGGAGTGCACACTGTTGGAGGGCCCATACCGAGGGAGTGTCACACTGTTGGAGGGCCCATACCAAGGGAGTGTCACACTGTTGGTGGGTTCATACCGAGGGAGTGTCACACTGTTGGAGGGACTATACCGAGGGAGTGTCGCACTGTTGGAGGGTTCATACCGAGGGAGTGTCACACTGTTGGAGGTCCCATACTGAGGGAGTCTCACACTGTTGGAGGGCCCATACCGAGGGAGTGTCACACTGTTGGAGGATTCATACCAAGGGAGTGCCACACTGTTGGAGTGCCCATACCGAGGGAGTGTCACACTGTTGGAGGGCCCATACTGAGGGAGTGCACACTCTTGGAGGGCCCATACCGAGGGAGTGTCACACTGTTGGTGGGTTCATACCGAGGGAGTGTCACACTGTTGGAGGGTCTATACCGAGGGAGTGTCGCACTGTTGGAGGGTTCATACCGAGGGAGTGTCACACTGTTGGAGGGCCCATACCGAGGGAGTGTCACACTGTTGGAGGGTTCATACCGAGGGAGTGCCAGACTGTTGAAGGGCCCATACCGAGGTAGTGTCACACTGTTGGAGGGTTCATACCGAGGGAGTGCCACACTGTTTCAGGGCCCATACTGAGGGAGTGTCACACTGTTGGAGGGCCCATACCGAGGGAGTGTCACACTGTTGGAGGGCCCATACTGAGGGAGTGCACACTGTTGGAGGGCCCATACCGAGGGAGTGTCACACTGTTGGAGGGCCCATACCGAGTGAGTGTCGCACTGTTGGAGGGTCTATACCGAGGGAGTGTCGCACTGTTGGAGGGTTCATACCGAGGGAGTGTCGCACTGTTGGAGGGCCCATACGGAGGGAGTGTCACACTGTTGGGGGGTTCATTCCGAGGGAGTGACACAGTGTTGGAGGCCCCATACTGAGGGAGTGTCACACTGTTGGAGGACCCATACTGAAGGAGTGTCACACTGTTGGAGGGTTTATACCGAGGATGTGTCACAGTGTTGGAGGGTCTATACCTAGGGCGTGTCACACTGTTGGTGGGTTCATACCGAGTAAGTGTCGCACTGTTGGAGGGTCTATACCGAGGGAGTGTCGCACTGTTGGAGGGTTCATACCGAGGGAGTGTCACACTGTTGGAGGGCCCATACGGAGGGAGTGTCACACTGTTGGAGGGTCTATACCGAGGGAGTGTCATACTGTTGGTGGGTTCATACCGAGGGAGTGTCACACTGTTGGAGGGCCCATACTGAGGGAGTGCACTCTGTTGGAGGGCCCATACCGAGGGAGTGCCACACTGTTTCAGGGCCCATACTGAGGGAGTGTCATACTGTTGGAGGGCCCATACCGAGGGAGCGTCACACTGTTGGAGGGTCCATACCGAGGGAGTGTCACACTGTTGGAGGGTTCATACCGAGGGAGTGCCGCACTGTTGGAGGGCTCATACCGAGGGAGGGTCACACTGTTGCAGGGCCCATACCGAGGGAGGGTCACACTGTTGCAGGGCCCATACCGAGGGAGTGTCACACTGTTGGAGGGCCCATACCGAGGGAGTGTCACACAGTTGGAGGGTTCATACCGAGGGAGTGCCACACTGTTGGGGGGTTCATACCGAGGGAGTGTCACACTGTTGGAGGGTCCATACCGAGGGAGTGTCACACTGTTGGAGGTTTCATACCGAGGGAGTGCCGCACTGTTGGAGGGCTCATACCGAGGGAGGGTCACACTGTTGCAGGGCCCATACCGAGGGAGTGTCACACTGTTGGAAGGCCCATACTGAGGGAGTGTCACACTGTCGGATGGCCCATACCGAGGTAGTGTCGCACTGTTGGAGGGCCATACTGAGGGAGTGTCATACTGTTGGTGGGTTCCTATCGAGGGAGTGTCACACTGTTGGAGGGCCCATACTGAGGGAGTGTCATACTGTTGGTGGGTTCATACCGAGGGAGTGTCACACTGTTGGAGGGCCCATACCGAGGGAGTGTCACACTGTTGGGGGGTTCATTCCGAGGGAGTGTCACACTGTTGGTGAGTTCATACCGAGGGAGTGTCACACGGTTGGAGAGTTTATAACGAGGATGTGTCACACTGTTGGAGGGTCTATACAGAGGGAGTGTCACACTGTTGGAGGGTTCATACCGAGGGAGTGTCACACTGTTGGAGGGTTCATACCGAGTGAGTGTCGCACTGTTGGAGGGTCTATACCGAGGGAGTGTCGCACTGTTGGAGGGTTCATACCGAGGGAGTGTCGCACTGTTGGAGGGTTCATACCGAGGGAGTGTCACACTGTTGGAGGGTTCATACGGAGGGAGTGTCACACTGTTGGAGGGTTCATTCCGAGGGAGTGTCACACTGTTGGAGGGCCCATACCGAGGGTGTGTCACACTGTTGGAGAGCCCATATTGAGGGAGCGTCACACTGTTGGAGGGCCCATACCGAGGGAGCGTCACACTGTTGGACGGTTCATTCCAAGGGAGTGTCACACTGTTGGAGGTCCCATACTGAGGGAGTGCACACTGTTGAAGGGCCCATACCGAGGGAGTGTCACACAGCTGGAGGGCCCATACCGAGGGAGTGTCGCAATGTTGGAGGGTCTATACCGAGGGAATTTCACACTGTTCGTGGGTACATACCGAGGGAGTGTCACACTGTTGGAGGGCCCATACCGAGGGAGTGTCACACTGTTGGAGGGTTCATACCAAGGGAGTGCCACACTATTGGGGGGCCCATACTGAGGGAGTGCACACTGTTGGAGGGCCCATACCGAGGGAGTGTCACAGTGTTGGAGGGTCTATACCGAGGGAGTGTCGCACTGTTGGAGGGTTCATACCGAGGGAGTGGCGCACTGTTGGAGGGTTCATACCGAGTGAGTGTCGCACTGTTGGAGGGTCTATACCGAAGGAGTGTCGCACTGTTGGAGGGTTCATACCGAGGGAGTGTCACACTGTTGGAGGGCCCATACGGAGGGAGTGTCACACTGTTCGAGGGTTCATTCTGAGGGAGTGTCACACTGTTGGAGGGCCCATACTGAGGGAGTGTCACACTGTTGGAGGGCCCATACCGAGGGAGTGTCACACTGTTGGAGGGCTTATACCGAGGATGTGTCACAGTGTTGGAGGGTCTATACCTAGGGAGAGTCACACTGTTGGTGGGTTCATACCGAGAAAGTGTCGCACTGTTGGAGGGTCTATACCGAGGGAGTGTCGCACTGTTGGAGGGTTCATACCGAGGGAGTGTCACACTGTTGGAGGGCCCATACGGAGAGAGTGTCACACTGTTGGAGGGCCCATACCGAGATTGTGTCACACTGTTGGAGGGCCCATATTGAGGGAGTGTCACACTGTTGGAGGGCCCATACCGAGGGAGTGTCACACTGTTGGAGGGTTCATACCGAGGGAGTGGCACACTGTTGGAGGGCCCATACCGAGGGAATGTCACACTGTTGGAGGGCCCATACTGAGGGAGTGCACTCTGTTGGAGGGCCCATACCGAGGGAGTGTCACACTGTTGGAGGGCCCATACCGAGGGAGTGTCACACTGTTGGTGGGTTCATACCGAGGGAGTGTCACACTGTTGGAGGGTCTATAACGAGGATGTGTCATACTATTGGAGGGTTAATACCGAGGGAGTGTCACACTGTTGGAGGGTTTATACCGAGGAAGTGTCACACTGTTAGAGGATTCATACCGAGGGTGTGTCACGCTGTTGGAGGGTTCATACCGAGGGAGTGTGACACTGTTGGAGGGCCCAATACGAGAGAGTGTCACACTGTTGGTGGGTTCATACCGAGGGAGTGTCACACTGTTGGAGGGTCCATACCGAGGGAGTGTCACACTGTTGCTGGGTACATACCGAGGGAGTGCCACACTGTTGGAGGGCCCATACTGAGGGAGTGTCACACTGCTGGAGGGCCCATACCGAGGGAGTGCACACTGTTGGAGGGCCCATACCGAGGGAGTGTCACACTGTTGGTGGGTTCATACCGAGGGAGTGTCACACTGTTGGAGGGTCTATACCGAGGGAGTGTCACACTGTTGGAGGGTTCATACCGAGGGAGTGTCGCACTGTTGGAGGTCCCATACTGAGGGAGTCTCACACTGTTGGAGGTCCCATACCGAGGGAGTCTCACACTGTTGGAGGGCCCATACCGAGGGAGTGTCACACTGTTGGAGGATTCATACCAAGGGAGTGCCACACTGTTGGAGTGCCCATACCGAGGGAGTGTCACACTGTTGGAGGGCCCATACTGAGGGAGTGCACACTCTTGGAGGGCCCATACCGAGGGAGTGTCACACTGTTGGTGGGTTCATACCGAGGGAGTGTCACACTGTTGGAGGGTCGATACCGAGGGAGTGTCGCACTGTTGGAGGGTTCATACCGAGGGAGTGTCACACTGTTGGAGGGTTCATACCGAGTGATTGTCGCACTGTTGGAGGGTCTATACCGAGGGAGTGTCGCACTGTTGGAGGGCACATACGGAGGGAGTGTCACACTGTTGGAGGGTTCATTACGAGGGAGTGTCACACTGTTGGAGGGCCCATACTGAGGGAGTGTCACACCGTTGGAGGGTTCATACCGAGGGAGTGTCACACTGTTGCAGGGCCCATACCGTGGGAGTGTCACACTGTTGGAGGGCCCATACCGAGGGAGTGTCACACTGTTGGAGGGTTCATACCGAGGGAGTGCCAGACTGTTGAAGGGCCCATACCGATGTAGTGTCACACTGTTGGAGGGTTCATACCAAGGGAGTGCCACACTGTTTCAGGGCCCATACTGAGGGAGTGTCACACTGTTGGAGGGCCCATACCGAGGGAGTGTCACACTGTTGGAGGGCCCATACTGAGGGAGTGCACACTGTTGGAGAGCCCACACCGAGGCAGTCTCACACTGTTGGAGGGCCCATACCGAGGGAGTGTCACACTGTTGGAGGGTTCATACCAAGGGAGTCCCACACTGTTGGAACGCCCATACCGAGGGAGTGTCACACTGTTGGAGGGCCCATACTGAGGGAGTGCACACTGTTGGAGGGCCCACACCGAGGGAGTGTCACACTGTTGGAGGGCCCATACAAAAGGAGTGTCACACTGTTGGTGGGTTCATACCGAGGGAGTGTCACACTGTTGGAGGGTCTATACCGAGGGAGTGTCGCACTGTTGGAGGGTTCATACCGAGGGAGTGTCACACTGTTGGAGGGTTCATACCGAGTGAGTGTCGCAGTGTTCGAGGGTCTATACCGAGGGAGTGTCGCACTGTTGGAGGGTTCATACCGAGGGAGTGCCACACTGTTGAAGGGCCCATACCGAGGGAGTGTCACACTGTTGGAGGGCCCATACCGAGGTAGTGTCGCATTGTTGGAGGGTCTATACTGAGGGAGTGTCACACTCTTGGAGGGTTCATACCGAGGGAGTGTCACACTGCTGGAGGACCCATACCGAGGGAGTGTCGCAATGTTGGAGGGTCTATACCGAGGGAATTTCACACTGTTGGTGGGTTCATACTGAGGGAGTGTCACACTGTTGGAGGGCCCATACCGAGGGAGTCTCACACTGTTGGAGGGCCCATACCGAGGGAGTGTCACACTGTTGGAGGGTTCATACCAAGGGAGTGCCACACTGTTGGAGGGCCCATACCGAGGGAGTGTCTCACTGTTGGAGGGTTCATACCGAGGGAGTCTCACACTGTTGGAGGGCCCATACCGAGGGAGTGTCACACCGCTGGTGCGTTCATACCGAGAGTGTGTCACACTGTTGGAGGGTCTATACCGAGGGAGTGTCGCACTGTTGGAGGGTTTATACCGAGGGAGTGTCACACTGTTGGAGGGTTCATACCTAGGGAGTGTCACACTGTTGGAGGGTTCATTCCGAGGGAGTGTCACACTGTTGGAGGGCCCATACTGAGGGAGTGTCACACTGTTGGAGGGCCCATACAGAGGGAGTGTCACACTGTTGGAGGGTTCATAACGAGGGAGTGTCACACTGTTGGAGGGTTTATACCGAGGATGTGTCACAGTGTTGGAGGGTCTATACCTAGGGAGTGTCACACTGTTGGTGGGTTCATACCGAGTAAGTGTCGCACTGTTGGAGGGTCTATACCGAGGGAGTGTCGCACTGTTGGAGGGTTCATACTGAGGGAGTGTCACACTGTTGGAGGGCCCATACGGAGGGAGTGTCACACTGTTGGAGGGTTCATTCCGAGGGAGTGTCACACTGTTGGAGGGCCCATACTGAGGGAGTGTCACACTGTTGGAGGGCCCATACCGAGGGTGTGTCACACTGTTGGAGGGCCCATATTGAGGGAGTGTCACACTGTTGGAGGGCCCATACAGAGGGAGTGTAACTCTGTTGGAGGGTTCATACCGAGGGAGTGCCACACTGTTGGAGGGTTCATACCGAAGGAGTGTCACACTGTTGGTGGGTTCATACCGAGGGAGTGTCACACTGTTGGAGGGTCTATACCGAGGGAGTGTCGCACTGTTGGAGGGTTCATACCGAGGGAGTGTCACACTGTTGGAGGGTTCATACCGAGTGATTGTCGCAGTGTTCGAGGGTCTATACCGAGGGAGTGTCGCACTGTTGGAGGGTTCATACCGAGGGAGTGCCACACTGTTGAAGGGCCCATACCGAGGGAGTGTCACACTGTTGGAGGGCCCATACCGAGGTAGTGTCGCATTGTTGGAGGGTCTATACTGAGGGAGTGTCACACTCTTGGAGGGTTCATACCGAGGGAGTGTCACACTGCTGGAGGACCCATACCGAGGGAGTGTCGCAATGTTGGAGGGTCTATACCGAGGGAATTTCACACTGTTGGTGGGTTCATACTGAGGGAGTGTCACACTGTTGGAGGGCCCATACCGAGGGAGTCTCACACTGTTGGAGGGCCCATACCGAGGGAGTGTCACACTGTTGGAGGGTTCATACCAAGGGAGTGCCACACTGTTGGAGGGCCCATACCGAGGGAGTGTCTCACTGTTGGAGGGTTCATACCGAGGGAGTCTCACACTGTTGGAGGGCCCATACCGAGGGAGTGTCACACCGCTGGTGCGTTCATACCGAGAGAGTGTCACACTGTTGGAGGGTCTATACCGAGGGAGTGTCGCACTGTTGGAGGGTTTATACCGAGGGAGTGTCACACTGTTGGAGGGTTCATACCTAGGGAGTGTCACACTGTTGGAGGGTTCATTCCGAGGGAGTGTCACACTGTTGGAGGGCCCATACTGAGGGAGTGTCACACTGTTGGAGGGCCCATACAGAGGGAGTGTCACACTGTTGGAGGGTTCATACCGAGGGAGTGTCACACTGTTGGAGGGTTTATACCGAGGATGTGTCACAGTGTTGGAGGGTCTATACCTAGGGAGTGTCACACTGTTGGTGGGTTCATACCGAGTAAGTGTCGCACTGTTGGAGGGTCTATACCGAGGGAGTGTCGCACTGTTGGAGGGTTCATACTGAGGGATTGTCACACTGTTGGAGGGCCCATACGGAGGGAGTGTCACACTGTTGGAGGGTTCATTCCGAGGGAGTGTCACACTGTTGGAGGGCCCATACTGAGGGAGTGTCACACTGTTGGAGGGCCCATACCGAGGGTGTGTCACACTGTTGGAGGGCCCATATTGAGGGAGTGTCACACTGTTGGAGGGCCCATACAGAGGGAGTGTAACTCTGTTGGAGGGTTCATACCGAGGGAGTGCCACACTGTTGGAGGGTTCATACCGAGTAAGTGTCGCACTGTTGGAGGGTCTATACCGAGGGAGAGTCGCACTGTTGGAGGGTTCATACCGATGGAGTGTCACACTGTTGGAGTGCCCATAAGGAGGGAGTGTCACACTGTTGGACGGTTCATTCCGAGGGAGTGTCACACTGTTGGAGGGCACATACTGAGGGAGTGTCACACTGTTGGAGGGCCCATACCGAGGTTGTGTCACACTGTTGGAGGGCCCATATTGAGGGAGTGTCACACTGTTGGAGGGCCCATACCGAGGGAGTGTCACACAGTTGGAGGGTTCATACCGAGGGAGTGCCACACTGTTGGAGGCTTCATACCGAGGGAGTGTCACACTGTTGTAGGGTCCATACCGAGGGAGTGTCACAATGTTGGAGGGCCCATACCGAGGGAGTGTCACACTGTTGGAGGGTTCATACCGAGGGAGTGCAACACTGTTGGAGGGCTCATACCGAGGGAGTGTCACACTGTTGCAGGGCCCATACCGAGGGAGTGTCACACTGTTGGAGGGCCCATACCGAGGGAGTGTCACACTGTTGGAGGGTTCATACCAAGGGAGTGCCACACTGTTGAAAGGCCCATACCGAGGGAGTTTCACACTGTTGCAGGGTTCATACCGAGGGAGTGCCACACTGTTTCAGGGCCTATACTGAGGGAGTGTCACACTGTTGGAGGGCACATACCGAGGTAGTGTCGCATTGTTGGAGGGTCTATACTGAGGGAGTGTCACACTCTTGGAGGGTTCATACCGAGGGAGTGTCACACTGCTGGAGGACCCATACCGAGGGAGTGTCGCAATGTTGGAGGGTCTATACCGAGGGAATTTCACACTGTTGGTGGGTTCATACTGAGGGAGTGTCACACTGTTGGAGGGCCCATACCGAGGGAGTCTCACACTGTTGGAGGGCCCATACCGAGGGAGTGTCACACTGTTGGAGGGTTCATACCAAGGGAGTGCCACACTGTTGGAGGGCCCATACCGAGGGAGTGTCTCACTGTTGGAGGGTTCATACCGAGGGAGTCTCACACTGTTGGAGGGCCCATACCGAGGGAGTGTCACACCGCTGGTGCGTTCATACCGAGAGAGTGTCACACTGTTGGAGGGTCTATACCGAGGGAGTGTCGCACTGTTGGAGGGTTTATACCGAGGGAGTGTCACACTGTTGGAGGGTTCATACCTAGGGAGTGTCACACTGTTGGAGGGTTCATTCCGAGGGAGTGTCACACTGTTGGAGGGCCCATACTGAGGGAGTGTCACACTGTTGGAGGGCCCATACAGAGGGAGTGTCACACTGTTGGAGGGTTCATACCGAGGGAGTGTCACACTGTTGGAGGGTTTATACCGAGGATGTGTCACAGTGTTGGAGGGTCTATACCTAGGGAGTGTCACACTGTTGGTGGGTTCATACCGAGTAAGTGTCGCACTGTTGGAGGGTCTATACCGAGGGAGTGTCGCACTGTTGGAGGGTTCATACTGAGGGAGTGTCACACTGTTGGAGGGCCCATACGGAGGGAGTGTCACACTGTTGGAGGGTTCATTCCGAGGGAGTGTCACACTGTTGGAGGGCCCATACTGAGGGAGTGTCACACTGTTGGAGGGGCCATACCGAGGGTGTGTCACACTGTTGGAGGGCCCATATTGAGGGAGTGTCACACTGTTGGAGGGCCCATACCGAGGGAGTGTCACACAGTTGGAGGGTTCATACCGAGGGAGTGCCACACTGTTGGAGGCTTCATACCGAGGGAGTGTCACACTGTTGTAGGGTCCATACCGAGGGAGTGTCACAATGTTGGAGGGCCCATACCGAGGGAGTGTCACACTGTTGGAGGGTTCATACCGAGGGAGTGCAACACTGTTGGAGGGCTCATACCGAGGGAGTGTCACACTGTTGCAGGGCCCATACCGAGGGAGTGTCACACTGTTGGAGGGCCCATACCGAGGGAGTGTCGCACTGTTGGAGGGTTCATACCGAGGGAGTGTCGCACTGTTGGAGGTCCCATACCGAGGGAGTCTCACACTGTTGGAGGGCCCATACCGAGGGAGTGTCACACTGTTGGAGGGCCCATACTGAGGGAGTGCACACTCTTGGAGGGCCCATACCGAGGGAGTGTCACACTGTTGGTGGGTTCATACCGAGGGAGTGTCACACTGTTGGAGGGTCGATACCGAGGGAGTGTCGCACTGTTGGAGGGTTCATACCGAGGGAGTGTCACACTGTTGGAGGGTTCATACCGAGTGATTGTCGCACTGTTGGAGGGTCTATACCGAGGGAGTGTCGCACTGTTGGAGGGCACATACGGAGGGAGTGTCACACTGTTGGAGGGTTCATTACGAGGGAGTGTCACACTGTTGGAGGGCCATACTGAGGGAGTGTCACACCGTTGGAGGGTTCATACCGAGGGAGTGTCACACTGTTGCAGGGCCCATACCGAGGGAGTGTCACACTGTTGGAGGGCCCATACCGAGGGAGTGTCACACTGTTGGAGGGTTCATACCGAGGGAGTGCCAGACTGTTGAAGGGCCCATACCGATGTAGTGTCACACTGTTGGAGGGTTCATACCAAGGGAGTGCCACACTGTTTCAGGGCCCATACTGAGGGAGTGTCACACTGTTGGAGGGCCCATACCGAGGGAGTGTCACACTGTTGGAGGGCCCATACTGAGGGAGTGCACACTGTTGGAGGGCCCATACCGAGGGAGTGTCACACTGTTGGAGGGCCCATACCGAGTGAGTGTCGCACTGTTGGAGGGTCTATACCGAGGCAGTGTCGCACTGTTGGAGGGTTCATACCGAGGGAGTGTCGCACTGCTGGAGGGCCCATACGGAGGGAGTGTCACACTGTTGGGGGGTTCATTCCGAAGGAGTGACACAGTGTTGGAGGCCCCATACTGAGGGAGTGTCACACTGTTGGAGGGCCCATACTGAAGGAGTGTCACACTGTTGGAGGGTTCATACCGAGGGAGTGTCACACTGTTGGAGGGTTTATACCGAGGATGTGTCACAGTGTTGGAGGGTCTATACCTAGGGCGTGTCACACTGTTGGTGGGTTCATACCGAGTAAGTGTCGCACTGTTGGAGGGTCTATACCGAGGGAGAGTCGCACTGTTGGAGGGTTCATACCGATGGAGTGTCACACTGTTGGAGTGCCCATAAGGAGGGAGTGTCACACTGTTGGACGGTTCATTCCGAGGGAGTGTCACACTGTTGGAGGGCACATACTGAGGGAGTGTCACACTGTTGGAGGGCCCATACCGAGGTTGTGTCACACTGTTGGAGGGCCCATATTGAGGGAGTGTCACACTGTTGGAGGGCCCATACCGAGGGAGTGTCACACAGTTGGAGGGTTCATACCGAGGGAGTGCCACACTGTTGGAGGCTTCATACCGAGGGAGTGTCACACTGTTGTAGGGTCCATACCGAGGGAGTGTCACAATGTTGGAGGGCCCATACCGAGGGAGTGTCACACTGTTGGAGGGTTCATACCGAGGGAGTGCAACACTGTTGGAGGGCTCATACCGAGGGAGTGTCACACTGTTGCAGGGCCCATACCGAGGGAGTGTCACACTGTTGGAGGGCCCATACCGAGGGAGTGTCGCACTGTTGGAGGGTTCATACCGAGGGAGTGTCGCACTGTTGGAGGTCCCATACCGAGGGAGTCTCACACTGTTGGAGGGCCCATACCGAGGGAGTGTCACACTGTTGGAGCATTCATACCAAGGGAGTGCCACACTGTTGGAGTGCCCATACCGAGGGAGTGTCACACTGTTGGAGGGCCCATACTGAGGGAGTGCACACTCTTGGAGGGCCCATACCGAGGGAGTGTCACACTGTTGGTGGGTTCATGCCGAGGGAGTGTCACACTGTTGGAGGGTCGATACCGAGGGAGTGTCGCACTGTTGGAGGGTTCATACCGAGGGAGTGTCACACTGTTGGAGGGTTCATACCGAGTGATTGTCGCACTGTTGGAGGGTCTATACCGAGGGAGTGTCGCACTGTTGGAGGGCACATACGGAGGGAGTGTCACACTGTTGGAGGGTTCATTACGAGGGAGTGTCACACTGTTGGAGGGCCCATACTGAGGGAGTGTCACACCGTTGGAGGGTTCATACCGAGGGAGTGTCACACTGTTGCAGGGCCCATACCGAGGGAGTGTCACACTGTTGGAGGGCCCATACCGAGGGAGTGTCACACTGTTGGAGGGTTCATACCGAGGGAGTGCCAGACTGTTGAAGGGCCCATACCGATGTAGTGTCACACTGTTGGAGGGTTCATACCAAGGGAGTGCCACACTGTTTCAGGGCCCATACTGAGGGAGTGTCACACTGTTGGAGGGCCCATACCGAGGGAGTGTCACACTGTTGGAGGGCCCATACTGAGGGAGTGCACACTGTTGGAGGGCCCATACCGAGGGAGTGTCACACTGTTGGAGGGCCCATACCGAGTGAGTGTCGCACTGTTGGAGGGTCTATACCGAGGCAGTGTCGCACTGTTGGAGGGTTCATACCGAGGGAGTGTCGCACTGCTGGAGGGCCCATACGGAGGGAGTGTCACACTGTTGGGGGGTTCATTCCGAAGGAGTGACACAGTGTTGGAGGCCCCATACTGAGGGAGTGTCACACTGTTGGAGGGCCCATACTGAAGGAGTGTCACACTGTTGGAGGGTTCATACCGAGGGAGTGTCACACTGTTGGAGGGTTTATACCGAGGATGTGTCACAGTGTTGGAGGGTCTATACCTAGGGCGTGTCACACTGTTGGTGGGTTCATACCGAGTAAGTGTCGCACTGTTGGAGGGTCTATACCGAGGGAGAGTCGCACTGTTGGAGGGTTCATACCGATGGAGTGTCACACTGTTGGAGTGCCCATAAGGAGGGAGTGTCACACTGTTGGACGGTTCATTCCGAGGGAGTGTCACACTGTTGGAGGGCACATACTGAGGGAGTGTCACACTGTTGGAGGGCCCATACCGAGGTTGTGTCACACTGTTGGAGGGCCCATATTGAGGGAGTGTCACACTGTTGGAGGGCCCATACCGAGGGAGTGTCACACAGTTGGAGGGTTCATACCGAGGGAGTGCCACACTGTTGGAGGCTTCATACCGAGGGAGTGTCACACTGTTGTAGGGTCCATACCGAGGGAGTGTCACAATGTTGGAGGGCCCATACCAAGGGAGTGTCACACTGTTGGAGGGTTCATACCGAGGGAGTGCAACACTGTTGGAGGGCTCATACCGAGGGAGTGTCACACTGTTGCAGGGCCCATACCGAGGGAGTGTCACACTGTTGGAGGGCCCATACCGAGGGAGTGTCACACTGTTGGAGGGTTCATACCAAGGGAGTGCCACACTGTTGAAGGGCCCATACCGAGGGAGTTTCACACTGTTGCAGGGTTCATACCGAGGGAGTGCCACACTGTTTCAGGGCCTATACTGAGGGAGTGTCACACTGTTGGAGGGCCCATACCGAGGTAGTGTCGCATTGTTGGAGGGTCTATACTGAGGGAGTGTCACACTCTTGGAGGGTTCATACCGAGGGAGTGTCACACTGCTGGAGGACCCATACCGAGGGAGTGTCGCAATGTTGGAGGGTCTATACCGAGGGAATTTCACACTGTTGGTGGGTTCATACTGAGGGAGTGTCACACTGTTGGAGGGCCCATACCGAGGGAGTCTCACACTGTTGGAGGGCCCATACCGAGGGAGTGTCACACTGTTGGAGGGTTCATACCAAGGGAGTGCCACACTGTTGGAGGGCCCATACCGAGGGAGTGTCTCACTGTTGGAGGGTTCATACCGAGGGAGTCTCACACTGTTGGAGGGCCCATACCGAGGGAGTGTCACACCGCTGGTGCGTTCATACCGAGAGAGTGTCACACTGTTGGAGGGTCTATACCGAGGGAGTGTCGCACTGTTGGAGGGTTTATACCGAGGGAGTGTCACACTGTTGGAGGGTTCATACCTAGGGAGTGTCACACTGTTGAAGGGTTCATTCCGAGGGAGTGTCACACTGTTGGAGGGCCCATACTGAGGGAGTGTCACACTGTTGGAGGGCCCATACAGAGGGAGTGTCACACTGTTGGAGGGTTCATACCGAGGGAGTGTCACACTGTTGGAGGGTTTATACCGAGGATGTGTCACAGTGTTGGAGGGTCTATACCTAGGGAGTGTCACACTGTTGGTGGGTTCATACCGAGTAAGTGTCGCACTGTTGGAGGGTCTATACCGAGGGAGTGTCGCACTGTTGGAGGGTTCATACTGAGGGAGTGTCACACTGTTGGAGGGCCCATACGGAGGGAGTGTCACACTGTTGGAGGGTTCATTCCGAGGGAGTGTCACACTGTTGGAGGGCCCATACTGAGGGAGTGTCACACTGTTGGAGGGCCCATACCGAGGGTGTGTCACACTGTTGGAGGGCCCATATTGAGGGAGTGTCACACTGTTGGAGGGCCCATACAGAGGGAGTGTAACTCTGTTGGAGGGTTCATACCGAGGGAGTGCCACACTGTTGGAGGGTTCATACCGAGGGAGTGTCACACTGTTGTAGGGTCCATACCGAGGGAGTGTCACAATGTTGGAGGGCCCATACCGAGGGAGTGTCACACTGTTGGAGGGTTCATACCGAGGGAGTGCAACACTGTTGGAGGGCTCATACCGAGGGAGTGTCACACAGTTGCAGGGCCCATACCGAGGGAGTGTCATACTGTTGGAGGGCCCATAACGAGGGAGTGTCACACTGTTGGAGGGTTCATACCGAGGGAGTGCCACACTGTTGAAGGGCCCATACCGAGGGAGTTTCACACTGTTGCAGGGTTCATACCGAGGGAGTCTCACACTGTTGGTGGGTTCATACCGAGGGAGTGTCACACTGTTGGAGGGCCCATACCGAGGGAGTCTCACACTGTTGGAGGGCCCATACCGAGGGAGTGTCACACTGTTGGACGGTTCATACCGAGGGAGTGCCACACTGTTGGAGGGCCCATACCGAGGGAGTGCCACACTGTTGAAGGGCCCATACTGAGGGACTGTCACACTGTTGGAGGGCCCATACCGAGGGAGTGCACACTGTTGGAGGGCCCATACCGAGGGAGTGTCACACTGTTGGTGGGTTCATACCGAGGGAGTGTCACACTGTTGGAGGGTCTATACCGAGGGAGTGTCACACTGTTGGAGGGTTCATACCGAGGGAGTGTCGCACTGTTGGAGGTCCCATACCGAGGGAGTCTCACACTGTTGGAGGGCCCATACCGAGGGAGTGTCACACTGTTGGAGCATTCATACCAAGGGAGTGCCACACTGTTGGAGTGCCCATACCGAGGGAGTGTCACACTGTTGGAGGGCCCATACTGAGGGAGTGCACACTCTTGGAGGGCCCATACCGAGGGAGTGTCACACTGTTGGTGGGTTCATACCGAGGGAGTGTCACACTGTTGGAGGGTCGATACCGAGGGAGTGTCGCACTGTTGGAGGGTTCATACCGAGGGAGTGTCACACTGTTGGGGGGTTCATACCGAGTGATTGTCGCACTGTTGGAGGGTCTATACCGAGGGAGTGTCGCACTGTTGGAGGGCACATACGGAGGGAGTGTCACACTGTTGGAGGGTTCATTACGAGGGAGTGTCACACTGTTGGAGGGCCCATACTGAGGGAGTGTCACACCGTTGGAGGGTTCATACCGAGGGAGTGTCACACTGTTGCAGGGCCCATACCGAGGGAGTGTCACACTGTTGGAGGGCCCATACCGAGGGAGTGTCACACTGTTGGAGGGTTCATACCGAGGGAGTGCCAGACTGTTGAAGGGCCCATACCGAGGGAGTGTCACACTGTTGGAGGGCCCATACCGAGTGAGTGTCGCACTGTTGGAGGGTCTATACCGAGGCAGTGTCGCACTGTTGGAGGGTTCATACCGAGGGAGTGTCGCACTGCTGGAGGGCCCATACGGAGGGAGTGTCACACTGTTGGGGGGTTCATTCCGAGGGAGTGTCACACTGTTGGAGGGCACATACTGAGGGAGTGTCACACTGTTGGAGGGCCCATACCGAGGTTGTGTCACACTGTTGGAGGGCCCATATTGAGGGAGTGTCACACTGTTGGAGGGCCCATACCGAGGGAGTGTCACACAGTTGGAGGGTTCATACCGAGGGAGTGCCACACTGTTGGAGGCTTCATACCGAGGGAGTGTCACACTGTTGTAGGGTCCATACCGAGGGAGTGTCACAATGTTGGAGGGCCCATACCGAGGGAGTGTCACACTGTTGGAGGGTTCATACCGAGGGAGTGCAACACTGTTGGAGGGCTCATACCGAGGGAGTGTCACACTGTTGCAGGGCCCATACCGAGGGAGTGTCACACTGTTGGAGGGCCCATACCGAGGGAGTGTCACACTGTTGGAGGGTTCATACCAAGGGAGTGCCACACTGTTGAAGGGCCCATACCGAGGGAGTTTCACACTGTTGCAGGGTTCATACCGAGGGAGTGCCACACTGTTTCAGGGCCTATACTGAGGGAGTGTCACACTGTCGGAGGGCCCATACCGAGGTAGTGTCGCACTGTTGGAGGGTCTATACCGAGGGAGTGTCATACTGTTGGTGGGTTCATACCGAGGGAGTGTCACACTGTTGGAGGGCCCATACTGAGGGAGTGCACTCTGTTGGAGGGCCCTTACCGAGGGAGTGTCACACTGTTGGAGGGCCCATACCGAGGGAGTCTCACACTGTTGGTGGGTTCATACCGAGGGAGTGTCACACTGTTGGAGGGCCCATACCGAGGGAGTCTCACACTGTTGGAGGGCCCATACCGAGGGAGTGTCACACTGTTGGACGGTTCATACCGAGGGAGTGCCACACTGTTGGAGGGCCCATACCGAGGGAGTGTCACACTGTTGGAGGGCCCATACTGAGGGAGTGCACACTGTTGGAGGGCCCATACCGAGGGAGTGTCACACTGTTGGAGGGCCCATACCAAGGGAGTGTCACACTGTTGGTGGGTTCATACCGAGGGAGTGTCACACTGTTGGAGGGACTATACCGAGGGAGTGTCGCACTGTTGGAGGGTTCATACCGAGGGAGTGTCACACTGTTGGAGGTCCCATACTGAGGGAGTCTCACACTGTTGGAGGGCCCATACCGAGGGAGTGTCACACTGTTGGAGGATTCATACCAAGGGATTGCCACACTGTTGGAGTGCCCATACCGAGGGAGTGTCACACTGTTGGAGGGCCCATACTGAGGGAGTGCACACTCTTGGAGGGCCCATACCGAGGGAGTTTCACACTGTTGGTGGGTTCATACCGAGGGAGTGTCACACTGTTGGAGGGTCTATACCGAGGGAGTGTCGCACTGTTGGAGGGTTCATACCGAGGGAGTGTCACACTGTTGGAGGGCCCATACCGAGGGAGTGTCACACTGTTGGAGGGTTCATACCGAGGGAGTGCCAGACTGTTGAAGGGCCCATACCGAAGAAGTGTCACACTGTTGGAGGGTTCATACCGAGGGAGTGCCACACTGTTTCAGGGCCCATACTGAGGGAGTGTCACACTGTTGGAGGGCCCATACCGAGGGAGTGTCACACTGTTGGAGGGCCCATACTGAGGGAGTGCACACTGTTGGAGGGCCCATACCGAGGGAGTGTCACACTGTTGGAGGGCCCATACCGAGTGAGTGTCGCACTGTTGGAGGGTCTATACCGAGGGAGTGTCGCACTGTTGGGGGGTTCATACCGAGGGAGTGTCGCACTGTTGGAGGGCCCATACGGAGGGAGTGTCACACTGTTGGGGGGTTCATTCCGAGGGAGTGACACAGTGTTGGAGGCCCCATACTGAGGGAGTGTCACACTGTTGGAGGGCCCATACTGAAGGAGTGTCACACTGTTGGAGGGTTTATACCGAGGATGTGTCACAGTGTTGGAGGGTCTATACCTAGGGCGTGTCACACTGTTGGTGGGTTCATACCGAGTAAGTGTCGCACTGTTAGAGGGTCTATACCGAGGGAGTGTCGCACTGTTGGAGGGTTCATACCGAGGGAGTGTCACACTGTTGGAGGGCCCATACGGAGGGAGTGTCACACTGTTGGAGGGTCTATACCGAGGGAGTGTCA
The DNA here is from genome assembly GCF_030144855.1 of Hypanus sabinus. NCBI lineage: Eukaryota > Metazoa > Chordata > Chondrichthyes > Myliobatiformes > Dasyatidae > Hypanus > Hypanus sabinus. Next base: position 26,461,229 of record NC_082721.1, read on the forward strand.
TACTGTTGGTGGGTTCATACCGAGGGAGTGTCACACTGTTGGAGGGCCCATACTGAGGGAGTGCACTCTGTTGGAGGGCCCATACCGAGGGAGTGCCACACTGTTTCAGGGCCCATACTGAGGGAGTGTCATACTGTTGGAGGGCCCATACCGAGGGAGCGTCACACTGTTGGAGGGTCCATACCGAGGGAGTGTCACAATGTTGGAGGGTTCATACCGAGGGAGTGCCGCACTGTTGGAGGGCTCATACCGAGGGAGGGTCACACTGTTGCAGGGCCCATACCGAGGGAGGGTCACACTGTTGCAGGGCCCATACCGAGGGAGTGTCACACTGTTGGAGGGCCCATACCGAGGGAGTGTCACACAGTTGGAGGGTTCATACCGAGGGAGTGCCACACTGTTGGGGGGTTCATACCGAGGGAGTGTCACACTGTTGGAGGGTCCATACCGAGGGAGTGTCACACTGTTGGAGGGTTCATACCGAGGGAGTGCCGCACTGTTGGAGGGCTCATACCGAGGGAGGGTCACACTGTTGCAGGGCCCATACCGAGGGAGTGTCACACTGTTGGAGGGCCCATACTGAGGGAGTGTCACACTGTCGGATGGCCCATACCGAGGTAGTGTCGCACTGTTGGAGGGCCATACTGAGGGAGTGTCATACTGTTGGTGGGTTCCTATCGAGGGAGTGTCACACTGTTGGAGGGCCCATACTGAGGGAGTGTCATACTGTTGGTGGGTTCATACCGAGGGAGTGTCAAACTGTTGGAGGGCCCATACCGAGGGAGTGTCACACTGTTGGAGGGCACATACTAAGGGAGTGACACACTGTTGGAGCGTTCAGACCGAGGGAGTGTCACACTGTTGGAGAGTTCATACCGAGGGAGTGTCACACTGTTGGAGAGTTTATAACGAGGATGTGTCACACTGTTGGAGGGTCTATACAGAGGGAGTGTCACTCTGTTGGAGGATTCATACCGAGGGAGTGTCACACTGTTGGAGGGTTCATACCGAGTGAGTGTCGCAGTGTTCGAGGGTCTATACCGAGGGAGTGTCGCACTGTTGGAGGGTTCATACCGAGGGAGTGCCACACTGTTGAAGGGCCCATACCGAGGGAGTGTCACACTGTTGGAGGGCCCATACCGAGGTAGTGTCGCATTGTTGGAGGGTCTATACTGAGGGAGTGTCACACTCTTGGAGGGTTCATACCGATGGAGTGTCACACTGCTGGAGGGCCCATACCGAGGGAGTGTCACAATGTTGGAGGGTCTATACCGAGGGAATTTCACACTGTGGGTTGGTTCATACTGAGGGAGTGTCACACTGTTGGAGGGCCCATACCGAGGGAGTCTCACACTGTTGGAGGGCCCATACCGAGGAAGTGTCACACTGTTGGAGGGTTCATACCAAGGGAGTGCCACACTGTTGGAGGGCCCATACCGAGGGAGTGTCACACTGTTGGAGGGCCCATACTGAGGGAGTGCACACTGTTGGAGGGCCCATACCAAGGGAGTGTCACACTGTTGGAGGGTTCATACCGAGGGAGTGTCACACAGCTGGAGGGCCCATACCGAGGGAGTGTCGCAATGTTGGAGGGTCTATACCGAGGGAATTTCACACTGTTGGTGGGTTCATACTGAGGGAGTGTCACACTGTTGGAGGGTCTATACCGAGGGAGTGTCACACTGTTGGAGGGTTCATACCGAGGGAGTGTCACACTGTTGGAGGGTTCATACCGAGTGAGTGTCGCACTGTTGGAGGGTCTAGACCGAGGGAGTGTCGCACTGTTGGAGGGTTCATACCGAGGGAGTGTCGCACTGTTGGACGGTTCATTCCGAGGGAATGTCACACTGTTGGAGGGCCCATACAGAGGGAGTGTCACACTGTTGGAGGGTTCATACGGAGGGAGTGTCACACTGTTGGAGGGTTCATACCGAGTGAGTGTCGCAGTGTTCGAGGGTCTATACCGAGGGAGTGTCGCACTGTTGGAGGGTTCATACCGAGGGAGTGCCACACTGTTGAAGGGCCCATACCGAGGGAGTGTCACACTGTTGGAGGGCCCATACCGAGGTAGTGTCGCATTGTTGGAGGGTCTATACTGAGGGAATTTCACACTGTGGGTTGGTTCATACTGAGGGAGTGTCACACTGTTGGAGGGCCCATACCGAGGGAGTCTCACACTGTTGGAGGGCCCATACCGAGGAAGTGTCACACTGTTGGAGGGTTCATACCAAGGGAGTGCCACACTGTTGGAGGGCCCATACCGAGGGAGTGTCACACTGTTGGAGGGCCCATACTGAGGGAGTGCACACTGTTGGAGGGCCCATACCAAGGGAGTGTCACACTGTTGGAGGGTTCATACCGAGGGAGTGTCACACAGCTGGAGGGCCCATACCGAGGGAGTGTCGCAATGTTGGAGGGTCTATACCGAGGGAATTTCACACTGTTGGTGGGTTCATACTGAGGGAGTGTCACTCTGTTGGAGGGTCTATACCGAGGGAGTGTCACACTGTTGGAGGGTTCATACCGAGGGAGTGTCACACTGTTGGAGGGTTCATACCGAGTGAGTGTCGCACTGTTGGAGGGTCTATACCGAGGGAGTGTCGCACTGTTGGAGGGTTCATACCGAGGGAGTGTCGCACTGTTGGACGGTTCATTCCGAGGGAGTGTCACACTGTTGGAGGGCCCATACTGAGGGAGTGTCACACTGTTGGAGGGTTTATACCGAGGATGTGTCACAGTGTTGGAGGGTCTATATCGAGGATGTGTCACAGTGTTGGAGGGTCTATACCGAGTAAGTGTCGCACTGTTGGTGGGTTCATACCGAGTAAGTGTCGCACTGTTGGAGGGCCCATACCGAGGGTGTGTCACACTGTTGGAGGGCCCATATTGAGGGAGCACCACACTGTTGGAGGGCCCATACCGAGGGAGCGTCACACTGTTGGACGGTTCATTCCGAGGGAGTGTCACACTGTTGGAGGTCCCATACTGAGGGAGTGCACACTGTTGAAGGGCCCATACCGAGGGAGTGTCACACAGCTGGGGGGCCCATACCGAGGGAGTGTCGCAATGTTGGAGGGTCTGTACCGAGGGAATTTCACACTGTTCGTGGGTACATATCGAGGGAGTGTCACACTGTTGGAGGGCCCATACCGAGGGAGTGCCACACTGTTGGAGGGCCCATACCGAGGGAGTGTCTCACTGTTGGAGGGTTCATACCGAGGGAGTCTCACACTGTTGGAGGGTTCATACCTAGGGAGTGTCACACTGTTGGAGGGTTCATTCCGAGGGAGTGTCACACTGTTGGAGGGCCCATACTGAGGGAGTGTCACACTGTTGGAGGGCCCATACAGAGGGAGTGTCACACTGTTGGAGGGTTCATACCGAGGGAGTGTCACACTGTTGGAGGGTTTATACCGAGGATGTGTCACAGTGTTGGAGGGTCTATACCTAGGGAGTGTCACACTGTTGGTGGGTTCATACCGAGTAAGTGTCGCACTGTTGGAGGGTCTATACCGAGGGAGTGTCGCACTGTTGGAGGGTTCATACTGAGGGAGTGTCACACTGTTGGAGGGCCCATACGGAGGGAGTGTCACACTGTTGGAGGGTTCATTCCGAGGGAGTGTCACACTGTTGGAGGGCCCATACTGAGGGAGTGTCACACTGTTGGAGGGCCCATACCGAGGGTGTGTCACACTGTTGGAGGGCCCATATTGAGGGAGTGTCACACTGTTGGAGGGCCCATACAGAGGGAGTGTAACTCTGTTGGAGGGTTCATACCGAGGGAGTGCCACACTGTTGGAGGGTTCATACCGAGTAAGTGTCGCACTGTTGGAGGGTCTATACCGAGGGAGAGTCGCACTGTTGGAGGGTTCATACCGATGGAGTGTCACACTGTTGGAGTGCCCATAAGGAGGGAGTGTCACACTGTTGGACGGTTCATTCCGAGGGAGTGTCACACTGTTGGAGGGCACATACTGAGGGAGTGTCACACTGTTGGAGGGCCCATACCGAGGTTGTGTCACACTGTTGGAGGGCCCATATTGAGGGAGTGTCACACTGTTGGAGGGCCCATACCGAGGGAGTGTCACACAGTTGGAGGGTTCATACCGAGGGAGTGCCACACTGTTGGAGGCTTCATACCGAGGGAGTGTCACACTGTTGTAGGGTCCATACCGAGGGAGTGTCACAATGTTGGAGGGCCCATACCGAGGGAGTGTCACACTGTTGGAGGGTTCATACCGAGGGAGTGCAACACTGTTGGAGGGCTCATACCGAGGGAGTGTCACACTGTTGCAGGGCCCATACCGAGGGAGTGTCACACTGTTGGAGGGCCCATACCGAGGGAGTGTCACACTGTTGGAGGGTTCATACCAAGGGAGTGCCACACTGTTGAAGGGCCCATACCGAGGGAGTTTCACACTGTTGCAGGGTTCATACCGAGGGAGTGCCACACTGTTTCAGGGCCTATACTGAGGGAGTGTCACACTGTTGGAGGGCCCATACCGAGGTAGTGTCGCATTGTTGGAGGGTCTATACTGAGGGAGTGTCACACTCTTGGAGGGTTCATACCGAGGGAGTGTCACACTGCTGGAGGACCCATACCGAGGGAGTGTCGCAATGTTGGAGGGTCTATACCGAGGGAATTTCACACTGTTGGTGGGTTCATACTGAGGGAGTGTCACACTGTTGGAGGGCCCATACCGAGGGAGTCTCACACTGTTGGAGGGCCCATACCGAGGGAGTGTCACACTGTTGGAGGGTTCATACCAAGGGAGTGCCACACTGTTGGAGGGCCCATACCGAGGGAGTGTCTCACTGTTGGAGGGTTCATACCGAGGGAGTCTCACACTGTTGGAGGGCCCATACCGAGGGAGTGTCACACCGCTGGTGCGTTCATACCGAGAGAGTGTCACACTGTTGGAGGGTCTATACCGAGGGAGTGTCGCACTGTTGGAGGGTTTATACCGAGGGAGTGTCACACTGTTGGAGGGTTCATACCTAGGGAGTGTCACACTGTTGGAGGGTTCATTCCGAGGGAGTGTCACACTGTTGGAGGGCCCATACTGAGGGAGTGTCACACTGTTGGAGGGCCCATACAGAGGGAGTGTCACACTGTTGGAGGGTTCATACCGAGGGAGTGTCACACTGTTGGAGGGTTTATACCGAGGATGTGTCACAGTGTTGGAGGGTCTATACCTAGGGAGTGTCACACTGTTGGTGGTTTCATACCGAGTAAGTGTCGCACTGTTGGAGGGTCTATACCGAGGGAGTGTCGCACTGTTGGAGGGTTCATACTGAGGGAGTGTCACACTGTTGGAGGGCCCATACGGAGGGAGTGTCACACTGTTGGAGGGTTCATTCCGAGGGAGTGTCACACTGTTGGAGGGCCCATACTGAGGGAGTGTCACACTGTTGGAGGGCCCATACCGAGGGTGTGTCACACTGTTGGAGGGCCCATATTGAGGGAGTGTCACACTGTTGGAGGGCCCATACCGAGGGAGTGTCACACAGTTGGAGGGTTCATACCGAGGGAGTGCCACACTGTTGGAGGCTTCATACCGAGGGAGTGTCACACTGTTGTAGGGTCCATACCGAGGGAGTGTCACAATGTTGGAGGGCCCATACCGAGGGAGTGTCACACTGTTGGAGGGTTCATACCGAGGGAGTGCAACACTGTTGGAGGGCTCATACCGAGGGAGTGTCACACTGTTGCAGGGCCCATACCGAGGGAGTGTCACACTGTTGGAGGGCCCATACCGAGGGAGTGTCGCACTGTTGGAGGGTTCATACCGAGGGAGTGTCGCACTGTTGGAGGTCCCATACCGAGGGAGTCTCACACTGTTGGAGGGCCCATACCGAGGGAGTGTCACACTGTTGGAGGGCCCATACTGAGGGAGTGCACACTCTTGGAGGGCCCATACCGAGGGAGTGTCACACTGTTGGTGGGTTCATACCGAGGGAGTGTCACACTGTTGGAGGGTCGATACCGAGGGAGTGTCGCACTGTTGGAGGGTTCATACGGAGGGAGTGTCACACTGTTGGAGGGTTCATACCGAGTGATTGTCGCACTGTTGGAGGGTCTATACCGAGGGAGTGTCGCACTGTTGGAGGGCACATACGGAGGGAGTGTCACACTGTTGGAGGGTTCATTACGAGGGAGTGTCACACTGTTGGAGGGCCCATACTGAGGGAGTGTCACACCGTTGGAGGGTTCATACCGAGGGAGTGTCACACTGTTGCAGGGCCCATACCGAGGGAGTGTCACACTGTTGGAGGGCCCATACCGAGGGAGTGTCACACTGTTGGAGGGTTCATACCGAGGGAGTGCCAGACTGTTGAAGGGCCCATACCGATGTAGTGTCACACTGTTGGAGGGTTCATACCAAGGGAGTGCCACACTGTTTCAGGGCCCATACTGAGGGAGTGTCACACTGTTGGAGGGCCCATACCGAGGGAGTGTCACACTGTTGGAGGGCCCATACTGAGGGAGTGCACACTGTTGGAGGGCCCATACCGAGGGAGTGTCACACTGTTGGAGGGCCCATACCGAGTGAGTGTCGCACTGTTGGAGGGTCTATACCGAGGCAGTGTCGCACTGTTGGAGGGTTCATACCGAGGGAGTGTCGCACTGCTGGAGGGCCCATACGGAGGGAGTGTCACACTGTTGGGGGGTTCATTCCGAAGGAGTGACACAGTGTTGGAGGCCCCATACTGAGGGAGTGTCACACTGTTGGAGGGCCCATACTGAAGGAGTGTCACACTGTTGGAGGGTTCATACCGAGGGAGTGTCACACTGTTGGAGGGTTTATACCGAGGATGTGTCACAGTGTTGGAGGGTCTATACCTAGGGCGTGTCACACTGTTGGTGGGTTCATACCGAGTAAGTGTCGCACTGTTGGAGGGTCTATACCGAGGGAGAGTCGCACTGTTGGAGGGTTCATACCGATGGAGTGTCACACTGTTGGAGTGCCCATAAGGAGGGAGTGTCACACTGTTGGACGGTTCATTCCGAGGGAGTGTCACACTGTTGGAGGGCACATACTGAGGGAGTGTCACACTGTTGGAGGGCCCATACCGAGGTTGTGTCACACTGTTGGAGGGCCCATATTGAGGGAGTGTCACACTGTTGGAGGGCCCATACCGAGGGAGTGTCACACAGTTGGAGGGTTCATACCGAGGGAGTGCCACACTGTTGGAGGCTTCATACCGAGGGAGTGTCACACTGTTGTAGGGTCCATACCGAGGGAGTGTCACAATGTTGGAGGGCCCATACCGAGGGAGTGTCACACTGTTGGAGGGTTCATACCGAGGGAGTGCAACACTGTTGGAGGGCTCATACCGAGGGAGTGTCACACTGTTGCAGGGCCCATACCGAGGGAGTGTCACACTGTTGGAGGGCCCATACCGAGGGAGTGTCGCACTGTTGGAGGGTTCATACCGAGGGAGTGTCGCACTGTTGGAGGTCCCATACCGAGGGAGTCTCACACTGTTGGAGGGCCCATACCGAGGGAGTGTCACACTGTTGGAGCATTCATACCAAGGGAGTGCCACACTGTTGGAGTGCCCATACCGAGGGAGTGTCACACTGTTGGAGGGCCCATACTGAGGGAGTGCACACTCTTGGAGGGCCCATACCGAGGGAGTGTCACACTGTTGGTGGGTTCATACCGAGGGAGTGTCACACTGTTGGAGGGTCGATACCGAGGGAGTGTCGCACTGTTGGAGGGTTCATACCGAGGGAGTGTCACACTGTTGGAGGGTTCATACCGAGTGATTGTCGCACTGTTGGAGGGTCTATACCGAGGGAGTGTCGCACTGTTGGAGGGCACATACGGAGGGAGTGTCACACTGTTGGAGGGTTCATTACGAGGGAGTGTCACACTGTTGGAGGGCCCATACTGAGGGAGTGTCACACCGTTGGAGGGTTCATACCGAGGGAGTGTCACACTGTTGCAGGGCCCATACCGAGGGAGTGTCACACTGTTGGAGGGCCCATACCGAGGGAGTGTCACACTGTTGGAGGGTTCATACCGAGGGAGTGCCAGACTGTTGAAGGGCCCATACCGATGTAGTGTCACACTGTTGGAGGGTTTATACCAAGGGAGTGCCACACTGTTTCAGGGCCCATACTGAGGGAGTGTCACACTGTTGGAGGGCCCATACCGAGGGAGTGTCACACTGTTGGAGGGCCCATACTGAGGGAGTGCACACTGTTGGAGGGCCCATACCGAGGGAGTGTCACACTGTTGGAGGGCCCATACCGAGTGAGTGTCGCACTGTTGGAGGGTCTATACCGAGGCAGTGTCGCACTGTTGGAGGGTTCATACCGAGGGAGTGTCGCACTGCTGGAGGGCCCATACGGAGGGAGTGTCACACTGTTGGGGGGTTCATTCCGAAGGAGTGACACAGTGTTGGAGGCCCCATACTGAGGGAGTGTCACACTGTTGGAGGGCCCATACTGAAGGAGTGTCACACTGTTGGAGGGTTCATACCGAGGGAGTGTCACACTGTTGGAGGGTTTATACCGAGGATGTGTCACAGTGTTGGAGGGTCTATACCTAGGGCGTGTCACACTGTTGGTGGGTTCATACCGAGTAAGTGTCGCACTGTTGGAGGGTCTATACCGAGGGAGAGTCGCACTGTTGGAGGGTTCATACCGATGGAGTGTCACACTGTTGGAGTGCCCATAAGGAGGGAGTGTCACACTGTTGGACGGTTCATTCCGAGGGAGTGTCACACTGTTGGAGGGCACATACTGAGGGAGTGTCACACTGTTGGAGGGCCCATACCGAGGTTGTGTCACACTGTTGGAGGGCCCATATTGAGGGAGTGTCACACTGTTGGAGGGCCCATACCGAGGGAGTGTCACACAGTTGGAGGGTTCATACCGAGGGAGTGCCACACTGTTGGAGGCTTCATACCGAGGGAGTGTCACACTGTTGTAGGGTCCATACCGAGGGAGTGTCACAATGTTGGAGGGCCCATACCGAGGGAGTGTCACACTGTTGGAGGGTTCATACCGAGGGAGTGCAACACTGTTGGAGGGCTCATACCGAGGGAGTGTCACACTGTTGCAGGGCCCATACCGAGGGAGTGTCACACTGTTGGAGGGCCCATACCGAGGGAGTGTCACACTGTTGGAGGGTTCATACCAAGGGAGTGCCACACTGTTGAAGGGCCCATACCGAGGGAGTTTCACACTGTTGCAGGGTTCATACCGAGGGAGTGCCACACTGTTTCAGGGCCTATACTGAGGGAGTGTCACACTGTTGGAGGGCCCATACCGAGGTAGTGTCGCATTGTTGGAGGGTCTATACTGAGGGAGTGTCACACTCTTGGAGGGTTCATACCGAGGGAGTGTCACACTGCTGGAGGACCCATACCGAGGGAGTGTCGCAATGTTGGAGGGTCTATACCGAGGGAATTTCACACTGTTGGTGGGTTCATACTGAGGGAGTGTCACACTGTTGGAGGGCCCATACCGAGGGAGTCTCACACTGTTGGAGGGCCCATACCGAGGGAGTGTCACACTGTTGGAGGGTTCATACCAAGGGAGTGCCACACTGTTGGAGGGCCCATACCGAGGGAGTGTCTCACTGTTGGAGGGTTCATACCGAGGGAGTCTCACACTGTTGGAGGGCCCATACCGAGGGAGTGTCACACCGCTGGTGCGTTCATACCGAGAGAGTGTCACACTGTTGGAGGGTCTATACCGAGGGAGTGTCGCACTGTTGGAGGGTTTATACCGAGGGAGTGTCACACTGTTGGAGGGTTCATACCTAGGGAGTGTCACACTGTTGGAGGGTTCATTCCGAGGGAGTGTCACACTGTTGGAGGGCCCATACTGAGGGAGTGTCACACTGTTGGAGGGCCCATACAGAGGGAGTGTCACACTGTTGGAGGGTTCATACCGAGGGAGTGTCACACTGTTGGAGGGTTTATACCGAGGATGTGTCACAGTGTTGGAGGGTCTATACCTAGGGAGTGTCACACTGTTGGTGGGTTCATACCGAGTAAGTGTCGCACTGTTGGAGGGTCTATACCGAGGGAGTGTCGCACTGTTGGAGGGTTCATACTGAGGGAGTGTCACACTGTTGGAGGGCCCATACGGAGGGAGTGTCACACTGTTGGAGGGTTCATTCCGAGGGAGTGTCACACTGTTGGAGGGCCCATACTGAGGGAGTGTCACACTGTTGGAGGGCCCATACCGAGGGTGTGTCACACTGTTGGAGGGCCCATATTGAGGGAGTGTCACACTGTTGGAGGGCCCATACAGAGGGAGTGTAACTCTGTTGGAGGGTTCATACCGAGGGAGTGCCACACTGTTGGAGGGTTCATACCGAGGGAGTGTCACACTGTTGTAGGGTCCATACCGAGGGAGTGTCACAATGTTGGAGGGCCCATACCGAGGGAGTGTCACACTGTTGGAGGGTTCATACCGAGGGAGTGCAACACTGTTGGAGGGCTCATACCGAGGGAGTGTCACACAGTTGCAGGGCCCATACCGAGGGAGTGTCATACTGTTGGAGGGCCCATAACGAGGGAGTGTCACACTGTTGGAGGGTTCATACCGAGGGAGTGCCACACTGTTGAAGGGCCCATACCGAGGGAGTTTCACACTGTTGCAGGGTTCATACCGAGGGAGTCTCACACTGTTGGTGGGTTCATACCGAGGGAGTGTCACACTGTTGGAGGGCCCATACCGAGGGAGTCTCACACTGTTGGAGGGCCCATACCGAGGGAGTGTCACACTGTTGGACGGTTCATACCGAGGGAGTGCCACACTGTTGGAGGGCCCATACCGAGGGAGTGCCACACTGTTGAAGGGCCCATACTGAGGGACTGTCACACTGTTGGAGGGCCCATACCGAGGGAGTGCACACTGTTGGAGGGCCCATACCGAGGGAGTGTCACACTGTTGGTGGGTTCATACCGAGGGAGTGTCACACTGTTGGAGGGTCTATACCGAGGGAGTGTCACACTGTTGGAGGGTTCATACCGAGGGAGTGTCGCACTGTTGGAGGTCCCATACCGAGGGAGTCTCACACTGTTGGAGGGCCCATACCGAGGGAGTGTCACACTGTTGGAGCATTCATACCAAGGGAGTGCCACACTGTTGGAGTGCCCATACCGAGGGAGTGTCACACTGTTGGAGGGCCCATACTGAGGGAGTGCACACTCTTGGAGGGCCCATACCGAGGGAGTGTCACACTGTTGGTGGGTTCATACCGAGGGAGTGTCACACTGTTGGAGGGTCGATACCGAGGGAGTGTCGCACTGTTGGAGGGTTCATACCGAGGGAGTGTCACACTGTTGGGGGGTTCATACCGAGTGATTGTCGCACTGTTGGAGGGTCTATACCGAGGGAGTGTCGCACTGTTGGAGGGCACATACGGAGGGAGTGTCACACTGTTGGAGGGTTCATTACGAGGGAGTGTCACACTGTTGGAGGGCCCATACTGAGGGAGTGTCACACCGTTGGAGGGTTCATACCGAGGGAGTGTCACACTGTTGCAGGGCCCATACCGAGGGAGTGTCACACTGTTGGAGGGCCCATACCGAGGGAGTGTCACACTGTTGGAGGGTTCATACCGAGGGAGTGCCAGACTGTTGAAGGGCCCATACCGATGTAGTGTCACACTGTTGGAGGGTTCATACCAAGGGAGTGCCACACTGTTTCAGGGCCCATACTGAGGGAGTGTCACACTGTTGGAGGGCCCATACCGAGGGAGTGTCACACTGTTGGAGGGCCCATACTGAGGAAGTGCACACTGTTGGAGGGCCCATACCGAGGGAGTGTCACACTGTTGGAGGGCCCATACCGAGTGAGTGTCGCACTGTTGGAGGGTCTATACCGAGGCAGTGTCGCACTGTTGGAGGGTTCATACCGAGGGAGTGTCGCACTGCTGGAGGGCCCATACGGAGGGAGTGTCACACTGTTGGGGGGTTCATTCCGAAGGAGTGACACAGTGTTGGAGGCCCCATACTGAGGGAGTGTCACACTGTTGGAGGGCCCATACTGAAGGAGTGTCACACTGTTGGAGGGTTCATACCGAGGGAGTGTCACACTGTTGGAGGGTTTATACCGAGGATGTGTCACAGTGTTGGAGGGTCTATACCTAGGGCGTGTCACACTGTTGGTGGGTTCATACCGAGTAAGTGTCGCACTGTTGGAGGGTCTATACCGAGGGAGAGTCGCACTGTTGGAGGGTTCATACCGATGGAGTGTCACACTGTTGGAGTGCCCATAAGGAGGGAGTGTCACACTGTTGGACGGTTCATTCCGAGGGAGTGTCACACAGTTGGAGGGCACATACTGAGGGAGTGTCACACTGTTGGAGGGCCCATACCGAGGTTGTGTCACACTGTTGGAGGGCCCATATTGAGGGAGTGTCACACTGTTGGAGGGCCCATACCGAGGGAGTGTCACACAGTTGGAGGGTTCATACCGAGGGAGTGCCACACTGTTGGAGGCTTCATACCGAGGGAGTGTCACACTGTTGTAGGGTCCATACCAAGGGAGTGTCACAATGTTGGAGGGCCCATACCGAGGGAGTGTCACACTGTTGGAGGGTTCATACCGAGGGAGTGCAACACTGTTGGAGGGCTCATACCGAGGGAGTGTCACACTGTTGCAGGGCCCATACCGAGGGAGTGTCACACTGTTGGAGGGCCCATACCGAGGGAGTGTCACACTGTTGGAGGGTTCATACCAAGGGAGTGCCACACTGTTGAAGGGCCCATACCGAGGGAGTTTCACACTGTTGCAGGGTTCATACCGAGGGAGTGCCACACTGTTTCAGGGCCTATACTGAGGGAGTGTCACACTGTCGGAGGGCCCATACCGAGGTAGTGTCGCACTGTTGGAGGGTCTATACCGAGGGAGTGTCATACTGTTGGTGGGTTCATACCGAGGGAGTGTCACACTGTTGGAGGGCCCATACTGAGGGAGTGCACTCTGTTGGAGGGCCCTTACCGAGGGAGTGTCACACTGTTGGAGGGCCCATACCGAGGGAGTCTCACACTGTTGGTGGGTTCATACCGAGGGAGTGTCACACTGTTGGAGGGCCCATACCGAGGGAGTCTCACACTGTTGGAGGGCCCATACCGAGGGAGTGTCACACTGTTGGACGGTTCATACCGAGGGAGTGCCACACTGTTGGAGGGCCCATACCGAGGGAGTGTCACACTGTTGGAGGGCCCATACTGAGGGAGTGCACACTGTTGGAGGGCCCATACCGAGGGAGTGTCACACTGTTGGAGGGCCCATACCAAGGGAGTGTCACACTGTTGGTGGGTTCATACCGAGGGAGTGTCACACTGTTGGAGGGACTATACCGAGGGAGTGTCGCACTGTTGGAGGGTTCATACCGAGGGAGTGTCACACTGTTGGAGGTCCCATACTGAGGGAGTCTCACACTGTTGGAGGGCCCATACCGAGGGAGTGTCACACTGTTGGAGGATTCATACCAAGGGAGTGCCACACTGTTGGAGTGCCCATACCGAGGGAGTGTCACACTGTTGGAGGGCCCATACTGAGGGAGTGCACACTCTTGGAGGGCCCATACCGAGGGAGTTTCACACTGTTGGTGGGTTCATACCGAGGGAGTGTCACACTGTTGGAGGGTCTATACCGAGGGAGTGTCGCACTGTTGGAGGGTTCATACCGAGGGAGTGTCACACTGTTGGAGGGCCCATACCGAGGGAGTGTCACACTGTTGGAGGGTTCATACCGAGGGAGTGCCAGACTGTTGAAGGGCCCATACCGAAGAAGTGTCACACTGTTGGAGGGTTCATACCGAGGGAGTGCCACACTGTTTCAGGGCCCATACTGAGGGAGTGTCACACTGTTGGAGGGCCCATACCGAGGGAGTGTCACACTGTTGGAGGGCCCATACTGAGGGAGTGCACACTGTTGGAGGGCCCATACCGAGGGAGTGTCACACTGTTGGAGGGCCCATACCGAGTGAGTGTCGCACTGTTGGAGGGTCTATACCGAGGGAGTGTCGCACTGTTGGGGGGTTCATACCGAGGGAGTGTCGCACTGTTGGAGGGCCCATACGGAGGGAGTGTCACACTGTTGGGGGGTTCATTCCGAGGGAGTGACACAGTGTTGGAGGCCCCATACTGAGGGAGTGTCACACTGTTGGAGGGCCCATACTGAAGGAGTGTCACACTGTTGGAGGGTTTATACCGAGGATGTGTCACAGTGTTGGAGGGTCTATACCTAGGGCGTGTCACACTGTTGGTGGGTTCATACCGAGTAAGTGTCGCACTGTTAGAGGGTCTATACCGAGGGAGTGTCGCACTGTTGGAGGGTTCATACCGAGGGAGTGTCACACTGTTGGAGGGCCCATACGGAGGGAGTGTCACACTGTTGGAGGGTCTATACCGAGGGAGTGTCATACTGTTGGTGGGTTCATACCGAGGGAGTGTCACACTGTTGGAGGGCCCATACTGAGGGAGTGCACTCTGTTGGAGGGCCCATACCGAGGGAGTGCCACACTGTTTCAGGGCCCATACTGAGGGAGTGTCATACAGTTGGAGGGCCCATACCGAGGGAGCGTCACACTGTTGGAGGGTCCATACCGAGGGAGTGTCACAATGTTGGAGGGTTCATACCGAGGGAGTGCCGCACTGTTGGAGGGCTCATACCGAGGGAGGGTCACACTGTTGCAGGGCCCATACCGAGGGAGGGTCACACTGTTGCAGGGCCCATACCGAGGGAGTGTCACACTGTTGGAGGGCCCATACCGAGGGAGTGTCACACAGTTGGAGGGTTCATACCGAGGGAGTGCCACACTGTTGGGGGGTTCATACCGAGGGAGTGTCACACTGTTGGAGGGTCCATACCGAGGGAGTGTCACACTGTTGGAGGGTTCATACCGAGGGAGTGCCGCACTGTTGGAGGGCTCATACCGAGGGAGGGTCACACTGTTGCAGGGCCCATACCGAGGGAGTGTCACACTGTTGGAGGGCCCATACTGAGGGAGTGTCACACTGTCGGATGGCCCATACCGAGGTAGTGTCGCACTGTTGGAGGGCCATACTGAGGGAGTGTCATACTGTTGGTGGGTTCCTATCGAGGGAGTGTCACACTGTTGGAGGGCCCATACTGAGGGAGTGTCATACTGTTGGTGGGTTCATACCGAGGGAGTGTCAAACTGTTGGAGGGCCCATACCGAGGGAGTGTCACACTGTTGGAGGGCACATACTAAGGGAGTGACACACTGTTGGAGCGTTCAGACCGAGGGAGTGTCACACTGTTGGAGAGTTCATACCGAGGGAGTGTCACACTGTTGGAGAGTTTATAACGAGGATGTGTCACACTGTTGGAGGGTCTATACAGAGGGAGTGTCACTCTGTTGGAGGATTCATACCGAGGGAGTGTCACACTGTTGGAGGGTTCATACCGAGTGAGTGTCGCAGTGTTCGAGGGTCTATACCGAGGGAGTGTCGCACTGTTGGAGGGTTCATACCGAGGGAGTGCCACACTGTTGAAGGGCCCATACCGAGGGAGTGTCACACTGTTGGAGGGCCCATACCGAGGTAGTGTCGCATTGTTGGAGGGTCTATACTGAGGGAGTGTCACACTCTTGGAGGGTTCATACCGATGGAGTGTCACACTGCTGGAGGGCCCATACCGAGGGAGTGTCACAATGTTGGAGGGTCTATACCGAGGGAATTTCACACTGTGGGTTGGTTCATACTGAGGGAGTGTCACACTGTTGGAGGGCCCATACCGAGGGAGTCTCACACTGTTGGAGGGCCCATACCGAGGAAGTGTCACACTGTTGGAGGGTTCATACCAAGGGAGTGCCACACTGTTGGAGGGCCCATACCGAGGGAGTGTCACACTGTTGGAGGGCCCATACTGAGGGAGTGCACACTGTTGGAGGGCCCATACCAAGGGAGTGTCACACTGTTGGAGGGTTCATACCGAGGGAGTGTCACACAGCTGGAGGGCCCATACCGAGGGAGTGTCGCAATGTTGGAGGGTCTATACCGAGGGAATTTCACACTGTTGGTGGGTTCATACTGAGGGAGTGTCACACTGTTGGAGGGTCTATACCGAGGGAGTGTCACACTGTTGGAGGGTTCATACCGAGGGAGTGTCACACTGTTGGAGGGTTCATACCGAGTGAGTGTCGCACTGTTGGAGGGTCTAGACCGAGGGAGTGTCGCACTGTTGGAGGGTTCATACCGAGGGAGTGTCGCACTGTTGGACGGTTCATTCCGAGGGAGTGTCACACTGTTGGAGGGCCCATACAGAGGGAGTGTCACACTGTTGGAGGGTTCATACGGAGGGAGTGTCACACTGTTGGAGGGTTCATACCGAGTGAGTGTCGCAGTGTTCGAGGGTCTATACCGAGGGAGTGTCGCACTGTTGGAGGGTTCATACCGAGGGAGTGCCACACTGTTGAAGGGCCCATACCGAGGGAGTGTCACACTGTTGGAGGGCCCATACCGAGGTAGTGTCGCATTGTTGGAGGGTCTATACTGAGGGAGTGTCACACTCTTGGAGGGTTCATACCGATGGAGTGTCACACTGCTGGAGGGCCCATACCGAGGGAGTGTCACAATGTTGGAGGGTCTATACCGAGGGAATTTCACACTGTGGGTTGGTTCATACTGAGGGAGTGTCACACTGTTGGAGGGCCCATACCGAGGGAGTCTCACACTGTTGGAGGGCCCATACCGAGGAAGTGTCACACTGTTGGAGGGTTCATACCAAGGGAGTGCCACACTGTTGGAGGGCCCATACCGAGGGAGTGTCACACTGTTGGAGGGCCCATACTGAGGGAGTGCACACTGTTGGAGGGCCCATACCAAGGGAGTGTCACACTGTTGGAGGGTTCATACCGAGGGAGTGTCACACAGCTGGAGGGCCCATACCGAGGGAGTGTCGCAATGTTGGAGGGTCTATACCGAGGGAATTTCACACTGTTGGTGGGTTCATACTGAGGGAGTGTCACACTGTTGGAGGGTCTATACCGAGGGAGTGTCACACTGTTGGAGGGTTCATACCGAGGGAGTGTCACACTGTTGGAGGGTTCATACCGAGTGAGTGTCGCACTGTTGGAGGGTCTATACCGAGGGAGTGTCGCACTGTTGGAGGGTTCATACCGAGGGAGTGTCGCACTGTTGGACGGTTCATTCCGAGGGAGTGTCACACTGTTGGTGGGCCCATACTGAGGGAGTGTCACACTGTTGGAGGGTTTATACCGAGGATGTGTCACAGTGTTGGAGGGTCTATATCGAGGATGTGTCACAGTGTTGGAGGGTCTATACCGAGTAAGTGTCGCACTGTTGGTGGGTTCATACCGAGTAAGTGTCGCACTGTTGGAGGGTTCATACCGAGGGAGTGTCGCACTGTTGGAGGGCCCATACCGAGGGTGTGTCACACTGTTGGAGGGCCCATATTGAGGGAGCACCACACTGTTGGAGGGCCCATACCGAGGGAGCGTCACACTGTTGGACGGTTCATTCCGAGGGAGTGTCACACTGTTGGAGGTCCCATACTGAGGGAGTGCACACTGTTGAAGGGCCCATACCGAGGGAGTGTCACACAGCTGGGGGGCCCATACCGAGGGAGTGTCGCAATGTTGGAGGGTCTGTACCGAGGGAATTTCACACTGTTCGTGGGTACATATCGAGGGAGTGTCACACTGTTGGAGGGCCCATACCGAGGGAGTGTCACACTGTTGGAGGGCCGATACCGAGGGAGTCTCACACTGTTGGAGGGCCCATACCGAGGGAGTGTCACACTGTTGGAGGGTTCATACCAAGGGAGTGCCACACTATTGGGGGGCCCATACCGAGGGAGTGTCACACTGTTGGAGGGCCCATACTGAGGGAGTGCACACTGTTGGAGGGTTTATACCGAGGATGTGTCACACTGTTGGAGGGTCTACACCGAGGGAGTGTCACACTGTTGGTGGGTTCATACCGAGGGAGTGTCACACTGTTGGAGGGCCCATACCGAGGGAGTGTCACACTGTTGGTGGTTTCATACCGAGGGAGTGTCACACTGTTGGAGGGTCTATACCGAGGGAGTGTCGCACTGTTGGAGGGTTCATACCGAGGGAGTGTCGCAGTGTTGGAGGGTTCATACCAGGTGAGTGTCGCACTGTTGGAGGGTCTATACCGAGGGAGTGTCGCACTGTTGGAGGGTTCATACCGAGGGAGTGTCGCACTGTTGGAGGGTTCATACCGTGGGAGTGTCACACTGTTGGAGGGCCCATACTGAGGGAGTGTCACACTGTTGGTGGGTTCATACTGCGGGAGTGTCACACTGTTGGAGGGTTCATACCGAGGGAGTGTCACACTGTTGGAGGGTTCATACGGAGTGAGTGTCGCACTGTTGGAGGGTCTATACCGAGGGAGTGTCGCACTGTTGGAGGGCCCATACGGAGGGATTGTCGCACTGTTGGAGGGTTCATTCCGAGGGAGTGTCACACTGTTGGAGGGCCCATACTGAGGGAGTGTCACACTGTTGGATGGCCCATACTGAGGGAGCGTCACACTGTTGGAGGGTTCATACCGAGGGAGTGTCACACTGTTGGAGGGTTTATACCGAGGATGTGTCACAGTGTTGGAGGGTCTATACCTAGGGAGTGTCACACTGTTGGTGGGTTCATACCGAGTAAGTGTTGCACTGTTGGAGGGTTCATACCGAGGGAGTGTCACACTGTTGGAGGGTTTATACCGAGGGAGTGTCACACTGTTGGAGGGTCTATACCGAGGTAGTGTCACACTGTTGGAGGGCCCATACTGAGGGAGTGCCACATTGTTGGAGGGCCCATACCGAGGGAGTGTCACACTGTTGGAGGGTCTATAACGAGGATGTGTCATACTGTTGGAGGGTTTATACCGAGGAAGTGTCACACTGTTAGAGGATTCATACCGAGGGTCTGTCACGCTGTTGGAGGGTTTATACCGAGGGAGTGTCACACTGTTGGAGGGCCCATTACGAGGGAGTGTCACACTGTTGGAGGGTCCATACCGAGGGTGTGTCACACTGTTGGTGGGTTCATACCGAGGGAGTGTCACACTGTTGGAGGGTTTATACCGAGGATGTGTCACACTGTTGGTGGTTTCATACCGAGGGAGTGTCACACTGTTGGAGGGTCTATACCGAGGGAGTGTCGCACTGTTGGAGGGTTCATACCGAGGGAGTGTCGCAGTGTTGGAGGGTTCATACCAGGTGAGTGTCGCACTGTTGGAGGGTCTATACCGAGGGAGTGTCGCACTGTTGGAGGGTTCATACCGAGGGAGTGTCGCACTGTTGGAGGGTTCATACCGAGGGAGTGTCACACTGTTGGAGGGCCCATACTGAGGGAGTGTCACACTGTTGGTGGGTTCATACTGCGGGAGTGTCACACTGTTGGAGGGTCGATACCGAGGGAGTTTCACACTGTTGGAGGGTTTATACCGAGGGAGTGTCACACTGTTAGAGGGTTCATACCGAGGGTGTGTTACACTGTTGGAGGGTTCATACCGAGGGAGTGTCACAGTGTTGGAGGGCCCAATGCGAGGGAGTGTCACACTGTTGATGGGTTCATACCGAGGGAGTGTCACACTGTTGGTGGGTTCATACCGAGGGAGTGTCACACTGTTGGAGGGCCCATACCGAGGGAGTGTCACACTGTTGGAGGGTCTATACCGAGGGATTGTCGCACTGTTGGAGGGTTCATACCGAGGGAGTGTCACACTGTTGGAGGGTTCATACGGAGTGAGTGTCGCACTGTTGGAGGGTCTATACCGAGGGAGTGTCGCACTGTTGGAGGGCCCATACGGAGGGATTGTCGCACTTTTGGAGGGTTCATTCCGAGGGAGTGTCACACTGTTGGAGGGCCCATACTGAGGGAGTGTCACACTGTTGGATGGCCCATACTGAGGGAGCGTCACACTGTTGGAGGGTTCATACCGAGGGAGTGTCACACTGTTGGAGGGTTTATACCGAGGATGTGTCACAGTGTTGGAGGGTCTATACCTAGGGAGTGTCACACTGTTGGTGGGTTCATACCGAGTAAGTGTTGCACTGTTGGAGGGTTCATACCGAGGGAGTGTCACACTGTT
The DNA here is from genome assembly GCF_030144855.1 of Hypanus sabinus. NCBI lineage: Eukaryota > Metazoa > Chordata > Chondrichthyes > Myliobatiformes > Dasyatidae > Hypanus > Hypanus sabinus. The sequence continues at coordinate 26,481,311 of NC_082721.1, forward strand.
GGAGGGTTTATACCGAGGGAGTGTCACACTGTTGGAGGGTCTATACCGAGGTAGTGTCACACTGTTGGAGGGCCCATACTGAGGGAGTGCCACATTGTTGGAGGGCCCATACCGAGGGAGTGTCACACTGTTGGTGGGTTCATACCGAGGGAGTGTCACACTGTTGGAGGGTCCATACCGAGGGAGTGTCACACTGTTGGTGGGTTCATACCGAGGGAGTGTCGCACTTTTGGGGGGTCTATACCGAGGGAGTGTCACACTGTTGGAGGGACTATACCAAGGGAGTGTCACACTGTTGGAGGGCCCATACTGAGGGAGTGCCACATTGTTGGAGGGCCCATACCGAGGGAGTGTCACACTGTTGGAGGGTCTATAACGAGGATGTGTCATACTGTTGGAGGGTTTATACCGAGGAAGTGTCACACTGTTAGAGGATTCATACCGAGGGTGTGTCACGCTGTTGGAGGGTTCATACCGAGGGAGTGTCACACTGTTGGAGGGCCCATTACGAGGGAGTGTCACACTGTTGGTGGGTTCATACCGAGGGAGTGTCACACTGTTGGTGGGTTCATACCGAGGGAGTGTCACACTGTTGGAGGGTTTATACCGAGGATGTGTCACACTGTTGGAGGGTCTACACCGAGGGAGTGTCACACTGTTGGTGGGTTCATACCGAGGGAGTGTCACACTGTTGGAGGGCCCATACCGAGGGAGTGTCACACTGTTGGTGGTTTCATACCGAGGGAGTGTCACACTGTTGGAGGGTCTATACCGAGGGAGTGTCGCACTGTTGGAGGGTTCATACCGAGGGAGTGTCGCAGTGTTGGAGGGTTCATACCGAGGGAGTGTCACACTGTTGGTGGGTTCATACCGAGGGAGTGTCACACTGTTGGAGGGCCCATACCGAGGGAGTGTCACACTGTTGGAGGGTCTATACCGAGGGATTGTCGCACTGTTGGAGGGTTCATACCGAGGGAGTGTCACACTGTTGGAGGGTTCATACGGAGTGAGTGTCGCACTGTTGGAGGGTCTATACCGAGGGAGTGTCGCACTGTTGGAGGGCCCATACGGAGGGATTGTCGCACTGTTGGAGGGTTCATTCCGAGGGAGTGTCACACTGTTGGAGGGCCCATACCGAGGGAGTGTCACACTGTTGGAGGGTCTATAACGAGGATGTGTCATACTGTTGGAGAGTTTATACCGAGGAAGTGTCACACTGTTAGAGGATTCATACCGAGGGTCTGTCACGCTGTTGGAGGGTTTATACCGAGGGAGTGTCACACTGTTGGAGGGCCCATTACGAGGGAGTGTCACACTGTTGGAGGGTCCATACCGAGGGTGTGTAACACTGTTGGTGGGTTCATACCGAGGGAGTGTCACACTGTTGGAGGGTTTATTCCGAGGATAAGTCACACTGTTGGAGGGCCCATACCGAGGGAGTGTCACAGTGTTGGTGGGTTCATACCAAGGGAGTGTCACACTGTTGGTGGGTTCATACAGAGGGAGTGTCACACTGTTGGTGGGTTCATACCGAGGGAGTGTCACACTGTTGGAGGGTTTATACCGAGGATGTGTCACACTGTTGGAGGGTCTACACCGAGGGAGTGTCACACTGTTGGTGGGTTCATACCGAGGGAGTGTCACACTGTTGGAGGGCCCATACCGAGGGAGTGTCACACTGTTGGTGGTTTCATACCGAGGGAGTGTCACACTGTTGGAGGGTCTATACCGAGGGAGTGTCGCACTGTTGGAGGGTTCATACCGAGGGAGTGTCGCAGAGTTGGAGGGTTCATACCAGGTGAGTGTCGCACTGTTGGAGGGTCTATACCGAGGGAGTGTCGGACTGTTGGAGGGTCTATAACGAGGATGTGTCATACTGTTGGAGGGTTTATACCGAGGAAGTGTCACACTGTTAGAGGATTCATACCGAGGGTGTGTCACGCTGTTGGAGGGTTCATACCGAGGGAGTGTCACACTGTTGGAGGGCCCATTACGAGGGAGTGTCACACTGTTGGTGGGTTCATACCGAGGGAGTGTCACACTGTTGGAGGGTCCATACCGAGGGAGTGTCACACTGTTGGTGGGTTCATACCGAGGGAGTGTCGCACTTTTGGGGGGTCTATACCGAGGGAGTGTCACACTGTTGGAGGGACTATACCGAGGGAGTGTCACACTGTTGGAGGGCCCATACTGAGGGAGTGCCACACTGTTGGAGGGCCCATACTGAGGGAGTGTCACACTGTTGAAGGGCCCATACCGAGGTACTGTCAGACTGTTGGAGGGTTCATACCGAGGGAGTGTCGCACTGTTGGAGGGTTCATACCGAGGGAGTGTCGCACTGTTGGAGGGTACATACCGAGTGACTGTTGCACTGTTGGATGGTCTATACCGAGGGAGTGTCGCACTGTTGGATGGTCTATACTGAGGGAGTGTCGCACTGTTGGTGGGTTTATACCGAGGATGTGTCACACTGTTGGAGGGTCTATACCGAGGATGTGTCACACTGTTGGAGGGTCTATACAGAGGGAGTGTCACACTGTTGGAGGGCCCACACCGAGGGTGTGTCACACTGTTGGTGGGTTCATACCGAGGGAGTGTCACACTGTTGGTGGGTTCATACTGAGGGAGTGTCACACTGTTGGAGGGTCTATACCGAGGGATTGTCGCACTGTTGGAGGGTTCATACCGAGGGAGTGTCACACTGTTGGAGGGTTCATACGGAGTGAGTGTCGCACTGTTGGAGGGTCTATACCGAGGGAGTGTCGCACTGTTGGAGGGCCCATACGGAGGGATTGTCGCACTGTTGGAGGGTTCATTCCGAGGGAGTGTCACACTGTTGCAGGGTTTATACCGAGGATGTGTCACAGTGTTGGAGGGTCTATACCGAGGGAGTGTCACACTGTTGGTGGGTTCATACCGAGTAAGTGTTGCGCTGTTGTAGGGTCTATACCGAGGGAGTGTCACACTGTTGGAGGGTTTATACCGAGGGAGTGTCACACTGTTGGAGGGTCTATACCGAGGTAGTGTCACACTGTTGGAGGGCCCATACTGAGGGAGTGCCACATTGTTGGAGGGCCCATACCGAGGGAGTGTCACACTGTTGGAGGGTCTATAACGAGGATGTGTCATACTGTTGGAGGGTTTATACCGAGGAAGTGTCACACTGTTAGAGGATTCATACCGAGGGTGTGTCACGCTGTTGGAGGGTTCATACCGAGGGAGTGTCACACTGTTGGAGGGCCCATTACGAGGGAGTGTCACACTGTTGGTGGGTTCATACCGAGGGAGTGTCACACTGTTGGAGGGTCCATACCGAGGGAGTGTCACACTGTTGGTGGGTTCATACCGAGGGAGTGTCGCACTTTTGGGGGGTCTATACCGAGGGAGTGTCACACTGTTGGAGGGACTATACCGAGGAAGTGTCACACTGTTAGAGGATTCATACCGAGGGTGTGTCACGCTGTTGGAGGGTTCATACCGAGGGAGTGTCACACTGTTGGAGGGCCCATTACGAGGGAGTGTCACACTGTTGGTGGGTTCATACCGAGGGAGTGTCACACTGTTGGAGGGTCCATACCGAGGGAGTGTCACACTGTTGGTGGGTTCATACCGAGGGAGTGTCGCACTTTTGGGGGGTCTATACCGAGGGAGTGTCACACTGTTGGAGGGACTATACCGAGGGAGTGTCACACTGTTGGAGGGCCCATACTGAGGGAGTGCCACACTGTTGGAGGGCCCATACTGAGGGAGTGTCACACTGTTGAAGGGCCCATACCGAGGTAGTGTCAGACTGTTGGAGGGTTCATACCGAGGGAGTGTCACACTGTTGGTGGGTTCATACCGAGGGAGTGTCACACTTTTGGAGGGTCTATACCGAGGGAGTGTCGCACTGTTGGAGGGTTCATACCGAGGGAGTGTCGCACTGTTGGAGGGTACATACCGAGTGACTGTTGCACTGTTGGATGGTCTATACCGAGGGAGTGTCGCACTGTTGGATGGTCTATACCGAGGGAGTGTCGCACTGTTGGTGGGTTTATACCGAGGATGTGTCACACTGTTGGAGGGTCTATACCGAGGATGTGTCACACTGTTGGAGGGTCTATACCGAGGGAGTGTCACACTGTTGGAGGGTTCATACCGAGGGAGTGTCGCACTGTTGGTGGGTTCATACCGAGAGAGTGTCACACTGTTGGAGGGTCGATACCGAGGGAGTGTCACACTGTTGGAGGGCCCATACCGAGAGAGTGTCACACTGTTGGAGGGCCCATACCGAGGGAGTGTCACACTGTTGGTGGGTTCATACCGAGGGAGTGTCGCACTGTTGGTGGGTCTATACCGAGGGAGTGTCACACTGTTGGAGGGTTCATACTGAGTGAGTGTCGCACTGTTGGAGGGTCTATACCGAGGGAGTGTCACACTGTTGGAGTGCCCATACGGACGGAGTGTCACACTGTTGGAGGGTTCATTCCGAGGGAGTGTCACACTGTTGGAGGGCCCATGCTGAGGGAGTGTCACACTGTTGGAGGGTTCATACCGAGGGAGTGCCACACTGTTGGAGGGCTCATACCGAGGGACTGTCACACTGTTGGAGGGTTTATACCGAGGATGTGTCACACTGTTGGAGGGTCTACACCGAGGGAGTGTCACACTGTTGGTGGGTTCATACCGAGGGAGTGTCACACTGTTGGAGGGCCCATACCGAGGGAGTGTCACACTGTTGGTGGTTTCATACCGAGGGAGTGTCACACTGTTGGAGGGTCTATACCGAGGGAGTGTCGCACTGTTGGAGGGTTCATACCGAGGGAGTGTCACACTGTTGGTGGGTTCATACCGAGGGAGTGTCACACTGTTGGAGGGCCCATACCGAGGGAGTGTCACACTGTTGGAGGGTCTATACCGAGGGATTGTTGCACTGTTGGAGGGTTCATACCGAGGGAGTGTCACACTGTTGGAGGGTTCATACGGAGTGAGTGTCGCACTGTTGGAGGGTCTATACCGAGGGAGTGTCGCACTGTTGGAGGGCCCATACGGAGGGATTGTCGCACTGTTGGAGGGTTCATTCCGAGGGAGTGTCACACTGTTGGAGGGCCCATACTGAGGGAGTGTCACACTGTTGGATGGCCCATACTGAGGGAGCGTCACACTGTTGGAGGGTTCATACCGAGGGAGTGTCACACTGTTGGAGGGTTTATACCGAGGATGTGTCACAGTGTTGGAGGGTCTATACCTAGGGAGTGTCACAGTGTTGGTGGGTTCATACCGAGTAAGTGTTGCACTGTTGGAGGGTTCATACCGAGGGAGTGTCACACTGTTGGAGGGTTTATACCGAGGGAGTGTCACACTGTTGGAGGGTCTATACCGAGGTAGTGTCACACTGTTGGAGGGTCCATACCGAGGGAGTGTCACACTGTTGGTGGGTTCATACCGAGGGAGTGTCGCACTTTTGGGGGGTCTATACCGAGGGAGTGTCACACTGTTGGAGGGACTATACCAAGGGAGTGTCACACTGTTGGAGGGCCCATACTGAGGGAGTGCCACACTGTTGGAGGGCCCATACCGAGGTAGTGTCACACTGTTGGAGGGCCCATACTGAGGGAGTGCCACATTGTTGGAGGGCCCATACCGAGGGAGTGTCACACTGTTGGAGTGTCTATAACGAGGATGTGTCATACTGTTGGAGGGTTTATACCGAGGAAGTGTCACACTGTTAGAGGATTCATACCGAGGGTGTGTCACGCTGTTGGAGGGTTCATACCGAGGATGTGTCATACTGTTGGAGGGTTTATACCGAGGAAGTGTCACACTGTTAGAGGATTCATACCGAGGGTGTGTCACGCTGTTGGAGGGTTCATACCGAGGGAGTGTCACACTGTTGGAGGGCCCATTACGAGGGAGTGTCACACTGTTGGTGGGTTCATACCGAGGGAGTGTCACACTGTTGGTGGGTTCATACCGAGGGAGTGTCACACTGTTGGAGGGTTTATACCGAGGATGTGTCACACTGTTGGAGGGTCCACACCGAGGGAGTGTCACACTGTTGGTGGTTTCATACCGAGGGAGTGTCACACTGTTGGAGGGTCTATACCGAGGGAGTGTCGCACTGTTGGAGGGTTCATACCGAGGGAGTGTCGCAGTGTTGGAGGGATCATACCAGGTAAGTGTCGCACTGTTGGAGGGTCTATACCGAGGGAGTGTCGCACTGTTGGAGGGTTCATACCGAGGGAGTGTCGCACTGTTGGAGGGTTCATACCGAGGGAGTGTCACACTGTTGGAGGGCCCATACTGAGGGAGTGTCACACTGTTGGTGGGTTCATACTGCGGGAGTGTCACACTGTTGGAGGGTCGATACCGAGGGAGTTTCACACTGTTGGAGGGTTTATACCGAGGGAGTGTCACACTGTTAGAGGGTTCATACCGAGGGTGTGTTACACTGTTGGAGGGTTCATACCGAGGGAGTGTCACAGTGTTGGAGGGCCCAATGCGAGGGAGTGTCACACTGTTGATGGGTTCATACCGAGGGAGTGTCACACTGTTGGAGGGCCCATACCGAGGGAGTGTCACACTGTTGGAGGGTCTATACCGAGGGATTGTCGCACTGTTGGAGGGTTCATACCGAGGGAGTGTCACACTGTTGGAGGGTTCATACGGAGTGAGTGTCGCACTGTTGGAGGGTCTATACCGAGGGAGTGTCGCACTGTTGGAGGGCCCATACGGAGGGATTGTCGCACTGTTGGAGGGTTCATTCCGAGGGAGTGTCACACTGTTGGAGGGCCCATACTGAGGGAGTGTCACACTGTTGGATGGCCCATACTGAGGGAGCGTCACACTGTTGGAGGGTTCATACCGAGGGAGTGTCACACTGTTGGAGGGTTTATACCGAGGATGTGTCACAGTGTTGGAGGGTCTATACCTAGGGAGTGTCACACTGTTGGTGGGTTCATACCGAGTAAGTGTTGCACTGTTGGAGGGTTCATACCGAGGGAGTGTCACACTGTTGGAGGGTTTATACCGAGGGAGTGTCACACTGTTGGAGGGTCTATACCGAGGTAGTGTCACACTGTTGGAGGGCCCATACTGAGGGAGTGCCACATTGTTGGAGGGCCCATACCGAGGGAGTGTCACACTGTTGGAGGGTCTATAACGAGGATGTGTCATACTGTTGGAGGGTTTATACCGAGGAAGTGTCACACTGTTAGAGGATTCATACCGAGGGTCTGTCACGCTGTTGGAGGGTTTATACCGAGGGAGTGTCACACTGTTGGAGGGCCCATTACGAGGGAGTGTCACACTGTTGGAGGGTCCATACCGAGGGTGTGTCACACTGTTGGTGGGTTCATACCGAGGGAGTGTCACACTGTTGGAGGGTTTATTCCGAGGATGTGTCACACTGTTGGAGGGCCCATACCGAGGGAGTGTCACAGTGTTGGTGGGTTCATACCAAGGGAGTGTCACACTGTTGGTGGGTTCATACAGAGGGAGTGTCACACTGTTGGTGGGTTCATACCGAGGGAGTGTCACACTGTTGGAGGGTTTATACCGAGGATGTGTCACACTGTTGGAGGGTCTACACCGAGGGAGTGTCACACTGTTGGTGGGTTCATACCGAGGGAGTGTCACACTGTTGGAGGGCCCATACCGAGGGAGTGTCACACTGTTGGTGGTTTCATACCGAGGGAGTGTCACACTGTTGGAGGGTCTATACCGAGGGAGTGTCGCACTGTTGGAGGGTTCATACCGAGGGAGTGTCGCAGTGTTGGAGGGTTCATACCAGGTGAGTGTCGCACTGTTGGAGGGTCTATACCGAGAGAGTGTCGCACTGTTGGAGGGTCTATAACGAGGATGTGTCATACTGTTGGATGGTTTATACCGAGGAAGTGTCACACTGTTAGAGGATTCATACCGAGGGTGTGTCACGCTGTTGGAGGGTTCATACCGAGGGAGTGTCACACTGTTGGAGGGCCCATTACGAGGGAGTGTCACACTGTTGGTGGGTTCATACCGAGGGAGTGTCACACTGTTGGAGGGTCCATACCGAGGGAGTGTCACACTGTTGGTGGGTTCATACCGAGGGAGTGTCGCACTTTTGGGGGGTCTATACCGAGGGAGTGTCACACTGTTGGAGGGACTATACCGAGGGAGTGTCACACTGTTGGAGGGCCCATACTGAGGGAGTGCCACACTGTTGGAGGGCCCATACTGAGGGAGTGTCACACTGTTGAAGGGCCCATACCGAGGTACTGTCAGACTGTTGGAGGGTTCATACCGAGGGAGTGTCACACTGTTGGTGGGTTCATACCGAGGGAGTGTCACACTTTTGGAGGGTCTATACCGAGGGAGTGTCGCACTGTTGGAGGGTTCATACCGAGGGAGTGTCGCACTGTTGGAGGGTACATACCGAGTGACTGTTGCACTGTTGGATGGTCTATACCGAGGGAGTGTCGCACTGTTGGATGGTCTATACCGAGGGAGTGTCGCACTGTTGGTGGGTTTATACCGAGGATGTGTCACACTGTTGGAGGGTCTATACCGAGGATGTGTCACACTGTTGGAGGGTCTATACAGAGGGAGTGTCACACTGTTGGAGGGCCAACACCGAGGGTGTGTCACACTGTTGGTGGGTTCATACCGAGGGAGTGTCACACTGTTGGTGGGTTCATACTGAGGGAGTGTCACACTGTTGGAGGGTCTATACCGAGGGATTGTCGCACTGTTGGAGGGTTCATACCGAGGGAGTGTCACACTGTTGGAGGGTTCATACGGAGTGAGTGTCGCACTGTTGGAGGGTCTATACCGAGGGAGTGTCGCACTGTTGGAGGGCCCATACGGAGGGATTGTCGCACTGTTGGAGGGTTCATTCCGAGGGAGTGTCACACTGTTGCAGGGTTTATACCGAGGATGTGTCACAGTGTTGGAGGGTCTATACCGAGGGAGTGTCACACTGTTGGTGGGTTCATACCGAGTAAGTGTTGCGCTGTTGGAGGGTCTATACCGAGGGAGTGTCACACTGTTGGAGGGTTTATACCGAGGGAGTGTCACACTGTTGGAGGGTCTATACCGAGGTAGTGTCACACTGTTGGAGGGCCCATACTGAGGGAGTGCCACATTGTTGGAGGGCCAATACCGAGGGAGTGTCACACTGTTGGAGGGTCTATAACGAGGATGTGTCATACTGTTGGAGGGTTTATACCGAGGAAGTGTCACACTGTTAGAGGATTCATACCGAGGGTGTGTCACGCTGTTGGAGGGTTCATACCGAGGGAGTGTCACACTGTTGGAGGGCCCATTACGAGGGAGTGTCACACTGTTGGTGGGTTCATACCGAGGGAGTGTCACACTGTTGGAGGGTCCATACCGAGGGAGTGTCACACTGTTGGAGGGTCTATAACGAGGATGTGTCATACTGTTGGAGGGTTTATACCGAGGAAGTGTCACACTGTTAGAGGATTCATACCGAGGGTGTGTCACGCTGTTGGAGGGTTCATACCGAGGGAGTGTCACACTGTTGGAGGGCCCATTACGAGGGAGTGTCACACTGTTGGTGGGTTCATACCGAGGGAGTGTCACACTGTTGGAGGGTCCATACCGAGGGAGTGTCACACTGTTGGTGGGTTCATACCGAGGGAGTGTCGCACTTTTGGGGGGTCTATACCGAGGGAGTGTCACACTGTTGGAGGGACTATACCAAGGGAGTGTCACACTGTTGGAGGGCCCATACTGAGGGAGTGCCACACTGTTGGAGGGTTCATACCGAGGGAGTGTCGCACTTTTGGGGGGTCTATACCGAGGGAGTGTCACACTGTTGGAGGGACTATACCAAGGGAGTGTCACACTGTTGGAGGGCCCATACTGAGGGAGTGCCACACTGTTGGAGGGCCCATACTGAGGGAGTGTCACACTGTTGAAGGGCCCATACCGAGGTAGTGTCAGACTGTTGGAGGGTTCATACCGAGGGAGTGTCACACTGTTGCTGGGTTCATACCGAGGGAGTGTCACACTTTTGGAGGGTCTATACCGAGGGAGTGTCGCACTGTTGGAGGGTTCATACCGAGGGAGTGTCGCACTTTTGGAGGGTACATACCGAGTGACTGTTGCACTGTTGGATGGTCTATACCGAGGGAGTGTCGCACTGTTGGATGGTCTATACCGAGGGAGTGTCGCACTGTTGGTGGGTTTATACCGAGGATGTGTCACACTGTTGGAGGGTCTATACCGAGGATGTGTCACACTGTTGGAGGGTCTATACCGAGGGAGTGTCACACTGTTGGAGGGTTCATACCGAGGGAGTGTCGCACTGTTGGTGGGTTCATACCGAGAGAGTGTCACACTGTTGGAGGGTCGATACCGAGGGAGTGTCACACTGTTGGAGGGCCCATACCGAGAGAGTGTCACACTGTTGGAGGGCCCATACCGAGGGAGTGTCACACTGTTGGTGGGTTCATACCGAGGGAGTGTCGCACTGTTGGAGGGTCTATACCGAGGGAGTGTCACACTGTTGGAGGGTTCATACTGAGTGAGTGTCGCACTGTTGGAGGGTCTATACCGAGGGAGTGTCACACTGTTGGAGTGCCCATACGGACGGAGTGTCACACTGTTGGAGGGTTCATTCCGAGGGAGTGTCACACTGTTGGAGGGCCCATGCTGAGGGAGTGTCACATTGTTGGAGGGTTCATACCGAGGGAGTGCCACACTGTTGGAGGGCTCATACCGAGGGAGTGTCACACTGTTACAGGGCCCATACCGAGGGAGTGTCACACTGTTGGAGGGCCCATACCGAGGGAGTGTCACACTGTTGGAGGGTTCATACCGAGTGAGTGTCGCACTGTTGGAGGGTACATACCGAGTGACTGTTGCACTGTTGGATGGTCTATACCGAGGGAGTGTCGCACTGTTGGATGGTCTATACCGAGGGAGTGTCGCACTGTTGGTGGGTTTATACCGAGGATGTGTCACACTGTTGGAGGGTCTATACCGAGGATGTGTCACACTGTTGGAGGGTCTATACCGAGGGAGTGTCACACTGTTGGAGGGTTCATACCGAGGGAGTGTCGCACTGTTGGTGGGTTCATACCGAGAGAGTGTCACACTGTTGGAGGGTCGATACCGAGGGAGTGTCACACTGTTGGAGGGCCCATACCGAGAGAGTGTCACACTGTTGGAGGGTTCATACCAAGGGAGTGCCACACTGTTGGAGGGCCCATACCGAGGGAGTGTCACACTGTTGAAGGGCCCATACTGAGGGAGTGCACACTGTTGGAGGGCCCATACCGAGGGTGTGTCACACTGTTGGTGGGTTCATACCGAGGGAGTGTCACACTGATGGTGGGTTCATACCGAGGGAGTGTATCACTGTTGGAGGGTCTATACCGAGGGATTGTCGCACTGTTGGAGGGTTCATACCGAGGGAGTGTCACACTGTTGGAGGGTCTATACCGAGGGAGTGTCGCACTGTTGGAGGGCGCATACGGAGGGAGTGTCGCACTGTTGGAGGGTTCATTCGAGGGAGTGTCACACTGTTGGAGGGCCCATACTGAGGGAGTGTCACACTGTTGGATGGCCCATACTGAGGGAGCGTCACACTGTTGGAGGGTTCATACCGAGGGAGTGTCACACTGTTGCAGGGTTTATACCGAGGATGTGTCACAGTGTTGGAGGGTCTATACCTAGGGAGTGTCACACTGTTGGTGGGTTCATACCGAGTAAGTGTTGCACTGTTGGAGGGTTCATACCGAGGGAGTGCCACACTGTTGGAGGACCCATACCGAGGGAGTGTCACACTGTTGGAGGGCCCATACCGAGGGAATGTCACACTGTTGGTGGGTTCATACCGAGGGAGTGTCACACTGTTGGTGAGTTCATACCGAGGGAGTGTCACACTGTTGGAGGGTCTATACCGAGGATGTATCACACTGTTGGAGGGTCTATACCGAGGGAGTGTCACACTGTTGGAGGGCCCATACTGAGGGAGTGTCACACTATTGGACGGTCTATACCGAGGATGTATCACACTGTTGGTGGGTTCATACCGAGGGAGTGTCGCACTGTTGGAGGGTCTATACCGAGGGAGTGTCACACTGTTGGAGGGTTCATACCGAGTGAGTGTCGCACTGTTGGAGGGTCTATACCGAGGGAGTGTCGCACTGTTGGAGGGTTCATACCGAGGGAGTGTCACACTGTTGGAGGGCCCATACGGAGGGAGTGTCACACTGTTGGAGGGTTCATTCCGAGGGAGTGTCACACTGTTGGAGGGTTCATACCGAGGGAGTGTCACACTGTTGGAGGGTTCATACCGAGGGAGTGCCACACTGTTGGAGGGCCCATACCGAGGGAGTGTCACACTGTTGCAGGGCCCATACCGAGGGAGTGTCACACTGTTGGAGGGCCCATACCGAGGTAGTGTCACACTGTTGGAGGGTTCATACCGAGGGAGTGCCACACTGTTGAAGGGCCCATACTGAGGGAGTGTCACACTGTTGGAGGGTTCATACCAAGGGAGTGCCACACTGTTTCAGGGCCCATACTGAGGGAGTGTCACACTGTTGGAGGGCCCATACTGAGGGAGTGTCACACTGTTGGAGGGTTCATACCGAGGGAGTGTCACATAGCTGGAGGGCCCATACCGATGGAGTGTCGCAATGTTGGAGGGTCTATACCGAGGGAATTTCACACTGTTGGTGGGTTCATACTGAGGGAGTGTCACAGTGTTGGAGGGCCCATACCGAGGGAGTCGCACACTGTTGGAGGGCCCATACCGAGGGAGTGCCACACTGTTGGAGGACCCATACCGAGGGAGTGTCACACTGTTGGAGGGTTCATACCGAGGGAGTGTCGCACTGTTGGAGGGTCTATACCGAGGGAGTGTCACACTGTTGGAGGGTTCATACCGAGTGAGTGTCGCACTGTTGGAGGGTCTATACCGAGGGAGTGTCGCACTGTTGGAGGGTTCATACCGAGGGAGTGTCACACTGTTGGAGGGCCCATACGGAGGGAGTGTCACACTGTTGGAGGGTTCATTCCGAGGGAGTGTCACACTGTTGGAGGGTTCATACCGAGGGAGTGTCACACTGTTGGAGGGTTCATACCGAGGGAGTGCCACACTGTTGGAGGGCCCATACCGAGGGAGTGTCATACTGTTGCAGGGCCCATACCGAGGGAGTGTCACACTGTTGGAGGGCCCATACCGAGGGAGTGTCACACTGTTGGAGGGTTCATACAGAGGGAGTGCCACACTGTTGAAGGGCCCATACTGAGGGAGTGTCACACTGTTGGAGGGTTCATACCAAGGGAGTGCCACACTGTTTCAGGGCCCATACTGAGGGAGTGTCACACTGTTGGAGGGCCCATACCGAGGTAGTGTCGCACTGTTGGAGGGTCTATACTGAGGGAGTGTCACACTGTTGGAGGGTTCATACCGAGGGAGTGTCACACAGCTGGAGGGCCCATACCGAGGGAGTGTCGCAATGTTGGAGGGTCTATACCAAGGGAATTTCACACTGTTGGATGGTTCATTCCGAGGGAGTGTCACACTGTTGGAGGGCCCATACCGAGGGAGTGTCACACTGTTGGATGGCCCATACTGAGGGAGCGTCACACTGTTGGAGGGTTCATACCGAGGGAGTGTCACACTGTTGGAGGGTTTATACCCAGGATGTGTCACAGTGTTGGAGGGTCTATACCTAGGGAGTGTCACACTGTTGCTGGGTTCATACCGAGTAAGTGTTGCACTGTTGGAGGGTCTATACCGAGGGAGTGTCACACTGTTGGAGGGTTCATACCGAGGGAGTGCCACACTGTTGGAGGACCCATACCGAGGGAGTGTCCCACTGTTGGAGGGCCCTTACCGAGGGAATGTCACACTGTTGGTGGGTTCATACCGAGTGAGTGTCACACTGTTGGTGAGTTCATACCGAGGGAGTGTCACACTGTTGCAGGGTCTATACCGAGGATGTATCACACTGTTGGAGGGTCTATACCGAGGGAGTGTCACACTGTTGGAGGGCCCATACTGAGGGAGTGTCACACTATTGTACGGTCTATACCGAGGATGTATCACACTGTTGGTGGGTTCATACCGAGGGAGTGTCGCACTGTTGGAGGGTCTATACCGAGGGAGTGTCACACTGTTGGAGGGTTCATACCGAGTGAGTGTCGCACTGTTGGAGGGTCTATACCGAGGGAGTGTCGCACTGTTGGAGGGTTCATACCGAGGGAGTGTCACACTGTTGGAGGGCCCATACGGAGGGAGTGTCACACTGTTGGAGGGTTCATTCCGAGGGAGTGTCACACTGTTGGAGGGTTCATACCGAGGGAGTGTCACACTGTTGGAGGGTTCATACCGAGGGAGTGCCACACTGTTGGAGGGCCCATACCGAGGGAGTGTCATACTGTTGCAGGGCCCATACCGAGGGAGTGTCACACTGTTGGAGGGCCCATACCGAGGGAGTGTCACACTGTTGGAGGGTTCATACAGAGGGAGTGCCACACTGTTGAAGGGCCCATACTGAGGGAGTGTCACACTGTTGGAGGGTTCATACCAAGGGAGTGCCACACTGTTTCAGGGCCCATACTGAGGGAGTGTCACACTGTTGGAGGGCCCATACCGAGGTAGTGTCGCACTGTTGGAGGGTCTATACTGAGGGAGTGTCACACTGTTGGAGGGTTCATACCGAGGGAGTGTCACACAGCTGGAGGGCCCATACCGAGGGAGTGTCGCAATGTTGGAGGGTCTATACCAAGGGAATTTCACACTGTTGGATGGTTCATTCCGAGGGAGTGTCACACTGTTGGAGGGCCCATACCGAGGGAGTGTCACACTGTTGGATGGCCCATACTGAGGGAGCGTCACACTGTTGGAGGGTTCATACCGAGGGAGTGTCACACTGTTGGAGGGTTTATACCCAGGATGTGTCACAGTGTTGGAGGGTCTATACCTAGGGAGTGTCACACTGTTGCTGGGTTCATACCGAGTAAGTGTTGCACTGTTGGAGGGTCTATACCGAGGGAGTGTCACACTGTTGGAGGGTTCATACCGAGGGAGTGCCACACTGTTGGAGGACCCATACCGAGGGAGTGTCCCACTGTTGGAGGGCCCTTACCGAGGGAATGTCACACTGTTGGTGGGTTCATACCGAGTGAGTGTCACACTGTTGGTGAGTTCATACCGAGGGAGTGTCACACTGTTGCAGGGTCTATACCGAGGATGTATCACACTGTTGGAGGGTCTATACCGAGGGAGTGTCACACTGTTGGAGGGCCCATACTGAGGGAGTGTCACACTATTGTACGGTCTATACCGAGGATGTATCACACTGTTGGTGGGTTCATACCGAGGGAGTGTCGCACTGTTGGAGGGTCTATACCGAGGGAGTGTCACACTGTTGGAGGGTTCATACCGAGTGAGTGTCGCACTGTTGGAGGGTCTATACCGAGGGAGTGTCGCACTGTTGGAGGGTTCATACCGAGGGAGTGTCACACTGTTGGAGGGCCCATACTGAGGGAGTGTCACACTGTTGGAGGGCCCATACCGAGGTAGTGTCGCACTGTTGGAGGGTCTATACTGAGGGAGTGTCACACTGTTGGAGGGTTCATACCGAGGGAGTGTCACATAGCTGGAGGGCCCATACCGAGGGAATGTCGCAATGTTGGAGGGTCTATACCGAGGGAATTTCACACTGTTGGTGGGTTCATACTGAGGGAGTGTCACAGTGTTGGAGGGCCCATACCGAGGGAGTCGCACACTGTTGGAGGGCCCATACCGAGGGAGTGCCACACTGTTGGAGGACCCATACCGAGGGAGTGTCACACTGTTGGAGGGCCCATACCGAGGGAATGTCACACTGTTGGTGGGTTCATACCGAGGGAGTGTCACACTGTTGGTGAGTTCATACCGAGGGAGTGTCACACTGTTGGAGGGTCTATACCGAGGATGTATCACACTGTTGGAGGGTCTATACCGAGGGAGTGTCACACTGTTGGAGGGCCCATACTGAGGTAGTGTCACACTATTGGACGGTCTATACCGAGGATGTATCACACTGTTGGTGGGTTCATACCGAGGGAGTGTCGCACTGTTGGAGGGTCTATACCGAGGGAGTGTCACACTGTTGGAGGGTTCATACCGAGTGAGTGTCGCATTGTTGGAGAGTCTATACCGAGGGAGTGTCGCACTGTTGGAGGGTTCATACCGAGGGAGTGTCACACTGTTGGAGGGCCCATACGGAGGGAGTGTCACACTGTTGGAGGGTTCATTCCGAGGGAGTGTCACACTGTTGGAGGGTTCATACCGAGGGAGTGTCACACTGTTGGAGGGTTCATACCGAGGGAGTGCCACACTGTTGGAGGGCCCATACCGAGGGAGTGTCACACTGTTGCAGGGCCCATACCGAGGGAGTGTCACACTGTTGGAGGGCCCATACCGAGGGAGTGTCACACTGTTGGAGGGTTCATACAGAGGGAGTGCCACACTGTTGAAGGGCCCATACTGAGGGAGGGTCACACTGTTGGAGGGTTCATACCAAGGGAGTGCCACACTGTTTCAGGGCCCATACTGAGGGAGTGTCACACTGTTGGAGGGCCCATACCGAGGTAGTGTCGCACTGTTGGAGGGTCTATACTGAGGGAGTGTCACACTGTTGGAGGGTTCATACCGAGGGAGTGTCACACAGCTGGAGGGCCCATACCGAGGGAGTGTCGCAATGTTGGAGGGTCTATACCAAGGGAATTTCACACTGTTGGATGGTTCATTCCGAGGGAGTGTCACACTGTTGGAGGGCCCATACCGAGGGAGTGTCACACTGTTGGATGGCCCATACTGAGGGAGCGTCACACTGTTGGAGGGTTAATACCGAGGGAGTGTCACACTGTTGGAGGGTTTATACCGAGGATGTGTCACAGTGTTCGAGGGTCTATACCTAGGGAGTGTCACACTGTTGCTGGGTTCATACCGAGTAAGTGTCACAGTGTTGGAGGGTCTATACCTAGGGAGTGTCACACTGTTGCTGGGTTCATACCGAGTAAGTGTTGCACTGTTGGAGGGTCTATACCGAGGGAGTGTCACACTGCTGGAGGGTTCATACCGAGGGAGTGCCACACTGTTGGAGGACCCATACCGAGGGAGTGTCACACTGTTGGAGGGCCCTTACCGAGGGAATGTCACACTGTTGGTGGGTTCATACCGAGGGAGTGTCACACTGTTGGTGAGTTCATACCGAGGGAGTGTCACACTGTTGCAGGGTCTATACCGAGGATGTATCACACTGTTGGAGGGTCTATACCGAGGGAGTGTCACACTGTTGGAGGGCCCATACTGAGGGAGTGTCACACTATTGGACGGTCTATACCGAGGATGTATCACACTGTTGGTGGGTTCATACCGAGGGAGTGTCGCACTGTTGGAGGGTCTATACCGAGGGAGTGTCACACTGTTGGAGGGTTCATTCCGAGGGAGTGTCACACTGTTGGAGGGTTCATTCCGAGGGAGTGTCACACTGTTGGTGGGTTCATACCGAGGGAGTGTCACACTGCTGGAGGGTTCATACCGAGGGAGTGCCACACTGTTGGAGGGCCCATACCGAGGGAGTGTCACACTGTTGCAGGGCCCATACCGAGGGAGTGTCACACTGTTGGAGGGCCCATACCGAGGGAGTGTCACACTGTTGGAGGGTTCATACCGAGGGAGTGCCACACTGTTGAAGGGCCCATACTGAGGGAGTGTCACACTGTTGGAGGGTTCATACCAAGGGAGTGCCACACTGTTTCAGGGCCCATACTGAGGGAGTGTCACACTGTTGGAGGGCCCATACCGAGGTAGTGTCGCACTGTTGGAGGGTCTATACTGAGGGAGTGTCACACTGTTGGAGGGTTCATACCGAGGGAGTGCCACACTGTTTCAGGGCCCATACTGAGGGAGGGTCACACTGTTGGAGGGTTCATACCAAGGGAGTGCCACACTGTTTCAGGGCCCATACTGAGGGAGTGTCACACTGTTGGAGGGCCCATACCGAGGTAGTGTCGCACTGTTGGAGGGTCTATACTGAGGGAGTGTCACACTGTTGGAGGGTTCATACCGAGGGAGTGTCACACAGCTGGAGGGCCCATACCGAGGGAGTGTCGCAATGTTGGAGGGTCTATACCAAGGGAATTTCACACTGTTGGATGGTTCATTCCGAGGGAGTGTCACACTGTTGGAGGGCCCATACCGAGGGAGTGTCACACTGTTGGATGGCCCATACTGAGGGAGCGTCACACTGTTGGAGGGTTAATACCGAGGGAGTGTCACACTGTTGGAGGGTTTATACCGAGGATGTGTCACAGTGTTCGAGGGTCTATACCTAGGGAGTGTCACACTGTTGCTGGGTTCATACCGAGTAAGTGTCACAGTGTTGGAGGGTCTATACCTAGGGAGTGTCACACTGTTGCTGGGTTCATACCGAGTAAGTGTTGCACTGTTGGAGGGTCTATACCGAGGGAGTGTCACACTGCTGGAGGGTTCATACCGAGGGAGTGCCACACTGTTGGAGGACCCATACCGAGGGAGTGTCACACTGTTGGAGGGCCCTTACCGAGGGAATGTCACACTGTTGGTGGGTTCATACCGAGGGAGTGTCACACTGTTGGTGAGTTCATACCGAGGGAGTGTCACACTGTTGCAGGGTCTATACCGAGGATGTATCACACTGTTGGAGGGTCTATACCGAGGGAGTGTCACACTGTTGGAGGGCCCATACTGAGGGAGTGTCACACTATTGGACGGTCTATACCGAGGATGTATCACACTGTTGGTGGGTTCATACCGAGGGAGTGTCGCACTGTTGGAGGGTCTATACCGAGGGAGTGTCACACTGTTGGAGGGTTCATTCCGAGGGAGTGTCACACTGTTGGAGGGTTCATTCCGAGGGAGTGTCACACTGTTGGTGGGTTCATACCGAGGGAGTGTCACACTGCTGGAGGGTTCATACCGAGGGAGTGCCACACTGTTGGAGGGCCCATACCGAGGGAGTGTCACACTGTTGCAGGGCCCATACCGAGGGAGTGTCACACTGTTGGAGGGCCCATACCGAGGGAGTGTCACACTGTTGGAGGGTTCATACCGAGGGAGTGCCACACTGTTGAAGGGCCCATACTGAGGGAGTGTCACACTGTTGGAGGGTTCATACCAAGGGAGTGCCACACTGTTTCAGGGCCCATACTGAGGGAGTGTCACACTGTTGGAGGGCCCATACCGAGGTAGTGTCGCACTGTTGGAGGGTCTATACTGAGGGAGTGTCACACTGTTGGAGGGTTCATACCGAGGGAGTGTCGCAGTGTTGGAGGGTTCATACCAGGTGAGTGTCGCACTGTTGGAGGGTCTATACCGAGGGAGTGTCGCACTGTTGGAGGGTTCATA
Organism: Hypanus sabinus; assembly: GCF_030144855.1. Lineage (NCBI taxonomy): Eukaryota > Metazoa > Chordata > Chondrichthyes > Myliobatiformes > Dasyatidae > Hypanus > Hypanus sabinus. The sequence continues at coordinate 26,500,692 of NC_082721.1, forward strand.
CCGAGGGAGTGTCGCACTGTTGGAGGGTTCATACCGAGGGAGTGTCACACTGTTGGAGGGCCCATACTGAGGGAGTGTCACACTGTTGGTGGGTTCATACTGCGGGAGTGTCACACTGTTGGAGGGTCGATACCGAGGGAGTTTCACACTGTTGGAGGGTTTATACCGAGGGAGTGTCACACTGTTAGAGGGTTCATACCGAGGGTGTGTTACACTGTTGGAGGGTTCATACCGAGGGAGTGTCACAGTGTTGGAGGGCCCAATGCGAGGGAGTGTCACACTGTTGATGGGTTCATACCGAGGGAGTGTCACACTGTTGGTGGGTTCATACCGAGGGAGTGTCACACTGTTGGAGGGTCTATACCGAGGGATTGTCGCACTGTTGGAGGGTTCATACCGAGGGAGTGTCACACTGTTGGAGGGTTCATACGGAGTGAGTGTCGCACTGTTGGAGGGTCTATACCGAGGGAGTGTCGCACTGTTGGAGGGCCCATACGGAGGGATTGTCGCACTGTTGGAGGGTTTATTCCGAGGGAGTGTCACACTGTTGGAGGGCCCATACTGAGGGAGTGTCACACTGTTGGATGGCCACTACTGAGGGAGCGTCACACTGTTGGAGGGTTCATACCGAGGGAGTGTCACACTGTTGGAGGGTTTATACCGAGGATGTGTCACAGTGTTGGAGGGTCTATACCTAGGGAGTGTCACACTGTTGGTGGGTTCATACCGAGTAAGTGTTGCACTGTTGGAGGGTTCATACCGAGGGAGTGTCACACTGTTGGAGGGTTTATACCGAGGGAGTGTCACACTGTTGGAGGGTCTATACCGAGGTAGTGTCACACTGTTGGAGGGCCCATACTGAGGGAGTGCCACATTGTTGGAGGGCCCATACCGAGGGAGTGTCACACTGTTGGAGGGTCTATACCGAGGTAGTGTCACACTGTTGGAGGGCCCATACTGAGGGAGTGCCACATTGTTGGAGGGCCCATACCTAGGGAGTGTCACACTGTTGCTGGGTTCATACCGAGTAAGTGTTGCACTGTTGGAGGGTCTATACCGAGGGAGTGTCACACTGCTGGAGGGTTCATACCGAGGGAGTGCCACACTGTTGGAGGACCCATACCGAGGGAGTGTCACACTGTTGGAGGGCCCTTACCGAGGGAATGTCACACTGTTGGTGGGTTCATACCGAGGGAGTGTCACACTGTTGGTGAGTTCATACCGAGGGAGTGTCACACTGTTGCAGGGTCTATACCGAGGATGTATCACACTGTTGGAGGGTCTATACCGAGGGAGTGTCACACTGTTGGAGGGCCCATACTGAGGGAGTGTCACACTATTGGACGGTCTATACCGAGGATGTATCACACTGTTGGTGGGTTCATACCGAGGGAGTGTCGCACTGTTGGAGGGTCTATACCGAGGGAGTGTCACACTGTTGGAGGGTTCATTCCGAGGGAGTGTCACACTGTTGGAGGGTTCATTCCGAGGGAGTGTCACACTGTTGGTGGGTTCATACCGAGGGAGTGTCACACTGCTGGAGGGTTCATACCGAGGGAGTGCCACACTGTTGGAGGGCCCATACCGAGGGAGTGTCACACTGTTGCAGGGCCCATACCGAGGGAGTGTCACACTGTTGGAGGGCCCATACCGAGGGAGTGTCACACTGTTGGAGGGTTCATACCGAGGGAGTGCCACACTGTTGAAGGGCCCATACTGAGGGAGTGTCACACTGTTGGAGGGTTCATACCAAGGGAGTGCCACACTGTTTCAGGGCCCATACTGAGGGAGTGTCACACTGTTGGAGGGCCCATACCGAGGTAGTGTCGCACTGTTGGAGGGTCTATACTGAGGGAGTGTCACACTGTTGGAGGGTTCATACCGAGGGAGTGTCGCAGTGTTGGAGGGTTCATACCAGGTGAGTGTCGCACTGTTGGAGGGTCTATACCGAGGGAGTGTCGCACTGTTGGAGGGTTCATACCGAGGGAGTGTCGCACTGTTGGAGGGTTCATACCGAGGGAGTGTCACACTGTTGGAGGGCCCATACTGAGGGAGTGTCACACTGTTGGTGGGTTCATACTGCGGGAGTGTCACACTGTTGGAGGGTCGATACCGAGGGAGTTTCACACTGTTGGAGGGTTTATACCGAGGGAGTGTCACACTGTTAGAGGGTTCATACCGAGGGTGTGTTACACTGTTGGAGGGTTCACACCGAGGGAGTGTCACAGTGTTGGAGGGCCCAATGCGAGGGAGTGTCACACTGTTGATGGGTTCATACCGAGGGAGTGTCACACTGTTGGTGGGTTCATACCGAGGGAGTGTCACACTGTTGGAGGGTCTATACCGAGGGATTGTCGCACTGTTGGAGGGTTCATACCGAGGGAGTGTCACACTGTTGGAGGGTTCATACGGAGTGAGTGTCGCACTGTTGGAGGGTCTATACCGAGGGAGTGTCGCACTGTTGGAGGGCCCATACGGAGGGATTGTCGCACTGTTGGAGGGTTTATTCCGAGGGAGTGTCACACTGTTGGAGGGCCCATACTGAGGGAGTGTCACACTGTTGGATGGCCACTACTGAGGGAGCGTCACACTGTTGGAGGGTTCATACCGAGGGAGTGTCACACTGTTGGAGGGTTTATACCGAGGATGTGTCACAGTGTTGGAGGGTCTATACCTAGGGAGTGTCACACTGTTGGTGGGTTCATACCGAGTAAGTGTTGCACTGTTGGAGGGTTCATACCGAGGGAGTGTCACACTGTTGGAGGGTTTATACCGAGGGAGTGTCACACTGTTGGAGGGTCTATACCGAGGTAGTGTCACACTGTTGGAGGGCCCATACTGAGGGAGTGCCACATTGTTGGAGGGCCCATACCGAGGGAGTGTCACACTGTTGGAGGGTCTATAACGAGGATGTGTCATACTGTTGGAGGGTTTATACCGAGGAAGTGTCACACTGTTAGAGGATTCATACCGAGGGTGTGTCACGCTGTTGGAGGGTTCATACCGAGGGAGTGTCACACTGTTGGAGGGCCCATACTGAGGGAGTGTCACACTATTGGAGGGTCTATACCGAGGATGTATCACACTGTTGGAGGGTTTATACCGAGGGAGTGTCACACTGTTGGAGGGTCTATACCGAGGGAGTGTCACACTGTTGGAGGGCCCATACAGAGGGAGTGTCACACTGTTGGAGGGCCCACACCGAGGGTGTGTCACACTGTTGGTGGGTTCATACCGAGGGAGTGTCACACTGTTGGTGGGTTCATACTGAGGGAGTGTCACACTGTTGGAGGGTCTATACCGAGGGATTGTCGCACTGTTGGAGGGTTCATACCGAGGGAGTGTCGCACTGTTGGAGGGTTCATACCGAGGGAGTGTCACACTGTTGGAGGGTTCATACGGAGTGAGTGTCGCACTGTTGGAGGGTCTATACCGAGGGAGTGTCGCACTGTTGGAGGGCCCATACGGAGGGATTGTCGCACTGTTGGAGGGTTCATTCCAAGGGAGTGTCACACTGTTGGATGGCCCATACTGAGGGAGCGTCACACTGTTGGAGGGTTCATACCGAGGGAGTGTCACACTGTTGCAGGGTTTATACCGAGGATGTGTCACAGTGTTGGAGGGTCTATACCTAGGGAGTGTCACACTGTTGGTGGGTTCATACCGAGTAAGTGTTGCACTGTTGCAGGGTCTATACCGAGGGAGTGTCACACTGTTGGAGGTTTTATACCGAGGGAGTGTCACACTGTTGGAGGGTCTATTCCGAGGTAGTGTCACACTGTTGGAGGGCCCATACTGAGGGAGTGCCACATTGTTGGAGGGCCCATACCGAGGGAGTGTCACACTGTTGGAGGGTCTATAACGAGGATGTGTCATACTGTTGGAGGGTTTATACCGAGGAAGTGTCACACTGTTAGAGGATTCATACCGAGGGTGTGTCACGCTGTTGGAGGGTTCATACCGAGGGAGTGTCACACTGTTGGAGGGCCCATTACGAGGGAGTGTCACACTGTTGGTGGGTTCATACCGAGGGAGTGTCACACTGTTGGAGGGTCCATACCGAGGGAGTGTCACACTGTTGGTGGGTTCATACCGAGGGAGTGTCGCACTTTTGGGGGGTCTATACCGAGGGAGTGTCACACTGTTGGAGGGACTATACCGAGGGAGTGTCACACTGTTGGAGGGCCCATACTGAGGGAGTGCCACACTGTTGGAGGGCCCATACTGAGGGAGTGTCACACTGTTGAAGGGCCCATACCGAGGTACTGTCAGACTGTTGGAGGGTTCATACCGAGGGAGTGTCACACTGTTGGTGGGTTCATACCGAGGGAGTGTCACACTTTTGGAGGGTCTATACCGAGGGAGTGTCGCACTGTTGGAGGGTTCATACCGAGGGAGTGTCGCACTGTTGGAGGGTCTATACCGAGGGAGTGTCGCACTGTTGGAGGGTTCATACCGAGGGAGTGTCGCACTGTTGGAGGGTACATACCGAGTGACTGTTGCACTGTTGGATGGTCTATACCGAGGGAGTGTCGCACTGTTGGATGGTCTATACTGAGGGAGTGTCGCACTGTTGGTGGGTGTATACCGAGGATGTGTCACACTGTTGGAGGGTCTATACCGAGGATGTGTCACACTGTTGGAGGGTCTATACAGAGGGAGTGTCACACTGTTGGAGGGCCCACACCGAGGGTGTGTCACACTGTTGGTGGGTTCATACCGAGGGAGTGTCACACTGTTGGTGGGTTCATACTGAGGGAGTGTCACACTGTTGGAGGGTCTATACCGAGGGATTGTCGCACTGTTGGAGGGTTCATACCGAGGGAGTGTCACACTGTTGGAGGGTTCATACGGAGTGAGTGTCGCACTGTTGGAGGGTCTATACCGAGGGAGTGTCGCACTGTTGGAGGGTTCATTCCGAGGGAGTGTCACACTGTTGGATGGCCCATACTGAGGGAGCGTCACACTGTTGGAGGGTTCATACCGAGGGAGTGTCACACTGTTGCAGGGTTTATACCGAGGATGTGTCACAGTGTTGGAGGGTCTATACCGAGGGAGTGTCACACTGTTGGTGGGTTCATACCGAGTAAGTGTTGCACTGTTGGAGGGTCTATACCGAGGGAGTGTCACACTGTTAGAGGGTTTATACCGAGGGAGTGTCACACTGTTGGAGGGTCTATACCGAGGTAGTGTCACACTGTTGGAGGGCCCATACTGAGGGAGTGCCACATTGTTGGAGGGCCCATACCGAGGGAGTGTCACACTGTTGGAGGGTCTATAACGAGGATGTGTCATACTGTTGGAGGGTTTATACCGAGGAAGTGTCACACTGTTAGAGGATTCATACCGAGGGTGTGTCACGCTGTTGGAGGGTTCATACCGAGGGAGTGTCACACTGTTGGAGGGCCCATTACGAGGGAGTGTCACACTGTTGGTGGGTCCATACCGAGGGAGTGTCACACTGTTGGTGGGTTCATACCGAGGGAGTGTCGCACTTTTGGGGGGTCTATACCGAGGGAGTGTCACACTGTTGGAGGGACTATACCAAGGGAGTGTCACACTGTTGGAGGGCCCATACTGAGGGAGTGCCACACTGTTGGAGGGCCCATACTGAGGGAGTGTCACACTGTTGAAGGGCCCATACCGAGGTAGTGTCAGACTGTTGGAGGGTTCATACCGAGGGAGTGTCACACTGTTGGTGGGTTCATACCGAGGGAGTGTCACACTTTTGGAGGGTCTATACCGAGGGAGTGTCGCACTGTTGGAGGGTTCATACCGAGGGAGTGTCGCACTGTTGGAGGGTACATACCGAGTGACTGTTGCACTGTTGGATGGTCTATACCGAGGGAGTGTCGCACTGTTGGATGGTCTATACCGAGGGAGTGTCGCACTGTTGGTGGGTTTATACCGAGGATGTGTCACACTGTTGGAGGGTCTATACCGAGGATGTGTCACACTGTTGGAGGGTCTATACCGAGGGAGTGTCACACTGTTGGAGGGTTCATACCGAGGGAGTGTCGCACTGTTGGTGGGTTCATACCGAGAGAGTGTCACACTGTTGGAGGGTCGATACCGAGGGAGTGTCACACTGTTGGAGGGCCCATACCGAGAGAGTGTCACACTGTTGGAGGGCCCATACCGAGGGAGTGTCACACTGTTGGTGGGTTCATACCGAGGGAGTGTCGCACTGTTGGAGGGTCTATACCGAGGGAGTGTCACACTGTTGGAGGGTTCATACTGAGTGAGTGTCGCACTGTTGGAGGGTCTATACCGAGGGAGTGTCACACTGTTGGAGTGCCCATACGGACGGAGTGTCACACTGTTGGAGGGTTCATTCCGAGGGAGTGTCACACTGTTGGAGGGCCCATGCTGAGGGAGTGTCACACTGATGGAGGTTTCATACCGAGGGAGTGCCACACTGTTGGAGGGCTCATACCGAGGGAGTGTCACACTGTTACAGGGCCCATACCGAGGGAGTGTCACACTGTTGGAGGGCCCATACCGAGGGAGTGTCACACTGTTGGAGGGTTCATACCGAGGGAGTGCCACACTGTTGAAGGGCCCATACCGAGGGAGTCGCACACTGTTGGAGGGCCCATACTGAGGGAGTGTCACACTGTTGGAGGGTTCATACCAAGGGAGTGCCACACTGTTGGAGGGCCCATACCGAGGGAGTGTCACACTGTTGGAGGGCCCATACTGAGGGAGTGCACACTGTTGGAGGGCCCATACCGACGGAGTGTCACACTGTTGGAGGGCCCATACCGAGGGAGTGTCACACTGTTGGTGGGTTCATACCGAGGGAGTGCCACACTGTTGGAGGGTCTATACCGAGGGATTGTCGAACTGTTGGAGGGTTCATACCGAGGGAGTGTCACACTGTTGGAGGGTCTATACCGAGGGAGTGTCGCACTGTTGGAGGGCGCATACGGAGGGAGTGTCGCACTGTTGGAGGGTTCATTCGAGGGAGTGTCACACTGTTGCAGGGCCCATACTGAGGGAGTGTCACACTGTTGGATGGCCCATACTGAGGGAGCGTCACACTGTTGGAGGATTCATACCGAGGGAGTGTCACACTGTTGCAGGGTTTATACCGAGGATGTGTCACAGTGTTGGAGGGTCTATACCTAGGGAGTGTCACACTGTTGGTGGGTTCATACCGAGTAAGTGTTGCACTGTTGGAGGGTTCATACCGAGGGAGTGCCACACTGTTGGAGGACCCATACCGAGGGAGTGTCACACTGTTGGAGGGCCCATACCGAGGGAATGTCACACTGTTGGTGGGTTCATACCGAGGGAGTGTCACACTGTTGGTGAGTTCATACCGAGGGAGTGTCACACTGTTGGAGGGTCTATACCGAGGATGTATCACACTGTTGGAGGGTCTATACCGAGGGAGTGTCACACTGTTGGAGAGCCCATACTGAGGGAGTGTCACACTATTGGACGGTCTATACCGAGGATGTATCACACTGTTGGTGGGTTCATACCGAGGGAGTGTCGCACTGTTGGAGGGTCTACACCGAGGGAGTGTCACACTGTTGGAGGGTTCATACCGAGTGAGTGTCGCACTGTTGGAGGGTCTATACCGAGGGAGTGTCGCACTGTTGGAGGGTTCATACCGAGGGAGTGTCACACTGTTGGAGGGTTCATACCGAGGGAGTGTCACACTGTTGGAGGGTTCATACGGAGTGAGTGTCGCACTGTTGGAGGGTCTATACCGAGGGAGTGTCGCACTGTTGGAGGGCCCATACGGAGGGATTGTCGCACTGTTGGAGGGTTCATTCCGAGGGAGTGTCACACTGTTGGAGGGCCCATACTGAGGGAGTGTCACACTGTTGGATGGCCCATACTGAGGGAGCGTCACACTGTTGGAGGGTTCATACCGAGGGAGTGTCACACTGTTGGAGGGTTTATACCGAGGATGTGTCACAGTGTTGGAGGGTTCATACCGAGGGAGTGTCACACTGTTGGAGGGTTCATACCGAGGGAGTGCCACACTGTTGGAGGGCCCATACCGAGGGAGTGTCACACTGTTGCAGGGCCCATACCGAGGGAGTGTCACACTGTTGGAGGGCCCATACCGAGGGAGTGTCACACTGTTGGAGGGTTCATACAGAGGGAGTGCCACACTGTTGAAGGGCCCATACTGAGGGAGTGTCACACTGTTGGAGGGTTCATACCAAGGGAGTGCCACACTGTTTCAGGGCCCATACTGAGGGAGTGTCACACTGTTGGAGGGCCCATACCGAGGTAGTGTCGCACTGTTGGAGGGTCTATACTGAGGGAGTGTGACACTGTTGGAGGGTTCATACCGAGGGAGTGTCACACAGCTGGAGGGCCCATACCGAGGGAGTGTCGCAATGTTGGAGGGTCTATACCAAGGGAATTTCACACTGTTGGATGGTTCATTCCGAGGGAGTGTCACTCTGTTGGAGGGCCCATACCGAGGGAGTGTCACACTGTTGGATGGCCCATACTGAGGGAGCGTCACACTGTTGGAGGGTTCATACCGAGGGAGTGTCACACTGTTGGAGGGTTTATACCGAGGATGTGTCACAGTGTTGGAGGGTCTATACCTAGGGAGTGTCACACTGTTGCTGGGTTCATACCGAGTAAGTGTTGCACTGTTGGAGGGTCTATACCGAGGGAGTGTCACACTGTTGGAGGGTTCATACCGAGGGAGTGCCACACTGTTGGAGGACCCATACCGAGGGAGTGTCCCACTGTTGGAGGGCCCTTACCGAGGGAATGTCACACTGTTGGTGGGTTCATACCGAGTGAGTGTCACACTGTTGGTGAGTTCATACCGAGGGAGTGTCACACTGTTGCAGGGTCTATACCGAGGATGTATCACACTGTTGGAGGGTCTATACCGAGGGAGTGTCACACTGTTGGAGGGCCCATACTGAGGGAGTGTCACACTATTGGACGGTCTATACCGAGGATGTATCACACTGTTGGTGGGTTCATACCGAGGGAGTGTCGCACTGTTGGAGTGTCTATACCGAGGGAGTGTCACACTGTTGGAGGGTTCATACCGAGTGAGTGTCGCACTGTTGGAGGGTCTATACCGAGGGAGTGTCGCACTGTTGGAGGGTTCATACCGAGGGAGTGTCACACTGTTGGAGGGCCCATACTGAGGGAGTGTCACACTGTTGGAGGGCCCATACCGAGGTAGTGTCGCACTGTTGGAGGGTCTATACTGAGGGAGTGTCACACTGTTGGAGGGTTCATACCGAGGGAGTGACACATAGCTGGAGGGCCCATACCGAGGGAGTGTCGCAATGTTGGAGGGTCTATACCGAGGGAATTTCACACTGTTGGTGGGTTCATACTGAGGGAGTGTCACAGTGTTGGAGGGCCCATACCGAGGGAGTCGCACACTGTTGGAGGGCCCATACCGAGGGAGTGCCACACTGTTGGAGGACCCATACCGAGGGAGTGTCACACTGTTGGAGGGCCCATACCGAGGGAATGTCACACTGTTGGTGGGTTCATACCGAGGGAGTGTCACACTGTTGGTGAGTTCATACCGAGGGAGTGTCACACTGTTGGAGGGTCTATACCGAGGATGTTATCACACTGTTGGAGGGTCTATACCGAGGGAGTGTCACACTGTTGAAGGGCCCATACTGAGGGAGTGTCACACTATTGGACGGTCTATACCGAGGATGTATCACACTGTTGGTGGGTTCATACCGAGGGAGTGTCGCACTGTTGGAGGGTCTATACCGAGGGAGTGTCACACTGTTGGAGGGTTCATACCGAGTGAGTGTCGCATTGTTGGAGGGTCTATACCGAGGGAGTGTCGCACTGTTGGAGGGTTCATACCGAGGGAGTGTCACACTGTTGGAGGGCCCATACGGAGGGAGTGTCACACTGTTGGAGGGTTCATTCCGAGGGAGTGTCACACTGTTGGAGGGTTCATACCGAGGGAGTGTCACACTGTTGGAGGGTTCATACCGAGGGAGTGCCACACTGTTGGAGGGCCCATACCGAGGGAGTGTCACACTGTTGCAGGGCCCATACCGAGGGAGTGTCACACTGTTGGAGGGCCCATACCGAGGGAGTGTCACACTGTTGGAGGGTTCATACAGAGGGAGTGCCACACTGTTGAAGGGCCCATACTGAGGGAGTGTCACACTGTTGGAGGGTTCATACCAAGGGAGTGCCACACTGTTTCAGGGCCCATACTGAGGGAGTGTCACACTGTTGGAGGGCCCATACCGAGGTAGTGTCGCACTGTTGGAGGGTCTATACTGAGGGAGTGTCACACTGTTGGAGGGTTCATACCGAGGGAGTGTCACACAGCTGGAGGGCCCATACCGAGGGAGTGTCGCAATGTTGGAGGGTCTATACCAAGGGAATTTCACACTGTTGGATGGTTCATTCCGAGGGAGTGTCACACTGTTGGAGGGCCCATACCAAGGGAGTGTCACACTGTTGGATGGCCCATACTGAGGGAGCGTCACACTGTTGGAGGGTTAATACCGAGGGAGTGTCACACTGTTGGAGGGTTTATACCGAGGATGTGTCACAGTGTTGGAGGGTCTATACCTAGGGAGTGTCACACTGTTGCTGGGTTCATACCGAGTAAGTGTTGCACTGTTGGAGGGTCTATACCGAGGGAGTGTCACACTGTTGGAGGGTTCATACCGAGGGAGTGCCACACTGTTGGAGGACCCATACCGAGGGAGTGTCACACTGTTGGAGGGCCCTTACCGAGGGAATGTCACAGTGTTCGTGGGTTCATACCGAGGGAGTGTCACACTGTTGGTGAGTTCATACCGAGGGAGTGTCACACTGTTGCAGGGTCTATACCGAGGATGTATCACACTGTTGGAGGGTCTATACCGAGGGAGTGTCACACTGTTGGAGGGCCCATACTGAGGGAGTGTCACACTATTGGACGGTCTATACCGAGGATGTATCACACTGTTGGTGGGTTCATACCGAGGGAGTGTCGCACTGTTGGAGGGTCTATACCGAGGGAGTGTCACACTGTTGGAGGGTTCATTCCGAGGGAGTGTCACACTGTTGGAGGGTTCATTCCGAGGGAGTGTCACACTGTTGGAGGGTTCATACCGAGGGAGTGTCACACTGCTGGAGGGTTCATACCGAGGGAGTGTCGCACTGTTGGAGGGTCTACACCGAGGGAGTGTCACACTGTTGGAGGGTTCATACCGAGTGAGTGTCGCACTGTTGGAGGGTCTATACCGAGGGAGTGTCGCACTGTTGGAGGGTTCATACCGAGGGAGTGTCACACTGTTGGAGGGTTCATACCGAGGGAGTGTCACACTGTTGGAGGGTTCATACGGAGTGAGTGTCGCACTGTTGGAGGGTCTATACCGAGGGAGTGTCGCACTGTTGGAGGGCCCATACGGAGGGATTGTCGCACTGTTGGAGGGTTCATTCCGAGGGAGTGTCACACTGTTGGAGGGCCCATACTGAGGGAGTGTCACACTGTTGGATGGCCCATACTGAGGGAGCGTCACACTGTTGGAGGGTTCATACCGAGGGAGTGTCACACTGTTGGAGGGTTTATACCGAGGATGTGTCACAGTGTTGGAGGGTTCATACCGAGGGAGTGTCACACTGTTGGAGGGTTCATACCGAGGGAGTGCCACACTGTTGGAGGGCCCATACCGAGGGAGTGTCACACTGTTGCAGGGCCCATACCGAGGGAGTGTCACACTGTTGGAGGGCCCATACCGAGGGAGTGTCACACTGTTGGAGGGTTCATACAGAGGGAGTGCCACACTGTTGAAGGGCCCATACTGAGGGAGTGTCACACTGTTGGAGGGTTCATACCAAGGGAGTGCCACACTGTTTCAGGGCCCATACTGAGGGAGTGTCACACTGTTGGAGGGCCCATACCGAGGTAGTGTCGCACTGTTGGAGGGTCTATACTGAGGGAGTGTCACACTGTTGGAGGGTTCATACCGAGGGAGTGTCACACAGCTGGAGGGCCCATACCGAGGGAGTGTCGCAATGTTGGAGGGTCTATACCAAGGGAATTTCACACTGTTGGATGGTTCATTCCGAGGGAGTGTCACTCTGTTGGAGGGCCCATACCGAGGGAGTGTCACACTGTTGGATGGCCCATACTGAGGGAGCGTCACACTGTTGGAGGGTTCATACCGAGGGAGTGTCACACTGTTGGAGGGTTTATACCGAGGATGTGTCACAGTGTTGGAGGGTCTATACCTAGGGAGTGTCACACTGTTGCTGGGTTCATACCGAGTAAGTGTTGCACTGTTGGAGGGTCTATACCGAGGGAGTGTCACACTGTTGGAGGGTTCATACCGAGGGAGTGCCACACTGTTGGAGGACCCATACCGAGGGAGTGTCCCACTGTTGGAGGGCCCTTACCGAGGGAATGTCACACTGTTGGTGGGTTCATACCGAGTGAGTGTCACACTGTTGGTGAGTTCATACCGAGGGAGTGTCACACTGTTGCAGGGTCTATACCGAGGATGTATCACACTGTTGGAGGGTCTATACCGAGGGAGTGTCACACTGTTGGAGGGCCCATACTGAGGGAGTGTCACACTATTGGACGGTCTATACCGAGGATGTATCACACTGTTGGTGGGTTCATACCGAGGGAGTGTCGCACTGTTGGAGTGTCTATACCGAGGGAGTGTCACACTGTTGGAGGGTTCATACCGAGTGAGTGTCGCACTGTTGGAGGGTCTATACCGAGGGAGTGTCGCACTGTTGGAGGGTTCATACCGAGGGAGTGTCACACTGTTGGAGGGCCCATACTGAGGGAGTGTCACACTGTTGGAGGGCCCATACCGAGGTAGTGTCGCACTGTTGGAGGGTCTATACTGAGGGAGTGTCACACTGTTGGAGGGTTCATACCGAGGGAGTGACACATAGCTGGAGGGCCCATACCGAGGGAGTGTCGCAATGTTGGAGGGTCTATACCGAGGGAATTTCACACTGTTGGTGGGTTCATACTGAGGGAGTGTCACAGTGTTGGAGGGCCCATACCGAGGGAGTCGCACACTGTTGGAGGGCCCATACCGAGGGAGTGCCACACTGTTGGAGGACCCATACCGAGGGAGTGTCACACTGTTGGAGGGCCCATACCGAGGGAATGTCACACTGTTGGTGGGTTCATACCGAGGGAGTGTCACACTGTTGGTGAGTTCATACCGAGGGAGTGTCACACTGTTGGAGGGTCTATACCGAGGATGTATCACACTGTTGGAGGGTCTATACCGAGGGAGTGTCACACTGTTGAAGGGCCCATACTGAGGGAGTGTCACACTATTGGACGGTCTATACCGAGGATGTATCACACTGTTGGTGGGTTCATACCGAGGGAGTGTCGCACTGTTGGAGGGTCTATACCGAGGGAGTGTCACACTGTTGGAGGGTTCATACCGAGTGAGTGTCGCATTGTTGGAGGGTCTATACCGAGGGAGTGTCGCACTGTTGGAGGGTTCATACCGAGGGAGTGTCACACTGTTGGAGGGCCCATACGGAGGGAGTGTCACACTGTTGGAGGGTTCATTCCGAGGGAGTGTCACACTGTTGGAGGGTTCATACCGAGGGAGTGTCACACTGTTGGAGGGTTCATACCGAGGGAGTGCCACACTGTTGGAGGGCCCATACCGAGGGAGTGTCACACTGTTGCAGGGCCCATACCGAGGGAGTGTCACACTGTTGGAGGGCCCATACCGAGGAGTTGTCACACTGTTGGAGGGTTCATACAGAGGGAGTGCCACACTGTTGAAGGGCCCATACTGAGGGAGTGTCACACTGTTGGAGGGTTCATACCAAGGGAGTGCCACACTGTTTCAGGCCCATACTGAGGGAGTGTCACACTGTTGGAGGGCCCATACCGAGGTAGTGTCGCACTGTTGGAGGGTCTATACTGAGGGAGTGTCACACTGTTGGAGGGTTCATACCGAGGGAGTGTCACACAGCTGGAGGGCCCATACCGAGGGAGTGTCGCAATGTTGGAGGGTCTATACCAAGGGAATTTCACACTGTTGGATGGTTCATTCCGAGGGAGTTGTCACACTGTTGGAGGGCCCATACCGAGGGAGTGTCACACTGTTGGATGGCCCATACTGAGGGAGCGTCACACTGTTGGAGGGTTAATACCGAGGGAGTGTCACACTGTTGGAGGGTTATACCGAGGATGTGTCACAGTGTTGGAGGGTCTATACCTAGGGAGTGTCACACTGTTGCTGGGTTCATACCGAGTAAGTGTTGCACTGTTGGAGGGTCCTATACCGAGGGAGTGTCACACTGTTGGAGGGTTCATACCGAGGGAGTGCCACACTGTTGGAGGACCCATACCGAGGGGAGTGTCACACTGTTGGAGGCCCTTACCGAGGGAATGTCACAGTGTTCGTGGGTTCATACCGAGGGAGTGTCACACTGTTGGTGAGTTCATACCGAGGGAGTGTCACACTGTTGCAGGGTCTATACGAGGATGTATCACACTGTTGGAGGGTCTATACCGAGGGAGTGTCACACTGTTGGAGGGCCCATACTGAGGGAGTGTCACACTATTGGACGGTCTATACCGAGGATGTATCACACTGTTGGTGGGTTCATACCGAGGGAGTGTCGCACTGTTGGAGGGTCTATACCGAGGGAGTGTCACACTGTTGGAGGGTTCATTCCGAGGGAGTGTCACACTGTTGGAGGGTTCATTCCGAGGGAGTGTCACACTGTTGGAGGGTTCATACCGAGGGAGTGTCACACTGCTGGAGGGTTCATACCGAGGGAGTGCCACACTGTTGGAGGGCCCATACCGAGGGAGTGTCACACTGTTGCAGGGCCCATACCGAGGGAGTGTCACACTGTTGGAGGGCCCATACCGAGGGAGTGTCACACTGTTGGAGGGTTCATACCGAGGGAGTGCCACACTGTTGAAGGGCCCATACTGAGGGAGTGTCACACTGTTGGAGGGTTCATACCAAGGGAGTGCCACACTGTTTCAGGGCCCATACTGAGGGAGTGTCACACTGTTGGAGGGCCCATACCGAGGTAGTGTCGCACTGTTGGAGGGTCTATACTGAGGGAGTGTCACACTGTTGGAGGGTTCATACCGAGGGAGTGTCACACAGCTGGAGGGGCCCATACCGAGGGAGTGCCGCAATGTTGGAGGGTCTATACCGAGGGAATTTCACACTGTTGGTGGGTTCATACTGAGGAGTGTCACACTGTTGGAGGGCCCATACTGAGGGAGTGTCACACTATTGGAGGGTCTATACCGAGGATGTATCACACTGTTGGAGGGTCTATACCGAGGGAGTGTCACACTGTTGGAGGGTCTATACCGAGGGAGTGTCACACTGTTGGAGGGCCCATACAGAGGGAGTGTCACACTGTTGGAGGGCCCACACCGAGGGTGTGTCACACTGTTGGTGGGTTCATACCGAGGGAGTGTCACACTGTTGGTGGATTCATACTGAGGGAGTGTCACACTGTTGGAGAGTTCATACAGAGGGAGTGTCACACTGTTGGAGAGTTCATTCCGAGGGAGTGTCACGCTGTTGGAGAGTCTATACCGAGGATGTATCACACTGTTGGAGGGTCTATACCGAGGGAGTGTCACACTGTTGGAGGGCCCATACTGAGGGAGTGTCACACTATTGGATGGTCTATACCGAGGATGTATCACAGTGTTGGAGGGTTTATACCGAGGGAGGGTCACACTGTTGGAGGACCCATACTGAGGGAGTGCTACATTGTTGGAGGGCCCATACCGAGGGAGTGTCACACTGTTGGAGGGTCTATACCAAGGATGTGTCATACTATTGGAGGGTTCATACCGAGGGAGTGTCACACTGTTGGAGGGTCTATACCGAGGGAGTGTCACACAGTTGGAGTGCCCATACCGAGGGAGTCTCACACTGTTGGAGGGCCCATACCGAGGGAGTCTCACACTGTTGTAGGGCCCATACTGAGGGAGTGCACACTGTTGGAGTGCCCATACCGAGGGAGTGTCACACTGTTGGAGGGTTTATACCGAGTAAGTGTTGCACTGTTGGAGGGTCTATACCGAGGGAGTGTCACACTGTTAGAGGGTTTATACCGAGGGAGTGTCACACTGTTGGAGGGTCTATACCGAGGTAGTGTCACACTGTTGGAGGGCCCATACTGAGGGAGTGCCACATTGTTGGAGGGCCCATACCGAGGGAGTGTCACACTGTTGGAGGGTCTATAACGAGGATGTGTCATACTGTTGGAGGGTTTATACCGAGGAAGTGTCACACTGTTAGAGGATTCATACCGAGGGTGTGTCACGCTGTTGGAGGGTTCATACCGAGGGAGTGTCACACTGTTGGAGGGCCCATTACGAGGGAGTGTCACACTGTTGGTGGGTCCATACCGAGGGAGTGTCACACTGTTGGTGGGTTCATACCGAGGGAGTGTCGCACTTTTGGGGGGTCTATACCGAGGGAGTGTCACACTGTTGGAGGGACTATACCAAGGGAGTGTCACACTGTTGGAGGGCCCATACTGAGGGAGTGCCACACTGTTGGAGGGCCCATACTGAGGGAGTGTCACACTGTTGAAGGGCCCATACCGAGGTAGTGTCAGACTGTTGGAGGGTTCATACCGAGGGAGTGTCACACTGTTGGTGGGTTCATACCGAGGGAGTGTCACACTTTTGGAGGGTCTATACCGAGGGAGTGTCGCACTGTTGGAGGGTTCATACCGAGGGAGTGTCGCACTGTTGGAGGGTACATACCGAGTGACTGTTGCACTGTTGGATGGTCTATACCGAGGGAGTGTCGCACTGTTGGAGGGTCTATACCGAGGGAGTGTCACACTGTTGGAGGGTTCATACCGAGGGAGTGTCGCACTGTTGGTGGGTTCATACCGAGAGAGTGTCACACTGTTGGAGGGTCGATACTGAGGGAGTGTCACACTGTTGGAGGGCCCATACCGAGAGAGTGTCACACTGTTGGAGGGCCCATACCGAGGGAGTGTCACACTGTTGGTGGGTTCATACCGAGGGAGTGTCGCACTGTTGGAGGGTCTATACCGAGGGAGTGTCACACTGTTGGAGGGTTCATACTGAGTGAGTGTCGCACTGTTGGAGGGTCTATACCGAGGGAGTGTCACACTGTTGGAGTGCCCATACGGACGGAGTGTCACACTGTTGGAGGGTTCATTCCGAGGGAGTGTCACACTGTTGGAGGGCCCATGCTGAGGGAGTGTCATACTGATGGAGGTTTCATACCGAGGGAGTGCCACACTGTTGGAGGGCTCATACCGAGGGAGTGTCACACTGTTACAGGGCCCATACCGAGGGAGTGTCACACTGTTGGAGGGCCCATACCGAGGGAGTGTCACACTGTTGGAGGGTTCATACCGAGGGAGTGCCACACTGTTGAAGGGCCCATACCGAGGGAGTCGCACACTGTTGGAGGGCCCATACTGAGGGAGTGTCACACTGTTGGAGGGTTCATACCAAGGGAGTGCCACACTGTTGGAGGGCCCATACCGAGGGAGTGTCACACTGTTGGAGGGCCCATACTGAGGGAGTGCACACTGTTGGAGGGCCCATACCGACGGAGTGTCACACTGTTGGAGGGCCCATACCGAGGGAGTGTCACACTGTTGGTGGGTTCATACCGAGGGAGTGCCACACTGTTGGAGGGTCTATACCGAGGGATTGTCGAACTGTTGGAGGGTTCATACCGAGGGAGTGTCACACTGTTGGAGGGTCTATACCGAGGGAGTGTCGCACTGTTGGAGGGCGCATACGGAGGGAGTGTCGCACTGTTGGAGGGTTCATTCGAGGGAGTGTCACACTGTTGCAGGGCCCATACTGAGGGAGTGTCACACTGTTGGATGGCCCATACTGAGGGAGCGTCACACTGTTGGAGGGTTCATACCGAGGGAGTGTCAGACTGTTGCAGGGTTTATACCGAGGATGTGTCACAGTGTTGGAGGGTCTATACCTAGGGAGTGTCACACTGTTGGTGGGTTCATACCGAGTAAGTGTTGCACTGTTGGAGGGTTCATACCGAGGGAGTGCCACACTGTTGGAGGACCCATACCGAGGGAGTGTCACACTGTTGGAGGGCCCATACCGAGGGAATGTCACACTGTTGGTGGGTTCATACCGAGGGAGTGTCACACTGTTGGTGAGTTCATACCGAGGGAGTGTCACACTGTTGGAGGGTCTATACCGAGGATGTATCACACTGTTGGAGGGTCTATACCGAGGGAGTGTCACACTGTTGGAGAGCCCATACTGAGGGAGTGTCACACTATTGGACGGTCTATACCGAGGATGTATCACACTGTTGGTGGGTTCATACCGAGGGAGTGTCGCACTGTTGGAGGGTCTACACCGAGGGAGTGTCACACTGTTGGAGGGTTCATACCGAGTGAGTGTCGCACTGTTGGAGGGTCTATACCGAGGGAGTGTCGCACTGTTGGAGGGTTCATACCGAGGGAGTGTCACACTGTTGGAGTGTTCATACCGAGGGAGTGTCACACTGTTGGAGGGTTCATACGGAGTGAGTGTCGCACTGTTGGAGGGTCTATACCGAGGGAGTGTCGCACTGTTGGAGGGCCCATACGGAGGGATTGTCGCACTGTTGGAGGGTTCATTCCGAGGGAGTGTCACACTGTTGGAGGGCCCATACTGAGGGAGTGTCACACTGTTGGATGGCCCATACTGAGGGAGCGTCACACTGTTGGAGGGTTCATACCGAGGGAGTGTCACACTGTTGGAGGGTTTATACCGAGGATGTGTCACAGTGTTGGAGGGTTCATACCGAGGGAGTGTCACACTGTTGGAGGGTTCATACCGAGGGAGTGCCACACTGTTGGAGGGCCCATACCGAGGGAGTGTCACACTGTTGCAGGGCCCATACCGAGGGAGTGTCACACTGTTGGAGGGCCCATACCGAGGGAGTGTCACACTGTTGGAGGGTTCATACAGAGGGAGTGCCACACTGTTGAAGGGCCCATACTGAGGGAGTGTCAC
Source organism: Hypanus sabinus (assembly GCF_030144855.1). Taxonomy (NCBI): domain Eukaryota; kingdom Metazoa; phylum Chordata; class Chondrichthyes; order Myliobatiformes; family Dasyatidae; genus Hypanus; species Hypanus sabinus. Next base: position 26,519,677 of record NC_082721.1, read on the forward strand.
ACTGTTGGAGGGTTCATACCAAGGGAGTGCCACACTGTTTCAGGGCCCATACTGAGGGAGTGTCACACTGTTGGAGGGCCCATACCGAGGTAGTGTCGCACTGTTGGAGGGTCTATACTGAGGGAGTGTGACACTGTTGGAGGGTTCATACCGAGGGAGTGTCACACAGCTGGAGGGCCCATACCGAGGGAGTGTCGCAATGTTGGAGGGTCTATACCAAGGGAATTTCACACTGTTGGATGGTTCATTCCGAGGGAGTGTCACTCTGTTGGAGGGCCCATACCGAGGGAGTGTCACACTGTTGGATGGCCCATACTGAGGGAGCGTCACACTGTTGGAGGGTTCATACCGAGGGAGTGTCACACTGTTGGAGGGTTTATACCGAGGATGTGTCACAGTGTTGGAGGGTCTATACCTAGGGAGTGTCACACTGTTGCTGGGTTCATACCGAGTAAGTGTTGCACTGTTGGAGGGTCTATACCGAGGGAGTGTCACACTGTTGGAGGGTTCATACCGAGGGAGTGCCACACTGTTGGAGGAACCATACCGAGGGAGTGTCCCACTGTTGGAGGGCCCTTACCGAGGGAATGTCACACTGTTGGTGGGTTCATACCGAGTGAGTGTCACACTGTTGGTGAGTTCATACCGAGGGAGTGTCACACTGTTGCAGGGTCTATACCGAGAATGTATCACACTGTTGGAGGGTCTATACCGAGGGAGTGTCACACTGTTGGAGGGCCCATACTGAGGGAGTGTCACACTATTGGACGGTCTATACCGAGGATGTATCACACTGTTGGTGGGTTCATACCGAGGGAGTGTCGCACTGTTGGAGGGTCTATACCGAGGGAGTGTCACACTGTTGGAGGGTTCATACCGAGTGAGTGTCGCACTGTTGGAGGGTCTATACCGAGGGAGTGTCGCACTGTTGGAGGGTTCATACCGAGGGAGTGTCACACTGTTGGAGGGCCCATACTGAGGGAGTGTCACACTGTTGGAGGGCCCATACCGAGGTAGTGTCGCACTGTTGGAGGGTCTATACTGAGGGAGTGTCACACTGTTGGAGGGTTCATACCGAGGGAGTGTCACATAGCTGGAGGGCCCATACCGAGGGAGTGTCGCAATGTTGGAGGGTCTATACCGAGGGAATTTCACACTGTTGGTGGGTTCATACTGAGGGAGTGTCACAGTGTTGGAGGGCCCATACCGAGGGAGTCGCACACTGTTGGAGGGCCCATACCGAGGGAGTGCCACACTGTTGGAGGACCCATACCGAGGGAGTGTCACACTGTTGGAGGGCCCATACCGAGGGAATGTCACACTGTTGGTGGGTTCATACCGAGGGAGTGTCACACTGTTGGTGAGTTCATACCGAGGGAGTGTCACACTGTTGGAGGGTCTATACCGAGGATGTATCACACTGTTGGAGGGTCTATACCGAGGGAGTGTCACACTGTTGAAGGGCCCATACTGAGGGAGTGTCACACTATTGGACGGTCTATACCGAGGATGTATCACACTGTTGGTGGGTTCATACCGAGGGAGTGTCGCACTGTTGGAGGGTCTATACCGAGGGAGTGTCACACTGTTGGAGGGTTCATACCGAGTGAGTGTCGCATTGTTGGAGGGTCTATACCGAGGGAGTGTCGCACTGTTGGAGGGTTCATACCGAGGGAGTGTCACACTGTTGGAGGGCCCATACGGAGGGAGTGTCACACTGTTGGAGGGTTCATTCCGAGGGAGTGTCACACTGTTGGAGGGTTCATACCGAGGGAGTGTCACACTGTTGGAGGGTTCATACCGAGGGAGTGCCACACTGTTGGAGGGCCCATACCGAGGGAGTGTCACACTGTTGCAGGGCCCATACCGAGGGAGTGTCACACTGTTGGAGGGCCCATACCGAGGGAGTGTCACACTGTTGGAGGGTTCATACAGAGGGAGTGCCACACTGTTGAAGGGCCCATACTGAGGGAGTGTCACACTGTTGGAGGGTTCATACCAAGGGAGTGCCACACTGTTTCAGGGCCCATACTGAGGGAGTGTCACACTGTTGGAGGGCCCATACCGAGGTAGTGTCGCACTGTTGGAGGGTCTATACTGTGGGAGTGTCACACTGTTGGAGGGTTCATACCGAGGGAGTGTCACACAGCTGGAGGGCCCATACCGAGGGAGTGTCGCAATGTTGGAGGGTCTATACCAAGGGAATTTCACACTGTTGGATGGTTCATTCCGAGGGAGTGTCACACTGTTGGAGGGCCCATACCGAGGGAGTGTCACACTGTTGGATGGCCCATACTGAGGGAGCGTCACACTGTTGGAGGGTTAATACCGAGGGAGTGTCACACTGTTGGAGGGTTTATACCGAGGATGTGTCACAGTGTTGGAGGGTCTATACCTAGGGAGTGTCACACTGTTGCTGGGTTCATACCGAGTAAGTGTTGCACTGTTGGAGGGTCTATACCGAGGGAGTGTCACACTGTTGGAGGGTTCATACCGAGGGAGTGCCACACTGTTGGAGGACCCATACCGAGGGAGTGTCACACTGTTGGAGGGCCCTTACCGAGGGAATGTCACAGTGTTCGTGGGTTCATACCGAGGGAGTGTCACACTGTTGGTGAGTTCATACCGAGGGAGTGTCACACTGTTGCAGGGTCTATACCGAGGATGTATCACACTGTTGGAGGGTCTATACCGAGGGAGTGTCACACTGTTGGAGGGCCCATACTGAGGGAGTGTCACACTATTGGACGGTCTATACCGAGGATGTATCACACTGTTGGTGGGTTCATACCGAGGGAGTGTCGCACTGTTGGAGGGTCTATACCGAGGGAGTGTCACACTGTTGGAGGGTTCATTCCGAGGGAGTGTCACACTGTTGGAGGGTTCATTCCGAGGGAGTGTCACACTGTTGGTGGGTTCATACCGAGGGAGTGTCACACTGCTGGAGGGTTCATACCGAGGGAGTGCCACACTGTTGGAGGGCCCATACCGAGGGAGTGTCACACTGTTGCAGGGCCCATACCGAGGGAGTGTCACACTGTTGGAGGGCCCATACCGAGGGAGTGTCACACTGTTGGAGGGTTCATACCGAGGGAGTGCCACACTGTTGAAGGGCCCATACTGAGGGAGTGTCACACTGTTGGAGGGTTCATACCAAGGGAGTGCCACACTGTTTCAGGGCCCATACTGAGGGAGTGTCACACTGTTGGAGGGCCCATACCGAGGTAGTGTCGCACTGTTGGAGGGTCTATACTGAGGGAGTGTCACACTGTTGGAGGGTTCATACCGAGGGAGTGTCACACAGCTGGAGGGCCCATACCGAGGGAGTGCCGCAATGTTGGAGGGTCTATACCGAGGGAATTTCACACTGTTGGTGGGTTCATACTGAGGGAGTGTCACACTGTTGGAGGGCCCATACTGAGGGAGTGTCACACTATTGGAGGGTCTATACCGAGGATGTATCACACTGTTGGAGGGTCTATACCGAGGGAGTGTCACACTGTTGGAGGGTCTATACCGAGGGAGTGTCACACTGTTGGAGGGCCCATACAGAGGGAGTGTCACACTGTTGGAGGGCCCACACCGAGGGTGTGTCACACTGTTGGTGGGTTCATACCGAGGGAGTGTCACACTGTTGGTGGATTCATACTGAGGGAGTGTCACACTGTTGGAGAGTTCATACAGTGGGAGTGTCACACTGTTGGAGAGTTCATTCCGAGGGAGTGTCACGCTGTTGGAGAGTCTATACCGAGGATGTATCACACTGTTGGAGGGTCTATACCGAGGGAGTGTCACACTGTTGGAGGGCCCATACTGAGGGAGTGTCACACTATTGGATGGTCTATACCGAGGATGTATCACAGTGTTGGAGGGTTTATACCGAGGGAGGGTCACACTGTTGGAGGACCCATACTGAGGGAGTGCTACATTGTTGGAGGGCCCATATCGAGGGAGTGTCACACTGTTGGAGGGTCTATACCAAGGATGTGTCATACTATTGGAGGGTTCATACCGAGGGAGTGTCACACTGTTGGAGGGTCTATACCGAGGGAGTGTCACACAGTTGGAGTGCCCATACCGAGGGAGTCTCACACTGTTGGAGGGCCCATACCGAGGGAGTCTCACACTGTTGTAGGGCCCATACTGAGGGAGTGCACACTGTTGGAGTGCCCATACCGAGGGAGTGTCACACTGTTGGAGGGTTTATACCGAGGAACTGTCATACTATTGGAGGGTTCATACCGAGGGAGTGTCACACTGTTGGAGGGCCCATACCGAGGGAGTGTCACACTGTTGGAGGGTTCATACCGAGGGAGTGCCACACTGTTGGAGGGCCCATACCGAGGGAGTGTCACACTATTGGAGGGTCTATACCGACGATGTATCACACTGTTGGAGGGTTTATACCGAGGGAGTGTCACACTGTTGGAGGGTCTATACCGAGGTAGTGTCACACTGTTGGAGGGCCCATACTGAGGGAGTGCCACATTGTTGGAGGGCCCATACCGAGGGAGTGTCACACTGTTGGAGGGCCCATACTGAGGGAGTGCCACATTGTTGGAGGGCCCATACCGAGGGAGTGTCACACTGTTGGAGGGTCTATAACGAGGATGTGTCATACTATTGGAGGGTTCATACCGAGGGAGTGTCACACTGTTGGAGGGTTTATACCGAGGAAGTGTCACACTGCTAGAGGATTCATACCGAGGGTGTGTCACGCTGTTGGAGGGTTCATACCGAGGGAGTGTCACACTGTTGGAGGGCCCAATACGAGGGAGTGCCACACTGTTGGAGGGCCCATACCGAGGGAGTGTCACACTGTTGCAGGGCCCATACCGAGGGAGTGTCACACTGTTGGAGGGCCCATACCGAGGGAGTGTCACACTGTTGGAGGGTTCATACCGAGGGAGTGCCACACTGTTGAAGGGCCCATACTGAGGGAGTGTCACACTGTTGGAGGGTTCATACCAAGGGAGTGCCACACTGTTTCAGGGCCCATACTGAGGGAGTGTCACACTGTTGGAGGGCCCATACCGAGGTAGTGTCGCACTGTTGGAGGGTTCATACCGAGGGAGTGTCGCACTGTTGGAGGGTTCATACCGAGTGAGTGTCGCACTGTTGGAGGGCCCATACTGAGGGAGTGCCACTTTGTTGGAGGGCCCATACCGAGGGAGTGTCACACTGTTGGAGGGTCTATACCGAGGATGTGTCATACTATTGGAGGTTTCATACCGAGGGAGTGCCACACTGTTGGAGGGTTTATACCGAGGAAGTGTCACACTGTTAGAGGATTCATACCGAGGGTGTGTCACACTGTTGGAGGGTCCATACCGAGGGAGTGTCGCACTTTTGGAGGGTCTATACCGAGGGAGTGTCACACTGTTGGAGGGTCTATACCGAGGTAGTGTCAGACTGTTGGAGGGTTTATACCGAGGGAGTGTCACACTGTTGGTAAGGCAATACTGCTGAGAGCTTTTGCTGCAGTGTTTGGGGGTCATAAATGGGAGGATGAACACTGAGGGGATGCTGCAAATAGTAGAACTGTGCTGAGGTTGCGTGGGCTGCAGGAGGAGCAATGCTGAGGGAACATTGTGATGTTGGGTGTGCAGAGCTGCTAGAAGGAGATACTGTCCTGTTGATTGGGGTGCACCTCAGCCTCTGCTCTACTGGAGGGCATGCACTCAAAGTGTGCTGCGGTGACAGAAAGCCACACAGTGGTGGAGAAGCCTTGCATTGAAGGACAGGCTGTAGTACTGGGGAACTATGGTTGGTGAGGCAGTACTGGAAGGGCGTTGTGGTCATGGAAGACCAGTGCTGAGGGAGTGCAGGAGAGTTGAAGGAATAGTACTGTGGGTGGGTTGAGGAAATGTCACACTCTCAGAAAACCAGTCCTGACTGAATGCTGTGCTGTTAGAGAGTGACTGCACCGCCATAAAAATGATGTCCTTCAAGCCAGTTCCCAGAAATGCTGAAGACTGGTGGAGGGCTGCTTGAATTATTCTCTTGGTATTTGTGGCCTGAATCTTCCCTCATTTGTAACCAAAAAATGACTGCTAGTTCATTCCATTCAGTTCTTGGTTTACCAAAAATACCGACACTGACAACATTCGGAGGTTATTGATTAGTCTGACGGCATTTTTATGTGAACTGGAACAGTGCGGGGAACAAATGAGACTTGCTCATCCACAGAGTCCAATGCTTCATCTTTATGCTTGCTTTCCACCCACTGGTCCCATCAGCTGTTAAATCACAGAGCTGCTCAGATGCACCCTATTTACTGTCAGCTCAGCTGCTGCTGAAACTGGGCGTGCAAGGGTGCCACAGTAGCGTAGCGGTTAGCTCAATCGCTTTACAGCACCAGGTGATCACAGATTGGGGTTTGATTTCACTGCTGTCTGTAAGGAGTTTGAACAATCTCCCTGTGACCATAGGGGTTTCCTCCAGGTGCTCTGCTTCCTCCTGCATCTCAAGGACGTACAGTTAGGACTAGCAAGCCGTGGGCATGCTACGTTGGTGCTGGAAGTATGACGTCACTTGCAGGCTGCCTCAGCACAATCCTCGCTGATTTGATTTGATGCAAATAAAGCACTTCACCGTACGTACCAATGTTTCGATGTATATGTGACAAATAAAGCTAATCTTATCTTTTAGAAAACCTTCATCTGCACCCTATTTATCTCTACCCTGCACCTTTACATGTTGGAGTTTAAAAGAAAGAAGGGTGATCTAATTGGAATACTGTAGATTCCTTGGGGCAAGGCAGAGTAGGCGCTGTGATATTTTCACTAGGGAGACAGTCTCGTATGAGGGGGCTGGGATAACACGGAGGTGCTCAGGAACCTCTGGGATTCTCCACCTCGGAATGTTTTATTTAATTAGGTCGAGATGCAGCACTGTAACAGGCCCTGCTGGTCCAATGAGCCTAGGCCAAGCAATCACACCCTTGTCAGCAGTTACAAACAAGAGAAAATCTGCAGATGTTGGAAATACAAGCAGCACACACAAAATGTTGAAGGAACTCAGCAGGCCAGGCAGCATCTATGGAAAAGGGTAAACAGTTGATGTTAGGGCCGAGACCTTTCCTCAGGATTGTTCTTCAGTCCTGATGAACGGTCTCGGCCTGAAACGATACTATTCTTTTTTCCATCGAAGCTGCCTGGCCTGCTGAATTCCTCCAGCATTTTGTGCAAGTTGCTTGTGACCAGTTAACCTACTAAACTTAAAATATAGGAATAGACTAAAGCACCTGGGGGATACTCATTGGTCATGTTGTGGAGGCTGGATTACAGGAGTATTTAAAGATGAAGTATGTGGAATGATTAGGGAATTGAAGGCAATGGGAAACTGGTACTGAGAAAGAGATGAGACCTGCTACAAATCAGCCATTGATCATATTGAATAGCGAGGCAGACTTGAGGGGCCGAGTGGCCTACACCTACCTCTATTTTCCTGTGTTATGTTCCAACACACTGCTATTGGCTTTCCTCAATGTTCCCTTTGCAAACTTGAGCTCATCTAAAACTCTTATGTCAGTGTCTGAACTTGCACCAGGTCCTATTCATCCACTCATCCTGGTCACTCTGACTCAGAGTGGCTCCTACTGAAATAGTCTTCAATTTCTAACCCTTACCATATCCCTGCTTTTTATGCTACTCCGTCTCTGTAACCTCCAGCAGCCATATTCCTCTGTGATCTCTGCATGCTTACACCTCTTGGTCATTCCCAGATTTACTCACTGCACCGTTTTCAGCAGTGTCCTGTTACTACTAAAACCCAGAATATTTTTCCTCTTTTTCTCTCCACCCCCCCATTCTCTCTCTCCTTCAAGACATTTCTTAGAACCTCCCTCTTTGACCAATAATTTGTCTAAAGTTATGATTAATATTTCCTTGAAAAAACCATGGAATTCTTTGTTTCAGGGGTTCCCAAAAATTTTTTTCATGCCAATGAGCCTTATCATTAACTAAGGGGTCCATGGACCCCAGGTTGGAAACCCCTGATTTATGTCAACTAGAGAGAACCTTGATCTGCCGGCTCCTCCAAGACAGTGTAGCAATTCCTGGGTGCTGGCCGATGATCAGCCGAAATTAATGTTCCTAAAAGCAGGAGGCAGCTCGAAGAGGGAGGTGGACACAATGTCAGGTTCAGTAGCAGCGCCCTCATCGCAAAACCAAAGGGTGATGGGTTTGAATCCCAGTCCAGAGTTCTGAGGTGGTCAGAAATTCAGGATGATGCATCAGGACTGACTGGTGTTGGAAGTGCGGCCGCTTGGATGATTTGTTAAATCTGGTCTTTAATCATTGCCAATCTGAGGTGCAATATTGAAGAAGAGCAGAGGAGCTGCCTCCCGAAAGCCAATCAACACATTCACTTGTTACAGGATGGGGACATCACCACAGGCTGGCATTTGTAGTCCATCCTCAACTGAGGTCATAGTGAAGAGTTAAGCAGGTTGGTCAGCTAGGATCACAAAGAAACCACACTGGATAAAGGTGGTAGGTTTTCTTCCTTGAAAGACATCATTGAAGCAGATGGGTTTTTACAACAACCAGTGCTTTCATGGGACTCCTCTATATATATAAATAATATATAATATATATAGGAGTCCCATGAAACCATATATATATAGCCTTTATGATATATAAATATATATACTGATTTATAAATATATATGTGTGTATATATATCATAAATAAAGATTATGGAATAAAAAATAGGTCTGGTATACCATGTATTTTTTCAAATCACTTTTTCAACATTCCCGCCGCTGCCTCTAAGGAGTTTTTACATTCTCCCTGTGACTGCATGGGCTTCCTCCAGGTGTTCTGGTTTCCTCCCACAGTCTGAAGACATACCGGTTGGTAGATTAGTTGGTCATTGTAAATTGTCCTGTGATTAGGCTAGGATTGGGCAGCACAGCTCAAAGGGCCAGAAGGGCCTATTCCGCACTGTATCTGAATAAATAAATAATTTTTTTAACTGCCTGGCATTTTCAAAGACGGTAAGTAAACTCCAAAATTTCTGTTCTTGTGTCCCCTGTAGAGGTTTGGCTTGCAATGTTTTTTTGTGATTTTTCTGTAATTGGCTGCATTTCTCAATATTAGATTTCATCTGCAGCTTAATCTGCCACCTTCCATCAGACTGCCTACATCTCCTTGAAGTCTGTTGTTCTTTACAATCCTCAGTGTCTCCATGTTTTGACCAAATTCGGAAACCATGTCCAGCACACCCAAGTTCAGTCAGTAATATTATATTAAAGATAGGTGTGGACCTGATGGTGACCTCAAGGGAGTTCCACCACACAGATGCCTCAAGTACAAACAACTTTCCACTACTATATGTGTACTTACAGTATTCATATATCTCTCTATGCACGCGTGTGTGAGTATGCATACACGTCTGGGTGTGCTTAATGTGTCCTCTTGTGCGCAGCTGTCAGGAGATGCACACAGTGTGAGTGTGTGTGTGTGTGTGTGTGTGCACCTGTGTTGACAGGGCTGTGTGTGAGTACTGTCAGGGCTCTGCGTGCACACAGAGGGTTCTGGGGTTGTGGGTGATTCTGTGCAGTGTTGCCAACAGAGCCATCGCTGGACAAGTCGGCAACAAGGCCTGCTCTTCCTGCTGGCTGCAGCATCAATCGCTTGATTAATTCCCGCTAAGCAAATGTGTTGGGGAAAGACATGGATTCCCAGCACTGTACAACAAGCAGACCACTGGGCATCCTGCCCTCTCTCAGTAAGTGGCAAACAGCAGGTCTAAACCATTCGCTTTCAAGTACACAAAAGCAGATCTAAGTCAATTTTAACCATTCCCTAACTCATCTTTTACAGCAGGTACAGTACTGGGCAGGACAGCAGACCTTTACCCCAGTACTACACACTGACAAACCTGTCACACCAGCACTGTTCCCCAGTGTTACACACTGACAAACCTGTCACACCAGCACTGTTCCCCAGTGTTACACACTGACAACCCTGTCACACCAGCACTGAACCCCAGTGTTACACACTGACAAACCTGTCACACCAGCACTGAACCACAGTGTTACACACTGACAAACCTGTCACACCAGCACTGTTCCCCAGTATTACACACTGACAACCCTGTCAAACCAGCACTGTTCCCCAGTATTACACACTGACAAACCTGTCACACCAGCACTGTTCCCCAGTATTACACACTGACAACCCTGTCAAACCAGCACTGTTCCCCAGTATTACACACTGACAAACCTGCCCACACCAGCACTGAACCCCAGTGTTACACACTGACAAACCTGTCACACCAGCACTGTTCCCCAGTGTTACACACTGACAAACCTGTCACACCAGCACTGTTCCCCAGTGTTAGACACTGACAAACCTGTCACACCAGCACTGTTCCCCAGTGTTACACACTGACAAACCTGTCACACCAGCACTGAACCCCAGTGTTACACACTGACAAACCTGTCACACCAGCACTGTTCCCCAGTGTTACACACTGACAACCCTGTCACACCAGCACTGTTCCCCAGTATTACACACTGACAAACCTGTCACACCAGCACTGAACCCCAGTGTTACACACTGACAAACCTGTCACACCAGCACTGTTCCCCAGTGTTACACACTGACAACCCTGTCACACCAGCACTGAACCCCAGTGTTACACACTGACAAACCTGTCACACCAGCACTGAACCCCAGTGTTACACACTGACAAACCTGTCACACCAGCACTGTTCCCCAGTGTTACACACTGACAAACCTGTCACACCAGCACTGAACCCCAGTGTTACACACTGACAAACCTGTCACACCAGCACTGAACCCCAGTGTTACACACTGAAAACCTGCCCACACCAGCACTGTTCCCCAGTGTTACACACTGACAAACCTGTCACACCAGCACTGAACCCCAGTGTTACACACTGAAAACCTGCCCACACCAGCACTGTTCCCCAGTATTACACACTGACAAACCTGCCCACACCAGCACTGAACCCCAGTGTTACACACTGACAAACCTGTCACACCAGCACTGAACCCCAGTGTTACACACTGACAAACCTGCCCACACCAGCACTGTTCCCCAGTGTTACACACTGACAAACCTGTCACACCAGCACTGAACCCCAGTGTTACACACTGAAAACCTGCCCACACCAGCACTGTTCCCCAGTGTTACACACTGACAAACCTGTCACACCAGCACTGAACCCCAGTGTTACACACTGAAAACCTGCCCACACCAGCACTGTTCCCCAGTATTACACACTGACAAACCTGCCCACACCAGCACTGAACCCCAGTGTTACACACTGACAAACCTGTCACACCAGCACTGAACCCCAGTGTTACACACTGACAAACCTGTCACACCAGCACTGTTCCCCAGTACTACACACTGACAAACCTGTCACACCAGCACTGTTCCCCAGTGTTACACACTGACAAACCTGTCACACCAGCACTGTTCCCCAGTGTTACACACTGACAAACCTGTCACACCAGCACTGTTCCCCAGTGTTACACACTGACAAACCTGTCACACCAGCACTGTTCCCCAGTACTACACACTGACAAACCTGTCACACCAGCACTGTTCCCCAGTGTTACACACTGACAAACCTGTCACACCAGCACTGTTCCCCAGTACTACACACTGACAAACCTGCCCACACCAGCACTGTTCCCCAGTGTTACACACTGACAAACCTGTCACACCAGCACTGTTCCCCAGTGTTACACACTGACAAACCTGCCCACACCAGCACTGAACCCCAGTGTTACACACTGACAAACCTGCCCACACCAGCACTGAACCCCAGTGTTACACACTGACAAACCTGTCACACCAGCACTGTTCCCCAGTGTTACACACTGACAAACCTGTCACACCAGCACTGTTCCCCAGTACTACACACTGACAAACCTGTCACACCAGCACTGTTCCCCAGTGTTACACACTGACAAACCTGTCACACCAGCACTGTTCCCCAGTACTACACACTGACAAACCTGCCCACACCAGCACTGTTCCCCAGTGTTACACACTGACAAACCTGCCCACACCAGCACTGAACCCCAGTGTTACACACTGACAAACCTGCCCACACCAGCACTGTTCCCCAGTGTTACACACTGACAACCCTGTCACACCAGCACTGAACCCCAGTATTATACACTGACAACCCTGTCACACCAGCACTGTTCCCCAGTGTTACACACTGACAAACCTGTCACACCAGCACTGAACCCCAGTATTACACAGTGTGAACCTGTCCACACCAACACTGAACCCTGATGTTACACACTGACAACCCTGTCACACCAGCACTGAACCCCAGTGTTACACAGTGACAAACCTGCCCACACCAGCACTGAACCCCAGTATTATACACTGACAAACCTGCCCACACCAGCACTGAACCCCAGTGTTACACACTGACAAACCTGCCCACACCAGCACTGAACCCCAGTGTTACACACTGACAAACCTGCCCACACCAGCACTGAACCCCAGTGTTACACACTGACAAACCTGCCCACACCAGCACTGAACCCCAGTATTATACACTGACAAACCTGCCCACACCAGCACTGAACCCCAGTATTACACAGTGTGAACCTGTCCACACCAACACTGAACCCCGATGTTACACACTGACAACCCTGGCACACCAGCACTGAACCCCAGTATTACACAGTGTGAACCTGTCCACACCAACACTGAACCCTGATGTTACACAATGACAACCCTGTCACACCAGCACTGAACCCCAGTATTACACAGTGTAAACCTGTCCACACCAGTACCCATATCCCAGTGCTCCACAGTGTGAACGTGTCCACACTAGCACTGTACCCCAGTATTACACAGTGACAGCCCTGCACTCAGCAGTATGGTAAGCCAATGTGTTACAGCAACAGATGTGTAAGCACATAAAGTAGCCATAAAGTGAGGTTACTCAGTGACAGATCTCCACCAATATTGTGTGCCAGTATTACAAGTGACGAGAGTAAACCTGCGCTTTGCCTTAGTATTATACAGTGAGAGGGATGAACCTGAGAGGAACATGGTAACCCTTAGACTGCACCAAAGTTTTATACAGCGACAGACCTGCATCACTGGATTTGTACAACAGCTTCCCACCATGACAGTCTGCATCCTACAATATTGCAGCAATGTTCAAAGCAAATTTATTATCAAAGTATATATACGTCACAATAAACAATCCTGAGATTTATTTTCTTGTGGACATACTCAACAAGTCCATAGAATAATAACCATAACATAATCAATGACAGACCTCACCAACTTGGGCATTCAACCAATGTGCAAAAGGCAATAAACTGCAAATACAAAAATGAAATAAATAAACAATAATAATAATAATAAAATAAGCAGTAAATATCAAGAAAAGTCCTTGAAAATTAGTCCATAGGTTGTGGGAGCACTTCAGTGATGGGGCAAGTGAAGTTATCCCCTTTGGTTCCTGAGCCTGGTAGTGTAAGTCCTAAGGATCCTGTATCTTCTGCCTCATGGCAGCAGTGGGAAGTGAGCATGACCTGGGTGGTGAGGGCCCCTGTTGATGGATGCTGCTTTCCTGTGACGGTGTTTCATCTAGATGTGCTCATTGGTGGGGAGGGCTTTACCTATGATGGACTGCTTTGTATTCAGTACTTTTGGTAGAACTTTCTATTCAAAGCATAGGTGTTTCCATCCCAGACTGTGATGCAGCCAATCAACATACTCTCCATTATACATCTATAGAAGTTTGTCGAAGTTTTGGATATCATGCCGAAACATCACAAACTCTTAAGGAAGTAAAGGTGCTGCTGTGCTTTCTTTGTAATTACAGTTACATGCTGGGCCCAGGGCAGGTCCTCCGAAATAATAACACCTAGGAATTTAAAGTTGCTAACCTTCTCCACCTCTGATGAGGACTGGCTCATGGACCTCTGGTTTCTTTCTCCTAAAGTCCATAACCAGCAACTTGTTCTTGCTGACATTGAGTGAGAGGTTGTTGTTATGGCTCCACTCGGCCAGATTTTCAATCTCCCTCCTATAAGTTGATTCATCCTCACCTTCGATTGGTGTTGTCGAGCGGTGTTGTCAACAAACTTGAATATGGCATTGGAGCTCTGCTTAGCCCCACAGTCATAAGTGTCAAGGCAGTAGAGCAGGGGGCTAAGCACACAGCCTTGTGGTGCACCTGTGCAATTGGAGATTGTGGAGGAGATGATGTTACCAATTCAAACTGAGTGGGTTCTGCAAGTGAGGAAATCCAGAATGCAATTGCACAAGGTGGCATTGAGACAAAAGTCTAAAAATTATTGATCACTGTTGAGGAGATGATGGTCTTGAATGCTGAGCTGTAGCCAATAAAGAGCATCCTTGCTCTTTGCTGTCCAGATGTTCCTGGGTTGAGTGAAGAGCCAATGAGATGGCACCTACTGTGGACCTGTTGCTCTGGTAGACAAAGTGGAGTAGATCCAAATCACTTCCTAGATTGGAGTTGATACATTTCATCACCAACTTCTCTAAACACTTCATCTTAGTGGATGTAAGTGCAACTGGACAATAGTCATTGAGGCAAGTCACCACGTTCTTGGGCATCAGTATAACTGAAGCCCACTTAAAGCAGCTGGGTACTTCAGGCTGCTAGACTGTTAAAGATCTCCGTGAACACTCCAGACCTGATCAGCACAGGTCTTTAGTACTTGGCCAGGATGTTTCTCATGGGTTCACCCTCCTGAAGGCTGCTCGCACGTCGGCCTCAGAGACTGAAATCACAGGATGGTCAGGGGCTGTGGGTGATGGTGAATAAATAGGTGGTGGTGAATAAATAAGGCAATGAGCTCATCTGGAAGCAAACCCCTACATCACTTGACTTTATAAAGGATAATAGTTTTCAAGCCCTGCCACAACTGTTGAGCATCCTTCGTTGATTCAGGCTTGGTCTGGAATTGCTACTTCATCCGTGAGATGGCTTTCCAGAGATCGCACACGGGCCTCTTGTAACTTTCTTGATCCGTGTTCCGCAATGACAGAACTGGCCACACTCATGTTGTAAACCACAGTATCATTGCATAAGTTTTGTATAAGTTTGCAATAAGACAGTCTGTAACAGGATGTCTTCAGGTGACATTTAACCCATTTCCAACATCCACCTTAACCAACAGTTCTATTTCATCTGACATGCCCTGTCCCTCCATTGTTGTACATTGTGGCACAGCTGTACCATCCACAAAAGGTGCCACAATTACCTGTCTAAGGTACTTTGAAAGCTCCCCACCGAAACTTCTGACTTCTAGAACAAGAAGGAGAAGATCAGCAGTTGCAGGGGAACACCACCCCTTGTAGGTTCAGTTCTGTGTCCCACACTACTCCAACATGGAAACACTGCACTATTCTGTCAATGTAGTAGAGACCAAATCAGGACAATCGCTCCCTATTCATATTGTAGGAAAACCTTCCCTGAGAAAGACAACATGGGACAGCTCATCATGAGTTAGGAATGCAGTTTTTGCTTTGCTATTGTTGCAAAACACTGTAAAATGAATAGAAAGAGACCCACTTTATAGGCTAATTCAAAACCTGTGCAATTATCCAAGAACACACACACAACTTTCAGGAACACCATGCCTCCAACGATATCAGTATATGTGCTGTACCCCAGTGGGAGTCAGTGTCTGTGGGATTCATATTACAGTGAGAGCTGATGTTTGTTTGACATGTACGTACCTAGAGGGTGTCATTCTCTGTGGCCCTTACACCACAACTGAGCCAGTGTCTGTACCAGTACCCTAATGAGAATCAGTGTATGTAACACCCATCTCCAGTGAAAGGCTGTGCTCTTAAGGTAGCTCCAGTGCAGCTGAAACAACCTGAGCTTGAAATACCAGGGAAGTGGTGAGATAGTAATTAGGAAACAGGCCAAATATTCAACATTTAATCACACTTCATGAATCAAACTTTATTTAGCTAAAACTGGAAGTTGGGAGAGGTCCTGGCAAATACTCCAAATTTTAATCTAACTCTATAAACAAACTGGACTCTAAATCACATTACTCTAAACAGGCTACAGAGACCAGTAACAGGTGATACAATCTGTGCTGCCTGAAGCTCAGTGATAGGACAATTAAAATGATCCCAAAGACAAATGAATGACTGTACCTTGCAGGGTTATGTCCACAATAATCAAGAGTATGGGTAAGAGCAGGACAGGGATGGCTTTGACCAAACAGGTGTGCAACTAATTGCCCCCAGTTAATAGTGCTAATTCCTCCAGGAGGACCACAGTCTTGTGATTTGGAGGCTCACAGGCCTCAATGACCAGGAGAGTTAGGCTGGCTGGAATCAGGGCTTTATGATTTGCCTCTTGATAGGGTCACCCATGCCAAACAGGTCAAAGGAGAGAGGCCAGACTAGAAGTGTTCACCAGTTCTCTGAGTCCAGGGCCAACCACCATGACTGGTCTAACAAACCGTTACAGAAACAACAATGAAGAATCCTTCTACATCTGCGTGTGGCAGTATAACCACGTCTCCACCCACAACTTGTCTGGCTGACAGCAGTGAAAACCAAGAGGAAGCTACTGGCATGATGAAGGAAGGCCTGAACACTGCCAGTGATGGGGGATTTCCGTAGCTGCCCCAAACACTGGTGGTGTAGCGGGCAGTAAGTAAGTAATGGTGCCAATTGCTAATAGACTTGAATGAAATATTAATCACCATTTCAATTTTGGTGAAGAACTGACAATGAGCTAGATACAGACTGATGACCTTCACTATCACGACCAAGGTTTACCCAATCAGCCTAGTACAAATAAAGAGGAAAAGTCTCCCTTTGCTATAGAGCTCTTCACAACCTCACTGTTAACGAGGTGCTTTCTCCAAAGTGCAGCCACTGTTGACCAGGAGACTTGGGGAGCCAATTTCTGCATAGCAAGATGCCACAAACTGTGAAAAAAATGACCTGATAACGTTGGTTAAGGGACAAGCAACAGAGAGCATGTTTAGAATGATCTGCCCC
Source organism: Hypanus sabinus (assembly GCF_030144855.1). NCBI lineage: Eukaryota > Metazoa > Chordata > Chondrichthyes > Myliobatiformes > Dasyatidae > Hypanus > Hypanus sabinus. The sequence continues at coordinate 26,536,699 of NC_082721.1, forward strand.
GCTCACTGTCTTCCAGCAGCCGTGGGCAGCTTTACAACCACCAAGACAGCATCTTTGGCTTCTTATTAACTTTTGGTCACCTCATTATAGGAAGGATGTGGAAGCTCTAGAGAGGTTGCAGAGGAGGTTTACCAGAAGGTTGGCTAGAACAGAGAGAGTGTCTTATGAAGAAAGGTTGAGCAAGCTAGAGCTTCTCTCTTTAGAGATATGAGGCAGCTTGATAAAGGTGTATAAGATGATAACAGGCATTGACAAAGTGGACAGCTGAGACTTTTTCCTAGGGTGGAAATGGCTAATATATGGGAAAATAATTTTAAGGTGACTGGAAGAAAGTATAGGGAGATGTCAGAGTTAGGCATTTTACGCAGAGAGTAGTGGGTGTATCAAACACACTGCCAGAGTGGTGGTAGAGGCAGATACATTAGGGACACTTAAGAACCTCTTTGATGGGCACATGGATGGAAGAAAATTGGGGAACTACTTATGCTACATTGATCTTGGAGCAGGTTAAAAGATCGGCACAACATTATGGGCTGAAGGGCCTGTACTGTGCTGTACTGTTCTAAGCTCTATGTTGCATCTGTTGGGAAAGACGTGGTGCCACTGCAACCGCTGTGCCAGCCTGGACTTCGGAGGATTTGAAGCCAAAATTCCCTGATTAGAGGCAGAGGTGCTGACCACACAAGACATCAAAATGGTGATGAGGAACTCGGTCCGCAGAGGTAGGTTGGAAGAAGGATCTTAAAACACATCTGGGAAGCAGGGAGACTAAAAGAAGGAACTCCGGAGTTAAAGACCAGAGCAGCCAAAGGCATGGCTGCAAATGGTGGAGTGATCAAATTCAGGAATACTTAAGCAGCAAGAGCTGAAGGGAGTGCCCAGATCTCAGAGGGTTCTGGGGTTGGAAGAGATCAGAGAGATAGGGAGGGGAAGGCAAGACGGAGATTTGAAAAGAACACGAGAACTTTAAAAAATGAGGTATTGTTCGATTAGGAGCCTCTGTGGGTCAGGAATCCTCATGATCTCTGTAGATTGAGACCACAGCAGGAAGTACACCAACCCAGCACAGCATCCGGTTGTGAAGTTTTACTATAAATTTGCAGTAAAACTACAGGTAAGCTGGGCAGAAATTCTTGTGCATTGTGGTTTTATGCCGTTCTCTAACTTTTGAATCAGAAAACTGTCAGTTCATGGTCCCTGAACATAAAAGCCAGGCTTAGTGAGGGCTGCACTGTCAGAGGGACTGTACTGAGAGACTGCTGCATTATCGGAGGGGTAACCTGAGGGACAGCTGCATTTTGAAGCAAATTGTACTGATGGAGTAATAAATGTTCAGAATTAGAATCAGGTTTAATATCACTGGCATATGTCGGGAAATTTGTTGTTTTACATAATAATTAAAAAGCTATAAATTAAAATAATAAAACAAATTAAATTAAATAAGTAGTAAAATAATAAATAAAAAGGGAAGAAAAAATAGTGAGGTTGGGTTAAACTGGGTTTGTTGGAGTGTAATGCTGTGGGAGCCCTGCACTTCCTGAAAGATCAGTACTGAGAGAGTGGTAACGTCAGAGGGATAGCACCACACTGTTTAAGGAGCAGAGCTGAGCAGAATCACAGCAGCAGAGGGGCAACACTGTTAGAGAGGTGATGCTGAGGGAGTGCCACAGGAGAGTAATTTTGAGCAAGCGCCATAGAGTTGGAAAGGTGTGTGAGGCAATGCCAATCTATTACTGGGGCAATACTGAGGGAGTGCTGCACTGTCAGAGAGCAGTGTTGAGGAAACGGACAGCATCAAATTTTTAATTTCAAAAATAAATTATATGGATAAAAATATATGCAAGAAATACAAAAGAAAGTGTTTGCCTTTCTTTATATTTTTAGTGTTATTCAGTTTATACATTCATAGTGTTATTGATTCTATATATTTTAAATGTTAGCACATTCTGTGTACAGAGCACCATTGTCACACGTGGCCTCCTGGGCTGATACAAACTTCAAGTGCATGAGAGGCTTTTACACAGGATTTAGCCCCTCAAAGACTAGTAGTGTGATAGAAGGACATTCGACTGTGGTCCTTCCACACAGAACCTTTGCATTGGCTGTTCCAAGCTTCAAAGTGTCCCTCAGCACGTACTTTGCAACTAGAATTTGCCTGTCGGCAGCACTTGCTTATGGACGCAATACTGTACCGCGGTGGAGACCAACAAGTTTCAGGCAGACCAAAGTGCACCCATCACTAAGTTGATGATCTTCTAGCAGCTTTTCATTTCTGTCTCAGCAAAGCCTGCAGATCAGCAGCCAGTACTCTGATACGCAGCTACTCAGGATGAACCTCAACTAGAACCTTTGCATCCTTTATAGTTACTGCAGGCAGGGCAGTGCAGAGGAAGTACCACAATGTCAGAGGGAAAGAACAGAGAGGCCACCACGCTCTCTGAGACACCATAGTCTGGATGTAGTGAGGAAATGTTTTCTGGGTTGCTGCCTATCCGGCCTGTGGATATATGAATTCCTTCTTTCTTTTTCTCAGCTCATCCCAACCTACTGCCCCTTCTCCTGTTTAACAGAATTAATCACCATGCCCTGGGAACTAGGAATCAAGCTCCACCATTGGCTGTGTTAAGGCTTTCTCCTCCTCCACTACTCCCTCGGGATCAAGTCTGAGAACACAGCTTGTGGGGGATGGGCATGGCTGCACAATTAAAGGAATCCCACAGGTCCTTGTGCCCAGTCTGAACAGTATACTGTACAGCTTCAAAAATCTAAGGAAATTTCACATCCCAGAGATTCTCACCGGAGTACAGACTGACCCACACTGGGATACGGGTCCACAGACATTGTCTCTCACAGACGCTGACTATTACTGGGACAGGTAATCAACACAGGTACTGACTCACTTGGGTTCTGGGTACAACAGAACTCGTCTATCCACTGACACCAACTCTCATTGGGGTGCAGATTCACAAGATTCCACAGACACTCTCTCAGTGCGTAACTCACAAACGCTGAGTTTCTGTCCAACAATGGGTTCAGAGTTCTACAAGACACTTTCACTCAGTGCAGCTTGGGGTCCCCTAAACACCGATTCTCACTGCAAGACAGTAGCTCTCATTGGGATCAGTCCATGATAACATTGGTAGAAATGACCACCTGTAGCCTTTCTGGAGACAATTTACACCAAGTGCACCCTGCCTCAAATGAAATCAGAACAGCACACAAAACACTTGAGAAAGCCAGCTAGTATCTGTGGATCCAGGGAGGATGCCTGACCCACTGAGTTCCTCCAGCATTTTGTGTAATGCTCCAGATTTCAGCGTCAGACATCTGTTGTCTCTACCTGACTCAGAACAGATCTGTCATCTATCAACTGGGTGTCTATGAGGTGCTGGGGACTGTCAGCAGGAACAGACATACACACCTTCAGAATCTTTAACCTAATGACCTGGATATCCCTTATGACTATTAACAACAAGCCAGACAACCAACTGTGCTTCAATGCGTGGTGCAGAAGGGCGTGTTGGCAGCAGCCCCGAAGTGACAAAGTTCTCAGCCTAGTAAAGGAGACTGTACATGTGGTAGGGTGGTGCAGCTGGAGGAGTGTTGGCTTAATAGTCCCAGTAAAACAGGTTCAACCCTGTCCCCCAGTGCTCTCCATGCGAAGTTTGCACTTTCTCCCTGTGTACACTTGGGTTTCCTTCAGCTTTTCTCTCCCATCTCCCATGTATGGATGATTGGACATTGTGTATTGACCCTAGTTTTGGTGGGTGGTAGAACTGATAGGAATGTGGGAAGAGTAGATTACTGGAAAAATTAGTGAGGTTGCTGTTCTGTCAGTTGGTATAAACTCGATGGGCCAAATGGAGACTACAGAAACAGCATGTGATGGAAAGAGCTAAGCAATCTTACAATCAGCGGATCAGATCTAAGCTCTGCCCTCCCATCCCGTGGATGCTGGTAGACAAATAAGGAGCTAATGGAGGATATTCAATGGTAAGACCCAATATGTGAGTGCTAAAAAAAGCCTGAGGTATTAAAGTTCAAGTTTAATTGTCATTCAATCGTACCCATGAATACAGCCAAACGAAACAGGATTCCTCCAGGGTCCTGGTGCAAAACACAGTCCCATTGGTCACACACAGCACAAGGTGCATACAGCACATATAATTACGATAGAAGAATAACAGACAGTCGCCAAAATAAAAACGTAGCCCAAGTCCCTGAGTGTTAAGGCCTGTAGAATGACAGTGCTCGGGATGTTGTCCTGGGGCCACAACCATGTTCAATAAGAGGTACAAAACAGACGATCCATCTTGGCTACTCCCAAGATTCCCAACACCACAGAACTCAGTGATTCACTTGATGCAATTTCATAAGACTATAAGAACATAAGACATATAAGCTGTATTAGGCTATTTGGCCCATCAAGTCTGCTCTGCCAATCCATCACGGCTGATTTCTTATCCTTCTCAATCCCATTCTCCTGCCTTCTCCCCATAACCTTTGACATCCTGACTAATCAAGAACCTATCAACCTCTGTTTTAAATATACCCAATGACTCGGCCTCTACAACCATCTGTGGCAATGAATTCTACAGATTCACCACTCCATGGCTAAAGAAACTCCTATCATCTCTGATCTAAAGGGCTGTCCCTCTGGTCCTAGTACAGTAGTTGAGAGCACTGGACAACTGGTAGCCCAGGACACAGCTCAGTTACAGTACCGAAGACATGCTCACTAGCATTGGCTGCCCACTGTTACAGTTAAAATGGCATCCACCTGACAAGGTGGAATATTGCCCAAATATATCCTGTTTGCAAAAGGCAGAACAAATCCATCCAGTTAAATTTACTGCTTAATCACTTTACTCTCACAAATCAGCGAAGTAATGGAAACCATCTCATTTACAGTGCGATGAACCAGCACCCTCCAACTGATGTGCCCAGCTTAGGTTTTGCTTGGACCCCTCAGCTGGGGTGAGGTGAGAGTGACTGCCCTAGAAATGATGACACTATTTGACTGAATTGGCCACTAAGATGCCTTGGTAAAACTGTAGCCAATACACATCAACAGGAACACTGCCATGTTTGAAATCACACCTTCCATAAAGGAAGGTGGCTGTGGTTGTCAGAGGTCAAACATCCTAGCTCCAGATATCACCGCACAACTTCCTCTGATCTATGTTTTAGGCCCAATCATCTTCATAGAGTCATAGTCATAATCAAGTACAGTAGAGAAACAGGCCTTTCAGCCCATCTAGTCTATGCTGAATCAGTTAAATTGCCTACCCCCATCAACCTGCACCAGGACCGTAGCCCTGCATATCCCTACTATCCACATACCTATCCAACTTGTCCGAAGCTTTGAAATTGAGCTTAGAATGCACCACCAGCACTTGCAGCTCATTCCGCACACTCACAACCCTCTGACTGAAGGAGTTTCCTTCATGTTCCCTTTAAGCTTATCACTTTTCACCCTTAACCCATAACTTCTAGTTGTAGTTCCATACAGCCTCAGTGGTAAAAGACTGCTTACATTTACCCTGTCTTTACCCCTTATGATTTTGTATAACCCTATCAAATCTCCTCTCAATCTTCTATGCTTCAAGGAATAAAGTCCTAACCTATTCAATCTTATAACTCTGGTCCTCCAGACTCATCAACAGCCTTGTAAATTTTCTCTGTATTCTTCAACATTATTTATATCTTTCTTGTAGACAGGTGACCAAAACTGCACACAATATTCAAAGTAGGCCTCATCAATGTCTTACTTCAATATAACATCCCATCTCCTGTACTCAGTACTTTGATTTATGAGGGCCAATGTGCCAAAAGCTTTCTTTATGACCCTATCTACCTGTGACACCTCTGTCAATGATTTATGTATCTGTTTTCCCTTTGTTCTACCACATTCCTTAGTGCCCTCCCATTCACTGTGCAAGACCTATCCTGATTGGCTCTACCTAAGTGCAACACCTCAGTTATCTGCATTAAACTCCATTTGCCGTTGTTCAGCCCATTTTTCCAGCTGGTCCAGATCCCTCTGCAAGCCATGATAGCTTCCTCACTGTCCACTACACCCCCAACAACAACGGACCCAGCACTGATCCCTGTGGCACTCCACTAGTCACAAGCCTCCAGTCAGAGAGGCAACCATCTCTGGCTTCTCCCATAAAACCAATGTTTAATCCAATTTACTACCTCACCTTGAATGCCAAGTGACTGAATCTTACTGACCATCCTCCCATGAGGGACCTTGGCAAATGCCTTGTCAGTTACTTTCCCGATGACCTTCCTCTATCATTCGGTCAGAAATGGGCAAGTTCTCCAAAGATTTCACAAGTTCAGTTCTATATACAACTCCTTAACAAATGAGGCAGCCTGCACCTGCCTGCAGTAAGGAAGACCTTGACAACATTCAGACATGGGCCGAGATGTCAAAAGTAATGTTCACACCACAACGGGGTAAGACAATGACCAACCCCAACATGAAAGAACCTAATCACTTACCCTATACATTTAATGGCATTACCATCATCAATCCCCACCATCCATACCTTGAGGATTAACAAAGGCCACAAACTCAAGTGGACCCATCCATAAATCTCCTAGCTACACGAGAAGGTCAGAGACTCAGAATGCTATAACAAACCTCTCACCTCCTGACATTCATCTATGGGGTACTCTCCATTTGGCTGAATGAAGAAGTCAGCACCACATTAGCCAGGCCAAACCCCACCCTTCACTGTAGACTGTCACATCAGTCTACAATGTTACTCTGATCACACCTCCCAATCCTATGAGTTCTGCCACCAACAGCAGCAGCCAGCTTGGAAGACCTGCAGCCACTCTGCCCTCACTTGGAAATGTGGCACCAGCTCCTTGTCATTACTGGGTCTATGCACTGAAACTCTTTCCAATATCATTGTCATTTGGTGGGCTGCAGCGGATCAAAGAGAGGGCTCACCAGCTCCTTTTCAATGCCTTTGGCCGTGCCATCAATGACCGGATCTCAGAAACTGAGTTTTAAAGAACAGTTCAGTGATATTTACACCAACTGGATAAAGGTTCCACTGTCTGACTCTTCAGAACATCAGTCCTCAATGTGATGACGGTTCTAGGCACACTGACTCACTCAGCAGGAATGTCCAAACAACTACTGTCGCTACATGAAGTTTCCCATACAGGGCAACACAGTGGCTGAGCCTCTCAGTGCCGGAGACCCCAGCCACTGTCTGCGTGGAGTTCACACATCCTCTCTGTAGTCACTCGGGTTTTCCCTGGGTGCTCCTGATTTCTCTCACATCCCAAAGTTGGTCGGATAATTGGTCACCGGTGTGCGAGTGAGCGGGAGAGTCTGGGCATTGTTGGTAAGGATGTGAAATTAATGCAGGGTTAATGTAAAATGGGTGATGGATGATCGACTCAGTGGACAATGACCCTATTTGGTCTATCAAGATCATTATGGAGTCCAATGATATTGATACAGACTAGGAAAGAGGATGCACCGATGTTGAATTTTGCTGGGGTACAGGCTGCACAGACACAAAGACTGTCTGCGATATGAAGTAAACACTGGATTATAGAACCCATGGATACTCCCACCGGGGTACAGACACAATGGACATAAACACGTGGTATGTGCCCACAGGCACTGAGCCTCCCTGGGGTCTGGGTCCTGGAGGAACTGACTTGTATTGGATTACAGCTCCCAGAAACACTGATTCTCACTGCACAGACACATACCCTCACTACCGCACCAACACTGACACTCCAGTACAAGCCCTACAGACACAGATAGTCTCCAGAGTACCAGATCCACAGACACCAACTCCCCCAGTTCCTCCGACCATGCTTACAACCTGATGAAGGATTTAATGTCCTGAATGGATTTGACAGGAGAGATCCCCTGGAGGAATCCAGTTGGCCAGGAGGAGTCTCAGTGTTTGAACTGAAGCAGCTGGAAAGAAAACCAGGAAATTAACACAAAGGGCAGAAAGAAGATGGAATGCATGCCCCAGAGGCAGAGAGACAATTGGGGTGTTTAAAGGGGTTGAGTATTATGCGATGGGAAGCCGGCAGTGTGTAAACAAGAACTAGGTCTGTTTAAGTGGAGCAGCCTGCAGGAAGGGCTTTGGGTTCCTATCAGCGATGATGGCAAATTGATTCCAACAGGCCTTCTCTCAGCTTCCAGTTATGTAGCACACTTAATTGAAGCAAAAATGCATCGAGGCATTTTCACAGGCATGTCATGAAGCAGAGCCACATTAGAACATATTAGAGATGGTGATCAAAAGCCTGTCAAAGAGGTTGGTTTTAAGAACATCTTAAAGGAGACAAGAGAGTAAGTGAGCTGCGAGGCTTAGGGAGAAAATTCCAAAGAGGCTCTCGGCAGCAGCAGATCCATCTGCCGGTGGTGGAGCAATTCATACAGGGATACGCAATTTGTTAGAAATGGAGAGGCGTGGAGATCCAAGAGGATTACAGGGCTGAAGGAGATTAGAGAGCCAGGGAGGGGTGAGCTCATGGAGGGATTTGAAAACAATGAAGTGAATTTTAAAATCAGCTCCACAAGTATTCTCTCTAACCGCAGAACTGCACACATGATTGCCTAGAACGTGGGGGGGGGGGGTGCGCAGAAGATAGGCCATGGCCTTACTGTCACTCCATTACATCCCAAAAGGTTTATCATGGATCAAATGGGTTTTTTTCTCACCGGCAAGTTGATTTTCAATACATTTAAGACACTCCTTTCTGGATTACATTTTGGATTTTAATTTTTTAAAAATCAGGTGTGGAGAGTTTTCCAAATGTCACAGAATTACAGAAAATTTATGGTAGTGGTTCCATTCAGCCCATTCTCTCTGTCCCAGTCAAGAAACAGCTCCCCAGCCTAAGCCCACCCTCCAGCTCTGGGCCTATAGCCCTGCAGGTCACAGCTCTTCCAGAGCATCTCCAAATCCTTTGTAAATGTGGCGAAGGGTCTCTGCCTCTTTCAGGCATTCACTTCCAAACCCCAGTGTCCCTGGATGTAGAAAGATACCTTTCCATATCTGTCCTCTTATCCCTCTAGCAACTGCTTTCATTACGTCTATGCTCCCTGGTATGTGACCTCTCTGCTAAGGTCCTTCTTATTTACTGCTTTTAGGTCTCTCATAACTTTACACACGTCAATTACATCTCTCTTCATCCTCCTCCTCCATGGCTAGGATAATAACTCCAACTTATCCAATCATTCTCTGTGGCTAAAATTTCACAGACCTGGCAACATCTATGTAAAACTCCCATGAACTTTCTCCAGCACAGTACAGTGACATAATTCCTACAATACAGTCAACAGGAGTGTACATAATACTCAAGTTCTGTCTTCGCTGGTGTTGCATACAATTCTAGCATAATCTCCCTGCTTTTACTGTATATTCTGTGTCTCTGCTAGTAAAGGGAAGAATCTTTTATCCATTGGAAGTACCTCATTGACCTGTCCTGCTACCATTGAGAATCTGAGGCCACATACTATAACGATTCTCTGCTTCCCTACACCTCTCCATATAACTGCATGTTCCTAATGCATCACCAGACTGAATTCTATTTGCCACTTTACAAACTATCCAGATCTTCACACAGTAAATCCTTCCTCCCCACTTTCAACCACAGAACCAAACTTTGCATCATGTTTAAACATTTTTATTATGCTGCATATATTTAAGTCTACATCATTAATATACAGCATAAATAGCAAAGGACTGAGTACAAATCACCTGGAAAATACCTCAACGTGTTAAAACATCTGTCAACAAATCCATTTGGGTTCATATCCCCCATTCACTTGGATACTATGGGCTTCTACCTTTTTGACTCGGAGTTGGTGCAGGACCATGTCAAAAGCCTTTCTAAAGTCCATCTAAACTGAATTAAAGGAATTACCCTCATCTATTCCCTTGTTACCTCCTCAAAAATTCAGTCATGTTAATCAGTCACAATCTAGAAAAAAATCATGTTGACTGCCTTCTTTAACCTATCTCTTTCTAAATGATAGTTAATACTAGGAACTAAAGAAGTAGCAGAGATGGAACACATAATATCTAATTTCATGGGAGCAGACACGACAAGCATCCCAATAATTTCAGAAAGTCTGGGGACAGGAGAAGCTTTAAACTATCTATATCACCAGACAGCCTAATTGGCACCAAAGGCTAATAAGTCTGGACCTAATGGCCTTTATCTTTTGGTCATAAGAGATGTGGCTTTAGAGATGGTGGACATATTGGCTGCATTTCATTCAACATTCAGACTGCTAATTAACAGGAATCTGGACGTCCTTGTTCATGTTCAACCAAAAGTTACAATGTAGCTGGAAAAAATAATTACGAAGGTGAATGGAATATTGGGGATGAAGTAAAAGTATGGAGAAACATCACGACAGCTGAGGAGGCTATTGGAGAAATTTTACACAGAGGCATTTTTGAAGGATTTATTCAATTGCCTCCAGAAATGAAAGGCTGTCTTCTGAGGAAAAGATTTATCTGGTAAGGCCTAGCATTGGAGCTCAGAAGAATGACAGATGATCTTATTGAAACATACAGGGTACAGACTGAACTTGACAAGGTAGAAAAGGAGAGGGCTTATTTCCCTCCTGAAGAAATCTAGACTAGAGGGGGATTAGTTTCAGTGAAAGGGTCATCCTGAATGAAATGAGCAGGAATTCTTTTCTCAGCAGGCTGCGAATCAATGGAATTCTCCACTCCAAAGAAGTGGAGGCTACATCATTGACTATATTCAGGACTGAGATAGGTGGGTTTTTAGTTTATATGGGAGTTGAGGGTTATGGAGAATATACAAAAAGATTACTGAGTTCAAGATTGGATAGTCATGATCTCACTGAATGACAGAGGAGACTCAAGGGGCCAGATGCCTACTCCTACTCCAACTTCTCCTGCCCTTATGAAAGTTAATATGGTACTGTACCACAGAAATGATTGCAATAATATACCCACCACTGAAGCTAAACTAATGGGCCTGTGATTACACAATTTTATCCCTTCCTCCCCTTTTTAAACAGCATTGCAACACTGGAAATGGTACAATCCTCCAATTTACTGGGGAGGATTATAAAATGGTGGTAAGAACCTCCACTATTTCCTTCCTCATTTCTTTCATTCGGGTCTGGTGATGTATCTACTTTCAAAAGTGTCAAGTCCTTCACACTTCCTCTTCTACTACCTTTATTCCATCAAGTATTTCATACTCATCATCCTTAATTACAATGTTGGCATCATCCCACTTTACTATGTAGATAACCATAAAGCGTTGATCAAGAAGCTTATCCACACCCTCCCCCTCCCCTCATGGGTTACCCCTTTGCTCTTGATGTAGGCAGTCCAGTAGCATAGCGGTTAGTGCAATCACTTTATAGCACCAGCGTTCACCAGTTGGGTTTCTGATTCCCACCGCGGTCTAAATGGAGTTTATACGGTCTCTCCATGGCTGCATGGTTTTCCAGTGCCCTCCCACATTCCAAAGACGTATGGGATTCGGGTTAGTGAGTCACGGGCATGTTATGTTGACGCCGGAAGCATGGCAACAATTGCCGGCTGCCCCTCCTCCTCCAGCATATCCTTAAACTGTATTGGTCATTGAGGCAAGTGAAGCATTTCACTGTATGTTTTGATGTACATATGACAAATAAAGTGAACCTTTAATCTTTGAGTGCTTAAAAATACCTTTGAATTTTCTTTTATTTTACTTGGCAGTGCTTTTTCCCCTTTCATTTTTAACCCCTTTATTTTCTACACCCACTGCATATTGAACTCTCGGTGTCTGACAGCAGTTTCCTTTCTCTTGCACCTTTTCATGCGCGGGCTTTAGGTTTAGCAGTCCCATCCTTTTTCCCTGAGGACTCATGGTTATCTGAATCTTCTTCTTGAATGGCCCATACTGCTCTGACAGTGATTGATCTTCAGGTTGTTAAGCCAAATAATACCGCAACAACACACACAATATGCTGCAGGAACTCAGCTGGGCAGGCGGCATCTGCAGAAGGGAGCAGTCAGTGCCTTGGGCCGGGACCTTTGCCAACCTCCCAATTTACTGCACCTCACCTTCAGGGCAGTTCAAGCTGGCAAGGAGACAAGAACCTCCATGGAGTACAGAACCAGACTAAAACTGCCCTTGCCTTTCTTCTTCATACGGACATATTTGCTGCCTAGCAACAAAGAAATGACTAAACCACGGGGTCCTGGTAATGGTGGTAATGACTCACACAAACCACAGACCAGTGAAATGCAGGTGTCCCTCCAGGTTACAGACCATCCTGACTTCGAAATTAAATGCTGGTCCTTCTTCACCATTGAGATTAAACCCTGAAATTCCATACCCTGTAGCATGTGGGAGGACACTAACCATTACATTAGTTCAAGAAGGCAGCTCACTGCCACCTTCTAAAAGGCAATTTGGGATGCATAATAAACGCGAGCCTTGGCAGTGATGCCCATATCTATATGCCTTTAAAGAGTTGCAGTCCTGAATATACCTCTGTTCCAACAGGTGAGCCAAACCCATGAGCCACATATTGTAGTCAGTAGTAAATGTACAGTCAGTACCATTCTTTTGTCCTAAGGTTAAATAGTTCAAGTCCCCATTTCAGAGATCTGACCACATAATCCAGCATTATGGAGGGAAGGCTACACTGTTACATGTTCTGAGTCTTAGAACTGAAACTAAATCGAGATTTTGCCTGAGAGATCCCATGACTACAACTTTAAAGAGAATGGAAACTTTGGCCAAGATTTTCCCCAGTCACCATCACAAGAAGCAAACAGTTGCCACCAGCTTTGCTTATTCGACCTTGCTAGGTGTCCATTGGCTATTGTGCTTCTTACTTCCTTCTCTTTATGATAAAATCCTGAGTCCTGGTGTTGCTCTTACTAAAAGCACCATCATTTGGGCTTTCAAGATCTTTCCTAATTTGCAAGCTCAGTATTTTCCACCTATACTTTCTCACCTGCCTTGTGTCCCATCATGACTCTATGGTTCTCCTTAACTCAAATAGTTTTCTCCAATCAGGCTGCGAACGTAAGAAAAGGAGAATAGCTGGGTGGCAGGGGCCACGCTGTACTCCTTGTGCTTAGGGCGGCATGGCAGCATAGTGAATAGCACAATACTCCACATCAGTTCCCGATGCGATCTGTAAGGAGTTTGTTCGTTCTCCCCATGACTGTGTGGGGTTTTCTCCGGGCACTTTGGCCCCCTCCCACATTCCAAAGATGTAAGCTATGGGCATGCTACGTTGGATCTGGAAACATGGCGACATTAGCGGGCTGCCCCCAGCACCTCCTTGGACTGAGTCAGCCATTGATGCAAATAATACATTTTACAGTATGTACGTATCTATGTTCCGATGTGACAAATAATACTAATCTTTAATCTTTTTTAAATAAATGTGCAGGCCATTCAGTCCTCCAGTTCATTCTGCCACTCATTCACACCATGTCTGATCTATGTCTTAGCTCCAACTACCCATCTTCACTCCATGACTGTCCAAGCCATTCTGTATCCCTTCATGCTATTATTAACGTTTAGAATTCATATATCCCAAAAGACTGTGAAGGACAGGTCATTAAGAATATTCAAGGGTAAAATGAATAGATTTTGGACTGTGGAAAGACTAAGGGTTAGAGGAAATAGGCAGAAAAATGTGAGCCAAGGCTAATAGTCAGATCAATTATGACCTGCCCTTGCCTGTAGAAATTATGCTTGACAATCACCTACTAGCCTCAAACATTGAACATTTTAATGAACCTCTACAGAATTTTGGAGAAGAGACTTCCACATCCCCTTTCGCAGGAAGAAATGCTTCCTGACATCACTGCCACACAGCCTGACCGCTACATTGCTGGTTGGTGCACAGTGTGATTCATAACCTAAAGACAAGATGATGCATACAGATCGGATAAGCTGTTGTCATCATTGCCACTCACTGAAAAGGAACATGTGTAATCTATTAAAGTGACCGCCAACTGCGCACAATTCCAGTCATCTTTTCCATTATAAACTCATATGTCAACATTTCTAATGAAAACCACTGCTGTAAATCTGTCACATTGTAACTACACCCAACTCTGCCAGAGGCAGCACCCCTGCTGCCAGGAGGTACAATTACAGCACAACAAAGTTACTTAGACAATTATCATAAGAAATTCTGACATAGGAACTTACAATTCATATTTATAAGGATAGAATGTCTAACTGCTTAGTTGATCAGTTGACTCCAAAGACAGTACTTAGCATTTACTATTTGTGTCAAAGTTACTGGAGAATGATTAGTTTTAAACATCTGAGCTCCTGCAATTCTATCCTCTTCATTCCCAGTTTTAATACCTCACGGTTGGCTCCAGAGTCTTCCACTGCTAAGACCCTGCCGAATGAACCCCCTCCCCCCTCCGCAGGACAGTCAAAGGGTTTTGGCCCGAAACGCCGTCTGTATTTTTTTCCTAGATGCTGCCTAGCCTGCCGAGTTCCTCCACCATTTTGTGTAAGAAGCTCCAAAGCCCTCAACCCTGGGAGAGTTAGGATCTTAAGATGGGCTACACCCATCTTGAAACCTGAACTGAGTCGTGTAGTGAGCTGTTGCCGGCAGCGTACGCCTCTGTAGGAGCGATGGTTAAGCAAGTTATAAAAAGGTAGTTTTTGAGGTCAGGGTCCATCTTATGGTACTAGGGAACCATTTAATACTCTTATAATAAGGGTAATATAGTGGTGTTTGCTTTTAGGCTTTTGCATCTACAATCTGATGGGGGGGGAGAGAATAATATCTGGGGCGGGTGGCATCTTTGATTAAACTGCCTGCTTTATTGAGGTAGCAGAGCCCGGGGAGGGGAGACTGGCTTCTGTGATGTGCTGAGCTGTTTTCACAATTCTCTCTGGCTTCTTGCAGCCAGTTACCATACCAAGCCTTGGTGCAAGCGTGTAGGTTGTTTTCTATGATGCATCAATAAAAATTGCTGAGGTTCAAAGGGAACATCACACATTTCTTTAGCACCGAGGAAGCACAGGGACTGGTGGACGCTCTTAGACTGCGGTGTCTACATGGTTGGACCAGGACAGGCTACTGGCGACACTCACCCCTAGAAAGTTAAAACTCTCAACCCTCTTGACCTCAGTACCATTGACGTAAACAGCAAAACACACAATATACTGGAGGAGCTCAGCAGGCCAGGCAGCATCTACAGATGGGAATAAGTAGTCGAACTTTCGGGCTGAGACGCTTCATCAGGACTCGGCCCAAAATATTGACTGTTTATTCCCCTGCAGAGATGCTGCCTGACCTGCTGAGCCCCTCCAGCATATTGAGTATTTTGCTCTAGATTTCCAGCATCTGCAGACCCACTTGTGTCTATGCTAAGCGAGGATAACATACAAATTCAACCTGTTGCTTCTGATGCAACATTTTAAAGTCTGATTCATGCACACAGAACTTGGTCAGTTAACCCAAAATTGGCCACGGACTAATGAGACAGAGTACGAAAGCCACCTTGCAGCAGCACCTGGGTCCACCACTAGAGGCTGCTCACGCTTGCTATAAATTCTTGAGGCTGCTGCCCCATCTCCAGTCCATTGCAAAGGGTGAGCCAGAAGGATTGAGAGATGGACAAAGGTAGCTGGAGAGAATGAGACAGAAAGAAATCAGTAGAAAACAATGACAAATAGAAGCGGAACGATAGACAAAGACAGCAGGAGAAACATAAGAATGGACATGGGGTAAAAACAGACAAAGGGCTGGAAAAACAGAAACAGCAGTAGAAATGGTCAAGCAAATGAGAGGAAAGCAAGAGATATAGGACAGAGGAGGACAGACACGTGTGTGTGTGTGTGTGTGTGTGTGTGTGTGTGTGAACTCATGTATACAATAATCCTAACATATACTCATATACCAATGTGTGGAAAGAGACAGAAATGGAAATGAGAGGAAGAGATATAGAGAAAGAAGGAACAAAGTATAAGATGGAGACGTGGAGAGACAGAGTGAGGGAGTGGGAGATTCAGTGTGAAAGGCTGAGGCTAGTGAGAGCACTCATGACAAAGATCAACATTTGCATGGAATCTAAGCTGAAACAGATGGGTGTCCCTTTCCTCCCCTCCCCCAACACAGGGCACAGTTTAGTCAGAAATATTACCATTCCACTTCTGAATGTATTCATTCTGACCATCTTCCAAGTAAGTGATGGAGGGAGACTTGGAAAGGAGATGGGAAGGAATGGGAGATCGCAAAGTCGAATGTGGGAGCAGGGAGAGGGAAAGCAGTGGAGCATGGGGGGGGGGGGAAGGCATTGAGAAAATAATTTGAGGAATGGGACGGACTGGGGTGGGATTAAGATAGAAGGATAGAGTGTAAAGAAATGCAGAGAGAGCAGGGAAGAGAGACAAGGAGAAGTGTACTGACAGAAAATGAGAGGCAGCAGGGCACAGACAGATGTAGTGACAGGAAGGAGAGATGACAGGAAAGGAAATGAGAGAGGGAGAATAGGAGGGCAGTGACAGAAGGCAGATGTTAAACAATAACAAATTAATTCTTTATCTTGGCCGTATGCTGGATCAGGATCTGACCATTCAGATTGGGAATGGGGGCAATGAGTGGGGATTGAGATTGGGAACAATACAAGATCAGGGATTGTCAGGGAATGGGATGGGAAGTGTTAAATGAGTGGGACTGCAATAACTCTGGCGATGCAGACGTAGCACTGAACTTTCACCTTTGTGATCTCAGAGCCATGCAGAAGCAGACGAGGGTCTGTGTCCTCTCTGCTCACTGACTTTCACCGGTCAGGCAGGTCTGGAGACAGAGATGGGCTGGTCAGCTGAATGCTGACTGGAAGGAGAGAGAGAGAGTAAGAAATGGCACAGATGGGAAAGAGACAAACAAATGCACCGTGCAACAAACAAATGCACCGTGCAATTTAAACTGAGCCATGTGGCTGTGAGGGTGCCGTTCATTACAGTAGCTTCTGGCCCCTTCAGCCTCGTCTCCATAGTATCATCCTTATAACCTGACTTCAATGGGGATGGTCCCAGGTTAGAATCCGGCCGGCTCCTTGCACGCTTCCCATCCAATCTGGGTTGAGTGTCGACTTAGCAAATCGGCCTTGTAAAAATCGGCTAAGTGCTAAAGAAGTGGCCAGGATGCAACCCAATGCACCACAGGGCACAGAGGGGAATAACAACCTCCCCTAATAATGTATGATATCATCGGTTACGAGTGTTTGATGTGCTATCTTCCTGTTGTTGGAATCACCAATGAAAGCCTGACTGGAGGTGAAGGTGATTTTTTTGAGGGAAATAAAAGTGGGAAGGATACTCTAACTATTCACTCCCTACAACATGCTGTAATTACCTGAGTACTAGGAAACTGCAGGCAGACATGACTAGTCATGCTAATGGTATTTCCTCAGTTGAGTTATGGGGAAGGGAAGGGAAACAGAGGAGACAGGGAAACAATGTCTGAGACGCATCCAAAATCAAACAGTTGTTGGACTGCTAGCGATGGAGGCTGTTGCAAAAAGCCAGATCCAGCTCATTAGGTTAAATCTCACTGTTGAAACAGCAACACTCAGAGAACATTGCACAGTCGAAAGCACAGTATTGAGGGAGGGGCCACAGTTGGAGGGACAGTACTGAGGGAATGGTCACTGTTGGAGGGGCAGTACTGAGGGAGTGGTCACTGTTGGAGGGGCAGTACTGAGGGAGTGGTCACTGTGGGAGGGACAGTACTGAGGGAGTGGTCACTGTTGGAGGGACAGTACTGAGGGAATGGTCACTGTTGGAGGGGCAGTACTGAGGGAGTGGTCACTGTTGGAGGGGCAGTACTGAGGGAGTGGTCACTGTTGGAGGGACAGTACTGAGGGAATGGTCACTGTTGGAGGGGCAGTACTGAGGGAGTGGTCACTGTTGGAGGGGCAGTACTGAGGGAGTGGTCACTGTTGGGGGACAGTACTGACTGAGTGGTCACTGTGGGAGGGACAGTACTGAGGGAGTGGTCACTGTTGGGGCAGTACTGAGTGAGTGGTCACTGTTGGAGGGACAGTACTAAGGGAGTGGTCACTGTTGGGGGACAGTACTGAGGGAATGGTCACTGTTGGGGGACAGTACTGAGGGAGTGGTCACTGTTGGAGGACAGTACTGAGGGAGTGGTCACTGTTGGGGGACAGTACTGAGGGAATGGTCACTGTTGGGGGACAGTACTGAGGGAGTGGTCACTGTTGGAGGACAGTACTGAGGGAGTGGTCACTGTTGGGGGACAGTACTGAGGGAATGGTCACTGTTGGGGGACAGTACTGAGGGAGTGGTCACTGTTGGGGGACAGTACTGAGGGAATGGTCACTGTTGGGGGACAGTACTGAGGGAGTGGTCACTGTTGGAGGACAGTACTGAGGGAGTGGTCACTGTTGGGGGACAGTACTGAGGGAATGGTCACTGTTGGGGGACAGTACTGAGGGAGTGGTCACTGTTGGAGGACAGTACTGAGGGAGTGGTCACTGTGGGAGGGACAGTACTAAGGGAGTGGTCACTGTTGGGGGACAGTACTGAGGGAGTGGTCACTGTTGGAGGGACAGTACTGAGGGAATGGTCACTGTTGGAGGGGCAGTAGTGAGGGAATGGTCACTGTTGGAGGGGCAGTACTAACGGAGTGGTCACTGTGGGAGGGACAGTAGTGAAGATGGGGTGTACTGTTGAGGGAGAGCAGTACATGGGCACTATTGGAGAAGCAGTACCCAGGACATGCTGCAACGTCAGAGGGAAGGTACTGCAGGAATGCCACATTGTCAGAAGTGGCCTCTCTTGTGCACATAAAAGATGGCACAGCCAGAATTACAAGAACAATAAGGGCTGTTCCTCCTGCAGTTCTCACACAAACCTTTACGCCTTCAAAACAACATCAGTGATCTGGACATTTTAACCCGTTAGTATTTGTGGGATCTTCCTGTGCTGAAAGTGACGGCCTGTTTCCTACACTTTTAACAGTGTCTTCACTTTTAAAGTATTTCAGTGGCGTTAAAGCAATGTGTGGTGTCCTAGAGTGGGAAGGTGCCACAGAAAACCAAGCCTTTCTTTCTGCAACTGAACACAGTGGGTACTTGGACCCAGAGGAGTCTCACTTTGATTTTGGAAGCTGCTACAGACAGCCCTGTGGCCCCCTGCTCGTTTATCACAGGTCTCGATCAGTGCAGTTGTAGTGGGGGGGGGGGTGGAGTGGGGGCGGGGAAGGCAGTGCAGTCTGCAGCGCAAATCATTTGCAAGACAATGGGGAGTCTGTATAGCAGCCCCAGGCTCCAGAATCACCGAGGAAACCCACCCCTCTGCCACTATCCCCCTCCTCCCATTACACCTCCAAAATCCCAGCTTGCATTCCTGCTGTTTGCATGAATTGCTTTTCCCGGCACCCTCCGTGCCTTGCAGGCAAAAACCCTTGTCTCAGCCTCACTGAGGGACAGCAGAAGGCCATTCAGCCCCTTGAGGCTATTCTACCTTTCGAATGAAACTCAGAAATGGGCATTTTAAATCTCTTAATGATGGGCAGTCAGGAAACAAAGCAGGCAACGGGTACACTACAAGATCCCACAAACAGGCAACACCAATGAAGTTTTACAGATCCCTTTAGCACATATCTAATTGAGAGATAAACTGTAAGAATGAGGTGCATTTTTTAAAATTTTGAAAAATAGGGAGGGATCCCACCACTGAGTGAAACAAAATCTCTGGGAAGGAGTGCTCCAGAGGCACAGATTCACAAATAATTCAACGTAATGTTGTAAGTAAATAAAGTCATTAAGATGACAACTAAAGACTTGGGATTATATCTGTGGGTACAGAAGCATAGAGGTTAGGCCAAACATCTTTTGAAAAGGTTAAGACTTGGGGTAATTCATTAGGGGTCCTTAAAATTACAACAGGGCTTAAAAGTGGATGATAAGAGATGCCTAAAGATTTGATCTCTCCCTTTCTTGATGTATTACGTCAATGCTGTGGGCATTGCTAACATTAACGGGGTATCCTGCGAAGAATCACAGAGGAACCTGAGGGAAGAAGAGTGGTTTTCACACTGAACCCTGCGGTAAAGCTTCAGCTGCATAGTTCCTGACAGCAGCTGCGTGCAGGGCTTGCGACTGCTGAGCCATGGCTGCGCTGATTGTTGGGAAGCGAGTCAGGCCATAAGGAACGAGCTCCTTTAGCAGCCACAGGAAAGGTTGCCTTGGAGGTGAGGGAGAATGTGGTCCGGTGGGACATTGGCGGGGGGCGGGGGGGAGTGGGGGAGGAGAATCATCAGATTTCCTGTGTAGATGGGCAACCCTGAAATGAGGTGCCCTTGTGCTGTATACAGGCAGTCCCAAGCCACCACATGTCATAGGCTCATCGAGGGGCCACTGATCACAGCTTGCTGCACTGGGGGGTGGGGGGGACACAATGTCGAGATGTGCAAATGTCATAGGTAAAACTTGTGGGCTAAACTGGAAAGCAGGAAAGCAACTCGTGCAGAAGCTGTGGACAAACATCAGTGTCCCTATTGGAAGCCTTTAATTTGCACCTCCGGATAATTTGTTTACTGTGAGTCAAAAACAGAGGTCGTAGGTCACACCTTTACCAATCAAAATGTCGGTAAACAAGGAAGTGGCTATGGCGAAACAGATGACACTGTTAGCTTTATGTCTGATGTTGCTGGAAACACTAAAGTGAATCACGCCTGGGATGTCACAGCACTCTCCCAGTACAGAATTCATTACTAGCATGATCCAATGTACACAAAACAGCTTCTTTTGAAAGACCTGGACAGAGTGGATGCAGAAAGGATGCTTCAAATTCTTGAGGAGTCCAGAACCAAAGGGCACGGACTCAGAATAGAAGGATGTGCTTTTATAACAGAGATGAGGAGGAATTTCTTTAGCAAGAGGCTGATGAACCTACAGAATTCATTGCCACAGACGGCTGTGGGGGCCACATCACTAGGTCCATTTAAAGCAGAGGTTGACAGATTTTTGATTAGTCAGGGTGTCAAAAATTACGGGGAGAAGACAGGAAAATGGGGATGAAATGGAAAATAAACCAGCCATGATCAAAGGGCAGAGCAGACCCAGTGAGCCTAATTACATAAATCCACTCCAATGTCTTATTTACAAATTCCACCTAATAACACCAGCACAAACAAGTCCAATTACTAGACAAGAGTATTTCTAACTGTATGGAAGACCAAAGCTGGTAAGAGGAACTGTACCTTAGTCACTAAAAGACCAATTGGAAATTCAAGAGAGTTGAAACGAGGCAGCATTCCGCCACCTCTAATGGGATCCCACTACCAAGCACATCTTTCCCTCCCCCCACCTTTCTGCTTTCCGCAGGGATCGCTCCCTACGCGAATCCCTTGTCCATTCGTCCCCACCATCCCTTCCCACGATCTCCCTCCTGGCACTTATCCTTGTAAGTGGAACAAGTGCTACACCTGCCCTTACACGTCCTCCCTCACCACCATTCAGGGCCCCAGACAGTCCTTCCAGGTGAGGCAACACTTCACCTGTGAGTTGGCAGGTGTGGTATACTGCGTCCAGTGCTCCCGGTGTGGCCTTTTATATATTGGTGAGACCCGACACAGACTGGGAGACCGTTTAATTGAACACCTACGCTCTGCCTGCCAGAGAAAGCAGGATCTCCCAGTGGCCACACATTTTAATTCCACATCCCATTCCAATTTTGATGTGTCTAT
The DNA here is from genome assembly GCF_030144855.1 of Hypanus sabinus. Lineage (NCBI taxonomy): Eukaryota > Metazoa > Chordata > Chondrichthyes > Myliobatiformes > Dasyatidae > Hypanus > Hypanus sabinus. The sequence continues at coordinate 26,558,444 of NC_082721.1, forward strand.
CCTCTACTTTCAAATCTCTTAGTAGCTCTCCTTTCAGTTAGTCCTGACGAAGGGTCTCAGCCCGAAACGTCAACAGCGCTTCTCCCTATAAGATGCTGCCTGGCCTGCTGTGTTCCACCAGCATTTTGTGTGTGTTGTTGTTTGAATTTCCAGCATCTGCAGATTTCCCCGTGTTTGAGCATTTACAGGGAGGTTGGATAAATGGAAGTAGCATTGCCAGCAGGTTTCCCTTCAACCCACATAGCACCCCAACTTTTGTAAATATATAAACACAAGAGATTCTGCAGCTGCTGGAAATCCAGAGCAACACCAACACACACACACACACACACACACACAACACTGAGGAATAAGAAGGTGGGGGCAAGTGGAAAGAGTGGAAGTGAGATGGCAATAGATAAAGCCAGCTGCATGGGAGAGGGGGATGAAATGAGAAGTTGGGGGGTGATAGGTGGAAAAGGTAAAGAGTTGAAGAAAAAGGAATCTGATAGGAGGGGAGAGTGGTCCAATGGAGAAAAGGAAGGATAGGCAGGTGAGGTGAGGAAAAGAGGTAAGTGGGCGAATGAAATAAGAGGGAAGGAGGAGGGGAAAATATTTCACCATTCTTACATTGCTGCTAGGTCTAAGTTGTTGAACTCACTCCCCTAGAGCACAGTAGTACCACCTCCATCAGAAGAGGTGCAGTTTTCCACGAAGACAGGTCAACACTACCTCATCAGTTAGGGATGGGCAGTAAATATGGGCCTATTCATCAATGCCCAAAGCCCAAAATGAATAAATAACAATACAGAAAGGGACAGATGAATGTGATGTGGTATTGGGTAAAATGAACAGGGATAGGAGCAGGCTTGTGTGGAGCAGAAACACCAGCACGATCTACAGGACCCAAATAGGCTGCACATTCTACGGGTTCCATGCTCCCAAAGTACTTTTCAGGAGAATAATCAGACAAAATTTGACACCTATTCCTTAAGGAGGTGCTTCCTGAAGGGGGTAGGTTTTAAAGAGCCTCTTAAGGAGAAGGGAGAAACCGCTGAAGATATTTAGGTAGGGAATTCAGAGACTGAGGATCTTGGCAGTTGGAGTGATTGATACTGGAGATACTCAGGGGCTGAGATTTGGTCATTACACTCCTCAGGGTATCTAATCAGATTATGGCTGCATCTGCCTTGGGCAAATTGACAAGTCTCTTTCCCCTGTAACTAAGGGCTTCATGGCACTGGCTGACAAAGAGTCTTTAATGTCTGGAGACAATATTACTCCTTAACCCAGATCACTGGAAAAACAAACGACCTGTTGATAGTCACACTCTGCTCACCAGAGAGGGCTGTGTATAAGCAAACCGCTATCTCTTCCCCCCCCCACCCCCCCGTATGCTACTTCAGGCGATTCCTCGAGGTCAGCAATAGCCTGTTTCAGTGAGTTCTGAGTCGCAGGACGCATAGGTGGGTCAGGAGCAACCTGACTGGGTGGACGGGTTTCCTGTGAGACGACAGTGAACGCTTTGAGACAAAGTACTGCATTTGCCGAGAAGGAGTCGTTCTGTATGCAGTATTCACTTCATTGTTGCAGCACTCTTGTACCCACTGCAACGGGTGCCTCATTAATAGTGAAGCACATAAATCACATTCCTCGGTCTCTGTCTCTCCCTCCCCTCACCGATAGTGCTCTTCTATAGAAGTAAAACATTATTATGCTGACACACAAATCCCAGACTTTTAACACACCCACCAATCAGAGTTGGCTTGGCCTGTGCAGAGTAAACTGAACCCTATGGTGAGCCCCAAGCTGAGTAGGCTCCAGGCCAGACCGTTCCAGGGTTAACCCACATCCCCAGACAGGAGAACCCTGAACTCCAAAGTGGTCAGATCTTTTATATCCACCCAGGAGAACAAGGTGTGGCTCAGCTCCACATATCATCTGAAAAACAACACTTGCACCAGTGCAGCGCGCTCCTACAGCATGGATTCCATGCTCAAGTATCTGGAGTGGAACCAGGGCCATAACTTGATATTTCAGCCAAAGTTGAGTTACAAACCCTTTAAAGGAAACTATAAAGGTGTTCAAAGTGAAATTTATTATCAGAGTACATACATGTCACCACATACAACCCTGAGATTCTTTTTCCTGCAGGCATACTCAGCAAATCAATAGAATAATAACTATAAACAGGATCAATGAACTACAAACCGTGCAAATGCAAAATAAATAAACAGCAATAACTAATGAGAGCATGAAATAACAGGACAAAAAGTCGTTAAAATGTGATCACTGGTTGTGGGAACATCTCAACAGATGAGTGTAGTTATCCTCTTTTGCTCACAAGCCTGATGGTTGAGGGGTAGTAACAGTTTTTGAACCTGGTGGTGCAAGTCCTGAGGTACCTGTACCTTCTACCTGATGGCAGCAGCAAGAAAAGAGCTTGGCCTGGGTGGTGAGGATCTTTGATGATGGATGCTGCTTTGCTATGACAGCGTTCTATGTAGATGTGTTCAATGGTTGGGAGGACTTTACATGTGATGTACAGGGCTGAATCCTCTACCTTTTGTGGGATTTTCTGCTCAAAGGCATTGGTGTTCCCATATCAGAACGTAACACAGCCAGTCAATACACTTTCCACTACACATCTATAGAAGTTTGCCAAAGTTTTTGATGTCATGTCAAATCTCCGACTGACTCTTAAGGAAGCAGAAGAGATATAAGAGACTGCAGATGCTGGAATCTGGAGCAAAATGCTGGAGAAGCACATCAAGTCCAACAGCATCTGTACAGGGAAGATGTAAGGGAGGGTTGTCTGTGATAGATAGGGAAACTACATTGAGCGGTATGAAAATGTACATGTAATGGCCAACGTTTGAAGAAATAACACTAGTTTGCAACAAATACACATTCTTTTAAAGCACAAAACATAAATTAGTCCAACCACGGATATTAGGAGAAATCGAAGATTGTCTTAAATCTAAAAAGGTTTATATAGTTGCCAAAAGAAAACTAGTAAAGCCTGAGGACTCAGAGCGTTTTAGAATACCAAAAAAAAAGATGAACAAGAAATGATACAGAATAGAAAAACACAATTTGAGAGTCAACGAAGAAGACACACAAAAAAAGAATGCCAAGAGCTAGGAAGTAAAAGGGAAAGGCAAATGTGGGTTCCTGACAGACAGAGATGCGAGGACTTTTACTGGGGGCTACGGAAATGGCAGAGGAACAAATAGATTTTGTCCAGCTTCATAGAAAAAGATATAAACACAGGGAAATAGAGAACTAAGGATCCAGTAGAAAGGAAGTAAAAGATAATAAAAATATACACAGTGGCCACTTTATTAAGTACACTTGCTGGTAATGCACGCATCTAATCAGCCAATCACGTGAAAGCAATTCAAAGCGTAAAAGCATGCAGACATGGTCAAGAGATTCAGTTGTTTTTCAGACCAAACATTAGAATGTGATCTAAGTGACTTTGACTGTGAAATGATTGTTGCTGCCAAACTGGCAGTTTGAGTATCTTAGAAAATGCTGACCTCATAGGATTTTCATACACAACAATCTCTAGAGTTTACAAAGAACGGTGCAAAAAAGAGAAGATATCCAGTATGTGTGGCAGTTCTGTTTGTGAAACCGCCCTGTTAATGAGAGAGGTGGGAGAAGAACGGCCAGACTGGTTCAAGCTGATAGGAAGGTGACAGTAACTCAAATAACCACACATCACAGTAGTGTGCAGAAGAGCATCTTTGAACACACAACACATTGAATCTTGGCATGGATGGGCTACAGCTGCAGAAGACCACAAAAATACACTCAGTGGCCACTTTATTATGTACAGGAGTTAGCTCATCAAGTGGCCATTGAGCGTATACAACCCGTATACCTCGAGGTTCAAATACTTTTTTTCTGAAATTTCCCCCTGACCCTTCAACTAATGATTTTAAATCGATGGGACCTAATTTTTAATCTCTCATCTAAACTAATTAGACCCTTTCTTTTTGGTCTTTTTAGGCTCTTCATAATTTCAGACACTTTGATTAAATCTCCCTTTTGTCTCCTTTGTTCCAAGGAAAACAGTCTCAAATGGTTCTGGTGAAAGGTGATTGACCCGAAAGGGTTATTCTGTTTGTCTCTCCATGGGTGCTGCCAGACCAGTTGAACATTTACAACATCGTTTTTATTCCTGACCCATCAGTCGATCCCTATTACTAAAATTCCTCTGTGTCAGCAAACTTCCTCTGAACCCTCTCTAATATTATCACATCTTTCCTGTAGTTCCTGCAGTATGGCTATAGCCTAATTAAAGACAGTTCCAGAACTACCTCCCTACCCTTATGTTTGGTGCCTTGACTAAATAAAGCAAGTCTCCCAAAGGCCTTTTTAGCCCCCTTAGTTACTTGGCCTGGCCTTCAGAAATTTGCAGGCAGAACAACATTTGGAATACATAAACACAAGAGATTCTGCAGATGCTGGAAATCCAGAGCAACAGACATAAAATGCTGGAGGTCAGGCAGCATCTATGGAAAGGAATAATCAGACAGACATTTTGGGCCAAGACCCTTCACCAGGACTGGAAAGGAACAGGGAGATGCCAGAATAAGAAGGCCAGTGGGGTGGGGGGTGCAAGAAGGGGAAGGAGTGCAAACTAAAAGGTGATAGCTGAGGTTAGTGGGTGGTGGAGGGGGATGAAGTAAGACACTGGGAGGTGATTGATGTTTAACAGGGGAAGAATCAGAATCAGATTTAGTATCACTGGCATATGTCGTAACTTTTACAGCAGCAGTACAATGAAATTCATGATAAATAAAATGAAAGAGAAAATGAGTTACATTGTGTATATATAAATATGTCTGTTAAATAGTTAAATTAAAATAAGTGGAGCAAAATAACAGAAATAAAAATGTAGTGAGGTAGTGCTCATGGGTTCAATGTCCATTTAGGAATCGGATGGCAGAGGGGAAGAAGCTGTTCCTGAATCGCTGAGTGTGTGTCTTCAGGCTTTGGTACCTCCTTCCCAATGGTAACAGTGTGAAGAAGGCACTTCCTGGGTGGTGGGGATCCTTAATGATGGACGCCACCTTCCTAAGGCACCGCTCCTTGAAGATGTCTTCGATACTATGGAGGCTGGTACCCATGATGGAGCTGGCTAATATTACAAGTTTCTGCAACTTATTTCAATCTTGTGCGGTAGCATTCCACCCCCCCCCCCCCCCCCCATTTACCAGACAATGATGCAGCCAGTCAGAATGCTCTCCACGGTACATTTGTAGAAGTTTTTGAGTGTTCTCGTTGACAAATCAAATCTCCATAAGACATAGGAGCAGAATTAGGCCATTCAGCCCATCGCGTCCACTCTGCCATTTCATCATGGCTGACGCTGAATCCCATTCAACCCCATACACCTGCTCTCTCACCATATCCCTTAATGACTCAATCTGTCCCTTTGATCTCCTCAAACTCCTAATGAGGTATAGCCACTGTCTTACCTTCTTTATAGCTGCATCAATATCTTGGGACCAGATTAAATCCTCAGAGATATTGACACCCAGAAACTTAAAATTGCTCACTCTCTCCGCTTCTGATCCCTTTATGAGATTGGCTCGTGTTCCCCTGTCTTACCCTTCCAGAAGTTCACTATCATCTCTTTGTTCTTGCTGATGTTAAGTGCTAGGCTGTTGCTGCAACACCACTCAACTAACTGGTATATGTATCTCACCCCTGTACGCCCTTTCGTCACCATCTGAAATTCTGCCAACAATGGTTGTATCATCAGCAAATTTATAGATGTTGTTTCAGGCTATGCCCAGCCACACGGTTTGGGTGTAGAGAGAGTAGAACAGTGGGCTAAGCCGACATCCCCACAGAACGCCAGTGTTGATTGTCAGCAAGATGGAGATGTTATTTTCAATCCGCACAGATTGTGGTTTTCCAGTTAGGAAGTCGAGGATCCATTTGCAGAGGGAATTACAAGAGGCCCAAGTTCTGGAGTTCTTCAATCAGGACTGTAGAAATGAACATCCTAGCATCACAGAGGTATTTTCCCATTATCAAAAAAAGAAATTATTGTTGTGATTCCGAAGGCCAAAGGGATATCAAGGGCCACCCTAGGAGTTTTGGAAGGGAATTTCAGACTCATGCTCTTGGCAGCTGAAGGTATGGTTGCTCACTCACAGCACAGTGAGTAAAATTAAGAATGATCGAGAGATCAGATTTCAATGAGCACAGAAATCCTACACCTCCAGGGTTGTAGATATGGAGAAAATTACAGAAAGATTTTGGTGAAAACTTTTGACAAAATCCCACCCAGATGGGAAACAGGTTTAAAAAGCCCATGTGATTTGGGGCAAGTTGTAGGCTGGATCCAAAATAAGCTTGGCATCTGGAGAACGGGGGCAACAGTAGACAGATTGCTTTGTAATTTGATACCTGTAAGTATTGGTGTCCTACATCGATCAGTGCTGGGACCACTGCTGTTTGTAATATTAATAAATTACCTGGATGTAGATGTGGGAGGCAAGATCAGTAAGTTTGCAAATGACATGCAGACTGCCAAGTCTTTCAGAATATGGAAAATAGTCTTGGGCTGCATGGGGATATCAACGTAATGGTGAAATGGGCTGAAAAATGACAGATGGCTTAATTCAGGCAGATCTAAGGTAATGCATTTTTGGGAGCACTAACGAGGCCAGGGAACACACCATAAATGATAAGTTAAGGAACAGAGAGACCTTGGAGTGCCAGTCTATGGATTCACATAGATGGATATACAGGTAAATAATGCGGTTAGGAAGACATATGGAATATAGCTGGGACATCGAACACAGAAGTTCAAAGTAAATTTATTATCAAAGTACATATATGCCACCCTGAGATTTGCCTTCTTGCAGGCTTACACAGCAAATCCAAGAAACTCTAAGGAATCAATGAACGACTGCACCAGCAAGACTAACACACAGCCAAACTGCAAAAGACAAAAAGCTGTGCAAATATAGAAGAGAAAATAATAGTAATTAATTAATATATAAATAAGTAACAAGAACATGAGATGAAGAGTCCTTGAAAGTGAGTCCATAGGTTGCAGGAGCAACTCAGTGATGGGTGAGTGAAGCTGAGTGAAGTTATTCCCTCTGGAGGTGGTGTACGTCCCACCTCACACCAGTGTCAAATCAGGCTCTAGACGGACTGAGCCACATAAAAAGAGGCAAGAAACAGCACATCCTGACGGCTTCCCGTTATTTTGGGGGATTTTAACCAGGCCAGCTTGAAAAAGTCTCTAAATGATTCGTATCAACAAATCACTTGTACTACCAAAGAAACCAATACACTGGGCCACTATTACACCACCATCAAGACTGCCTACCACACCCACACTTTGGAAAGTCTGATCACCTGGCTGTACTTCTTCCTGAACATAGGCAGAAACCAAAGACTGCAGCACCAGTAGTGAGGACCAAAGAGATAAGGACAAGGAAAGCACAGGAGTGCTTATCAGTGGACTGGACAGTATTCAGGGATTCATATTCAAGTCTGAATGAGTACGCCACAGTCATCACTGACTTCATTAAAACCTGTGTGGATGAGTGTGTGCCTATGAGAACATACTGTATACACCAAAATCAAAAGCCATAAATGAACCAGAATGTTCGTCGTCTGCTGAGGGCTAGATCTGGGGCACTCAAGTCTGGCGACCCAGGTCTGCACAAGAAAACCAGGTATGACTTGTGGAGGGCTATTTCAAGAGCGAAGGAACAATTTGAATGGGGTTGGAGATGGAATCAGATGCATGTCAACTCTGGCAGTGTTTGCAGGCCATTACCTCGTACAAAGCAAAACCCGACATCATAAATGGCAGTGGTACTTCACTCCCAGGCGAGCTCAACGCCTCTTATGTCTGCTCTGAAAGGGCGAATAAAACTACAGTTATAAGGATCCCTGTAGTACCTAGTGATCTCCATCTTACAGGCCGATGTAAGGCTGTCTTTCAGGAGGGTGAACTCACGACAGGTCCTGATAAGGCTTACCTGGTAAGGCTCTGAAAACCTGTGTCAACCAACTGGCAGGAGTGTTCAAAGACATTTTCAATCTCTCGTTACTGTAGTTGGAAGTTCCCAGCTGCTTCAAAAGGGTGACAGTTATACCAGAGCCCAAGAAGAGCAGGGTGAACTGCCTTAGCAACTATCGTCCAGCGGCACTCACATCTACAGTGGTGAAGTGCTTTGAGAGGTTGGTTATGGCTAGAATCAACTCCTGTCTCAGCAAAGACTTGGACCATCGCCACAATAGCTCTATGATGGACGCGATCGCATTGGCTCTTCACGTAGCCTTGGATCACGTGGACAACACAAATACCTCTGTCAGGATGCTGTTTATTGAATACAGCATTTGTTCCTACAGTTCTGATTGAAAAGCTCCAGAACCTGGGCCTCTGTACCTCCCTCTGCAATTGGATCCTTGACTTTCTAACCAGAAGACTTCAGTCTGTGAAGATCAGAAATAACATCTCCACCTTGATGACAATTCACACTGGCACACCTCAGGGATGTGTGTTTAGCCCTCTGCTCGACTTTCTCTATACAAATGACTGTGTGGCTGGGCACAGCTGAAATGCCATCTATAAATTCGCTGTCAACAGAAATATTGTTGGCAGAATTTCAGATGGTGACGAGAGGCCATACAGGAGTGAGATAGATCAGCTAGTTGTGTGGTGTCGCAGCAACAACCTTGCACTCAATGTCAGTAAGACCAAAGAACTGATTGTGAATTTCAGAAAGGGTAAGGCAAGAGAACACACCCTAGTCGCCATTGAGGGATCACAAGTGGAATGAGTGAGCAACTTTAAAATCCTGGGTATCAATGTCTCTGAGCATCTATCCTAGACCAAACATATCAATGCAGCTATAAAGAAGTCTTGACAGCGGCTACATTTCATTAGAAAATTGAGGAGATTTGGTTTGTCACCAAAGATACTCGCAAATTTCTACAGATGTACCGTGAAGAACATTCTAACTGGCTGCATTGCCGTCTGGTACGGGGGGGGGGGGGGGGGAAGGGCTACTGCACAGGATCGAAATAAGCAGCAGAGGGTTATAAACTTAAGCCAGCTCTACCATGGGCACTAGCCTCCATAGTATCCGTAGATGTCCTCCAGGATAGCTTCAAGGAGCAATGCCTCATTAGGGACCCCCATCATCCAGGGCATGCCTTGTTCTCAGTACTACCATCAGGAAAGAGGTACAGAAGCCTGAAGGCACACACTGAATGTTTCAGGAACAGCTGCTTCCCCTCTGCCATCCGATTTCTGAATGGACATTGAACCCACAAGTACTACCTCACTACTTTTTTATTTCTATTTTTGCACCACATTTAACAAGTAAATATATATATACTGACTGTAATTCATGTTTTCTCTCTGTTATTATGCACTGCATTGTACCGCTGCCACAGTGACAACAAATTTCACAACATATGCCAGTGATATTAAACCTGATTCTGGTTCAAAAGCCTGATAGTTGAAGAGTTGTTACTGTTCCTAAACCTGGTGCTGAGGGTCCTGAGGCTCCTGTATTTTCTTCCTGCTGGCAGCAATGAGAAGAGAGTATCGCTTGGGTGGTGGGCAGTCCTTGATGCTGGATGCCGTTTTCCTGTGACAGCCTTCCATGTAGATAGATGTTCTCTGTGGTGGGGTGGGCTTTACCCATGATGGACTGGGCCATATCCACTACTTCTTGTAGGATTTTCCATTCCAAGGGCATTGGTGTCTCCATACCAGGCTGTGATGCAGCTGGTCAATATACTCTCCCCAACACATCTACAGAAGTTTGCCAAAGTTTTAGGTGTCGTGCTGAATCTTCCCAAACTTCAAAGAAAGTAAAGGTGTTGCCGTGCTTTCTAAATAGTTGCACTTACATGCTGGGCCCAGGACAGATCCTCTGAAATGGTAACAATGATGAATTTAAAGTTGCTGACCCTCTCCACCTCTGATCCATTGATGAAAATTGGCTCAGGAACCTCCAGTTTCCTTCTCCTGAAATCAATAATCAATTCCTCAGTCTTGCTGACATTGGGTGAGAGGTTGTTGTTGTGGCACCACTCAGTCAAATTTTCAATCTCCCTCTACGTGCCAATTCGGCACCACCTTGGAATTGGCCAATGACAGTGCTATCATCAGCAAACTTAAACATGGCATTGAGCTGAGCTTAGCCTCATAGTCATATGTATAAAGCAAATAGAACGGGGGCTAAGCACACAGCCTTGTGGTGCACCTGTGATGATGGAGATTATTGCCAATCTGAACTGACTGGAGTCAAGAAGTAAGGGAATCGAGGATCGATTTGCACAAGTAGAAAGATAATGTTCCTAATTTATGAAGCCTTAGTCAGATCTCAACCAGGTTACCGCATGCAATTCTAGTTACCAAAGTACAGGAAGGATGCAGTAGCTCCGGAGAGAGTACAGAGGAGATTCACCAGGATATTGTCTGGGATGGAGCAGAAACATTTTTATGGAGAAGGTAGATTTAGAGATGCTAGCATAGAAGAGGTTAAGAGGGATCCATGATTGAGGAATATGACATAATGAGGGGTTTAGGTATGGTAAACCTCAAGAAATTTCTCTATCGGGGTAGAGGATGTAGGTTTAAGATAAGAGTAAGGAGATTTGGAAGGGATAGGAATAGGTCAGAGAGTGGTTCGATACTGCCTGAGGAAGTGTTGAAGCTGGGACTCCTGCCACTTTTTGAGAAATGTCTAGATGAGCACTAAACTACTTTAAGCAAAGAGCTCTATGGACATAGTGCTGGGCAAATGGGATTAATATGGAAAGGTGCTCAAAGAAAGGACCATGTGGATGGATCGGGCTGAAAGGCTCATTTCCATGCAGTACAATTCCATGATCCTGCGACAGAGACAGGGAACAAGGATGAGCATTTTAAAAGTGAAGAGTTAACTGAGAGCTGTGCGCTGAGTGGTCACAGGACAGGTGAGCAAGTGGGATGGTGCCAGCTAAGACCTGTGGCAGTAGAATGCTGGATGACCTCAGATTTAAGAAGAGCACTATAAAGTCCCAAACAGCTTAGGAAGGTACTGGCACAGAGGTGAAATGGCTGGTCTTAGAAATGTCATGGATTTGAGTTCAAACCTCAGTTCCAAGCTGTTGCCATGGAGAGGGTTGGAATCTATAGTCAGAAACAGAGACACGAGCTTTAAACTACCCAATAGCTGGAGGAAGCCTACCCAAACAACACTGGATGCCAGACTGGATGTCAAGCTTGAGGCAGTGAAGACGTACATTGCAAGTCCCACTGCCTCTCTGTGCTTCTCAGCAACCTAACATCTACAGTGTTTACCTCCCCTAAACAGAATTCCACACCCTGTGGATTGAATTCCATTTACTACTCTATTATATGGTTCCCTAGTACAATAAGATGGACTCTTGACCTCACTATCTATCTCGTTATGATCTTGCACCCTGTTGTCTATCTGCCCTGCACTTGCTCTGTAACTGTTATACTTTGTTCTGTGCTCTGTTATTGTTTTAGCTTATACTATCTCAATGTGTCATGTAATAAATTGATCTGTATGAACAGTATGCAAGACAAGCTTTTCACTGTACCTTAGTACATGTGACAATAATAAACCAATTCCAAATCTAATTCCATTCAGACCAACCTTCTGATAACTTGAATTGCTTTTTCCCTCACTGTTTACCACACTGCCAATTTATGTTATATAGGCGATCTATGAATAGCTCTATATTAAACTCTATATCATTGATACAAATTTCATAAAAGTTCCATCACAGAACTCTGTCGAACCTCTCTAAAAACAGCCTTCCAGTCACCAAAAGCTATTAAGCAACATCTTTTGCTTCTTGTCACAGAGCTAATTTTGGATCAAACTTGCCACTGAATTGTTGGGGGTAGGTGCTTAACTGACAATGCTGCACCATCAGAGGAGCTGGGCTGAAGGGGTGTTGTTCTATCAAGCACCCATTTCCAGTTTTCAATTTTAACTCTCCCCATGTTCACATCAACTCCTTCCAGATCCTACCCCTTGTCTGTGCATTAAATATAAATTAACCTGCCAGCCAGCATAATGTGGCAATGTTGGAGGAAACCTGAACACTAAGGAGAAACCTGCATAGTACAAGCTTCACACATATAGCACCAGTGGTGAGGACTCAACCCAGGACACTAGAGTTAAGGCAGCGGCTCTGGTAGGCATGTCAGTGCACCACTGCTGTAAAATTAGGACTGAAGACTTCTTCTCAACATTTTCCTTGATGAATGTCATTAAAGGATCATCTGAAAAACATGGTGTTTTAAATGGGATCTTACCATGCATGAACTTACATTGCTTTATTAACTACCCTACTTGAGGCTCATTGTTCGCTCTAAAGTGTTGTGGACAAGTCAAGAGCTCGCGAAGTGAAAGCCTTTCTTTACCACTCAAGGGTAATAAATGTTGGTCTTTCCAGTGATGCCCCCATCACAAAAATAAACAAACATACACCCTGCTGAGAGATGGCTTGAGGTTTTCAGAAAACCACTGAAACCAATAATGGTTCCTGCTAATTAAATCAATTAAATAGAGTTAATTAGAATGAAGTCATCTTTTCGCATGGACACGTCTGTCAGGACAAGATGATCCTTTGGGGAATCCCTTTATGATGCACCATCTCTTGGTACAAAACATCAGACAGGAAGAAGTACACTCTGTAAGAAGAAGATGCTTGACAGCATCTGCTGTTCCCTGCCTTTGATTCCACTGCCTCTCAGCCCTCTGCATCTCCCCATCCCCTTTTACTTCAATTCCTTTCTCCTCCTTGTGTTCATTCAACCCACCTCAGCCTCTGCTATTTACTGTAACCAGAGTGGTTTCACATTCTATCTGCTCTCTGGGGAAACAATCCCTCCTGAATTCCTTCTTGGATTTATGGCTGTTTTTCTTGATGGCTCCTGGTTATGGACTCTCTCAGAAACAAAATTATCTTCTACCCTTTTTCAGGCTTGCCTAATATTAGATAGCTATATTGGTTCTTCTCTCAGCTTTTGCCTCCTCAGAAAAAAATTAAGAGTTAGAAATAGAAATATGAGAAAGCTATTTGACTCCTCTCTCTTACTTTACAAACTAGATGTTAGAAGCGGGATCTTATTTCTCCCTGTAATGAGACACTTCCATTCTTCCCTAATAGAGGAGCTGTCTCATAGTCCCAACAACCTTGGTTCAGTTCACACCTCTGGCACTGTGAAGAGTTGAACTGTTGCCTCTATGACTATGTCGGTTTAGTTTTAACCTGCATATACAGTAGTATGCAAAGGTTTGGGCACCCCCGGTCAAAATTTCTGTTACTGTGAATAGCTAAGCGAGTAAAAGATGACCTGATTTCCAAAAGGCATAAAGTTAAAGATGACAAATTCCTTTAATATTTTAAGCAAGATTACTTTTTTTATTTTCATCTTCTACAGTTTCAAAATAACAAAAAAGGAAAAGGGTCCGAAGCAAAAGTTTGGGCACCCTGCATGGTCAGTACTTAGTAACACCCCCTTTGGCAAGTATCACAGCTTGTAAACGCTTTCTGTAGCTAAGAGTCTTTCAATTCTTGTTTGGGGGATTTTCACCCAATCTTCCTTGCAAAATGCTTCTAGTTCTGTGAGATCCTTCGGTCATCTTGCATGCACTGCTCTTTTGAGGTCTATCCACAGATTTTCGATGAAGTTTAGGTCAGGGGATTGTGAGGGCCATGGCAAAACCTTCAGCTTGCACCTCTTGAGTTAGTCCATTGTGGATTTTGAGGTGTGTTCAGGATCATTATCCTGTTGTAGAAGCCATCCTCTTTTCATCGTCAGCTTTTCTACAGATGCTGTGATGTTTACTTCCAGAATTTGCTGGTATTTAATTGAATTCAATCTTCCCTCTACCAGTGAAATGTTCCCCATGCCACTGGCTGCAACACAAGCCCAAAGCATGATTGATCCACCCCCGTGCTTAACAGTTGGAGAGGGGTTATTTTCATGAAATTCTGCACCCTTTTTCCTCCAAACATACCTTTGCTTATTGCGCCAAAAAGTTCTATTTTAACTTCATCAGTCCACAGGACTTGTTTCCAAAGTGCATCAGGTTTGTGTTCCTTTGCAAACTTTTGACACTGAATTTTGCGGTGAGGACACAGGAAACGTTTTCTTCTGATAACCCTTCCATGAAGGTCATATTTGTGCAGGTGTCGCTGACCAGTAGAACAGTGCACCACCACTCCAGAGTCTGCTAAATCTTTTGTAGTCACGGGAGTTTTGATTTACCTTTCTAGCAATCGTACGAGCAGATCTCTTGGAAAGTTTTCTTGGCCTTCCGAACCTCAACTTGACCTCCACCGTTCCTGTTAACTGCCATTTCGTAATTACATTTCGAACTGAGGAAATAGCTACCTGAAAACGCTTTGCTATCTTCTTATAGCCTTCTCCTGCTTTTTATTTTAAATTTTCAGAGTGCTAGGCAGCTGCTTATAGGAACCCATGGCTGCTGATTGTTGGGACAAGGTTTGAGGAGTTGGGGTATTTATAAAGCTTTGAAATTTGCATCACCTGGCCTTTTCTAATGATGACTGTGAACAAGCCATAGCCCTAACAAGCTAATTAAGGTCTGAGACCTTGGTAAAAGTTATCTGAAAGCTCAAATCTCTTGGGGTGCCCAAACTTTTGCATAGTGCTCCTTTCCTTTTTCTCACTCTAAAAGTGTACAAAACAAAAATAATACACTAATCTTGCTTAAAATGTTAAAAAGAATGTTTCATCTTTAACTTTATGACTTTTGGAGATCAGTTCATCTTCTACTCACTTAACTATTCACAGTAACAGAAATTTTGACCGGGGTGTCCAAACTTTTGCATGCCACTGTATTTGCTCAATGTATGTCAACCACTGTACATTCCCCCCAGAGAGCGGTAGAACCTGTGGAGAGAATGGAAATGTTGGAAGAATAAAATGTGATTAGTGTAAATGGATGCTTGATGACTAGTCTGGATACAATGGGCTGAAGGGCCTGTTCATGTGCTGTATGATTCCATGACTTTTGAATTTACATTAATAAAAGGTGCATTGGCAAGAAACCTGCCAAAGGATTAAGTGGTTCCTGCACAGCATCCACATAAGAGAAGATCAAAATTGTTCAGCCTTTTCTGATAATTCTAACCCTTCAATTTTGATAACATCCTTGTAAACTTTTTTGCACCTTCTTCAGCTAGTTAATAACTTGCTTGTAAAACGGAGATCAGAAATTTTCCAGTTGAAAAGAATTCCATTTCTGTCATGTTCTTCATGACCTTAAGAGATTTCAAAGTGTCCCACAGCCAGTGATGCACAGTCAGTGCAGCAATTTAGGAAACAGAGCAACTAATTTATACACACTGAACTCCCATAACAAAGTGGAAGAACTTGTTTAGTGATGCTTGTGTAAAGATACTTATTGGGCAAGATATTGGGGAAAATTGCTTGTGCTTGAAATAGAGGCTCTGGGTTCATTTACATCTACCCGAAGGGGCATATGGACTCAGTCTAACTCCTCCACTTGAGTATGGGCTCCAGAGAACAAGAAATCAGTGCAGTAAAACCTGTTACTCTATCCACACAGCTCAGTGGAAGGACATCCCAAGGATGGAAGGAAGTCTGAGAGGGCATCTGTGAACCCCAAACATCTGACACTATTGACTCTGCTGCAATAACCCCACCCCCCATCCATTTCCCTCACCACTCCCACCTCACCCACTTTCCCTTGCCCCTCCCATCTGCTCTTCCAAGGTCTCTCTACGCTCTCAGCTTTTTCACCCTGTCCTTTCCCACTACCTAGCTGCTCTCACCTATCCTCTTCCCTTCCTCTCTCCTCCATCCATTCCATAAGACATAGGAGCAGAATGAGGCCATCTGACCCATCGAGTCTGCTCCACCATTCAATCATGGCTGATCCTTTTTTTTTCTCCTCCTCAAACCCAGTTCCCGGCCTTCTCCCCATAACCTTTGATGTCATATCCAATCAAGAATCTATCAATCTCTGCCTTAAATACACCCAACAACCTGGCCTCCACAGATGAATGTGGAAATAAATTCCACAAATTCACCAACCTTTGGCTAAAAAAATTTCTCCGCATCTCTGTTTTGAAAGGGCACCCCTCTATCCTGAGGCTGTGCCCTCTTGTCCTAGACTCTCCCACCATGGGAAACATCCTTACCACATCTACTCTGTCTAGGCCTTTCAACATTCGAAAGGTTTCAATGAGATTATCCCTCATCCATCTGAATTCCAGCAAGACCCAGAGCCATCAAACATTCTTCGTATGATAACCCTTTCATCTCTGGAATCGTCATTCCTTTCCAGAGCCGCAGCCTCTACCAAGCTCATACCTTTGACACAATTGTCACCCCCATGTTCTGCTCGATCCCACCCTCTTTAGTCGCCTCCCAGCCTCTGTGTTGATGTGAAACCACATGGCAGCGTCCACTGTAGGTGAATCACCTTAACTCTTTCAATACCACTGCTGTAGCCTGCAATACATTTCTATGACCATTTCCAAAAGCAGCAGACAGAAAGAACACCAGCTGACTAATGATAATGCCATTTTCAGCTGGTAGATTCTGATCTGCATTTCTCAACCCTGCAATTGCAGCTATAAGTAGACTCCAATCCCACAAACAGACTCTCACTAGGGTGCGGATGCTACAGGCATCGACTTTCACTGGGGAAAAAGTGTAACAAACTCTCTCTTGGGGAGCTAGTCCCACAGACACCGATTTTCACTGGAGTTCAGATCCCACAGTCACTGAACTTCATTTGGGGTACAGATTCTTCACACACCGACTTTCACAGAGTCACTAACTTTTGAAGGGGCACGAATCCCACACACTCCCACTCTCACTGGGTTACAGGTCCCACTATCAGTGATAGTTACGGGGGTATATGTCCCACATGCATCAACATTTAAGAGAAGTTTGGATACGCACATGGATGGGAGGGATATGGAGGACGATGGTCCAGGTGTGGATGGGTGGGATTAGACAGAGTAAGTGTAGTAGATGGACCGAAGGGCCTGTTTCTGTGCAGCCGTGCTCTGGGACTCTAATCTCTCACTGGATAAAAAGGATCGCACCAGTCACTGACTCTCAATAGGGGACAGATTCCATACACACTGAATTTCACTGAGGTACGGGTCCCAACAGGCACCCGTTCTCACCCAAAGTGCCCTGAGTGACAGGAAGTAACCTGAAATTAAATAATGCTGAAAGAAACAGCTTTAAGCAAATTAATATCTCATGAAAAATTCCTTTCAAACAGCTTCTCGGTTTCCAAAACCGCCCGCCCCTCCCCCCTGTACTGAGTGGAAGCGGAGGATGTAACAGATTTATTTATTTAGCTACACAGCGCAGAGTAGCTCTTCAAGATTTGCTGCCCCAGGAACCCCCAATCACAGGGCAATTCACAATGACTAATTAACCTCTGTGAACTGTGGGAGGAAACCAGGGGACATGGAGAAAAACCACGCATTCCATGGGGAGGTTGGACAGAGACTCCTTACAGGATCGTGCGAGAATTGAACTCCGAACTCCGGAACCCCCCGGGTGGTAACGGCGTTGCGCTGACCGCTACACTACCATAGCGCCTGGATGGGCAAGGACAAACAAAATGTAATGCAGAGTAAAGTGAAGGGGTTCATTCTGATGGGAAGAACGAGATGAAACAAGATAAACTAAACAGGGTAAATCTTAGAGAAGTGCAAGACAAGCAACGTTGACATAAATGCTCAAAGATGGAAACACACGTAAAGAAGTCTGTTAAAAACACAGGATTATTGCCTTTCTAACCAGAGGCAGAGAATACAATAGCCAGGAAGTTATTCTACACCGGTATAAATCACCGAATAGATCCCACATTGGGTACCGTGTCCAATATCATGTTTCACACAGTAAGAGTGATGGTAAGACTTTGAAGACACTGCAAAGGATGCTTATTACATCAGTCCCAGGGACAAGGGACCTCAGTTACATCAAGGGATTAGAAATATGAATGTTGTTCTGCTTAGAGCAGAGAAGGTTAGAAGAAGATGAAATCTGATGATAGTCATGATAGCATGTAGAAGGAAAGCAGCATAGAAGGTAATGGATTGACTTCACTATGAAGTCAGATAACAGCAACTTATATCCTTTAACATACAAAATGCCCAAAGCATCATCACAGGAGTGCAAGCAAATAAAATGTGATCCCACACCACATCCGGAGATATTAAACTCAGGTAACCAAACAGCAAAAAGAAATTTAAAAGAGATTGGTTTCAGCAATTGTGTGGAAGACAAGAGTAATATAGAGGTTTGGGGGGGGGGGGTGCAATTCCACAGTTTGGGTATAGCAACTTGAAGATATACAAGCCAACAGTGGAACAACTCCAATCATGTGGTCAAGAGGTACGAAGTTGAGGAGTGCTGTGTAAGAAAAAAAACAAGGTATAAATTATTTTTACTCCTCGGGTCTCGGCCCGAAATGTCGACTGTTTACTCTTTTCCATCGATGCTGCCTGGGCCTGCTGAGTTCCTCCAGCATTTTGTGTGTGTTGCTCGGATTTCCAGCAACTGCAGATTTTCTCTTGTTTGTGAGAAAATTACTTAAAAATGTATAGCCAGACTTTTGATGGTTTGGTAATTCTCCTGGCAATCCACCTTGGTGACCACACTGCTGTGAGTAGTTGAGAATGCTCATATTGTGCTCACTTTATACGTAATTATATTCCAGTCAGTGCTTTTATTACTGGAGAAATTAGCCTTCTTCGACTGAGAAATGTGTGCAGAAGGCCGTCTCTTTTGCCCTTGTTTTCTGGGTAAATGATCCGGGTAAAGTCTTTGCATGACTTCTAACTCATTGGCTGGTTTGCAGTGAGACACCAGAGGACCACTTGCAACAACGCTGCTTCCCAGAGCTCTACAGCCACATCTCAACAGAGGCAGAGGTCAGTAATGAAATACACCAGCATCTTCAATGCACCATAAGACACAGGAGCAGAATTAGGCCATTCAGCCCTCCAAATCTGCTCTGCCATTCAGTCATGGCTGACTTACTATCCCTCCGAATTCTGTTACCTTCTTCCCATAACCTCACAGACTTTGACCAATTGAAGAAAAGTTATTTTAAGATCGACAAGATAGAATGAGCAACAGTGATTTCTGCCCTCCCGTATGCCTCTGGCGCTTGGATTAGTGAGGTAAGACGCCTGAAGGAAATGTAAACAATGCTGAACTCTCAAAACCTTCTGAATCTACTGAAAGAATAGGAAAACCAACGGTAGAATCCCCTCCCAGACCAACATGGCACCACGATAGTGCAGCGGTTAGTGCAATGCAGCCTGGGCCGCTCAATTCCGACCGTCTGTAAAGAGCTTGTACACGCCTCTCCCCGTCAATGCGTGAGTTTCCTCTGGGTGCTCTAGTATTCTCCCATATTCCAAAGATGTACTGGTTAGTAGGTTAATTGGTCATTGTAAATTGTAACGTAATTAGGCTCAGGTTAAATAAGTGGGTTGTTGGCTCATTGGGCTGAAAGGGCCTGTTCTGTGATCTATCACTAAATAAATAAATCTGCAGCCCTGAGGCTGTAGTAACACTCTATTGGCTTTGTTGGAAACAGTGCGTCATTCACAACTCTAATGCCACAACCCCAAACAAAGAGTCCATTTCAAACTTTATCATGGGAAGAGATCAGCAGAATGACCAAAGAAATAGTCAAGGGTGGATGCGTTCGAGGCTGGAGATTCCTTGTTCACTGATAGTCCAAAATGGAGAGACAGCATTTGAGATGGCACCAAGTATTTTGAGCCCAAGGCTGTGGGTATGCAGGGAAGCTCAGCATAAGTGATGAAAGAAGTTCACCACCTCACAAACCACCAATTTACCAACTTATCCTGTTAGCTCCTGCGTCCTTCTGTGACAGAGTCTGTGGAACCCATAATGGCCTAAACACTCATCTCCGAACACATGGGACCAGAGTAGAAGTCACCCATGATTCCAAGGGACCACCTTAGAAGAAGTTGAAATCTGTAGATTTAAGATTGTGTTAATAATAAGAGAGTGGCATATTGAGAGAGGATGGACACCGGGACCCAGGGAATGCTGTGCAGTCTGTGATATAGGCTTAAGTGTTTCCTTATGCAAATTGCAGACGGTGAACATTTGCAAGTCATCGGGTGCTCCGAAGGAGGGAGGCCCACCGCCAAAACTCAGTGTCCTTTATTGCCCGTCAATCACAGGTATGCTCAATGCTGGGGCGGTGGACAGAAGCCGTTGCCATGGCAGCTATACCCTGCTGTGAGGGAGAGGCAGCCCCTCACACTGAGTGCCCATCACCACCAGCCCATAATGTTCAAGGAGCCTGCGACCCACACTCACTGCGGGGTCAGTGAACCCAGGGGCTGGTTGCCAAGAATTCAGTGAAAAATATTTTAAATAATAAAATTCCCTTCCAATGACAGACTAAAAATGCACTCTCCTGTCTGCTTCTCTTGTACTGTCTGCTCTCTCTCTCCCACCTCTCTGTCCCTGATGTCCCTGTATCCCGATCTCCCTCTCTCTTTCTCTCTCCACTCTCTGTCCCTGATGTCCCTGTATCCCGCTCTCTCTCTCCCTCTCTCTCTCTCTCTCCCCCTCTCTGTCCCTGATGTCCCTGTATCTCTCTCTCACTCTCTCCCCCTCTCTATCCCTGATGTCCCTGTATCCCACTCTCTCTCTCTCTCTCCCCCTCTCTGTGCCTGATGTCCCTGTATCTCTCTCTCACTCTCTTCCCCCTCTCTGTCCCTGATGTCCCTGTATCCCACTCTCTCTCTCAATCTCTCTCTCCCCCTCTCTGTGCCTGATGTCCCTGTATCTCTCTCACTCTCTCCCCCTCTCTGTCCCTGATGTCCCTGTATACCACTCTCTCTCTCAGTCTCTCCCCCTCTCTGTCCCTGATGTCCCTGTATCCCACTCTCTCTCCCCCTCTCTGTCCCTGATGTCCCTGTATCTCTCTCTCTCTCTCTCTCTCTCTCACTCTCTCCCCTCTCTGTCCCTGATGTCCCTGTATCTCTCTTTCTCTCTCCCCCTCTCTGTCCCTGATGTCCCTGTATCCCACTCTCTCTCCCCCTCTCTGTCCCTGATGTCCCTGTATCTCTCTCTCTCCCCCTCTCTGTCCGATGTCCCTGTATCCCACTCTCTCTCCCCCTCTCTCCCCCTCTCTGTCCCTGTATCTCTCTCTCTCTCTCTCTCTCTCTACCCCTCTGTCCCTGATGTCCCTGTATCCCACTCTCTCTCCCCCTCTCCGTCCCTGATGTCCCTGTATCCCGCTCTCTCTCTCTGTCCCTGATGTCCCTGTATCTCTCTCTCACTCTCTCCCCCTCTCTGTCCCTGATATCCCTGTATCCCACTCTCTCTCCCCCTCTCTGTCCCTGATGTCCCTGTATCTCTCTCTCTCTCTCTCTCTCACTCTCTACCCCTCTCTGTCCCTGATGTCCCTGTATCCCACTCTCTCTCCCCCTCTCCGTCCCTGATGTCCCTGTATCCCGCTCTCTCTCTGTGTCCCTGATGTCCCTGTATCTCTCTCTCACTCTCTCCCCCTCTCTGTCCCTGTATCCCACTCTCTCTCTCTCCCCTCTCTGCCCCTGTATCCCGCGCTCTCTCTCTCTCTCCCCCTCTCTGTCCCTGATGTCCCTGTATCCCACTCTCTCTCTCTCTCTCACTCTCTGTCCCTGATGTCCCTGAATCCCACTCTCTCTCTCTCACTCTCTGTCCCTGATGTCCCTGTATCCCATTCTCTCCCCCTCTCTCACTCTCTCCCCCTCTCTGTCCCTGATGTCCCTGTATCCCGCTCTCTCTCTCTCTCTCTCACTCTCTCCCCCTCTCTGTCCCTGATGTCCCTGTATCCCACTCTCTCTCTCTCTCTCTCTCTCTCTC
The DNA here is from genome assembly GCF_030144855.1 of Hypanus sabinus. Taxonomy (NCBI): domain Eukaryota; kingdom Metazoa; phylum Chordata; class Chondrichthyes; order Myliobatiformes; family Dasyatidae; genus Hypanus; species Hypanus sabinus. The sequence continues at coordinate 26,580,378 of NC_082721.1, forward strand.
TCACTCTCTGTCCCTGATGTCCCTGTATCCCACTCTCTCTCTCTCTCCCCCCCTCTCTGTCCCTGATGTCCCTGTATCCCACTCTCTCTCTCTCTCTCTCTCTCACTCTCTCCCCCGCCTCTGTCCCTGATGTCCCTGTATCCCGCTCTCTCTCTCTCACTCTCTCTCTCCCCTCTCTGTCCCTGATGTCTCTGTATCTCTCTCTCTCACACACTCTCTCTCTCACTCTCTCCCCTCTCTGTCCCTGACGTCCCTGTATCCCTTCTCTCCCTTTCTGCTACCTCTTAGTCTGCCTCTCTTTTTTTTCCTCTTCTGTCTCCGTGATACTTGTCCTTTCTCGCTTTGTTTTTCCTCTCTGCCTTTCGTTCCTGTCTCCCTCTTTCTCTCTATCTCTCTACATGGGCATCTCTGTCTGCCTGCTCTCTCTCCTACTCTCTCTTTCGTCAGCAAAACACTTACCATGCAAATTGTTAATGTTTTTTTCCCTCTCTCAGTCCTCAGGGTGCAGGTCATGACTAATACTGCGCAGCAAACCAATTCCTGGCATGGCGAACCTATTATGCCCACACAGTTTCCCAATCTTGAGCACTGTGTATCAGGATTTTAAGAAACTCAGGAGAGGGAGGATCTAATAAAAATATCAAATGATGTCCGAACAACACTTTAGAATTAAAATCTGCACCACATTCTTTCACAAAATGAAATTAGGATAGCTCACCAGTGAGGAATGGAGGTGTTCCTGCAGGATGGAATTATCGCAGCAAATTTGTACATGGGGTGCTCTGTGGTAACCTGCCTACAGCATCCTGGCTCAATTAGGAAGGCAACGGTAAAGGAGGGATCAGATTTACTAGAAATGTTGAAGGACAAATCCTGGCTTTGGATGTGGGATTTTTTTCCTGTCCTTTCTTGAAGAAGTGGTTGTGTGATCATATATGTCCATGTGAAACGGTAAATGAGATGTCGGTGTGAACATCTATTGAAAATAAGGCAGCCTCTCTTAATAATACAGCACCCGCTCAGTACTGCCCCAACAGGACACAAAGAGTACTGCAAGGGAACACAGACTTTCCTGATGCCTGTGCCAACCATAGAAACATAGAAAACCTACAGCACAATACAGGCCTTTCAGCCCACAAATCTGTGCTAAACATGTCCTTACCTTAGAAATTACCTAGGGTTACCCATAGCCCTCTATTTTTCTGAACTCCAGGTACCTGTCCAGGAGTCTCTAAGAAGACCCTATTGTATCTGCCTCCACCACACCGGCAGCTCATTCCACACACTCACCACTCTCTACGTAAAAAAACTTACCCCAGACATCTCCTCTGCGCCTATTTCCAAACACCCTAAAACTGTGCCCTCTCATGCTAGCCATTTCAGCCTTTGACTATCCATACAATTAATACCTCTCATCATCTTATACCAGGTCACCTCTCACCCTCTGTCGCTCCAAGGAAAAAAAGGCCAAGTTCACTCAATCTATTCTCATAAGGCATGCTGCCCAATCCAGGCAACATCCTTGTAAATTTCCTCTGCACCCTTTCTATGGTTTCCACATCCTTCCTTTAGTGAGGCGACCAGAACTGAGCACAGTACTCCAAGTGGGGTCTGACTAGGGTCCTATATAGCTACAACATTACCTCAAGGTTCCTAAACTCAATCCCACAATTGATGAAGGCCAATGCACTGTATGCTTTCCAAGCAGTCAACCTGCGCAGCAGCTTTGAGTGTCCTATGGACTTGGACCCCAAGATCCCTCTGATCCTCCACACTGCCAAGAGTTACCATTAATATTATATTCTTCCATCATATTTGACCTATCAAAATGAACCACCTCACATTTATCTGGGTTGAAATCCATCTGTCACTTCTCTAGTTTTACATCCTATCAATGTCCTGCTGTAACCTCTGACAGTTCTCCACACTATCCACACCTCCAACTTTTGTGTCATCAGCAAGTTTACTAACCCATCCCTCCACTTCCTCATCCAGGTCATTTAGTAAAGATCACAGAGTAGGCATCCCAGAACAGATCCCTGAGGCACACCACTGGTCACCGACCTCCATGCAGAATATGACCCATCTACAACCACTCTTTGTCTTCTGTGGGCAAGCCAGTTCTGGATCCACAAAGCAATGTCCCCTTGGATCTCATGCCTCCTTACTTTCTCAATAAGCCTTGCATGGGGTACCTTATCAAATGCCTTGCTGAAATCCATATACACTACATCTACTGCTCTTACTTCATCAATGTGTCTAGTCACATCCTCAAAAAAATTCAATAAGGCTTGTAAGGCACGACCTACCTTTCACAAAGCCGTGCTGACTATTCATAATCATATTATGCCTCTCCAAATGTTCATAAATCCTGCCTCTCAGGATCTTCTCCATCAACTTACCAACCACTGGGGTAAAACTCACTGGTCTTTTAGATCAGAAATTAAAATGAGATTATTTGGTGGCAAATTATATAAGGTACTAAAGAGCAAGATTTCTAAACATACAATATTTATTTCTGATCCAACAATGTCCAAGCTAATCCTATCTGCCTGTGATTGGTCAATTCCCTCCATTCACTGGCTGTTCATGTGCTTGCCTAAATGCTTCATGAACGTTACTATCCTATCTTTCTTCACTACCTCCCCTGGCACTGTGTCCCAGGCACTTAGCATACTTTGTAAATAATTTACTTCATGCTTTAAACCCCCTCTCAGCTTAAAGCTATGCCTTCTGGTATCTGACATTTCATTCAACCCTGGGAAAAAGACTAACTATCTACATCAGTCTATATATTTCTATCAGTTCACCCCTCAGCATCTGAAACTCCACAGTAAACTGTCCAATTTAGTCCGATCTCTCCTTGCAGCGAATTGTTCTCGAATCCGGGAAACACCCTGGCGAACCTCTTCTGCACCCTCTGCAAAGCCTCCATAATCCTTCTTCCAAATGTGGCCGAACCAAGGCTTTATTCAGCTGCAATATGTCTGCCTGACTATCATACTCTAAGGCAAACATGTTCTTTACCACTTGAACAGCTGGTTTTGCCAGTTTCAGAGAGATGGGGATGTGCAGCTCGAGATTCCTCTGTTCATCAGTGCTCAGCGGCATTGCCAATTACAGTATACTTTATTCTTGCACGTGATCTCCCAAAATGCAAAATCTCACACTTGACTGGGTTAAACTCCACCACAGTGTGGTATGCACTCAGCAATTTCCAGCTCCAGTGAAAAATCTGCAGGTGGGTACAGCTTGAGGCAGGAGAGTGGGAGTGAGGTCATCTACAATGTTCTTCGTGGTTGAACGGTCATCCAGCTCTCCGGGCTCGTGGAGATGCGGAGGGTGTCGGAATGGAGTGGGTAGGGAGCATCCCACAGCACAATCCTATCTGCTCTCGTGTTTTTGCACAACACAGAAAGAGGCCATTCACCCTTTGAGTCTTATCCAGTTCTGAGCTTCATCTCCTCAACCATGTTGGACTATTGTCTATTGACTACAACCCTCTCTTCAATATTATAATTCCAAGCAAACTTATTTGCAAACTCCTAGACCTAGGACTCATTATCTCCTTTTGCAAATGGATCCTTGACTTCCTGACCAACAGACCACAGTCTGTAAGACAGGCAGTAACACCTCTAGCATGATTATTCTCAACACTGGTGCCCCCACAACGATGCATCCTTGGCTCCCTGCTCTATTCCCTGTATGCTCATGACTGCGTGGCCAGATTCTGCCCTAACTCCATCTACAAATTTACAGATAAAACAAGTGGGCCGTACGTCAAATAATAAGGAGTCACAGCATAAAAGAGTTAGAGATCCTAGTGAGGTGGTGTCACGACAACCTTTCCTTCAAGGTCAGCAAAACAAAAGAGTTGGTCATTGACTTCGGGAAGGGGGAGCAATGTGCATGTTTCCCTTTTCTATCAACGGTGCTAAAATTGAGAGGATTGAGAGCTTCCTAGGAGCGAACATCATCAATAGCCTGTCTTGGTCCAACCATGTCAATGCCACAGCCAAGAAAGCTCACCAACATCTCTACTGCCTCAGGAATGTTAACCATTGCCAATTCTGCCTACATATACACAATACAACACAACATATGCCAGTGATATTAAACCTGATTCTGATTTTTATCAACACACCATCCTGTCTGGATGCATCATGACTTGGTATGATAACTGCTTTGTCTGTGACCACTAGAAACTGC